>NC_091951.1:303547977-304147977 GCF_031021105.1 Erythrolamprus reginae | reverse complement strand
AACTAGATACTGTAGTAAGAAATTAAAAAAAACAGTTGCATTGCATAAAAGCAAACTTCCAGTGACTTTTAACTCTTTACTTCTTCCATCACTGCCATTAATTTTACCTTCATTTAAATTATGCAAGCTTTAAAATGTTATATAAATGCATGATAAATATTTCCAAATGGGAGCAAAAAAAAAAAAGCTCAGGGATTCAGTGCCAGTTGCAGCTGATATACTAGATATCTACAAGCACTATCATTCGAGAGATAAGGGCCCTGTAGAGTAGCATTACCATTGCTAAGCTGGACAAGAGTACATTAAAATTACTAGCAAAGTTAAATGCCAAGTCAAGCTACTTAAAAACACAAATCACTGGGGAAGAGCAGAAAGTGACATTCCAACTTTTTTTTTTTTTTGCAAAAGTTTTATTATACTTTCTTTTTTGAAAGCTTCTTCTTTATAAGGAAAAGCAATTTACTGCAAACATCTGGACACACATTGGAAGGAAAAATGACAGAATTCTGTACTAGCGTCAAGATGGTAGCATCAGAAGCCAAATTGTTTTCCTTGGCAAGCTGTCCAAATGCCTTAGTGAATAGTTATTTTGTAGAAGCCAGTGGCAACAAAAGCAGGCACTTCAATTTGGAATAGTATTTGAGGTGGCATGTATACGAAGAACGTTTTCTATATAACATAAATTGCAAAATTGTGCAACATTTTTATGCAACTGATATAAAAACCCTTGTAACTCTTATATTTTAAATGTTCATTAATCATTAATGCTGCATAAATATATTTTTTAAATTGTCCCACATTCTTTTCTCCAAGATTAGTCACTTACACAAAGTAGTCTTGTAGTTCACTTGTTGACAAAGGATCTGTAGTGGCAGTACATGTCTTTTTAACACCTATAAAAATAGAAGTTTCAGACTTTGATAATGTTCCAAGTCAATCTTGATTACTATGCTACTCCTTTTTACGGATTAGCTTTAAACAAGAATTAAGGGCACCTTTCCCTGCTGAACTATTTATACTGCAAGTTATATAGCGCAATTTTAAATAGCTGGGGCAAAAATACAAATGTAGAAATAATGTCAGCCTTCATACAATATTTTAATCTACTAGACAAGCCTCTCATAAATTACGGCATCTCTCCAGCTATTCAAAAATTCAACATATGTTGGAATTTTACATAAACATCCAACAGAACTGCAATAAAACAGAGTGGAATGCTTAGTGTTTCGCTTTTCATGGATTACTCCCTTGTCCAATAACATAAAATTATGATCATGCTAGATTGTCCTGCAAAAGTAATGTAGAGAAATAGGAATGCCTAACGTAAAGATTACAATAATCTTTAAAGTGGCAGGGTTAAAATAATGGTTTGGGTTCCAAACAATCTCTTGTATGAATGGGACATGTAAGTTACACATGATGTAACACTTTCAACTTTACTACAATATGGTGAAATGTTAAATATTGGAAGAAGAAAACACCAATTACCAATTATATAAGGCAGATTTTTTTTTTGGTTTAAAAGTGTAGGTTTGTAGTTATCTTTGATAGCTTGGAGTATTAGAATAGTTGAAGAATAATTTTTATCTGTGGGCTGTCAGATTCCTGAACACAAAATAACATAACTACGCAGTACGATGGACTTGCAGTGCAAAGTGTAAAATGTTCACACTCGTGTAATAAGACTGGGTGCAAGTTAATATATGTTATTGGGTTAGGGATTTTCTGTCTTCACTGTGAGTTGTATTGTGTTGGGTGGGTGCGCTGAGGGACCTCATCCAATTTCATTATACAGTAATACCTCGTCTTACAAACCTAATTGGTTCCGGAAGTAGGTTCGTAAGGTGAAACGTTCATAAGACGAAACATTGTTTCCCATAGAAAACAATGTAAAAGCGATTAATCCGTGCAAAAAGAAAAAAAATCGCAAAATGGCGCTCCGCTGGGCGCCGCCGCCTGGCTGTCACCTTTTAAAACAGCCGGGGGGCTTCTGACTGGTCGGACGTCTTCGTGACGTCAAAGCTCCGCCAATGGAATTACCTATTGGGATTCCCCACCTCCTTTCTAGCCTCCAGATCGGCCGAAAACGCCGCCGCCGATCGCAAAAACAGCGCTCCGCCGAGTGGCGGCGCCCAGCTTTAACCTTCTGAAACAGCCGGGTGCTTCTCGGCGGCCTTTGGAACCCGAACCTGAACTTCCGGGTTCGGCGTTCGGGAGAACAGCGAGAAGCCCCCCGGCTGTTTCAGAAGGTGACAGCCGGGTGGCGGCGCTTCTCGGTGGCCTCCCGAACCTAAAAAGTTTGGGTTCGGGAGAACGCCGAGAAGCCCCCCGGCTGTTTTAAAAGGTGACAGCCGGGCGGCGGCGCCCAGCGGAGCGCCATTTTGCGATCTGCGGTGGGTTCGTAAGCCGAAAAAAGTTCGTAAGAGGCAAAAAATTTCCGAACCCCGGGTTCGTATCACGAGGGGTTCGCATCACGAGGGGTTCGTATCATGAGGTACCACTGTATATGTGTTGTGCAGTGACAATAAAGATTTGAATTAAATTTGAATTGGATTATTTTGTATTATTAAACAACAGACTATCAAAGTATTCGTAGCTTATCTAAGACAACCATATTAGGACCTCCAGTTAATAAAAACCTATTCTATCCATTCAGTGATAAATGTGCATAAGTTATTTGTTATAACTTTTCACTTATGAACTTTTTTAAAAAGTTCATAATTCAAGATTTTCGGTCACTAGAAGTTGTTTTTCCTAGCTATTGAATGTTTTTGAAAATGCAGAAGATAATCTTTAGCAAAAACACTACAATGCAAAGGCGATGCAATGCTAAGACAAAGTTCCTAATCTTTCCAACTTTGCCGCCCAGCAGGCAGTGAAGAGGGGATGGTTCTGCGCAAATGGCAGGCAAGCGCACACTCACAGTTCCATTTACAGGAGGGGTGGGCATGCACGCCCACTGCTTGCACAAGTGGGTAGGTATGTGGCGCACTTGCCTGCCACTTTCTTGGCCTGGTTCTGAACAGTTACAGGCCTGGCAGTGGGCCACATCCTTCTCTTGGGAAGCCTATATTAGGGACCCTTGTGCTAAAAAAAAAAAATCAACCAAATGGAATGCAGGACTGGCTCTAGGTATTAATTTATCTTGTGTTTATTAATTTTATTGGTTAAATTTATATCCCACTTTTCCTTTATGAGGTCGGAAGGGCATATATAGTATTCCTCCCAATTTCACCCCAGAACAACAATCCTGCGATGTAAGTTAGGCTGGAAGAGAATGACTGATCAAAGTCACCCCGTAATGATTGATGGCTGAATCTTAAATTAGGGTTTCTCTGGACTGATCTTTTTCCAACATTAAATGCATGCAAGTGCATTTCTAGAATTTGACCCCATAGTTATCCCTATTACCATCATGTGTATCACTAAACATTATAAAGTATTAGAAGCATTTTAAAAACTATACCTTAAATGTGGTCCTAACTATGCCATAGCAATACAAGTTAGTGAAGGAAACTTTTGCCTTTAAGGTTTGCATTGGGTTTCCAGTTTACTTCAGAGAAATCAGTTTACAATTTGGATTTTGCCATGTTACACAGAAATATCTTAAAAACCCAAACCAAGCCTGTCTCAAGGCCATTTCTCTGACTAGGAGCTGTAATAGACAAGGAGCTTATTTTGTGTTTTGATTCCAAAACCTTTCTCACATTCTTTTGGGTTAGGGTTGTTTTTGTTTATTTTTAGATAAGTACCAAAACTAAACAAAACTTATAATCTACTGGATAGGGGATATTTTTACTGGTTAATATTGCTCCTCTCCCTTTGCTGAGAAATAAAAGGAACTTAGAATTAGAAATGAATGATTTGAGGTTTGGATAACATGAATGTCTATGGTACAATAAACTTAAGGTTAATGCAAATTTTAAGAATAATTATATTAGCAGTGCCACATTGAAAATATGGAATTGATGTAAATCCAGGCTGTCCCTGAACACAAGAAACATTTTATACAAAGAAAACAATAAGTAAACAAAAAATGGTTAGCCTATCGAGAATTATTAGAAAAGGAACATGGTGAATATAAAATGAAATTAAGGGAGCAATTGACTGCCAGGGATTTAGATTTTATTGATTTTTGTGTGCGGAGTTAAGAATTAAGGTAAATAATAAGTCACTTAAGTGAGCAGAAAACAGAACTTGAAACTGAACTATATACAAATGATCAGTATGAACTTTTTAAAATGTATTGAAATTTGAAAAAGAAAATAAGTGAACGACTGCATGATAAAATGGACTAAAAACTTTGGATATTATTTAGTGATGGAAAAGTGAAAATATATTGTATGTGTTGAAAGGATTTAAATTTACATTATAATTTAAAAGATAATTGTTATAAAATGATGTATATGACCATTTATAAAATGGTCGCATTCATGTATGACTATTTATAGAATTATCATTCATAAAAATGACTAGAATGTATAAAGGTACTTCAAATTTATGTTGAAACTGTGGACAACATGATGTTTGGTGACCTTGTAAAAATAATCAGAAATTTCTGGCTTCAAATACATATATTATTACAAACTTAACATTCAACTTAAACCAGAAATTTTCTTGCCGGAATTAATGGATGGTCAATTAGAAAAGAAGCCATAGAGAATTACTTTCATGTATGATTGCTACTTAATTAGTATTGGGAGGGGAGATGGATTCTTGAGCTATGATGTTGACATTGAGACTATTACATGAGCCAATAAAACGTTGAAACACTGTGAAATATCTACAATGGAAGAATGGTTGGCGAACATGACAGAGCTAGCAGAGATGGCAAAATTAACTCATTAGAGAAAGATCAATAACTATGTGACTGGAATCCCTTATGGACCTTTTGCTAAAAAAAGAAAAGAAAAATGAATGTTTGATTTATGGGTTTAAAAATTAGAAAGAAATTATGATGTAGCCTTAGAGAGGGGATAAAATATCAGTACAGTTGTAATTATTGTCAAAAGGTTTGAAAGCTGCTTCTTTATAATATTTTCTATTTTTTCTGTCTTTTTCTATTTTTGTCTTCCATTCACCATTCTTTTTTATTTTCTTTGGTTTTCCCCAGTACTTGTTTTGTTTTTATCTTGTTAACATTTTCTTCAATAAAAATATTAAAAATTATTCCTATTCTTTTTCATTATACAGCAAATGAACATGATTTTTTTTTGAATGGAAAGTTTAAATTCAAAAGATGGCTGTAATCCATCATTACTTAGAATTGTTACTACACTACTTAAATAATCTAATGCAACCTCCTAAAATAATTAAGAGTGAATTATTTTAAAAAGCATTTTATAAGATACAATTAGCTGGAAAAAAAAATCTTTCTTCAAATATGGCATTTCCATTCCTGTAGATTTGCACAGGAATTTGTTCTGATTAGCCTCTAAAATTCAGGAATCAGTTAAGTATGTTAGATTCCTAAAACATTTCTGCAACGTGAGTAATATCTTCATGCATTCTGTTACCACCACAACCATGACAATAGAAATGGTTGAATTCTGGAACTAAGCGGGATCAGAGGTATCAATAACCTATCCCTAACCTTTCTTGAATATACAGTGGTAACTCTACTTAAGAACTGAATTCGTTCCGTGACCAAAGTTTGTAAGTAGATGCAATTTTTCCCATAGGAATCAATGTACAAGCAAATAATGTGTGCAAACCTATTAGGAAAGAAATAAAAGCTCGGAATTTGGGTGGGAGGAGGAGGAGGAAGAGGAGGAGGAGGAGGACAGTCGCTGCCCAGAGCGAAGGGAGCATTTCTTTTCTCTGGGTGCTGGCAGAGAAAGGAAAAGAGCTTTGTTCGCTCTGGACTGCCAAAGCCTCCTTAAGTACCACCAAAAGGCTCCTCTGGCAGCCCAGAAAAGCCCAAGATGGCCGGGATTAAAGGGGGAATGGCAGGAAAGTGGCTGGGCCCTCACAACACTCTTAAATTTCCTGGGAAAATTTTCCGGGCTCAGGTTCTTAAGTAGAAAATGGTTCTTAAGAAGAGGCAAAAAAATCTTGAACATCCGGTTCTTAGCTAGAAAAGTTCTTAAGTAAAGGTACCACTCTATTTGCAAAGAGATATCACATAGCAATGTTAATATAGTAATCTGACCTAGCTCTCTTGAGGTTCAAAGTGCAAAAACAATACCTTCACTCGTTTTCTGGTTGGAATTCTTCAGTTTGGTAATTTCTTGGCTTTCACAGTCTCTCAGTTTCTTGTCTTCATTCCCAGTGTTATTGCCTTTTATTTGGTCCTTCTCCTTATGCTTCTTTGATTTCTTTTTGGACTTTTTGTATAGTGATGAATGTTTTTCATCTGTAGACTTTGGGCATACTGTCAGATTTTCAGAAGGTGCTGGATTTTCCAGTGGAGTCCTGGAAGTGTATTTTTGATGCTGGTCCTCATAAATATTGCCATTCTGGCTTAAGGTGTCAACAGGCAGGTCTTGGGTACCCCGACCTTCGGGAGTGCTTGGGGAATTGGAGTTAGAACTTGCAGTCTGGGGAGGATTTGAAACAGGGAGACAAGTTGAAACAAATGGTGGAGCAGTTGGTGCTGCAGCAACTGCAGGAGGTGGTGGTGGTTGAGAGGTTTCAGCACTTTTTCCACCAGAAGTAGGCAAATGGCTATTCAATGTTGGTTGAACTCTATTGGTAAGATGAGATATCCTTGGTTTTTTATTCATTAATGGATCAATAAAATCAGAATCCAAAAGCCGTTTCTGCAATAAAATGTGATAGGTACAATGGTTAGTTTTTTCTATATTAAAAATTCAATTTAAATTGTACACACTGCAATTACTAGATTGTTTTACCTTGATGAGGAATACAAAGAATGATAAAAATCAAGGATAAATAGAAAGAATATTAGTTAAAGAGTAGTCATTTATAGCTGATTGCTTGAGTGGGATATAGTTGATTATGTTTGATAGTGAGGGTCATAGGTAATTTCAAGTCCTCAGTTTGGTTATTCCATTATTATACACATTGCCTGGTAGGTTAGCAATAAACATATTAGAAATGTTTTCTGCACTAAAATGTGACCACTATTTCGGGCTTAAGAGGAACAAAAGGTTTGCATTTATAATGGTGTGGTAATTTTCCAGTGGATAAAGAATCAGAATAAGTAATAGTCCATGAAATACAGGATTAGGGACCAGGCTTTACTGTCAGGTTTCTGAGGTAGAACACTATATATAAAATCTTCTATCACTTTTAACACTAATGGGTTAAACCCAAAAAGCTTAACACCTTTAGTTTTTACTTAATCGCATCCCCCTTAAAACATTTATAAAACTCAAAAAACTGATTTTATTGCCATGTGTAAAGTCATCACATTTGACTGTGGAGCTGATCTTATTTTAAAAAGAAAATTTGAGTCTGTGCTATAGAAGATAAGGATACACATTCAGGCTTTGTGCTATTTATTAATTCAGAAGTTCCTTGATGCTACTTCGAGATACTTTGGTGTGAAATTGCTAACCTAGAAAAACAACTAATGGCAAGCACATGGCAACTTAAGTAAACTGGTTGGCCTTAAATCAGTAGGCACAGGGATTATTTCAGGATAATGCAGAAGCTTCCACCAGCTTTATACTTCAAAATTCAATCCTATTTTTCAAGGGAGGCACAATAGGCAGTGAAACCAGCAGACCGAAGAGACAAATCCCTCCATTCTTATGTGCCTTTCTGATTTATGCCAGTATACTTCTTCATAAACAACTGATAGAAACCTCCTGAAGTTTTAGGAAAATTACATTTAAATTTTCAGCCTACTTCCATATGCTCTCATAAATTCATGTGAAATATTGAGTATACCTTGTCGTTATAAGAAATGTTTCAAATAAAAAGAAAAGTAATATTATGCTTTTCAAATTACAATTATTTTTGTAGAAATATCATTATAGTATAATAAACTTATTTGAGGACAAATCAGATACAGTACATATATGCATACACACTTCATTTTATGGCTCTCACGTTGACACAAAAAATGGAATGCCATGAGAGCCAGCTATCATTTGATGCAACACTGATGTGGCAATAGCTAAGTTGCAAAACATGTTACTGACACTGAAGGAAATAGGACATGTCCTAGTGCTCCACATAAAGGATGAAAAAAGCTTTAGATTACATCTCTAAATAAATCAATTTTAAAGAAAAAAGTTTTGTATGTTGCCTTTGGTGAGATGGGCAATGCATAAATTTAATAAATAAATATTATATCAAATAAAATATTTCAAAAATCAAACAAAATCTATTTGGAAAGTAATAAAAATTGGGGACTTTGCTACTCTAATTAATCTCATTTGTAACTGTAATTTTACAATTTATATTCCAACTAAAACAGTATTGACCTTAAAACTGGTTTTACCACATATACAGCATGACATTTAGCCAAATTATATAGTAACCAGACTTAAAAATAGGATATATTTTTTTTCCAAAACAGAGTCTGAAGCCTTCCTGGGTTTCATTAGTGATCTGAAGATACACACTGACTGCAGAAATGAATTTATCTCCAAATTCCTCATATAGCAAAAATATCAAATTTAATTTGGGATTGATATTTCTAGTTCTGTAATTGGCAGGGGTTTTTTTGTTTTATGAAAGGATCTATAATTATAGTTTTTTGGAAAAGTAAACTGAATTAACAAGTAGCACAACGTGATTCTCCTCCTCCGCCCCTAAGTTTTCTCTTTCTAAGGGTAAGAATCATAGGAGAGATTTGATGGAATCTATAGGATCTGAGGAGTGAGTTCTTGTTTGGAAATAAATGTATTTTTTGTCCCTTTTTCTTTCAATTGCTGGCTTCATATCCATCACGAAAGGTTTGTTTTAAGAACTTTCTGTGGCTTTATGGTCATAGTATAAAAGCAGCATAATTTTTTAAAATTATCTAAATTCCCAAGTCTCTGAACCTATACTTCAGAAATTTTCCACGTGTCTTACTTAGAGATGCTTTATGTGGCACTTCATTTTCATAGAAAGAGTCAAAAATAAAAGTATACAACATAGAGAAGGAACAAGGAATAAACTATCCCAATCTTTCTTTAAGAAATATTGTATATTTCTTAAGTAGGGTCATTTTTCTCTATTGTATTATCATAATCATCAGCTTTTGGAAGGGATCCTGACTACTTGTTTTTTAATGTATTTTATTAATGCCACCTTGGAAGGATTTATATCCTCAAGGTCAGAATAAACTGATAGCCCAAGCTCATCTGCAAGAATACTTCAGAGACATTGTGGTGGGGATGCTTATCTATGTGTTTAAATTCTTGTGGGATTAGCAAATCTTGCAAATAACATTTGTTTTGACACTTGAAATCTTATGAAATATTGGAGTAGCCTCAGCAGGAGAAACATACTTGCACATTTTATTTAGTTCTTCCAAGATATGATATAGCCAGTAGCTATATCCTTTTAAAAATTAATTCCTTTTTATTAATTTTCCCTTTTAAAATTAACCTTTAAAGGAACTAAGTATCCTTTCTGTAGTGCTGATTTGGATGAGCTTTGGTAGGTTTCCTTCATCATATATTGCTATAAATGCAATATTTTTCAA
This sequence comes from Erythrolamprus reginae, assembly GCF_031021105.1. Lineage (NCBI taxonomy): Eukaryota > Metazoa > Chordata > Lepidosauria > Squamata > Dipsadidae > Erythrolamprus > Erythrolamprus reginae. The sequence goes on along the minus strand of NC_091951.1, from coordinate 304,138,370 downwards.
CATTATACCAAAAAGAGAAATGCTATTGCTATCTGTCAAATCAATGAAACTGATTTACAGATGTAAAAGATAATACTTTTGAAAACATAACATATATCCTCCTGTGCAGCCAAATTATTTGTGCTTCTTCCGCAATGCTGCCTATGTTAGCCAGTAGCAAGTCTTTCAATCCAACCTGTGTATACAACAGGACTGTACACAAAGGATTCAAAGTTCAGAGCAAGTCTCTATCACTCACGCATAGATCTTCTGCATCTGATGTTTCCTCCACCTCTCAACATTTGTCACAGTTATCTTATTATATGATAAAGAATTAAAGTGACAAGGAAAATACCTGAGATGGGGAAGAAGATGCAGTCTCTTTGACAGTCCTCAAAGGAGAACCCAGGTTGCTGGTGCTGGTGGCATTCTGAGATGAATGTAGTTTTCTGTAAAAATTATCCACGTTCAGTATTACAAAGAAAATCAAAATGCCCCAAATTAAATCAAGATTGTAAAGTTATTTAACTTTTCTGGATATCTGCATAGGATGCAAAAGGCCTTGAACCTACCGAGAAAGTATTAATTCCAGCGACTGTCTATCTATTTCATTATATCCAGGCCAATCTTTATGGATTTCCTTATACACATATTCTTTCAAAGTGTAAGAGTTGTCCTTGGGATTCAGATTGGCTACCTACAGATTAGAGATAAAACACAAACATTTAAAATTAATTACAAGATGAAGTATCTGAAAATATCACACACTATCTTGAAGTTTAATAAATTAAATTAATTTTAATTTAAAAAATTAAATTAATTTTTATGGGTATTATGTCCCACATTTAAATATTTAATTAGTAAATTATTAAAGCCATTAAAGTTTGTACAATATTTATAAGAGTAGAAATTCATTTACAAGAAGGTGAAACTTTTGTTTTGGGACTTTATAAACAACTTGGCCTTACTTGGACAGGGAATCTCTACTCACAGTCACTCATGCCCTTATCACCTCGAGGTTTGAGTACTGCAATGCTCTCTAAATGGGGCTACCTTTGAAGGATGTTCAGAGACTGCAGGTGGTGCAGAACAGAGCCGCGCGAGCAGTCATGGGCCTTTTGAGATATGCCCATATTTGTACAGTACTCCACGAGCTGCACTGACTGCCAATTAGTCTCCGAACACAATTCAAAGTGTTGGTTATGGCATATAAAGGCCTACATGGTACTGGACCAGATTACATACGAGACTGTCTTCTGCCTCATGTATCCCAGCGACCGGTCAGGTTCCACAGAGTTGGCCTTCTCCGGGTCCCGTCAACCAGACAATGCTGTCTGATGAAGCCTCGGAGAAGAGCCTTCTCTGTGCAATCACGGCACTATGGAATGAACTCCTTCCAGAAATTCGCATTGCCCCCACTCTCTCTGCCTTCTGTAAGGTCTTAAAAACCCGTCTCTGCAGACAGGCTTGGGGCCACTGACTTTTTAATATCTAGCCCGGCCAAAGAGCGAATGCATTGTGCATGAAGAGATGAATGTGATTGATTCACTTTAACTACTGGGGTTTTTAGATTGTATTTTAAAATTAGATTTCTACCATGTTTTGTACTGATTTTTGTTGTAAGCCACCCTGAGTCTCAGGAGAAGGGTGGCATAGAAATCGAATAAACTAACTAACTAACTAACTAACTAACTAACTAACTAACTAACTAACTAACTAACTAACTAACTAACTAACTAACTTATGGAACAATTAATAAACCTTTCATATGAGAATTGTTGCCTGATAAAACACTGCTGTTTCTCCAGAGTTAGGAAGGGTTATGTCCTCATACTTTTGTTCCAACATTAGGGAACAAAGTTTAAAAAAAATTAAAAATACCTCAGGAAAATTACTTTCAATACAAATAAATATATGGAGACATAAAAAGAATAAGTCTAAGAAGACACATATGCTCAAGAATAGATATGATATAGATTTCCAAAAAACTGTTACTCAGGCCTCTAAAGTGGGGATTTTACCAAAGACTTTTTCTGATCACAACCTGGTGATCAGGGGTGTAAAATTTGTGTTGTCACGTGACGTATCACAACTCCCCCCCCCTTTACTAAATCAGGGTGGGCGTGACCAACACATAACGCATCTGGCCCAGGGCCCATGAGTTTGACACCCCTGTTTTAGATAGAGATTACATTACAATTCAAACATCTTTAATGAAAGTCTAGACCAGTTTTTTTCAACCTTTTTTCTTCAGGGAAATCCTTTGGTGTCATCAGATTTCTGGCGGAACCCTGGTTGAAAAACACTGCATTAAGTTGCGCATCCTGAAGTTGAAATATAATTCTTTTACTGGCCAAGTGTGATTGGATACACAAGGAATTTGCCTTTGGTGCATATGCTCTCAGTGTACATAAAAAAGACACATTTGTCAAGAATCAGGAGGTACAACACTTAATGATTGTCATAGGGGTCAAATAAGCAATCAAGCAACAATCAATATAAATCCTAAGGATAGGATTTTTTTCTCTCTCCATTTTTTGGCGGCTGTGGGGCCGGTGGGAGAGTCGGAGTGAAGGCAAAGCAGGAGCAGACTCCTTCCACTCCAGCTTCTGCTCCTCCTGCCCTCTTAGGCCCCGAGCATGAAGGGAGTACAGTGCCCTCCCTTACAGTGCCCTGTGCAGGGAAAAGAGAAAACGAGTTGACCACTTGGCCGAGCGCAGCGGTGTGTACGCAGGCACGGGAAGGAGGCGTGAGGAGCGTGAGAGAACCTTGAGCCACCTGGCGCACCTCAGCCTTGGACTGGGAAGCTCCATGTTGGAGGTGCTGGAATAGCAACTGCTCCTGCCTTCCCCTCTTCCTCCTGCAGCCTGCGCTTTGCCCCACTGCTGCAGCGAGGGGCTAGAGGGGCGCTCCTGCTGCTGTCAGCGCCAACGCCGCTGCTGCCGCCACAACTCCTCCTGCTTGGTAGCTGCTGAGCATCATTGATCTGCCAAATACGAGATGAAGGAAGAAGCGGAAGCGGGCAGGATTGAAGGGGGGACCTGCCTTGCCTTGCCTTATTAAGTTGTGGAACCCCTGGCTGGCCCTTGTGGAACCTTGGTTGAAAAACTCTGGTCTAGACAGTTAAAGATTGGAAAAAGAAAATTTTTGTACTCAATTTATCTTATTGTAATGCATTCACTATCCTTTATTTCAGGGTGTACAAATAATAACAACGCAAAAAAGGAACATTAGGGGATATATAGGAAAAAAGAATCAAAATATTTTAAGTTATAGACATAATATACCTGCAATGTCAAATCTTAATTCAGTGCTATATGGATGAATTTCAAAATGCCTAAATTAAAAAGCTCATTTTGATCTCAGCAAAATGCAATTTTTGAACCAATCCATCATAATTGATATAGGTTATAAAACAAAGGAGAAAGCAGAAGTGTAAATAAATTTTCACCTGCTGAAGAATAGCAGCAAGGGAGTTCCTATCTTTTTGACTAACTCCATCTTTTAATAAGCGGGCAAGAAGTTCTGGTTTCTTGTAGGTCTTCAATGCCAATAAATGAATTATTCTATCCTTATAAGGCCGCTGTGAAATACTGTTGTTTGTATGGGTCTTCCGTATTGTATTTGCAGGGTTGATGGGGGTAGACCTTTTTCTTTCAGGAACTGCATCTGGAATACTTTGTGGTGCTTTTCGAATTTGTACTCTTTTACCTATAAGTAATAATAATAAAAAAAACTGTTTTTATATCTGTGCACTTTGGAAAAACCTGAAGTTTATCTCTACAAAAGCTGTAAAAGAAATTCACTCAAATGCAGGAATATAGTTTTAAATATGTTTAGAAATTATAAATTTTACATGTTTAATTTATATGAATCATAAATTCACTTCAGGGCTCCATTGTTCAAGACAAATAACTATCTTTGATCATTTCAAGCACTCTAATGTCGAATTAGTGATCAAACAGAATTATGAAATTATATTCTTCAGTGAATATAATATTTCAATACTGCTTGAAAAACGGTAATTTAAGATTGCATGAACTAATAGATGGCTACCTTCTCTAATCCATGTTCTAACTTTCGACTGGTGAGTTTTTCTGCTTATATGCCAAAAGAAAGGGAAAACAGTAAGAGTGATAGAACGTGTGCGTAGTTCATACTGTGGGAGCTGGAAACTTGTCACCTTATCTTTCTCCTATTACAGAAGAAGAGTAAGACAGAGTTATGTGATGGGAGAGGTGAACCATCACAAACTCAGTTTTTCAGAGAAAATGCCAGATGATTGTGGCTTCAAACAGTGATTTGAAAGTGGCTTAAATTGGTAGTCTTTGTTGGAATTACAATTCAAGTAATACTATTTGACTATAGAAGAAATTAAAGACTGTTTAGGGATAGTATACTCAATTATTTACAAAATTGATCCTATAATGTAAGAGAAAAACATTTTTTTTTTTTGATAAAACAGAGATTAAGGCTGATCTGAATAGAAATGCCAGGTTACAAAAATGACTTTGAAAAAGATGTTAGGGATCTGAAAATGGATTTTAAAATGCTAGAGTATAAAAGCTACATGAAAAAATATGGTATAACGGATTTACAAATAAAGCCAGTTGATGTTTGGATAATTAAATATTAATATTTCTTATTTAATATTAATATTATCAATTATTAATAATTATTAAGATAATACTAATTTAAATAATTTAAGGACACATATGAATAGTAAATCGTAAGACTGATTTGTAAAACTTTCTTAACTTGGATTTACAAAAGGAACATGTTAAACTACTGAAATTGTTACTGAAAAGAGCAAAGAGAAAATGACAAAAAAAATCAACTTTATAGAAATTACAATATTTTGTAAATGATGCAATAACTAGAATTTAAGTAATTATAGAAAAGAAAAAAATACAGTCATACCTACATATGGTCCACCCGGTTTTATGACTTTTGTACTTCGATTACGAGACTCTTCTTCTGCCTGGGTCATACGTTCTCTGGTCATTTGGTAAGAATCATTTGTTGCACATACAGTAATTTTATCCTGTATAAAACCCAGGCAACTGAGCTGTGATGATCCAGTACTAAGCAATAAAGTAAGAAAACAATTTTAATTGCAACTTCCATTGGAAGGCCCATAACTACTCGCATGGCTGCATTTTGGATGATTTGAAGTTTCCAAACACTCTTCAAAGGTAGCCCCATGTATGGTAGATAATATACTGTATCTCTACCAGTCTCTACTTTCAACCCAATCTATCTCTACATTCCAATATTTTCTAATTCCGGTCTCAAGTTAGTTTAGATTTAATCATGTTGCCTTTAAATCTCCTATTCAAATTAAATCTCTCAGTTTTGAATTTTAGATCTTGAACTCTAGTGTACATTTAATAATTCAAGGATCGACAAACCCAGGCGCCTGGTCGCCAGTGGCGCCTAGAAAATGTTGTCTGGCGCCTAGAAAATGTTGCCTGCTGTACTGTATGTATACAGTATATTTTTCCCGCCTTGTGTTTACGCCCAGAAATGGTACATCTTGGCTTCCGTAGCTCCGCCCATCAACCTCGGAGCGAGCTGCTTTCCCAGCGTCCCCTGCGCTTGCGTGCGTCTCTCCCTCCCCCCCTTGCCTCCATTCCGCCTCCTACTCGAACCCCTTCACTCCCCCCCACCGCACACAGACGCTCCGATCTTGGCCGCTCACCCGCCTTCGGAGAGAAGCGGAAGCCCCTCCCCTCCCGGCGTGAGGTTTTGTTCATTCCTCCTCCGGCCGCGTGCGCGGTGACTTCCGACCAGTAACCCCTCCTCCCCCCTCCCCCCCTCACCCGCGTCCCCGGCCCGGTCTCCCTTTCCTTCTTCTCTGTTTCGGTTTCTGACTAACGGTCTCCCCTCGGATCCCGACGGGAGTACAGCAGAGCCGGCTCGGCGGAGCCAGGCCTGCGCCGGGGGGGAGGGGGTGAAAGCGATGTCAGGTGGAGACTCGGCAAAAAACCAAGTTTGCTTAAAAAAAATTCTGGCTCCTAAATTTTTTGGCTGGCTCCTAGATTCTGAACAACTTTGTCGACCCCTGTAATAATTATACTTTTACTTTCTTCCTACATCAAATTAAGTAGTCTAATAAATTTTTCTTTGAATTAAAGGTATTGAAATGTAGAAATAGTATTAGAGGAGCAAAATACAATGGATCCTGAATTTAAAATACATTTTAGGTGACTAACAAAGGGTTTCATCTAACAGAAATAATGCCTTCATTTATATAAGTATCTTTCAGAAACAAATACTGAATATGGATTTTACAACTTTTACATTTTTCCTGAAGTTATGTAAACAACTTACTGAGCTAGTTTTTGATTTTGTTATATTTGCTTTTATATTTGTTCCTTCCTCTCTTTATTATCAATGTTCTGATTCTATTCATCTTAGTAAAAATTCTTAAATTCCAAAATATTCCAAAATCTTCAAAATTAAAAACCACAGCATTTGCTCTTAATTTCAGATTTTTTAAAGTATAAGTTTAATGTATAATAAATATTGTTAATAAATGTATAATAAATAATATTTAATACACTTTGACCATATATTTTTTTCATCCTGGTTTCATTCTCCATTTCTAGAAGGTTGTAAAATAGTTCTTTCTCTCTGTGAATTTTGGGGAATATCTCTCTGCAATACTTTGGAATTCCAAAGTAGACAACATAACTTGTCATATGTACAAAACAAAGAGGGACCGGAGGCAGAACTGGCATTTTCCACAGACAACATAAGGAGATCTAAACAAGACAATTTCCCCTAATTAATTTTTCAGAAGACTACAACAATTTTAGAATTAGAGTTTATACTTGGTGCCAGTATAATATTGTTTTTATCGTTGTTGTGAGCCGCCCCGAGTCTTCGGAAAGGGGCGGCATACAAATCTAATAAATAATAATAATAATAATTATTATTATTATTATTATTATTTGCTGAGATGAATTATTTTTCCATTGTTCATTGCAACAGGACTACAGATACCGGCAACACTTTAAAAAAATCAATTTTATTTTTATTCCAATTAGTAAATCCTTTACCTTGAAACAGTTTGCTGGACACAATCAAAGCTTCCCTGAGGATTATCTTTGCCAACATTTGAAACATAGAAATCAAATGTATGGACTTCATTTGGGACATCAGTTTTGGGAATCTTTACAAGCTGAAACAAAAACAAATACAAATATTTTCTATAATGTTATAATTATGAAACTAGATATTTTTCATATTTACAGCTAGTTTACAATAAAGGATTCTTACATAATAAATGAAATTTTAGTCTGTCATTGACATGTCTATTGAGCCCAAGAAAGAAACGGAATTCAATTAAAATATTTAATATTTAAACTCAATAAATTGTATTTTGGAAGACAAAACTTCTAACAATGTTATTTTTACATTTAGAAATATACCAAGCAAGCTGCCGCTTCCACTGAGAAGTCTTAAAACAAAAAGAAAATTATTCAAGCAATTTTGTTGACTCTTATCTCTGGTTCTGAAGATACTAAACATTACAGTATCTCTACATTTTGCAGCATATTTCTTTCTCTTCTGTTGATGGACTAAAAACAAACAAACCCCACCACCAGATACCCTACCAAGATTATTAGTTATGAAGCATAGTAGTAGTGATCCCAGGTAGATGGAATCAGGCTTAAAAATAAAATTGCTCTTACTTGATTTCTGAAAACTTGCATCATTTTATCTTCAATATTTGCTTTGATGTAGTATTCTAATAAGTATATGTTAAGCTAAATAGTAAGGACTTTTAATGTAAAGGAATGTTTTCCTTTTATATCATAGTTCAATGATGGTGAACCTATGGCACACGTGCCACAGGTGGCACCCAGAGTCATATCTGAGAGCATGCAAGGCATTGCCCTATGTCAGCTCCAGCGCATATGCATGATGGCCAGATGATTTTCGGCCTTCTTTTCTGCCATTTTCGCTCTCCCTAGGCTTCAGGAAAGCCTCCTGAACCCTGGCGAAAAATGAGCCAGAGGGCCAACTGGAAGTCCAGAGGCTTCAGTAAGGCCTGTGTGCATGTGCACGGAGCGTGGGGGGTTGTTTGCATGCATGGTGTGGTGCACATTATGGGTGTGGCACACCCTTTTGGTGCCTGAGCCGAAAAAAATGTTTGCCATCACTGTGTTAGGAAGTCGGAAGTCACAATCACATGATATTGTACTTAACAATCTGAGGTGATTCACTTAACAACTGCAACTTTGTAAGTCAATAGGGCCATGTAGCATTTTATTTAACAATTGCACTACTTAACAACAGAGTTGTCAGTCCCAATTGTGATTGAGAAGAAAGGATTACAGTGTTCCCTCAATTTTCGCGGGGGATGCGTTCTGAGACTGCCCGCAAAAGTCGAATTTCCGTGAAGTAGAGATGCGGAAGTAAATACACCATTTTTGGCTATGGACAGTATCACAAGCTTTCCCTTAACACTTTAAACCCCTAAATTACCATTTCCCATTCCCTTAACAACCATTTACTCACCATTATTACTGGTACTCACCATTGAATAAGACACTTAGTGATCCTGATATTTGTAAACATAATTATTTACTAACAATAATTATTTTTTTGTTATTTATTTGCAAAAATTATTAGTTTGGCACTGGCGTATGATGTCATCGGGCAGGAAAAACCATGGTATAGAAAAAAAACCCGCAAAATATTTTTTAATTAATATTTTTTGAAAAGCCGTGATATAGGCTATTCGCGAAGTTTGAACCCGCGAAAATCGAGGGAACACTGTACCTCTATATACAGATATTTAGGATTGTTAAGTAATATTCAAAAAATGGGTAAACAAACATTGAAAATGTCTTCCATTAATGCTATAAATGAATAGCACCTGTATCAATTGCGACTTCTGAGTAATCCTCACTCAGTCATGTTATGACCCAGGTTGTCAAGGCAAGGCAGACTTTTAGAGAGTCTTTTATTGTTTTCAAGAAGTGGTTTAACAAATCTCCCTCCAACAATCAATAAGGTTCCACCCCACAATATTCTGAAGGCAGCCCCCCTCAGGCCCAAAACAGCCGCCAATATAGTACAAGGAAAGTCCACAAGGAAAAATCCAGGCATAAGTTCTGAAGGTAAAGTACAGCAAAGGGCAAAAGCAGTTCTTGAAGGAAGACAAAATGGCACAAATCAAAGCTGGGGGGAGGGGGGGGAGTGTGATCCCAAACAAATAATTGTTCCTGCAAAGACTAACACAGCTTCTCCTTAAATCACTCCACTCCAGATGTGAGGTGGAGTGGGGTGACCTTCTCCTGGGTTGCCTGCAGACCTTCTCTGAGCTTGCCTATGCTCTGCTCTCCATGCCCTTGGATCAAGTGAAAGTAGCAGATCTTCCTCACCAGAGACCTGCTGCCTATCAGCACCATTGCCTGTCTGTAGCCGACCCTCCCCTTGGTCTGTGAAGGCAGGCAGCTCTCCATCTTATAATCTTATCTGCTCTCTGCTCTCTCCAAACATGCCAAAAAATGTTCCATCCTTGTCTGACAGTCCCAATTCCAACTCATTCTCCTCCTTCAAACTGGGCTCCAATGGGACCATGACAAGTCAGTCCTATTTGTAATACTGTATATTGGAAAATTTTGAGAGATGATGAGAATATGAGGCATTGTTGCCAGATCCTACTTCTCATCCAGACATTATTATGCCCAAGTACAGACACCCAAATCCATAGAAGAAATTAAGTTGGCTGATAACATCATATAATATCTTATGTCAGATCTCTGGCTAAGTTCTTCCATTTGATTCATGGAGATATCAAGCAATACAGGGAATCCAAGCCAAAGATGCTACTCCTGCATCACCCTCCATAACCTGCCTTTTAAAATATATGCATATGTATCAGTAAGCAATAACTCCCCCCAAAATTTCAAAAAATATATTCAGAACAATATTGTGCTGATTTTTTTAAAAAATGCCAAATGTATTGCTTTTCCTTTCAAGCAGACCCCAACATTTTTTTTAAATCTAAAACTACTCCCATACTCAAAGTAAGAGTCAACCAGGAATAAGTTGGCAGCTATCAGTTAAGCATATTGCTGAGACAGAAGTGAACCTGCCCATGTTACTTCATGGTTTATTTGACAGTTGAATGGGTGTAAGATTCCATTGTTTATGAAACCTATGTGAAATAGTTGTCTCAAAGAAGGCAAATGATAAGGAGTAGGCTGAGGTAAGCAATACCTGTGTACTGTATTTCACAAGCTTGATCTGCATCCTGCATTCAGTAAGTTTTGTTGAACTACCAGAGTTCAAGTAAGAAATGACTGCCAGTCTATGTATTATATATGGAGGGGCTTTTCTGCAATGATGTAGAACATGCTTTATGTACCTAGATGAAAACGTCCTATTCTTAGCATATTCGGGTAATATTGAGAAAAGCCTGCCTGAGAAATTGCTGCTGCTGATCCTAAGATAAGTAGCTATCATGAGTAATTTATGTGTGGAGTAGGAACGTTGCATACACAAAGAAAGAAATGGTCTCCTATAATTATATTTTCCTTTACTGTTCTATTAGACACACACACAAAAAGAATAGCTGCAGTTGAAGTGGCAATAAAAATTAAACATATTCCCCCAGAATTGTGACAGGCAGCAAAATCTGGTTCCAGATTTGATACATGAATATCAACAAAGCAATCCAGTACCAAGAATCCATTTAGCAAGAGCAGAGAAATTGCAGTGTGAACTTACTTATAAAAATCAAAAACTGAAATTTAGCATGTTGACTAGGTAATATTCTAAAAGTCTTTTAGACTAATAAGATGCTATAAATTACAATTATTATTTTGTGGCCTAATTTTTGCAAACAAATTATTGCTGAATCTACTGGTTATAGGAAAAACAAGAGTAATATGTTCTGCTCACTTGATGACTGATCAATGTACAACTCTGGTTAAACAATAACTTGAATTCACAAATAGGAATAGAAGTACAGTGCTTCATCTTAAACTAAATAAATAATAGCAAAGAAAGTTTCCCCCCAAAAAAGTTAACCAAAAAGTCATGTTTTAGCAAATTATCAATATGTATTACAATTCTATATTGCCTTGTCAGTGTTATTATATATACAACATTTGAACATGTTAATATAGACTTTACATTATCAAGCATATTACTGAAAAATCAAAGATATGGTACTTTGCAGTCTAGATCGTACACTAAAATATCTTCCATTTTAATAAGCATGTCTATTAAATCTTTTTTTCATTCTTATCCTGATACTTGATTTCATTTTGCTCTTTCCCATCATAACAGTGATATTGGTATAGAATAAGAATTATGATCATGTTTTGTTTAGGGCAAATTCCAAATCTTTGGCAATATATGAAAAATGTGGGGCAGAAAGATCCAGAAACACACTTCATTCTACTTGAAAGGATTTTCCAGAATTCTGCCCCCAATATATTGATTAGGGTAGAAATATTTTTTTTAAAAAAAAATCCATTTGACCGTTGATTGTGAAAGAACTTGATGAGAAGGGAAAATGGGAAATAATGTAAGCTTATATGAACATTGTGATTAATCTACCTCTGATTACATCTATTGCAATCTTTTGGATAAATGATGATGTAAGGGGTGTGTATGATTTTCCACTTGATTCTAAACAATATATTTAACAATATACCTCACTGAATTAATACATTATTTTAACTAGTTTTTCTATATGAAAGACATACTGTATTTCTACATGCCTGTTTTCTTCATATCATTTATCTCCATAAGGGGTGGTCCCATTCAGTTTTGATCCTACAGCAGGGGCCTGCAACCTTAAACACTCAAAGAGCCATTTGGACCCATTTCCCACAGAAAAAAACAACACAGGGAGCCACAAAATCCTTTGATCCCCCCCCTCTCTTCCTGTCCCCCTCCCTCTTCCTGTGTATCTCTCTATGTATCTTTTTCTCCCAGCTCTCTGTATCTCTGTGTGTATGTGTTTCTCTCTCTCTCTCTCTGTATCACCCTCTCATCCCCTGCCATTGCCTTACATTCTCAGGCTAGGCAAGGAGTGACTGGGAGGGGAAGGCAAGTGGCAGGACCAGTCAGTGATGGGATCACCTGACAGGGAGCTACAACAGAGGACCCAAAGAGCCACATGTGACTTCGGAGCTGCAGGTTACAGACCCTTGTCCTACAGCTATGATGGTGAATCTTGTTTTCCTTGGGTGCCGAAAGCGTGTGCGCACATTCATAATTCAATGATTGGGAAGGATGAAAATTGCCTCCTCTGCCCCCCCCCCCGAGACCCTCTGGAGGCCAGAAACAGCCTCTTTCCCAACTTCTGGTGTGCCTGGCAGGCCTGTTTTTCACCCTCCCCAAGCTCCAGAGGCTTCCGTAGAGCCTGAGGAGGGGGGGTTAACGTCCTCCCCCATTCCCCCAGAGGCCCTCCATGCCTTCCGTGTGAGCCGAAAATCAGCTAGATGGTGTGCACATATATGCTGGAGCTGAGCTAGGGCCACAGGTTCACCATCAGTATCCTACAGTATTGAATGTATACTAGTGTGGGGTATCCTCTTTCCCTTTTGGCCCATTCTGCTTGTCATGTTGCATATTTGACTCTTGTCATGCACAAGATTCAATCTACTTTGCTATAAAATTAAACAGCCAATATTTGGCCCTACTAAGGGCTACCTTGACTGAAAACATCTGGGTACACAAATCAAGAATGGCATATCAATATTGAGGAAATAGTCTGAGCAAGCAGTTTCAATGATCAAGACGATATGCAACTCAACTCTTCTTTATACTTTTTTATGAAACATAACAAATTTTATCTCCTGATAAATAACTGAGAAATGAAATGAGAATTTCATTATGCGCAAAGTACTTTAACAATTTAATTAACTATACTTTAAATAAGTGGACCACACATGCAATCAATAGCCTATATTGATCACCAAGAAATCTGAAATAATTCATCGTTCCATAATAGTTTTTGTTTCATTTTTTTTCCTAGTTCAAACCAAAAAAAGATAGAAAAAACCTATTCATCTTCTATTCCATATTTCCAAAATGAATTAAGAAAATTCAGGTAGCTAAGAGACAGACAACAAATGGATAACCAGGTAGCCATCATACGCATGCATCTGATATTTAGTCACCTATAAACATGAATATGCTTATATGCCACATTTTATTGTATTTTACCCATGGGTAATAATTTTTATTACTTTATCAAATTTTATAACATGCAAGTACAACCGTATTCTATTTAAAGTATTACTTCAGTTTGTATTAGGCAGTGAGGGAGAAGTGTAGAGAAAGAAAACTACCAATATTATATTAAAAATAAATACAAGACAAATTTGGTCACAAACATAACTAATTTAATGCCTGACTTCTTTCTCCTAATATTTAAACATTTATATGCTGCTTTAACTGTAGGTAAACAAGTTTTTCTTAATAAAAATACATACCCCTTGAAGCCCTTGAAATTGTATTGAAGGTCGAGAAGGAATTAAATTCTAAAGGAAAAAAAGCAAGATCATTAGAAAGCTTTAAAAATAGAAAGCATTTTAGCAAAACATTATAAAGGATTATATAAGTACAGTAATGCATATTTAACTAAGTATGTTAAGAGATACGAGAAATTATATATTAAAATAATTTCTAATATTTTAGACTTTACATATGGAATCTCTGAAATAACATTATTTGTATTTCTAATTAAATATAGTACCAATGCAAAACAAATAAAATTTAATTCATTTTGTTTCAATGTAAAAGACAAGCAGGACATTATATGATTTGCTATTAATATTAACTAATTCAGGATCTATTTTAATAGTTGCTAGAATCTCACACAATGAATAGCATTTAAAATATTAAATAGTAAATGGCTTGTTAAACTGAAATAGAGCTCTCTCTCTAATTACCTAACTGCATATACAGTATCTATTGTGGTAAAAGGAAACCAGTAACTGTGAATCAAACCACTGGAAATTATATGAATATAATAAAACAGAAAGAATGTCTTTATTGTGAAAATACTAAAAGTCATGCTGTTCACTCAATGCAAAAAATGATAAAAAAGCAATATCTATTTATTAAAGAATCCATTTGTTTCTCATGAACCATAATTTTTGTTAACACAAAGCTAGGGCTGTAAAACAGCAAATGATTTCTACATAACAAATCTCTGTTCAAAATTATTTTTTAACTTTTCATTTCTATAGTCACAATATAGAATGTGACTTTGAACTGTTGTAAGGAATAGCCTTCTAGGTTCGGTTCCAAGTGGGGAAAAAGACATCAGAAGCATGGGACTGCTTGAAAAGATGTTTAATGGAGGACAGCAGGACCACATGGTCTGAGGTCCTAGGAAAAGGGGGGGGGAACCCCTTGCCTCAAGGATGTTAAGGAAGAAGGGCGTTGCTGAGAGTCCCTGAGTTTTTAATATCCCCTGTTGAGCCCCACCTCAGAGTTTCCTGTTCCTGTATAAGAAATTCAGTCTCACTGGTGATCAGACTTCCAAGGGGCAAGGGTCTTCGCTAACTCTGTAGGCTTTTCTGTGCATCTCAGGCTTGTATTCTAGGTTATTAACAAAGGTGGGGGAGGGATGAGTGAGCAGGGCCATTCCTAGATGGCACATTGACAAAGATGGGGGCTACTAAGAGTGAGTCTTTTTTATGCCTAAACGCATTTCTCAGCCACAGATATTCTATATAATATTCTGCCTTTTTAATATTTCCTAAAATATTTTATATCTCTAGGACAGTGATAGTGAATCTTTTTTTCTTCAGGTGCCAAAAGAGCGTGTGGGTGCGCTGTCATGCATGCTTGAGTGCCCACACCCATAATTCAATGCCTGGGGAGAGCAAAAACATCTTCCCCCACCGCCTGGAGGCCCTCTGGAGGCGAGAAATGGCCTGTTTCCCAACTTCTGGTGGGCCCAGTAGGCTTGTCTTTCACCCTCCCTGGGCTCCAAAGGCTTCCCTGGAGCTGGTGGAGGGCAAAAACACTCTCCCCCATCCCCCTGGAAGCCAAACATGCCTTCCCAGAGCCTCTATGTGAGCCAAAAATTAGCTGGCCAGCACACACCCGTGCCATAGGTTCACCATCACTGGTCTAGGAGGTGGGTAGGTGCTAACTTTCTAAAGTCTATCACATACATAATTTTTCTGCTGCCTTTCATATTAATGAAATATATTGAAGAAAAAAATTAATTGGGTTTTGATAACAATTATGGCAATGCAAATCTTTCAAAAGAGATGCTTAGAAACACTTGGGCAGGTATACAAATTACCATTTCTCAAAATGTTAACACAGCTACATCTTTTTCCTGACTCCTACAGCAGTTTTAGGAGCTATTCCTGTCTGTCTCCCCATTGGTAATTGCTTTGCTAGGCAAAATGTTAGCTGTATGAGCTTGGAAAAAATAGCTTAACCATGAAAAACAGTTAAAACAGCTATATATCCTGAACACCCCTTTCAAAGAATTGAAATAGCCCTAAATAATAATAACAAAAATTATTTGACCAATTTAATTATCTTTTTTAAAAAAATACTCCATAGCACCTCAATGAATTCATTTCAGAAAAAAAAAATCAATCCATCAATCAATAACTTAATAGCTATAAAATGATTTGTTTATATTTTTGTATTGTTAAAATTACTTTACAATATTAGAAAAAATCAATTATAAGAAGTTTACTTTAAAAAGTAATCTCCCCTCTCCTTAGCTTCCAACCTATAAGCTAGCTATCTTCTCCTGACAAAAAGGCCAATTTCTACAATTTGACTCAATCAACTTTATTTAACCACTGACAGACAACAGTTCAGTGCTGAGTATATGAGCCAAAATGTGTTCTCATCTGGCTGGGCTTCAAGAGCGACACTAGCAAATGTAGGTTTGGTTTTCAATTACAACAAACTAGAAAAAACTCTTTAACTGGTTTATTATAGAAAACAAACTTGATAGAATATACAGTACTGTATTTGTATCCTTCCAAACTCTTCCTGCAGCTCTGTCAATAGAGTTGAATTGGAATACCAAAACAAGGGTGGGCAATTTGTGACTGCACAGAGCCTCAGTGCAGCCCCCAGCATTATATTTCTGCAGCTCCAAAACATTTTTCTACTCAACTTTAATTTGAATGTAAAAAAGAAATGCTGGCGATACAAAAATTGTTAATAAATTATTAGTTCAGTCCTATGCATATTTAACAACATAACTGGCCTGCTAGATCAGGCAGAAGCTCATAAAATGTAGCTTTTTTAAAACTCAAAGAAGCCAACCAGATGAGAAATATGTTATTGTTCCCCTTGAACTGGTATTTAGAGCATACTGCCCCCAATCTAAAGACAAATGACCTTTTTACAGCTAGTACTAGGTTGTATAGTCCATCAACAAAAGTGTTGTCTGTGCATGGACCCCCATGTGCAGTCAGTTTTTGAAGTAATCATTTCAAAGCAGTTTTTTTACCCTTTATTCAATCAAGACAAATACAATGTATTTTGCAAAGCAGAGCTTTCAAACACACTTTTGCTCAGCTCTATTTGGTGTTACATTTTAAAGTGTTTGTGCTATTTTATACAATACTAAATATGTTACAAAATAAAAGGAATCTAGGCTGATGGGCACAAGTAGTGGACCTTGGCTATTTTTGACAAAAAAATTATGTTCAACCAGCCTGAATCATATTTGGACAGGAGACTATCAGGAAATACTAAGGAGGCAGGTTAGATTGGGAAGTTGAAAAAAAAATCCTTGGCAAGAAAGCATTGGCAAACAAATTCCGTATTTTTACCAATCAATTTACAGGGCCATGTCCACAAAATTCAAGAATTGAAAATTCACATTGTTACTTCAGTCAATTCCAATCTCTTTGCTTAACTATCATGCTTAACTACAACTAAAAATGCAAAGAGAGGCGTATATATCCAAGCTATCAGGCTAAAAGAACCAAGAACCACATGTAGAGTTACTTCTGAGTAGTTCTTTTTTGTTGTTCAGCTATTAAGAATCTTGCCAGACCAGAGAAACTATCTGCAATAACAATTAGACACATTCTGTGAACTCCTGGGAGGAGGAGTTGCCATCTTTACCCTCTTCCTGCTTCCCAGACATTCCAAACTGGGAACGGCCCCTCCCTCCTGCAACTATGGATTGCATTCCATCACATAAACACTAGGAAAGTGGACAACGGCACTGCAGTAGATTGCAGTAGATTATGTGCCGAACTGCCATAACTCAATTTCTCAAGCATCATCCACCTTTTGGCAATGTATGTAAAATAATGCTAACCCTATTGGCATTTATTAGTAGGATACTTTTATAAAATCCATAGAAGCTCAGAAAATAATGTTTTAAGAATACGTTAGAAATAATAGATTCTGGCCTTTATTTCTAGATTTTGTTGTTGGATAGAAAGTCTAATGCTCAATCACAAGTCTATCTAAATCTATTTAATAAATATAACAAAAATCTAGATTTCCCAGGCAGCCAACTATTTCCACAAGGCAAGTTTAAAAAAAAGTTAACTATGAACTTTCTTTCCTGTGTATATCAATCATTAATAGGACACGTTTCTATTGGAAAGGGATTGAATATTTATTACATATTTAGTCTGCTAAAATGGCTTCCAGAAGGATTTGAGATTAATTAAAAGAAAAAACTGGGAATACTGATATCATAACTCACGAGGAGGGGGATAATTCATGCCCCCCCCCCTTGTGGGCATTTATGTTTCTCTTCAATCTCCCTTAATTTATAGGAATCAACCAGATTGACTATGGGCAATTGAACACCTGCCCTGTTCCTTGGAAGCTTGTGTGCTCTGGGATAATGATCAGGGCCATATGTGGAAATTGAGCAGAGTGACTGAAGTTACCTTAGCTAATGATGAGAGAAGCCACATGCACACAAACTTGAAATCAAAAGTAAATAGAGATTTATCTCTGCCATAGCCAGCAACATTAATGGAGGGTTGCAGATATAATAATGCATGAGTTACTAGCTAACCCGACACTGGAAAATCAGAAATGCTGAAAGACATGCCCACTGCCTTTAATGACAATTTCACTATTTATTTTAAAATGCATGATATTGATCCCATGTATATTCAGTGGGAGGGAGGAACTCCTTTCCCCGAAAAAGCCTATGGCATTTAAAACAGTTCTGAATACCTGTTTTGATATCTTCATCTGTAACTTTCTTAGCTCAAAAACAGAATTCTGAAATTGGTTCCAAAAGTCCACATAGAAACTTAATCAATGCATCAGATAAAAGATAGACAATGTATTTTTTATATTGACCATAACTACCAGATAGTTATAAGAAGATAAAAAGCATTCATCAAATTCTGACAGCATTTATTTTGAGGCTTATCTTCAAGAGAATGATTACATTTAGAATAGTGCTAATTAGAATAGTGCTAATGTATGCTTAGATACTAAAATAGCAAGACTGATCAGAGATTAGCAACAGAAAAGGAGTTGGTCACAGAAGTATTATCATTACAAGTGACTGTCATGGATTAATACTAGTATTAATTTATTTCATTTTTCATCACAGACATGACATCACAGAAATGACATTTCAACATAGCTTAAATGTTTGACAGTCTGTATAAATGACATAGGCATATCATAGCTAATACTACTCTTTTGTAACACAATAATAATGTGGAAGTTTCAATTTCTATGTTGTTTATTCTATAGCATGTATAAAGCATATTAAAAGTGATTATAACATTACCCTTTCAATTAACATCTAAATCTCTTTAATGACCAATATGCCTTATTAATAATAGGCATGAAGGCCTACAAAATGAAGGAATTTATATTAAGCTTTTACATTGTTTTAAATTATTTACTGGGATCTGGCTATACATACTGTATGTCTGGTTACCATAGTGTTATATTAAGAGTCTTTTAGAATGGATAGCCATAATAAATGTAATACAAATAAATACAATTAATTTATATTTATTCCTACTATCTATAGCATTTAATTATAGGAATTATTTCTTCCTATTCTATTATATGTTTAAGAATATTTTACTGATGAATTACTTGTCAATGGAAAAGCTAATGTATATTGCCTTTTCAATATAAACAAGGCTAAAACTAACTTTGGCTCAGAAATTGATCATTTTTAAGCTATCAAGAGCAATTTCCTTCATCACAAGTTTTTTGAAAATTACATCTTGAAGAATTTAGTTTTTAATACCATTTTATAAGACAATTTAGATAGGTCATTTTATGTTTTTCAACTAGTTAAGGAACCTCTTTATAATATTTAAAAATAAACATTGTATTTACAGTACATATTTATATATGCATTCTCAGAAATACGTTCTAGACTGAAATGTTATTAAAGTTGTTCCCCAAAGTACAAATGATTGTATACTTAGTTTAATTTCTAATACTTCAAATTCCCTGTTATCCTTACAATTTTTAAATTAATCATTTAAATTTTAGAAGGCAAATGTAATTCATTTTCCATATAAGAAAGTTGAGATTAGCACATTTATATAGTCATGAATGTGAAAGCCCTGCCACTGCTTCAGATAAAATAAATTATTTTCCTGTTTTAGGATATATTTTAACAATTAAAACCGGATTAATTATTTAACAGATAAAACAATATATTTCAGAGCAAAGTTGTATAGGAGACTTAAAAATGTTGTTTAAAATTTAATTTTTACCTCTATGTAGATTTGGTATTTTATATAAATTAAATGTTTTTCTCAATGTTTTATTTTCTATAAAATAAACTGCTTCAAGTAAGTGTATGACAATGCAGAATACCTTGGATTATAGAAATGTTAAAAAGAATTTGAAGACAATCATTTTCAATCCGAAATAAACTGAAAGTAATTTTAAAGCTAACCACATACGCAGTAAAATGAGATTAGATTTTCCTGATACAAATACTATTTTTCTAAGACAGAGGAGGAAAACTCTTTTATGTTACATTTTATTTAGATGAAATAGAAGAAACTAAAAATATCTGTAATGGTGTAAACTTTAAGAATCAATTTTCTTCTTTAAATTTGATTCATAAAGCTAGCTAAACTGCTCTGGTTCCAAAAAATAAAGGAAAGGAAATGTGATGGCTATATTAACAATAAGTAGCATTTTCTGCATTGTTCTTGAATAAAAATTTCACTGTAAAATATGAATAACTGCAGTTTCAATTCTTCAACAAACATATGCTATAGCTAACGCTCCAATCTGAAGTTGATTTGTAAGGATTATTTGGCAGAAGTAATAATTTCCACTCATTTTTAACAAGGGAAAGAGCTTGATGTACTTAAGTACGG
Source organism: Erythrolamprus reginae (assembly GCF_031021105.1). Taxonomy (NCBI): domain Eukaryota; kingdom Metazoa; phylum Chordata; class Lepidosauria; order Squamata; family Dipsadidae; genus Erythrolamprus; species Erythrolamprus reginae. Next base: position 304,118,067 of record NC_091951.1, on the reverse strand, counting down.
TAATTATTCCATATATATCCCAGAGTGGCTATAGTTTGCTGAATGGGGAAAGAAAGTTGACCCAGTCACACAGCTACAGAAGAGTCAGATTCATTGAAAGAGGCTTACTTTGTTCACTATTTTAGATTTACCCTGCTTATTATGAAAAACAACCATTAGTCATACTAAAAGGCACAATTTAGAGGTCAATTCTCAGAAAACCGTGTCTGACTCATCTTTCTGCAAGAAGAACAGCTAGGAGAAAACAGGGCGGAGAATGGGGGAAATAGTCTGCCATCTGTCAAGAACCTGTTATTTAAATTCTGTCTGGTTTAGTTATGTTCTCAGCTTATCTATTACTGTTAGGTTTAAAGGGAAAGCTCTTTTGGGAGAAGCCTGCTGGCAAATGACTGGAATATTTAAAAATAAAGAAGAAAGTTTCATCTACACCTTCTCTTCTTCATAGAATCTCTGCAATTCAATAATTCCCCCAAGATTTCTCTGAACACTTAGAAAAAGGAACATGGGCAAAAAGAAAGGGAAGCAAATTTAATTTGAAATTCCATATTAAAATACCAGTTAATTAGAGCATAATCCTTCTTGCTGGGCACAGGGTAACACACAGGAACTCTAATGTGGTTTGAACAAACACAAATGAGGGCTCAAGTTTCCACTGGAAAGCTGCCGCAAGATAATGAAAAAGATCAGCAACTCTCCTGCCTCCTACTTCTGCAAAAGAAGATTAACACAGATCCTACAGGTCACTTTTTGTTGATCTGATCTCCGATTTTTTTAAAGCGTCCCCAGAGACTCATATATGAAGCTAATGCATCTTAATAGGCAATCCCCCACCCCAAAATTAAATATACTCCACTACAAATTTGAATAGGTTGTTAATGCCACTTTAAATAAGTGAAACAATTTGGCCCCATTTCGGGGATGGGGGGGGGAAGAAAGAGGGAGAAAAAAAGCCAATGGGGGAAGGAAGTCCGGATGGCAGGAAGATTTTAATATTTCTGACAGCGTTATAATGTGTGGGTGTAGTGTACTTAAAAAATTTGGCACCAAACACGCTTCAGAAAATAGAAAAAGAAAGAAAGAAGGAAAGAAAGAAGGAAAAAGAAAAATATAAAGAAAGGAAGGAAAAGAAAGAAGGAAAGGAGAAAGATAGAAAGAAGGAAAAAGAAAGATAGAAAGAAAGATGGAAAAAGAAAGAAGGAAAGGAGAAAAATAGAAAGAAAGAAGGAAAGAAGGAAAGAAGGAAAAAGAAAGATAGAAAGGAAGGAAGGAAAAGAAAGAAAGAAAGAGGAAAGGAGAAAGATAGAAAGAAAGGAATGAAGGAAAAGAAAGAGAGAAGAAAGGAAAAAGAAAGAAAGCGGAAAGGAGAAAGAAAGAAAGAAGGAATGAAGCAAAAAGAAAGAAATAAAGAAATAAAAGAAAACCGAGTCCCCAAATGTGCCCACACCTATTTTTCCCCACACACACATTTTAATGGCAGCGACAAAGCCAGAGGCAGAAGAAGAGCAAAGCCCATAAATAAATGACAGCTCAGCAGAATCGGTTTCATCTGGAAACGGCCGGCACTGGTCACGGCCAGCTCCGGAGGTACAAGCTGGCACCGACACCCAGAAAGGCGACTTTCTTGGGTAAATGCCATTTTCTAAAAGATGGCATCAAACCCCCAGGCAGCGTCGCCCTTCCTATCTTTCTGCCTGAAAGGAGGTTGTGGCTCGGAAAACTTTTGTCATTCCCGCAAAGTTTTTTTTTCTTTTTAAAAAAGAGACCGTGAGGCAAGAATATCGAAGAACAGGAAAAGAGACTTTAGGAAAAGTTCAGGCTCTGGACTTTATCGGGCAGCCATAGAAGGAAAGTGAAGGGATCCTTCTCTTCAGGAGAACCCAAAGTGGCTCCCGCAGTTGCTTCCCCCCTCTCAGCCGCCTCTTCCCTCCAAGCCCCGATCCGATGAGGCGAGACACTCAATCTTTTGCCTCTGGAGGCTGTTTGTTGCCTCTTTCCAAGTTAGTTTTCTATTTTTTTTCCCTTCAAAAAAAGGTCCTTGTTTTCCGCGCTAACTCCAGGGGAATCTCCGAGAGTCATCGACCCCCCTACCCGGGCGAAGCATCGCCTTCTTCGGCGGCTAAGACCAGGTGAACCGGGGCTCTCCTCACCTTGCTCCCCTGATAGTTTTCCAGTGCTCGAAAGGCGGTCTCGGTCAGCTTGACATGCAGCACCGTGATATTGTCCTGCGTGACTCTCCCGCAGGACACGCCATACCTGCCCCCTTCCCGCAGCGACGCCATTTTACGCCACCACCCGCCCCACAGCCACCGACGGGGCCGCGAAGCCGCCACCGGAGGCTGCTGCTGCTGCCGCTGCTGCCACTTCGGCAGCAACAGCCATCCTGCCGCTGACGTACCAGGCAACGCGCAGCCGCTGCTGCCGCCGCCGCCACCACGGCACCCCGCCCCCTCAGCCCAGCAGCAGTAGCAGCAGCCTCGCCGCCCCTTCCCCGACACACCAGGAGCGCCGCCCCCTTTTCCCTCGCCCCCCCCCCCCCCCCACGCGCCCGGCCCGTAGCCTGGCCGCGGCACGCAAGACCCGCCCCACGCTCAGGCGTCAGGCGACTCCGCGCCGAGGAGCTTGCCCGGAGGTCAGCGGAGGGAGGCGGGGCTACCTGGTGACGTCGGTTCGTACGGTATTTGATCACGCTTATATCATTATTGACGCTTGGGATTGAGTCACCTGTAAAGCTCCTTATGCATGCTTGGTCCGAGTTGCCCTGCGTTTCTGTGGGCTCCCTTTTCCACCTCGACTGGTGCCGGGATCAATTGTAAACCTTTGCAGCCTAGCTTCCTCCTTATAAACAGAACTGTAAAATTTTAAATAAAATAAATGGGTCAGCTTGTCTGAAATGATAGCGTCTCCTGCTTGAGCAGGGAGTGGTGGGGTGGACTAGAACAGTGTTTCCCAACCTTAGCAGATTTAAGACTTTAAGACTTGTGGACTTTAAGGCTTTAAGACTTGTGGACTTCAACTCCCAGAATTCTGGGAGTTGAAGTCCACAAGTCTTAAAGTTGCTAAGGTTGGAGGACCCTGGAGTAGAAGACCTCCCAAGGCCCCTTCCAGCTCTATTCTGATTGAACTTCAGAACAACATTCTCCTTTCTTGCAGCAGCAGCACACTTTATACGATTACTATACAGTATTTATAGTATTACTATAGTTGAATGCCTGAAGAGTGCTTTCTGCGTGGTGTGTTTTTCTTTCTGGAGCTCAGGTGCCATTATTCCCCGCCTGCTATAGTTGTCCCTAAGTATGTAGAACTCCATGTGGATTGACCCTACTGACTAGACAAGATATTGTGCACGACCTTTTCTAAATCGTTCTTGTTTAATGCAAAAACGTTGTGACTTCTTGAAAAGTAACAATTGTATCATTGTGCATACTTTTGTGAATTGATAATGTGCACTTAAAGTGTCATAAAACCTTTTTTTTTTTGCTGCAAAAAAATAAGGGCTCTCTCACGTACATGGTTCATATGGGTGAAAATAGGTAGGAGGCAAGACAGGAGTACTATGACTAAACTAGGAGTGCACTCTCATGGTTGATTTTTTTTCCAGTGGTACAACCAGTGAAGGGCTACCAAATTTTTTACTACCACAATGTGGGTGTGGCTTATGCAGGACGCCCTGCATTTTCTTTCAACATCTTTCAGTGCAAATTGGGTGCTCTGGGGTGGGCATCCATTTTCGCTACCCCACTGCGTGTCCCCCTCTGTCCGGGCAGCAGTAGTACTAGTAGTAGTAGTAGTAGTAGTAGTAGTAGTAGTAGTAATAATAATAATAATAATAATAATAATAATAATAATAATAATTTATTAGATTTGTATGCTGCCCCTCTCCGAAGACTTGGGGCGGTTCATAACACAATAGCAATACAATATAGATACAAATCTAATGTTAAAAAATTGAAAAAACTAATTTAAAAATACGTTGGTCTTCGGAGTCTTCGTAGAGGGGCGGCATACAAATCTAATAAATAATAATAATAATAATAATAATAATAATAATTATTATTATTATTATTATTATTATTATAATAAAAACTTATCTACTAAACAGTCATACACACTCAGTCCAACTAAATAAAAAAAACATAATAAACATAAGGTCAGCAAAAAAAGGAGGGGGGAGATTAATTCCCCCACGCCTGGTGGCAAAGGTGAGTCTTCAGCATTTTACAGAAGGCAAGGAGGGTAGGGGCAGTTTTAGTCTCCGGGGGGAGTTGATTCCAGAAGGCCGGGGCCGCCACAGAAGAGGCTGTTCCCCTGGGTCCCGCCAGACGGCATTGTTTTGTCGACAGGACCCGGAGAAGGCCAACTCTGTGGGACCTAATTGGCCGCTGGGATTCGTGCGGCAGAAGGCGGTCTCATAGGTATTCTGGTCCGATGCCATGGAGGGCTTTATAGTAACCCACCCCTGGGTACAACCTTATCCCTCAGTGCATATGTTTATCTTTTCTTAATGTGTGTTTTGGGGAGGGGGTTATAGCAAGTATTAAGATGCCAAAGAGCAATCTTCCCTCTGCTCTGGATTACTGGATTACTTTCTGGATTACTGGATTACTTTCATACTATTAAACTTGTTTATTCTAAAGTAACCTCATTCTCAGTGAACTTGTGATGATGCCCAGTATGGGAAAATCTCTCTGATAAAACAGACTTAGCTATTTATTGTCTTTGTGTCTGATGAAAATAAAAATTAGAATAAAATAGAGCTGGAAGAGACCTTGGAGGTCTTCTAGTCCAATCCCCTGCTCAAGCAAGAGACTCTCTACCCTTTCAGACAAGTGGTTGTCCAGTCTCTTCTTAAAAACTTCCAGTGATGGAGCACCCACAATTTCTGAAGGCAAGCTCTTTCCCTGGTTAATTGTTAATTGTTCTTACTGTTAGGAAGTTACTTCTTAATTCCAGGCTGCTTCTCTCCCTGATTAGTTTCCAACCATTGTTTCTTATTCTGCCCTCTGGCGCAGTTAATAGTTAATAAATAAGTGATAGATCTGAGTTCTGTGGTATAGTGCAGATCATATGCTTAGAATTACAGTTGAAATGCTCACCAATATTCTTTCTAGCCTCTGTTGTTAAAATCCCTACATCACAGTTCAGTGTCATTTTTTAAAATGCTGATCCATTTTGTTTTTTGCCTTAATGTCACATGTCTTGCTAAATCATATGGGAGCTCATATTTAACTTGCCAATAATAGATTTCTTGGTATCTTCAACAAATCAAAAGCAAAAAGTGTCCTTCTACTTAGTTTAAAGCCAGAATGGATTATGATTCTAATTCCTGTATATTGCACAATTTTCTTCCTCTTAGCTCATTCCGCAATAGCATGTCTAATAAACTCTGTGATTTGGTGGCAATGATTGAATATGAATTAAAATAACAAGATCATTTAAAGATCTTTAACAGTTGTGTGTCCACAGAGATATATTTATTGTCTTAAAAACTTATATTTGGAATAAGGATCCAGTGGTATAAAAAAGTTATTAATATGCTTTTAAAGCTATTTTTGGAAGCTTAGTTTCCAATTTTTCATATTTATACCTATTAAATGGGACATATTTCTACACAATGCTTAGTTTCAAGACTGAAACTTTATAAGAATGTAATCTGACACGAAAATAATTGTGCTGCTGTTCTGATATTGGTTACTATATTGGGTACAAATTTAGAACATCATAGCATATACCAAGAAAGGGAGGTGGTGGAGATCTGCTTGGTGTCTGATTACAACAGATTGGTTGCATAATCCTGTTTTTCCAGGATTAAATACTGCTTCTCTGTGCATTAGGATTTAATACTTGGTAGGTTATTTTCCAGAAGTTTGGTAAGAGATATATTATGATTGCACTCCACCAGATTACCAGGTAGCATGGCTACTAATCTAACAATCCACCAATTTTAGGGAGGGTCAAAATTTATTGCAGAATATTCAATGCTAGCTTTCTAGCTTCAAAGAGGAAAATTTCTCAAGAGGAAAAAGCTGCTTGAGTATCCAATTAGGATCAAAAGCATGGGTGAGACTTTAAATTTGCTTATTTCTACCTAAAGTTTTGCACAAGCTTTTGCTTGTGGAAATAGTAATTGCTCTCTCAAGTACATAATAAAGTTGAGGAGAAATATGTTGACTTGCACCATGAAAACATAATGATAAGCAGTATGAATGCAGTATTGCCAAGGTTTAGACTATGATCAAGTCCATTAAATGTCCATTAAAATATTTAAAGCATAATTCAATGTCACTTGACATTGGTCCTATGATTTTTAGCCTACACATTTTTAAACCTATTTTTTTCTAAGTAAAAGTACTAGAAAATTACCATTGCTCAATTAACATGAGAAAGATACATTTTGACTGCGTTAAGTACTATGCATCCAGTTCACCATGGTCCTTATCTGTATCCATTTGTGAAGAACATGTGAGCCATTCACTCCAAATGCCTGAAGTGATGGTTGCAGGGATAAAACCAGACGAAAACTTCCTGCCATGTGTTCCTTGTAGGAAGGGTCATGGGAAGTAGAGGTAGCAAGTAATGGCAATCATAGTTCCCTCTAGCTGAGCAGTGAGCAATCGCTCACTTAAAAATCATCATCAACTCAGAGTTTTCCAAACCTGCCCAGAAGCCGACAGGGAAAGAGTGAGAGGGAAGGAGAGGGAGAGGAAGAGAGAGAAACAGATAGAAAAAAGAGAGGAAGGAAAAGAGAAAGAAAAAGAATGGGAGTAAGGAAGAGAGAAAGAAAATCAAAATCTAGTTTGAAACTAGCTCAACTATTTAAGTGGCATTTTGATATTGATAGAGTTGCCCTATTATGAGCTCACTGTTATAGACACACAGTACAGTATTTTATTTTGAAATTCTCTGAGGCAAAACAGGGTGGGTTTTTTGTTTGTTTGTTTGTTTATTTATTTATTTATTTATTATTTCTGTGCCGCCCAGTCCCGAAGGGACTGCCGCTCAGACACTATACTTTTCCGCCCACCCCCCCAAAAAATTAGAGGGAACACTGATGGCAATATCTCCTGAGCTTTTAGAATTTTATGGCAGCAGAAGGATCTTCCTAGTGGCCTTATAAAAACTGGAAGGAGAAATTGTGGGAAATATTTGTAGGTAATGAAGTTGGAAAGGCCCCGTGAGTCAGGGACACACCCCAAGCTTCTTGAGGAGGTTTAAGTAGCTTTACTGCAGTTACACTATATGTAGTCAGTTTGAATGATAATTACCTACCTGGTCATAATTCATTTCCTTCATTTTTATAGTATGTGTTCAGGAATTCAGCTTGGGAACAAACAATCTCTAATTCAATTTACAAGCCATGGTGGCACAATGCCTAGAATGCAGTATTGCAGGCTAATTCGGGTGACTGTTTGACTGCCAGCAATTCGGCAGTTCGAGTCTCAGCAGCTCAAGTTTGACCCAGATTGTTAGGGGCAATATACTGACTCTGTAAACTGCTTCGAGAGAGCCGGAAAGCACCATGAATATATCTATATAAGTCTAAATGCTATTGCTATAACAAACACAGAACAGGAACTGAACTGAAAATGGGAGGAAAAGAAAGAGTGACATTGCTGCCAATTTTGCCATTTTTAAAATGTGATGAATATCAATAGGGTGGTTCAACAGGATTGTCAGACACAAAAGAGAATTAAAAATAAATCTTGTTTTTTAATGGCATGGTGAGAGAAAGATTGTTATGCAGTAGTATACTTGGTTCACCATAAATATTTAACTGATGCTTACCTGTATGGATATTTTTCATCTTTCAATTGAGGGCAAGATATTTGTGTCTCATTTCTATAAAAATCTAACTCTATTTAAGGCCACTCAGCTCACAAAAAGAAAAGGAGGCAGAATAAATTAATGGAACAAATAGACAAAAATCTTGTGAAATAACCTAGGATTGCCAGTTCATCTGAATGAATTCTGCTGGACCAGGACAAAAATAGTAATTAAATTAATAAATTTGATTAAAATTAATTGCCTCTTAAATAAGGTTCTTTATTTATAACATTAATTATTCTCATGCATGTACAAAATATTTTCTTTTGCTCATAAGTGTATGCGTTTATATGGGTGCACGTGTGTTCCTGTGTGTATAATATACAAATACCTGCTTAAATTTACACATGTAAGCATTCACACATTTCTTCCCTCTGAGAAAAATAGCCCCACAAAAGAATCTGAATGGAAAAGTGCTAAGAGGTAACTACTGAAAAGGAAGGGAAGAAAACAGAAAGGGTAACAAAACAGGGTGGTATAGTAATAGGATGTAGGTAAGAAGTACAGTGTTCCCTCGATTTTGCGGGGGATGTGTTCCGAGACTGCCCGCGAAAGTCGAATTTCCGCGAAGTAGAGATGCAGAAGTAAATACACTATTTTTGGCTATGAACAGTATCACAAGCCTTCCCTTAACAATTTAAACCCCTAAACTGCAATTTCCCATTCCCTTAGCAACCATTTAGATTATTACTCACCATGTTTATTAAAGTTTATTAAAAAATATTTATTAAAGGCGGACGAAAGTTTGGTGATGACGTATATTGACATATATATGACATATATTTTACATTGTATTGCTATTGCTGTGAGCCGCCCCGAGTCTGCGGAGAGGGGCGGCATACAAATCTGATTAAACTTAAACTTAAACTTAAACATATGACGTCATCGGGCGGGAAAAACCGTGGTATAGGGAAAAAACCCACAAAGTATTTTTTAATTAATATTTTTGAAAAACCGTGGTATAGACTTTTTGTGAAGTGCGAACCCGTGAAAAACAAGGGAACACTGTATCTGCCAAAGAGAAAGAGAAAAATTCTGTGTAGCCATCACAAAAGGGTTAAAATGCAGTAGGCAAGCAACTCCACCCAAGAATTGATAATCATCTGGCTCATCTGTGAAGGCATTCAGACTTCAGGATCTGCAGTCATTTGCACCTCTGCCCATTTAAGCTCTTTGTTTTTAAGAGCTTCTGTACTTATCAGGGAATGCAAGGTGAATTTCTTCACTTGATTGGGGTTGTTAAAGAAAAAGTTCCTATGGTAAATACTGTACTTTTAAGATAGACTCAATGCAGCTAATCTTCCTTCTCCTGCTCCCCAGGCTATTTGTGCTTTCTTAATTTTGCACATGGCTATGAAAAATGTGTAATTGCTAAAAAAGAGTTAAAGAGTTACCATGATCAATACGGGTCTGCCTGCACCCCCCCCCCCAAAGAATTGGGCTTCACCTTACATACTCTGTTGATCTTTGTTTGTTTGTATATGTGAAGGAGACTTCTGTTTGCAAATATATATTTACAGTGTAACCATCCAACTGCAAGGTTTAGTGAATATAAGGAGTACAATTGTTATAACAGCAGATAATTAAAAAAACATGTTTTGCTTTAAATGAAATAAAAATTTATTTTATGTACACTGAGAGCATATGCACCAAAGACAAATTCCTTGTGTGTCCAATCACACAATAAAGAATTCTATTCTATTCTAAATGTTTTTATTTGATGTCTTCTGTTTGGGCTGCAGTGCCCCACATACCAGTCCAAGGCAATTTGATGGAATAATTTTCTATATTTATGCTCTATAGAGCATTTTTAATATTTCAGATTTACAGTTGAGGTTACCATAAGACTTCATTACCATGTAATTTATGAGAATATGAGATTTTTTGACAATAAGCCAGTGTGAAATAGGCTCCATAAAGATGTGTTCTATGGAATATGCACTTTATTTAAATAAAATTAATGTAAAAGTTGAACTTAACCACATCAAGAATTAAAAGTACGGTACTTCAAAAATAAATCTAACAGAATTTTTCCCAAGTGAGCTCCAGAGATAAATGATAGTACAGTGAACCCTCGAGTTTCGCGTGTTCAAGTATCGCGAAAGGGCTATTTCGCGAGTTTTCAACCAGGAAGTAAACTCCACCATCTGCGCATGCGTGCCCTTCCACGCATGCATAGATGGTGGAGTTTCCCCGCCGGGCAGAGGCTTCCCTGGGTCTTCCCCCTCTTGCCCCCGTAAGACCCCAGCGGCGGCGCGAGCAACGGCGTGGGCGGGCGGGCGGCACGCGCTTGGGGACATCCCAGCTCCGCTCCCCAGCTGGGGAAAGCGCGCGCGTTTGGGGACTCCCTAGATCCGCTCCCCAGCTGGGGAGCGGATCTAGGGAGTCCCCAAACGCGCGCGCTTTCCCCAGCAACGCGCGCGCGGTGGGGACTCCCTAGATCCGCTCCCCGAGCGGATCTAGGGAGTCCCCAAACGCGCGCGCTTTCCCCAGCAACGCGCGCGCGGTGGGGACTCCCTAGATCTGCTCCCCAGCTGGGGAGCGGATCTAGGGAGTCCCCAAACGCGCGCGCTTTCCCCAGCAACGCGCGCGCTTTCCCCAGCAACGCGCGCGCGGTGGGGACTCCCTAGATCCGCTCCCCAGCTGGGGAGCGGATCTAGGGAGTCCCCAAATGCGCGCGCTTTCCCCAGCAACGCGCGCGCTTTCCCCAGCAACGCGCGCGCGGTGGGGACTCCCTAGATCCGCTCCCCAGCTGGGGAGCGGATCTAGGGAGTCCCCAAACGCGCGCGCTTTCCCCAGCAACGCGCGCGCGGTGGGGACTCCCTAGATCCGCTCCCCAGCTGGGGAGCGGATCTAGGGAGTCCCCAAACGCGCGCGCTTTCCCCAGCAACGCGCGCATGGTGGGGACTCCCTAGATCCGCTCCCCAGCTGGGGAGCGGATCTAGGGAGTCCCCACCGCGCGCGCGTTGCTGGGGAAAGCGCGCGCGTTTGGGGACTCCCTAGATCCGCTCCCCAGCTGGGGAGCGGATCTAGGGAGTCCCCAAACGCGCGCGCACCCCAGGCGCGAGCAACGGGGTGGGCGGGCGAAGGGCGGGCGGCAGTGGAAGCAAAAACACCATCTGCGCACGCGCAGATGGTGTTTTTACTTCCGCACCGCTACTTCGCTAAAAATCGATCATCGCGTGGGGTCCTGGAACGGAACCCTCGCGATGATCGAGGGTTCACTGTATAGATAATTATTTCTCAATGTTAGCAACTTTAAGACGTGTGGTGTTGAACTCTACATTTAAATTTGCTAAGATTGAAAAACTTTGTAGAGAAACATATATTTTCAAAATAAAATAATAATTAAATTAATAAAATTAAAATGTATATAACATATATAACATATATAACACATATAATATATATAACACACATATATTTGTTTTCGTAGAACCCGAACTCAGAACAATCTACATATATATATATATGTAAGCTATATACAGTATAACTATAATTTCAGTTTTAATTTTATTAAATATTTATATTTAATAATATAAATATTATATTTAATAATAAAATGTTTATTTAATATTTATATGCAATTTAACAGATAACATTGTACAATAGCTAACATCGTTTGGGGGGGTGTCTCTACTATGAAGCTAATAAATGATTTTATGTCTCTAACAGTTTTTTTTAATCTAATTCATTTGCAGAATTACTACTTAGATTGAGAAGTAGCTTCAAATTCTTTCTCTGGAGTTTTCCCGCTAAGATCTAGCTATAATCTACTAAGGAGATAATTATGATGATTTCTTTTCTATACAAGTCCAAGGATCAAGTGAAAATATTTAAAAGTTTGATATGATATTACCATATCAGTAGTGTTGCTTGAGAGTGAGGTGATTGCTGTTATTTTTTTTCTACTGATGTTTTTAAATGCTGCAATGTATTCGTATATTTTCATTTTGTTATAACCTGCCCAGAAAACATATCTATTGAGCAGTGCAATTAATTAATAATAAATGAATATAAATAGCTTACTTCATATTCTTTTCATGAATAGAAAACATTGAAAAAATATTGGGATCTTTGTGGAGAAAAGATGGAATAACAATTAAACAAGGACAAGGATTAAACTTTACTGATTGTGGCTATTTGCATACTATAGAATTGGTAATTATTGGATACTGTGTTAAGCAACCACGGAATGTATGGATTTAAGTGAAATGAGTGAGAGTTTATTTCTGACAAAAAGATGAATATATTTAAAAAAAGATGAACACAGTGATGTTTGCAGAGTTATAGTAAAAAATAATCGCTGTGGCGTCCACAGTGCACATAAAAAGCAGCCAAAACTACCATTTTGAATTATTTTACCATATCTTTGGATATTTTATATATACTTCCTCCTGCATAAATTACATTCATATTTCTATTTTTCCCCTTGATTAAAATCATTTTGCTGTGCAATCAATAGTGGAATAGGTGACTGAAAGTTGCAAATAATATACTCAAAATATTTCAATCCTCATAATAATGCATAATAGTTTCTTTCCATAGAATTAATGCTGTAAAACTAAGGTATATATATTTTACTCCCTCTTCAGTGTTCCTTTAGGTTAACCTTTCAGATGAAAATAAAAATGTTTTCATTGTGTAATGCTGCATGACGATTCAAAGTCTCTCTTATAATAGCATCTATGCTAAATCTTCTCTTCTTTGGAGAGTCTCTGTTTTAAATATTTATCCCAAATCCAAACAACGATCAGTAGTGAATTTGTAAGGTTGAGGGCAAGAACCATTTAAGAGACATGACACAAAAGAAAAAGAGATAAGGAGAGGGGAGGTAAAACAGATCTGATCACTAAAGTTGTATTTTTAAAAATAATGTATTTCTGATTCTGTGATAAATGTTAAAAATGGAATATCATATGATAGTAATCTCAAATTGGACGCAGGTCTGCAGATATTTAGCTTTCTCCTTCCAACACATGTCTGAGTAACATGTCTGAGTAAACGGAAGGCCATTGATTTTTGAGGAGCTTAGAGGTCATTTAATTTGCTGTTGTGCTGAAGCTGTAGGATCCTGGTGGCTATAGGATGAAGCAATTGAGATCCCTTAGAGAATTCAATGAATTCTACTGAAATAGATTTCTTGACCCCATTTGGAGTAGCATTGCATCTTTTTGAAAGAGTGCATACTGACCTGATTATTTCTTCTTCTACTTTCAGAGGAGCACTTTGACTTCTTAGTAATCAGTACTTTTCTCATTGGAGGAATTATTTTCTTAAACTCTCAGAAGAAGCCAAAAGAAAAATGTTTGCAGCAGATTCATGTTCTTATTCATTCAAAAGAAAGTTCTTCGTTCAAAAGAAAAGTTCTAAGGCTTAGTCCAAAGCAAATATGCCTAAGATTACAGACATAGATATACAGACATAGAACAATTCAAAAAAAGTCTTTGTAAAACTTAAGGATGAAAGCAGTCTCCTGCTCAATAACGCATGGTTAAAATCTATTGAAATCAATAGAATAAATTAAATCTTTGAGGCAGAGCGTGCAGAGTTGCATGCTGGATTACTTTATGATTTATGTCTCTTGCTGTCATCCTTTTAATCCTTATCAATACTGTATGGCAGTGAGTCCAGTTTTATGAAATTTGAACTCCCCGTGAGTTTGAGAGAATAAAAGTTTAGTGAACAAGCAGTAATGGCATAACTTTTATTTATTTGTTGGTTTGGGATGTGCTGGCTTTAGTGGACTAAAACAGGCTACATTGACCTCAACACAACACCCCTCCTCCCCCTTCCATTACAAATCAGAAATACTTTGTTCAGAACAGGACAAAAGGCTTAGAATCCTGCTTTGGAAAGTGTTTTGTCTATGGAAAGGGATTTCCTAAAGTACTTTAGCTTCTGATTTAGAGAATTCCCATCTGGAGGGGAGTATTGTTAAAATCATTTTGGTGCCAGGAGAGAACAGTGATAAGAACTACAAAAGAGATCAGGGAAAACCTTCAAAAAGTCAGACAAAGAAAACAAAGAACTTCTACAGTGGAAACCAATTGGATGGGAGCGGTCTCTCCCAAGGTCAGTGACACAGAGTATGCATACACCATTGGCAGCAGACAATTCTAAAGCTTAGATTTGCTAGATTAAATATGTTTTATGTAAGCTTTTCACCTGCTAAGCAAAGTGCAGTACTGTGGTTCAGTGGTTTTTATTTTTTTATTTTGTTTACTTTGAATCTTTGGGTGCCAGATCCACGCAAAGTAAGTTTAAAGCTGGCTGATAAAGAAGTTTTATGAAGTAACTTCCACATGATGATAATAAGATGTTAAACTGCTGCCGGATCACATCCAGCAACCAATTCTTATGATAAAGTAAGCAGCCACAGCCTGCTGTTAAAGACAGGAGAAATATCCATGTGCTTTTAAAGGTAAGAGAAATATCCAGGTTGAACAGGAGTGTCAAAACACTCTGTCAATGTTGGATCTGATTCCAAATTAAAGTAAGTTTAATTAGTGAACTAGATTGAGAGTACAAAGAGAACCAGATGAAATTGGCAGACGTATGAGAACAGTTTATGTCTGTAGTTTATTTGTTGTACAATTATCTTTGTTATATTGAATTTTATCTTGCTGTGTGGAATTTGTTCTTAGGTTATAAAAACACAATTGTACACAGCTTGGCTAAGCTGAAACAGCGAAATCTTATACATGTCTGCTCAAAAATCAGCCTCACTTTATTCAAGAAGCCTTTCTCCCAGAAAAGTATGCAAAGGAATGCAGTCTTACACAAATGTGTATTCTTCTACATCATAAATGCGTATTTCCCTTTTTTAGTACAAAATGTGCCTTATAACCCTGCATTTCAGCAGAAAATCATTGACCCAGTAGAGGGAAAGCAATTAAAAACCCACAACTGTAATTGCTTTATTTCAGGCAGCCTGTAGCATGTAGGTAATTTAGATCGAAACAAGACATTTGGTTTTCTATTCTATTTTAAAATATATATTTTTACCAAATGTTGAGATAGTTAGTTCCTTAAATGGGATCTGTTCTTCTGTTTTTGTATTTAAAAGTCTCTATGGCCCTTGAAGCAACAAAATTTATTTTGTTTCTTCACTATAAAAAAATTCAGTTACCACTTATGTCTACATTAGTTCTGTCAAAACAGTCTACTGCTGTCATATTTCTAAGATGTCTAAACTTCAGCTATGCTGAAACTTGTAAAGTGGTCCTTGTGTGGCTTTCATAAATACTGTATTAAGGAACCAACAAAATGGAGTTGTTGAAAATAAAGTGTAGACCTTCTTTTGTGTGATCTTTTATCATAGTTATCTAACAGGAAGTTGAGATTAAAGTCTTGAGAAACCTAGTAAGCCAATCTCAGTGAGCACAAGTTCACTGATTCTTGATCTATTTTCTATGCTTTGTAGCAGCACATTTTTATAACTTTTGAGCCTGGGACAATATACTTATTTAATAATTTCTCTCCACTTTCTTATTCCTATAGATACTCTTCAATTTGTGATCATAATTGAAGTAGACCCAGAGACAGGGTTTGGAGCAATCGGTACTTTTATTCAGCTCAGAGAACAAGTGACAGCTCAGCAAGGTAAAGTGACAATTCAGCGAGTACCGACTGACTCTGCCTGGAGAAACCGCTCCTTTTATACATTTGCGGTTCCCGCCAAAGCTAGAGCCGGCCGCGTCTGAGCCAATCAGGAGCGACTTCCTGCTTGGGCTCAGACAGCGCTGGAAAGAGGAACAAACTATTTACAGAGTTACAAGGTAGCCATTTCAGGATACAACACCCCTCCCCTCATAGTTGGACACATCCATCAAGAAAGCCATGTGACAAAGTCGTCCAATCGGTGGGGCCTCCGAGGAGCTCGCGCTGACCTGCGCAGTTCAATTTCTCCTTCGCCATCGACTGTGGAGGATGGCTCGCCGCTGTTCTCCCGGCGCGGCGGACTTGGCCTGGCGGGCCCAACGAAGGCTTCGGAGGACGAGGATGGCTCGGCGTCGCTGGATGGTTCCCCCTGGCCCGATAAGTCTCTTTGCGTGTTTCTTAGCTCGGGCAATGTACAAAAGTCTGTTGAAGGGGGAGAGTCCATGTCAGCGGTTTGTGGCAATTGATTTTCTGCTCGCTTTCTAATGTGGTCTATGTGTCGTTTCCACAAACGACCATCCTCCAGTTTTACAATATAAGTCTTGGGTGCATTTTGCTTAACAACAATTCCTTTCATCCAGTTTACATTTCCATCAAAGCTTTTTACATATACATTTTGTCCCAAATACATTTCTCTTTCAGGTTTTACACACATTTGGTTATTATTAATACAAAACCTTGGGTTTAACCTGTCTAGTGGTGACCTCAACTTTCTTCCCATCAATAACTCTGCAGGGCTTACATGTGTGTGTGAGTTAGGGGTAATGTGCTGGGTTAGTAAGAATTGGTCCAAGTTTTGTTGCACATCCCCAGGGCCTGACCTGCGCAATGCCTCCTTTGCCACCCGAACGTAACGTTCTGCCAATCCGTTAGCCCAGGGCGAATAAGGTGAGATGAGGGCATGCCTGACCCCTAGGCCATCTAAGAACAATTCGAATTGCCTGGCTGTTAGCTGAGGCCCATTGTCAGACACTAAGATATCTGGGCAACCATGGGAAGCAAACAGTCTACTCAATACCTTGATGGTGGCACTTGTGGTTATATTGTTCATTGCTATTATTTCCACCCATTTGGAGAAGGCATCAACCGCTATTAAAAAATACTGGGACCCCACCGGGCCAGCAAAATCAATGTGGATTCTAGACCAAGGACCAGCAGGCTGTTCCCACTCAGCCGGAGTTGTTTTGGGGGGACTAGGCCGTGACTCTTGGCACGGGTCACACTTTGAAACCCAATTTTCAATATCAGCATCCAGCCCTGGCCACCATAAATGCCCCCTTGCCAGGCTCTTCATCCTGACAATCCCAGGATGGCCCACATGTAACATTTTGAGTACTTTTCCCCTTAGGCTTTTGGGGATGATCACTCTATCCCCCCACAGCAAACAACCTTTTACATACGATAACTCAAGTCTTTTGTTTTTAAAATCACACAATTCAGGTTTCACAACATCATTTTGCCATCCCTTTAGAACACAGTTCACCACTTGTTTAAGGATTTGATCTTGCTGCGTGTGTGCAGCTACCTCTTTTGCTGTGGTTAGTGGGTTTTCCTCGAGTTCTATCATTAACACATCTGTGGAAGGAACAGGGTCTTCCACTAAGTCTGCTATGGGGCATCTGCTGAGGCCGTCTGCATGATTGATTTCCTTCCCCCCCTTGTGGGTGAGCTCATACTGATACCCTGAGAGGAAAAGAGGCCATCTGATTAGTCTTGGAGACATAAAAGGTGGAGTGGGCTTGTTGGGGGCTAGCAGGCCTAGTAGGGGTTTGTGGTCAGTGACTAGCTCAAAGCTTCTTCCAAAAATGTAATTGTGAAACTTCTTTACCCCTGCCACTAATGCTAGAGCCTCCTTGTCTAACTGGCTATAATTCCTCTCTGTGCTGGTCATGGTTCTTGAAAAAAATGCTATTGGGGCCTCTGTCTTATTAGGTAGAACGTGAGCTAGGACTCCTCCTATGCCGTACGGCGAAGCGTCGCACGTGAGTCTAATGGGTAGTGAAGCACTATATTGGACTACTACACTTTTAGAAGTTAATAAATTTTTTATCTGAGAAAAAGCTTCACGTTCAGTTTTCCCCCATGTCCAGCGGGCTTCCTTCTGGAGTAAACGATGGAGAGGCTCTGCTACTGTTGCCTTCTGCTTTAAAAAAACGGAATAAAAATTAAGGAGGCCCAAAAATGCCTGCAACTCATTCTTATCTCGTGGCTCTGGGGCTTCTCTAATTGCTCTCAGCTTCTCTGTTGTGGGGTGGATACCTTCCTTATCTATTTTATATCCTAGGAATTCTATACTGTTGGTTCCCCAGACACATTTATCAGGCTTGATTCTTAAACCTTTGTTCTGCAACCTCTTAAGTACTTCCCTTATTCTTTTGTTTACTTGTTCCTGGTTTTCCCCTGCAATTAAGATGTCATCAAAGTATGGAATGGCCCCATTTACCCCTGACAATAGGCGTTCCATAATGCTCTGGAATATTCCTGGGGCTATGCTTACCCCAAACTGTAACCTCGTGCATTTGAAAGCCCCCCTGTGCGTTACAATTGTTTGGGCGTTTGCTGTTTGTTCATCGACCGGAAGTTGCTGGTAAGCTTGCGCCAGGTCGATCTTTGCGAACCTTTTCCCCTCCCCCAGGGAGTGTAGCAGTTGTTGCACAACCGGGATGGGGTAGGGGTGGTGTTGGAGTGCCTTGTTCAGGGTCGACTTGTAATCAGCGCAAACTCTTAAAGAGCCATCTGGCTTCAGAGGGGTAACTATGGGAGTTTCCCATGGCCCCTGTTCTACAGGGACCAAAATACCTTGGCTAATGAGTTTGTCCAGCTGTATGTCTAGTTTGGGGAGGAGCGGCAGGGGGACCCTGCGAGGTTTTAGTCTGATCGGTGGGACCTTGGGGTCAATAGAGAAAGATATAGGGGGGCCCTTGTACAATCCCAATGTGGGGCTGAACACTTCGGGGAACTCTTTCACAAAGTTGGGCATATCATAACAGTTTACATTACACACACCCGAAATCTCGATCCCCAGTGGTTCCATCCATGCCAAACCCAGAAGAGAGTGCTTGGCCCCTGTTACAATAAGCATGGGAAGGGTACATTTAACATTCTTGAATGCGATAGGTACATTTGCTGTTCCCAAGACCGAGATTACTCCCCCCTGAAAGTCTCTAATCACCAAAGAGGTTTGATTTAGGTCAGCCTTAGATACATTAGGCATATACAGTTTAAATTTTTCCCAGGGCATGATGGTATATCTAGAGCCCGTATCCAGCTCCATTGAGCAAGGTTGGTTATTGAGTAACAGTGATATAACAATTTTAGCCCCCTTTTTGGTTGCCGTGTTATTCACGGAAAATTGAGAGTTACCTCTATAGTAGTCGCGGTTAGCGGTTGAGTAGTTCCTTTGACCCGCGTTGCGGAATGGTCTCCTTTCTCGCGATTGGGGGGTCTGGTTTGGAGGTCGCTGGTATTGCGGCGTGGCAAATGTTTCCTCTGGCGCCGTTGCTCTGCATGCGATGGCGATGTGGCCTCTCCGGTTGCAACGGCGGCATGTAGCGTCTCGGAAGGGGCATCGATGGCGCTGGTGATTTCCCCGGCAGCCCGCGCAGGGTGCTGGGTGAGTAGCTCTCAGGTGTCTCGGCTGGTCTTGCACCAGGAGGCAGTTGTCTCCGCTGGGAATTTGTTGGCTGAGGTTGTCTGTTTCCACGGCGCTGGGAGACGCGGAGTCGATTTTGGCAATGATTTCTCGCCTTCCGTGCTCTTTCAATTCTCTCGCCGCTGCGTCGGCTGCTTCTGCGGTTTGCGCCAGTTTAATCACGGTTTGTAGAGTCGGCTCTTCTTCGATGAGGAGTTTATTTCTCACCGTGTTGCTTTTCATGCCGAAAACCAAGGCGTCGGTGAGGCGAGCTTCCGGGTCTTTAAACTTGCATTGAGCAAGTACCGTTCGCAGCCGCGTTGTAAACTGGCTGATCGACTCGGTTTCCCTCTGAACCATCCTGTGGAATTGATGCCGAAAAACCATGGCTGGTTTGGTCGGCTTGAAGTGGCTCGCCAGTTTTTGTTGTAGGACGTCCCACGCTGTGGCTCTTGCTTGTTCCGGTTCGGTGAGAGTTTGGGCAAGTCTGCGAATTTCTGCGCCGCAGTAGTTAAGGAAAATAGCCCGTCTGCGATCGGCTTCGGCGTCCTGCATTCCCGCCGCCTCGAGGAAGATCTCGAAGGTGGCCATGTACTCGTCCCATGTCGATTTCTCGGGATCGAAGAGTTCCGGAGCCTGGCCGATCTGGATTTTGTCCATGTTGCACGCGAAGTTTCTTCCGTCCGTTCGTCGCCAGTGAAGTAGACCCAGAGACAGGGTTTGGAGCAATCGGTACTTTTATTCAGCTCAGAGAACAAGTGACAGCTCAGCAAGGTAAAGTGACAATTCAGCGAGTACCGACTGACTCTGCCTGGAGAAACCGCTCCTTTTATACATTTGCGGTTCCCGCCAAAGCTAGAGCCGGCCGCGTCTGAGCCAATCAGGAGCGACTTCCTGCTTGGGCTCAGACAGCGCTGGAAAGAGGAACAAACTATTTACAGAGTTACAAGGTAGCCATTTCAGGATACAACAATAATGGAACCCAAAATTTCTTGGCAGTCCTAATTTTAGGGACCCACATGATCAGATTTATTACTTCTTTACTTCTTTTGCAGCGGAACTAAGCCAGCACTACTGTCATTAATTGAGTGCAGTGATCATTAAGTAAATCAATGTATTCCTATAGGTGCAGTAAGCCCACCATGAAGGTGAGCCAGTTGCCAAGTGCCCTAAATGCAGGCATATGGCCATGGGGTATCTGTGTACAGCAATTTAAACTCTAGAACTGGCTCATAAAGCTCATAAATAGCTTTCTGGGGGTCTGTTATAACTTTAAATAGTCATTAAAGGACCAATTGTTAAATGCAAACTACTTGTATATACTGTACACAGTAATTTGTTATATTGGGGTTTTGGAGGTCATTGAAGTCAATAGCCTAGTAATCAAGAAATATTGAAATAATTCTTATACTTAATGTATTAGACTTTCTTTCTTGTATACAAAAAAACAAAACAAAACTCTTACCAAACAACTAACCACCACCAAAACAAAAACAACTCCTGGAAAATAAAAACAAAATATGTTAAGTTCCCCAAAATTGAATTGGGCATGAAAGAGATGCTTTTGTTATTCCTCCATTTTGAAAAGGCCCTGCTTCATAGAACCAAGCATGCCAGAAATCAATTTCTGTATGTCACATCTTGTATACTGTGAAGCCTGTTTGACTTTTATGAAATCCCATTTTTGAAGTTGCCAAATTTAAGTCAAATTGAGTCTTAAATATTGATATACAGTATCTGTTATTTCATTCTGTGAAAGTTTTGTACAATTTTCAGCCACTGGAAACCTTAACAGTGACTAAACACATTTTCTCATTGCATTGTAGGTAGGCAATAGCAGACAAATATACAACTAGCAGAATTGTAAGGATGTTTAGAATAGAGTTTTGCAAATAGCCTTAAGCCAAGATGCAGTACAATGTACTGGATTTACACATTGCACTAAATTATAAAAAAGCAAATCATATTATGCCTTGGCATAATGTCTGAACCTGGGTTCAGACTCTCAATGCTAGTGTACTGAATAATTCTCTCTATCTCTATCTCACACATACATGCACACATACACACAGACACACACACACTTCTGCACACAAATCTATCTGCAATGTTTCATGTACAGCAGAATGTAACAGTTTTGTATTAGATATTGCTGTAATGAACTGTGGAGATTCCTTTTGAAAATGCAAAGCAGAAATATGGTTTATGAGGTTCTTCCTAAGTTTGTAAGCAGATCCTAAAGCAATTTTAGGCAGGCTTTTAGTAGCCCAGAGATACCATTAATTAATGTTAATTAGCAGGGACTGGCAGACCTGTTTCAACCAGAAGGTTTACTAAATTACTTTGCTTATTCAAATATAGCTGATTTTCCAATAATTCATAATTCTGAGTATGTACATTTGCATTTTCTTCATTTTGCCTAGTGTTTTAGTTCATAATATATGCTATTGTGGCTTTAAGATACAGCTACAGGTTTGGGGATCAAATATTTTCCTGGCTAGTGTAATCTTGCTGAACTCCTTAGCTCTTAAGATTTTGGGGATAACTAGCTATTAATATAAAATGTGTAAAGTTTCCAATATTTTTCCTGACTTGCTATCTCCTAGTTTTGTTAAAAGCTCAAATGTACTCTATTGTTGCAGTTTTTGCTTGCATTCCTAAATCTTTTGAGACAAAACTGATTCTTGGTGTTACTCAGGAGAGTAATCTCATTGTTTTATGCACATAACATTTCTAAATATGACTTTTAAAATGCCATTTTCATTCTAGCTTTTAATTTTTCTGCTTTAAAAAGAAAAATGAGAGATTTGGGAGTAGCAGTTTTTTAACTAAGGGGGGGGGAGATGCTGGTCAGAAAAAGTTTGCATATACATTTAAATATATTTATCTTAATCTTGTTCATGTACTAGTTTAAAATATTAGTCTGTGGGGAAAAGATCAAAAGCAAAGTAGGACTTATTCCTATGGAAGTGACGTAGAGTTGATGTATACATGTAGATGTCTCTTTAAATAAAAATTAAAAAATGAATTTTACAAAAAATGTGCATCTTGCCCGTTATATTTAAAAAATGTAAATATAATCTGTGACATACTTAAGAGTATTATCATATAAACTACCAGTACAAGGATTCAAAATTGATTCTAATGAATGGGAAAATGCATACATACTACACTCTTGTTTTTACTTGAAGAAGAACTAGATCAAAATGACAGCATTAAGTCACTCCACATTGTATAGCAAGGGTCATAATGAAGTGAATGGAATGCCCCCGTAATTCTGAATTTTTTTAAACATACATTTCTCATTTCAGAATGAGAAATCATTATAGCTTTATTTGTACAATATACTAATCGAAAGCCAAATGAATAATGTTTACTGAATTAAACCAACTGCCAGCCTTTGCAAAATCCACTGAGGTATGAAATAAATATACTGTACTTGTTAAATTCACACAACAGGTTAAACAGCAAATCAACTAATTATATTTTAACCTAGAACAAGGCATCAGAATACTGTTTACAATATATACTGTATACATGAATAGCCCTAGAATAGAAATTCTGATCTTTTGGTGGCTTGATTAGACAATTAATTTTTGTCACAAGTAACTTCTTGTTTCCTCAGAACTACAGTCTATGGAATTATATAGAATACATAGTACACAAAGATGTATTGTAGAAAGTTCTTCTGTGCCAAGACTTACAGTGAACAGCCTTTGAATGTCATGTGGAATTTGTAAGCTACACATCTATGGGCTAAATAACCAAACTTTATGAAGCAGCATAACTTTGCGTGGCAACATTAAGTTCAGATTTCTACTAACGGAGAAGAAAATAAACTGAAGACTACTACCTCCAGTTGCATTTCATCATTTGCCTGTCCAAATAGGATGCTCTGTTAAAACAAAAATCTACCACAGGAACCAGGAGAGTTTTATTTTAAATTTTGCTATTTCCCCCTTACTAGATGGATGTCCAAAGTACCATTAATCTTTGTATTCTAGATTCATGTGCTGATAGAGCTTAAAGTACACAATTTGCTTGGTAGCAAACTGGAAATGAAAAATAATATTAATGCTGGATGGAAATTGAAGTTTCATTTGAATAATTGATAAGTTGTGGATCTGAGGTCCTTCATGTCTAAGCTTATATGAACTCTCATTGAAGAGCTCTGTGGGTTTCTTTGTACGTGGTATACCTTAACATGTTCCAATGTACAATGTCTCCAGTTTCTAATATTGGCTTATATGAAAAGAAACCGAAAAGTTGGCAGCACTATGTTGGGACACATGTATGTTATTTCAAGGACAAAACTCATTACAAAGCTATATTGAACAGTTGTTGCAATATTAACTGCATAGGATGCTGAATCCCCATATTTATTCTCTTCCTGGTTTTCAAACTCTTGTTTTATCCTGGCTTTAAAAAACTGTGGCTTTTGTGATTTTACACTAGGGAAGTTTGCTAAAGTTGTTTCTATATTACTCTATTATTAAAGCATTTGTATTCCAGCGTTTCAATCTAGCAAGCAATCTAGCAGCAATTGACAATGCAGCCTAGTTGAAGCTATAGTCCAACACATCTAGTGTCTTTAATGCTGGGTAAGGCTGGGGCCATAGGCAGTAAGTAGATAAGTCAATTTTTCCATGACTTACGGCATTACATTTTCAAAAGTCCGGGTATTATTTTTCTTTTTGCATACCAAGAGTGACATATCCCATCCAGAACAAAATAGCGTTAGCATCTTGGCTACATTCTCCAAGTCACTGCTTGTTATGTTACTGCATTAACATCTTAGTCATCACAACCTTTGAAGTCTTGTTGTTCCCAGGCAGGTTTTTGGGGAAAGTTTATTTACAGATTTATAAGACTGTAAGATAGATTGAAATATATATATATAAGGAGACTGCAGCTTTTGATAGTGGAGACAGGTCCGTTCTTGTTCAGTATTGTTTCAGGTTGGCCTTGGGTCAATCCCTCTGAGGTGACTGTATGCTTGTGGTTTGCTTTTGCTCATCAAACATGATTCAGCATGGTTTTATACCGAGGCATTTTTCAAAGGAAGTCAGTGCCTGTAGGGAAAAAATGTTATACAATTTCTGCAGATAGCATTTCACATACAGATGCACAGTGCACCCACATTATGCTACTCTTTACAAGTTGCCACGAATGCTTCACGTGATAGAATCTGATCAGCTCCTCTTATATCATGTATTTCGATAGCCGATTAAATTACTACTCTACGGAGAGCTGGGACTCAGACAAACTTTGCTCCTGGGACCTCTTTCCCTTCTTCAACCCTATTTTGGAGAAAGTAGTCTTTTTTTATCACTATACTATCTCCTCTCTATTTGGAAGCCCACTGTTTTGCTGACTTCGAATTGAATAAAGCAGTACTAAAGAAGCAGTAGCAAGGTGAAGAGGCTCATCTACAAGAGCAATGGATGCTCCATTGGAAGATCTGAAAGACCAGGTTAGGTACAGCTTGTCATGAAAAAAAAAGTAAAGTATGTGTTCAGTTGCTAAGAATTGACAACTATTTGATGGCGCATAATCATTTTTTAAAAAAGAGCCATTAATTACAATCAATTATTCATTAGAATAAAAATGTTTCCTTCTGAAATATAGGTACTAAACAAGCATTTAAAAAATGTGAAATACTGGAAAAAAACATCTTGGTTAACTTTTGTGATTTAATTGTGCGCTGATATTAATAGACCTTGGCAATAAGATTTTGACTATGTTTCAATTATGTGCCTTTATTCTATACCTAATGCATGAGAATGATAATTAAGTCAGTCCTATTTGTACTGGTATTAATGTCTCTACTCCAGAGGTGGGTTCCTCCTAGTTTGGACCAGTTTGCCCAAACCGGTAGCAACCCACTGCTGCCGGTCCATGGGTACTGCCATCTTTTTTTAAAAAAAAATAGAGGGGGGGTGTTTTCTTCTGAGTATGTGCAGAAGCAGGGGTGGGCTACTGCCCGGATGGGGGGAATGCAGTGGGGTAGCAAAAATGGAGCTCCACCCCAGAGCACCCAATTTGCATTAAAAGATGTTGAAAGAAAATGCAGGGCGTAAACCACGCCTACAGTGTGGTAGTAAAAATTTTGGTAGCCCTTCACTGTGCAGAAGCCAAGTTTCCTGCACTACGCATGCGTTGCCATCTTGTTTTCAACTTTTTAAAAACTTTTTAAAAATTATTTTTGGTCATTGCATGAGCATGGCCACACGGTGCGCCCACACGATGCGGGAGGAAGCGAAGCAGCAGCGAGGTAAGTTAGAACCTACCCCTGCTCTACTCCCTTCTCCCACCCGCCGCCAACAGCTATAATGTGGTAAAATCTGTTATATTTTGCCAACTACTGTGTCTTTAACATATGCATAATCAGCATAGCAGCATTTGACATTGACTTAGTATTATAAAGACAGGGAGCAGCCAAATTCATGGCAGTATATTTTTCTATCACCAACATAAGAATAGGTGAATAGGAGAGATAGATAATCAATCAATCAATCAATGGCAAAATTGGCGATTTGTTATCAGCGCATGAACAATTTGGCCTTTTAAGTACATCTGATTAAAATGACCAATAATTAATGAAAGTTTATGCCTTTTAATAAAATTTATTAATTGGAAAAAGAGCTAGCAAACTTCTGACTGTTGGCTACAGTAATATAACTCTCTTCCTATAATAAAAATAGGTTAGGTAATTGCTGAAGATTTATGAGAACAAGAACAGATATTACAAGGACTATAAATATAAAGCCATTGATTTTTGTTAATAGTTAACTTTGTTAACAGTTTTCAGGATTTGGGAATCAAATTTATAAATTAGAGAGAAGACATTTTCCACCAGGTAGATTGAATCTCAATTCTTATCACTCTCAGTTGCCATGTTAGTGACTGACCAGGATGATGGGAATTGTAATTCAGGCATACCAAAGGGGCAGCAATGTGGAAGAAGGCTGCTGGAAGGAATGTGAAAGAGAATCCTGAGACATTGCACAGTTAATATACGGTAACTATCATTAGAAACTGCAAAAAATAGAAGGCAAGCTGCTTGTCACAAAAAATGTCACCTTCTATAAATAAGACAAAAGGTAAATTAGGACTTCTTGCAAATATCTTTCCAAATGATAGCATGCCATTCATTGCACTATGTTCTTTTTCATGGTATGCACATTGGTTATCATTTAATGGATGTTCCTGTTTTTTCGTGAAGCTTCAGTGAATCACTTATTTACCCCTTGATGACTAAGTCTGCTACAGTTTGGTCCATGGACTTTGTCGATCCTCTTGCCTGGGAAGTGACCTGAACATTCCCAGCTCGGTGCTTGGTTGCCTGCTGTGGGTTTTGTATCATTTCCCCTGTGGCATTAACAGATCTAGAGGAACAGAGGTTAAATTGTTTTAGTTTGAAATAGGTTAAAAGGAAGACGTGCTTGCCTGCCACTCTGACAAGTCAAATGAAATTACAGCTCTGAGCTTTGGGAAAGAATGAAAGAGCAATCTTGATTTTCCTGTTTAATCATCCCTGTGTACAAACATTGTTACCAGGCTTTTGCCTCTGTTAAATGTCAGCAGCAGCACATTCATTTTTCTATACACTGCTCTGCTCCATCTGTGAAGTAAGAATAGGTGGATTAGGGCAGTCCTGAATGTAATACCCCAGAGGAAAACACATCCATATTCCTTTAAAAAAAAACCCAATAAGGCTGTCAGGAAATAAGTTGAAAAGTTTTCACTTCTCCGTTTTCTCAGAAAACATGATGTAGGAGCCAGTGATGAAAGACAAGTCATCCCCGGCGTGTTCATGCAGACGTATATGTGCGGAAAAGAACTAGTAGAGGAAAGAGTTTGTTGCCTAAGTATTGTATATTTATTTATTTATTCATTTATTTATTTATTTATTTGTTTGTTTATTTATTATTTAGATTTGTATGCCGCCCCTCTCCGCGAACTCGGGGCGGCTCACAACAAGGCATAAACAAATCGCACAAATCCAAATAGATTCAAATAAATTTAAATATTTAAAAAAGTTTTTAAAAAGAACCCCAATATACTAACAAGCACACACACAAACATACCAAACATAAATTGTACATGCCCGGGGGAGATGTTTCACATCTTGTTAGCATCACTAGTGGGAGATACAGAATCCTGCTTTAAATTCTTCAGGGTCTATAGCTGAAACCTGTCCATCAGTTCTGTTTGCCTTGTTGGTATCTCTAGAAAAACATCATGGGAAGTGAGATAGTAAATGTTGACCTTCACTTTGCATTGTGAAAGCTAAATACGGAACAGTGCAATCTTAGGAGAGACATCTTTGAGGGAACATTGTGTTATTATTTTTGCTACACAAATGAGTTCCCTCAATTTTCTTGCTTTCTAAGGTAACGTAAGGTTTCTATTAACGAGACACGAATAGCACATCAGTGATGCTTCTAGAAACAGAAAGAGAAAGAATTCAGTTATATGATGGTTCCTCCTCTTTTGCCTTGTCATATAATCGATCTTTAAATACCTACCTTTTGTTTTATCTGTGCAGAGACCTCAGAGACTTATTTACATGAAAGATTTCGCGAAACCAGTCCCTCCTATCTTATAGAAACATAGAAACATGACGGCAGAAAAAAACCTCATGGTCCATCTAGTCTGCCCTTATACTGTACTGTTTTCTGTATTTTATCTTAGGATGGATATATGTTTATCCCAGGCATGTTTAAATTCAGTTACTGTGGATTTATCTACCACGTCTGCTGGAAGTTTGTTCCAAGGATCGACTACTCTTTCAGTAAAATAATATTTTCTCATGTTGCTTTTGATCTTTCCCCCAACTAACTTCAGATTGTGTCCCCTTGTTCTTGTGTTCACTTTCCTATTAAAAACACTTCCCTCCTGGACATTATTTAACCCTTTAACATATTTAAATGTTTCAATCATGTCCCCCCTTGTAAGGTAGAGGATTTATTTATTTCACATTTTTGTCATGTGCCTGCCACTCTTAAAATCTAGACAACCTAGAAGAGAGTAAAAATATAAATTGAAACAAAAAGGAAAGTATACAGAGTAATCCCCTAAACAGTGACCATAACTTTTCCGTGCAGTTAGTAATTTTTTTTAATGAATTTTTTCAATATTTCTGGGACTTCCTTTTTTTTTTAAATAGGTATCTATTACTAAATCATTAAAATGATTTCAGTTTACAGTGTTTGTTAAAAGCACACCTGGAGTGCCATCTGGCAGGAAAAGCCTTATTATTCTATTATACCATTATAATATTATCAATCATGCAAGCATCAACTTGTCTGCTGAATTCTATCTGGCACATAGCATCAATTTGCTTATCTTATTTAAATTGATTGCTGTTTGTTAAAGTTTATTTCTAAAGTTTCTATCCTACAATTTTTCCAGGCATTCCAGAGTTCAGACACAGTCCTCCTTCCCAAATTTTCTTCCCATAAGAATGACTGGGCAATGTGGAGTTGATTGAGTTGTAGTGTTTGCCCAAAGTCAGTCAATGAACATCCATAGCTATGTTGTTATTAATGCCGGTAATTATATTTACATTTAATTGTTGGATTGTCAGAGAGTCTGACAAATCAAATGGAAATTTATTATTTTTTTGTTACATTTGTGTTCTACCTTTTGTAGTTACAGACAGTATACTGTACATACTTTTTTTCTCTCTCTCTACCACGTTTTCTCCAGCAATAATTCTTGATTGAACTCTGTCTTCCATGTCTGTCTCATACAGTGCTTCTCAATTATTTTCTGTTATGTCCTCCCCAGGAAGAAGTAAACATTTCACCCCCAACTCTCCGATCTAGGCCCCAATGGAATTTGAGTGTTAATATTTATTATTGTATTTATTATAAGCTGCAAGCAAACTGTTGGCTGGAGAAGGATGCTCTACTTACCTGTTTTCTGTTAGGCAGACATAGGCTACCGTGGTTAGGGCCCTCTTTTGTAGCTTACTCAAGCCGATGTTTTGGGGTCGCTGCCCTGCCCATAAGCGCCTCCTCTATCAGGCACTCGGAGCGAATGGTGTGGAAGGAGGCTTTAGGGTGCTATTCGAAGCTTTCACCCAGCTTCATGCTTCTCCTTGTCCAACAGCAAATTCACCACACTGTCCATTGCTACAGCATTATTTGCTGAGAAAATTAGAACCCACACAGCCACCATACCATGCCACGCCTGGCCGCTTTCTCTTCCAGGCTCAGAGCAGCATGCAACTGGGAAAACACTCCCCGTCTGGGAGAATTGATTGAATGGGACCACACATGTTCCCTGGGGTCACATGCGCCCCCCCCAGCATTGGTTCACATCTGCCCAGGGGGCATGCCCTAGGGGAGTTAGGATATTCCTTCCCCTAGGCCATTACAAGTTATGTATGGTATGTTTGTGTGTATGTTTGGTTTTTATAATAAGGGTTTTTAGTTGTTTTATTAAATTGGATTGTTACATGTTGTTTTTTATCATTGTCTGCGAGTCTGCGGAGAGGGGTGGCATACAAATCGAATAAATAAAATAAATAAATAAAATTTGAGAAGGACTGGTCTAAATACCATAATCACAGTAGAGCATACTACTTTTTCAAAACAGCTGGAAAGCCTGAGAGAGCACTCGTGATTTTCCTATTTAGTCATCTTTGTACCCAAATACATTTATCTAGACATTATCTGGCTTTTGTCTTCTTTCAATGGCCACTATAACATTGAACCATTTATACCTTTAGGTAATTGATCTTTGCTGATTAATTTTAATCATTATGGTATAATTAGGTTAAAAGGGTTGACTTCTGAAAAAGCTGATTTGGCTCTTTGACTTTAATTATAACAAGGAATGGGAAAAAAGACTGCTCAATATGGCCTTTATGACAAAACATTATTTACTCCTATTAATTTGATTAGAGGTATTAAATATTTGCTTAATTTTCGATGGAAATCAGTGAACTCTCAAAATATTACCTTTGGCTATATTGAGCCTGACTAGGCATAACTTTTATTAATTGATAATTTAGCATTTTTTGGTAAAGAAGTTGGTAAATAAAAACCAAATGCATTAAAATGTAGGAGAGCTCTGTTAACTTATAATGATACAACATCAGGAGCAGTCTGATTGAAAGGAATGAGCTTCCATGGACTGTAGCTGATTTCACAAGATCCAGAGAATGGTTTGACTGATATAGGAACTAAATTGGGGGCGGGGGGAGGAGGCAGGTTGGTTATGCAAATACAGGTTTCATATGGTGCAGATTAGAAGTACCTTATCAATTAATAATCGTAATGTGTTAAAAACTCATTGTGTTTATTGAGACATTTTGAGATAAAGTTCAGCAGTCTCTTGCTCAATAGTTTTCAAATCTCTTTTTTCCCCAAAGTGATCATTTTGAAATCTGCAAAACAGTGGCTTGGGAGGTTGAAATGTTTTAGCATTGCTTTGACCTTGTTCTGAATCCTGATGTCAAACTTGTGTCCATTCATTCTTTTGTACAACGTTTGTGTTGTTTGTCTATGTAGAATCCAGAGTGGCATTTTTGTAGACTTCTTTAAATTCACTTTAATGTAAACATTTGTTTACATTTATTTATTTTTCTTGACGTCCAAGAATTTAAAATAATATTCATGTTTCTTCCCTCCTATATGCCTCCTTATGAATCAGTTAAGTGAGAGACAGGGAGTGGTCCTGCCCAAGATGAAGCTGTGCATTTCATGGCTGAGTTCAGATTGAATCTTAATCTTCTTGGTCCTGCTTCAAAACTCTAAATGAACATGGATCAGAGTAATTATTTAGATAAGTTTATTTTAAAATTCTTAAGTAATTAACAGTCCTAAAAATACCTTGTTATACAACCAAATCACAATCTTTTTATTTTTATTTATTTATTCATTTGTCCAATACACAATATATATGGAAGAGAATAGACATGAAGTAATATATATAAAGACAATATGTAAAAATAGAGGAGAAGATATATGAAAGGAATAAAATATATATGATATATGAGATAAAGGAAAGACAATTGGACAGGGGACGAAATGCACACTAGTGCACTTATGTACGCCCCTTACTGACCTCTTAGGAACCTGGAGAGGTCAATCGTGGATAGTCTAAGGGAGAAATGTTGGGGGTTAGGGGTTGACACTATGAGTTCCACGCTTTGACAACTCGATTGTTAAAGTCATATTTTTTACAGTCAAGTTTGGAGAGGTTAATATTAAGTTTGAATCTGTTGTGTGCTCTTGTGTTGTTGCGGTTGAAGCTGAAGTAGTCATTGACCGGTAGGATGTTGCAGCATATGATCTTGTGGGCAATACTTAAATCATGTTTTAGGCGCCGTAGTTCTAAGCTTTCTAGACCCAGGATTGTTCGTCTATTTTCGTAGGGTATTCTGTTTCGAGTGGAGGAGTGAAGGGCTCTTCTGGTGAAATATCTTTGGACGTTTTCAAGGGTGTTGATGTCCGAGATGTGGTATGGGTTCCAGACAGATGAGCTGTATTCAAGGATGGGTCTGGCAAAAGTTTTGTAAGCTCTTGTGAGTAGTGTGAGATTGCAGGAGCAGAATCTCTTATTAAAAGTTCTAATTTAATCCAGTGGGTTAACTTTCACAAACCCTATGGGCAGCGATAGCTGGGGTAATGCGAGGGGGGGGGAGCCGAGGCTTCAGGGCTGCTCCCCTCCTCAGGAAGATGGGCCTGGAGTAGTGCAGAGAGTTGCAGGCAAGTGCCAGAGGGTCATAAGACAAGCTCCAACATTGCCCCAACATGCATTTCCATTGTGCACTCCTCTGTCCCAAGATAGGGAAGGGGGAAGGAAAGGGAAAAGTCTGACTGGCTTTCCTTTGGAGCGGAGCATGTGGGGCAAGACCCAATATCCCCTCCATGGCCTTCAGAACGAAAGCATACTTTACAATGGGGAAGACTGGGTCTCCTCCTCCTCCTGAAGCCTATTCCCTGTCCCACTCGCCCCTGACAACTCTCTCTCTCTTGCGGTGGAGAACAAACCCGGAAGTAGCTGCCCTCTGTTTTCCACCAGTCAGGGGAGAGAGAGAAATTCAGCTCAATTCATCCCTCACCAAAGCTGCTCACCCATCAGCCAGCTTCCCTCTATGTGTGTGTGTGTGTGTGTGTGTGTGTGTGTGTGTGTGTGTCCGCCTCTGTGTCTCACTCTTGGAAAGCCCTGCAGTGCTGTGCCCTCTCTGGGGCTTTTCGCCAGCTGTTTTTCTTTCTTCCTTTTGGAAAGCTGGGCTGGTGGAGGAATATCTGGCGGAGGCTTTCCTCCTCCTCCCTCTCCTCCTCCTTTCGTGCACACCTTCACGACCCAGCCACAGGTGGCCAGGGGGTCACATGAAGAAGAGGGAAAAGAGCAGGGAAGTCTCTGCAGCAGGTTGCCCTCGTTGCTCCACCAGTCAGCCTTTTCAAAAGGAAAACAGCTGGCGAAAAGCCTGAAAGAGCATAGGCAGGGCTGCGAGCCTTTCTGAGAGTGGGAAGAGACACAGCAGTGACACACACACATACAGACAGAGAGAGATAGATAGATAGAGAGAAGGAGATGGGGAGAAAGATGGAGAGGAAGCGAGAGAGACAGATGTGGAGTTACCTATTTTCCATAGAAAACACGGAGCCACAAAATCTGGGTAGGCGTAGCTGGGGTGCATTCTGTCCCAGTGATGAGCCCCCCCAAGAAATAGGCCCCCCACACACTGATTTTACAAGATTTAAGCATGGAATTCTAATATTTTAGGAGCAATGAGTTTTGGATTTAGAAATCCAGCAAAAATGGGCTACCTTTGAAGAGTGTTCGGAAACTTCAGATCGTGCAGAATGCAGCTGCGAGAGCAATCATGGGCTTTCCTAAATATGCCCATGTTACTCCAACACTCAGCAGTCTGCATCGGTTGCCGATCAGTTTCCGGTCACAATTCAAAGTGTTGGTCATTACCTATAAAGCCCTTCATGGCACCGGACCACGGTATCTAAGAGACTGCCTTCTGCCGCACGAATCCCAGCGACCGGTTAGGTCCCACAGAGTTGGTCTCCTCCAGGTCCAACAATGTCGTTTGGCAGGACCCAGGGGAAGAGCCTTCTCTGTGGTGGCTCCGACCCTCTAGAATCAGCTCCCTCCAGAGATTAGAACTGCCCCCACCCTCCTTGCCTTTCGTAAACTCCTTAAAACCCACCTCTGCCGTCTAGCGTGCGGGAACTGAAACATCTCCCCCTGCCTATGTAGTTTTTTGTGTATGATGACTGTATGTATGTTTTTATATATTGGGGTTTCTTGTTTTTTAGTCTTTTTAAATGTATTATTGTTATTTTAGATTCCAACTATTAGATTTGTTATTATATATTGTTTTTATCATTGCTGTAAGCCGCCCCGAGTCTACGGAGAGGGGCGGCATACAAATCTAATAAATAATAATAATAATAATAATAATAATAATAATAATAAGTAAGAAATAAGTCTTTTTAGTGATAGCTGCTAATTAGAGTCCAAAACAGAAACCAAAACACACAGATACTTACTTTGATCACACAGATCTCATTTACAGAGTTGGCAGGAAGCCCAGAGATAATGAGACCAATTCTACCAGTTTGTAATTAATCATTGAAATAATCATATCCAAATAGAGAAATCCGAGGGGACATCTGGAACATAACAAAAGTTGACACACTACATATACATGGAGAGAAGCATGCAGTGGGGTTTTGTCTTAGGCTTAGTACCCTTCAACACCTTCATTAATATCTAGGTGAGGGGATAAAAGGGGAACTCGTCAAATTAGCAGATGACACCAAGCTAGGAGAATAATCAACATTTTAGATAATAAATTCAAGATTCAGAAGGAATCCAACAAAATGCAATTCAGAGATGAGAAAGGTTAAGGTCCTATATATAAGCAAGAAAACCCAAACGGAATAGGTGGTATCTGGGGTGGAGAAGAGTGCAGACAAGAGCATCAAAGATGATTAGGGTTCTGGAGGCTAAACCATATGATGAACAATTGAGGGAATAAGGTAAATCTCTCTACATGGGGCTACCTTTGAAAAGTGTTCGGAAACTTCAGATCGTGCAGAATGCAGCTGCGAGAGCAATCATGGGCTTCCCCAAATATGCCCATGTTACACCAACACTCCGCAGTCTGCATTGGTTGCTGATCAGTTTCCGGTCACAATTCAAAGTGTTGGTTATGACCTATAAAGCCCTTCATGGCACCGGACCAGATTATCTCAGGGACCGCCTTCTGCTGCACAAATCCCAGCGACCAGTTAGGTCCCACAGAGTGGGTCTTCTCTGGGTCCCGTCAACTAAACAATGTCGCTTGGCGGGACCCAGGGGAAGAGCTTTCTCTGTGGCAGCCCCGGCCCTCTGGAACCAACTCCCCCCAGAGATTAGAATTGCCCCCACCCTCCTTGCCTTTCGTAAGCTTCTTAAAACCCACCT
This sequence comes from Erythrolamprus reginae, assembly GCF_031021105.1. NCBI lineage: Eukaryota > Metazoa > Chordata > Lepidosauria > Squamata > Dipsadidae > Erythrolamprus > Erythrolamprus reginae. Next base: position 304,083,506 of record NC_091951.1, on the reverse strand, counting down.
CTGCCGCCAGGCATGGGGGAACTGAGATACTCTTTCCCCCTAGGCCTTTACAATTTTATGCATGGTATGTCTGTATGTATGTTTGGTTTTATAATAAGGGTTTTTAACTGTTTTAATATTGGATTGTTATATGCTGTTTTTATTACTGTTGTTTGCCGCCCCGAGTCTACGGAGAGAGGCGGCATATAAATCCAATAAATAAATAAATAAATAAATAAATAAATAAATAAATAAATAAATAAATAAATAAATAAATAAATAAATAAATAAATAAATAAATAAATAAATAAATAAATAAATAAATAAATAAATAATAAATAAATAAATAAATAAATAAATAAATAAATAAATAAATAAATAAATAAATAAATAAATAAATAAATAAATAATCAATCAATCAATCAATCAATCAATCAATCAATCAATCTAGTCTTGGCAGTATTGGCAACTTGTGGCTCCAGAGCTACATGCAGCCCTTTCGTCTACCTGCTGTGTCTCCCTGTGGGGATCCCACTACTGGTTCACCCTGCTCCTCCCCTCCCAGTAACTCCTTGCCTGGCCTGAGAAGATAAGGGCAACAGCAGAGGATGGAGAAGCGGCTGGGGCTGATTCTCTGGCACCTCATCTCTTGCTGGAACTTCTTCTGGCCCTTGTTGGTGTACCTTGGTTGCTTGGGGAGATGCACAGTCTGACCTTGGCCTCATCTGGCTGTGACCGATGCCAACCTCACTAACATGAGGGCTGGCAGGGTGGGAATAGGATCCTGGAGGAGGGGATGATGGAAAGGGGGCTGGGCCTGCCAAACCTTGCATGCCCACTCAGGCAAAGATGCTTGCCCATCAGCCAGTCAACTCACATGCCCTGCGCACCTTTGCTGCGCTTTTGTTGTGCCCAGGCAATTGAGGAGCGTCTTCCCACTTGTGTGCACCCTCCTGGCCCCGTCACAGCTGGCCAGGGGTTCATGAGAGGAGAAGGAAGGAGGAGGAGGGTTGTCTTCAGGGAAGCCTCCACCACAGTTCGCACTTGTTCCTCAGTCAACCTGGATTTCCAAAAAGTTGCCAGGAAGAAAGAAAATTAGTGAAGGGCTCCAAGGAAGCTCGCCGGGTAGGCCCAGTCTCTCATTCTCAGAGAGAAAGAGACACACACACACACACACACACACACAGGCAGACGGGAGGGAGGAAGAGAGAAAAACACACACACATGCGCACAGAGAGAGAGAGATAGAGAGAGACAGAGACACGAGTGTAGGGGAGAGAGGGAGAGAGAGAAAGAGAGAGAGACACACACACACACAGGCAGACGGGAGGGAGGTAGAAAGAAAAACACACATGTGCACAGAGAGAGAGATAGAGAGAGACAGAGACACGAGTGTAGGGGAGAGAGGGAGAGAGAGAAAGAGAGAGACACACACACACACACACACACAGGCAGACGGGAGGGAGGAAGAGAGAAAAACACACACACATGTGCACATAGAGAGAGACAGAGACACGAGTGTAGGGGAGAGAGGGAGAGAGAGAAAGAGAGAGAGAGACACACACAGGCAGACAGGAGGGAGGTAGAAAGAAAAACACACATGTGCACAGAGAGAGAGAGATAGAGAGAGACAGAGACACAGGTGTAGGGAAGAGAGGGAGTGAGAGAGAGACAGAGAGAGAGAGACAAAGGGAGAGGGGAGGTAAAGGGGGACAGAGGGGGAGAGAGAAATACTGAGGGGAGAAGAGCAGGTACAGAGGGAACAGACCGAGAGGAGGGAGAGGGAAGAGAAAGGGACAGACAAACACACACACAGATACAGAGAGGGGAGAGGAGACAGACAGAAATATGGGTGGGGTGGGGAAGATAGGGAGAGTGTCAGGGTTCCAAATAGCATCCAAAACTAAATCAGTCCAAGGCAAAGGATTCCTCAAAGTTCCAACTTATTAACAGAGCCATGTTGGCACATCTGGGGGAACCCCAAATCTGAAGTCCTGGGGGTTTCTCTATCCAGTTAAAAATTGAAGCCTTTGTCCCCACACCCCCAAGTCCATCATGTTGACCAGTCTCCATCTGCCAACTTGGCAGAAACTCCCATCTCCTTCCGTGCAGAGGCAGAAGTGCAAAAACAAAGGATGACCTTGATAATCTAGAAGGAATCAGTTATGGCTACATGCAAACATCCCTCATGCAAGAAATACAGAGGAGGCTGAGATAGGGAGAGAGAGGGACAGAGGGACACACAGAGTGGGAGAGGGTGGAAAAAAGTGGGGAGAGATACAAAGGGCAGTAGGGGAGAGAGAGGGAGGGAGGGAGAGAGAGAGAGAGGTTTTGTGATTTTCTGCCCTAATGACTGTCCTGATAGGGGTGGCTAGGGGGTCATGTGACTGGGTGGGAGTGAATGGTGAATTGGCCATGCCTACCCAGGTTTTGTAGATCCTGGTGTTTTCTATAGGAAACAGGTCCAAATAGCTCTTTTGAGTGTTTAAGGTTGCAGACCCCTGGTCTAGTCTAACAAACAGAGAGAGAGGTGATATGATAGCCATCTTCCTGTACTTGAAGACCTGTCACAGTGAAGAACAGGTCAACTTATCTGAAGTCAGGATGAGAAGTAAGGGGTGGAAGATCATTAAGAAAGATCCAACTTTTTTCAGACCACTTTTATAATAAAAATGTAAATGTAACGAGTATTATGAGTATTAAGATTTGTTTTAACTATGCCCCATTGAATTGCCTGAACTTGCTTTCAGTTTTGCAATTTTCTGGGTCCTTACCACACTCTGAAGGCAGGAAAGATCCTGTTTTCCACCTTATTTTCTGATTATGATAATGCGGGTGAGTAGCCAATTCTCTCTCCCCACCCTTCCTCTAATGAAAATGATGAAAGTAACACTACATCTCCATGCTTGCAAACTCTGTCCCTTTTGGATATGCATGTGGCACAAAGAGGCATAAACACAAATTATTGGGCTTGTGTTGCAATGGTTCAGTGTTGTTTTCCTCAGGTTGACCTATTTGACTTCTGGAGATGTCATTGCCCGGGAAAATAAAGTGTAATGACTATTCTGAGTTAGTCATTGGCCAGCCTTTTAGTACAGTTCTTTCTTTTGCAGGTCATACAGTGTGCAAATACCCAGATTGTAAAAACAACCCCCAAAACCTTGTTGAAAATGTCCTTGTGTCACCGATTCTGCATATGAACCTTTTTAGCTGACTGTGCTTGTATTATTTCTGTACAGTTCATGTAACAGAAGTTTCAAACTCTCTTTTTGGCAAAGATATTAGTCAGCTAAACTGAAAGCTGACTTCATACGAGAGTTATTTAAATTATCTTGTCAATTCAGAAATGGCTTCTCCCGTTGCTTCTCACTTCCTCCAGCACTATGAGAATTTTGTCATGAAAGGCAGTGGGCTGTCATAATTTGCTATCTTTAGCTCCTTGAAACTTCTACTGCTACCTACCTTTGAGGCTTTGGATTTGAGCTATATTGCCTTGGAGCAGGTGCCAAGCTTTTCCTTTGGCTATCTTTGGATGAGTACACCAGCTTCCCATTAGACAGAGGTCCAACATGTACTGTATATTCCAGTGTTTCCCAACCTTGGCAACTTGACGATATTTGGACTTCAACTCCCAGAGTTCCCCAGCCAGCAAATGCTGGCTGGGGAACTCTGGGAGTTGAAGTCCAAATATCTTCAAGTTGCTATGGTTGGGAAACACTGGTTACCAATAGTGATGTCATATCCTCACACCATGGTGACGTCTTTTAAAATGATGTGCATTTCCTGGGTTAGCCACAGAAGATCGGAAACACATTTGTCACTATGGGTTTTTTTTTTTCAGTAAATGCATGCAGTGGCTTCTGCAAGGAAATATACAGGAAAGTGTAATAGAAAATAATAATGTTGCTTTTGTGTACACTTTTCTTCTGCCTAGTAAGAGAAGAAGGATTCCCCAAAACCTTGTTAATTCTGGTATTATGATATTGCATATATTTATATCCAGTGAAGGGCTACCAAAATTTTTACTACTACACTGTGGTAGTAAACATCTTTCAATGCAAATTGGGTGCTCGCTACAACATTGCATTCCCTACCATCCAGGCAGTAGCCCACCCCAGTTTATATCTACTGGTATACCTATATCTTTGTCTCTATGTCTAAATATGTAATGCTTGTGTAAAAATGGTAAAATTTTATTCACATAGTAAATGCCAACCATAAGTCTATGTATGAGAGGGAAAGGGTTGGGTGTTTTTTTGAAATGGGTCTTTCTTTGCAATCTAAATATAGTAGTACAGTGTTCCCTCAGTTTTCGCGGGGGATGCGTTCCGAGATCGCCCGCGAAAGTCGAATTTCTGCGAAGTAGAGATGCGGAAGTAAATACACTATTTTTGGCTATGAACAGTATCACAAGCCTTCCCTTAACACTTTAAACCCCTAAATTGCAATTTTCCATTCCCTTAGTAACCATTTAGATTATTACTCATCATGTTTATTTATTAAAGTTTATTAAAAAAATATTTATTAAAGGTGGACAAAGGTTTGGCGATGACATATGACGTCATTGGGCGGGGAAAACGTGATATAGGGTAAAAAACCATGAAGTATTTTTTAATTAATATTTTTGAAAAACCGTAGTATAGACTTTTCGTGAAGTTCGAACCCGCGAAAATCGAGGGAACACTATATTTCAAAGGGATTTTGGTCTTTTAAAAAAAATTATTTTAATTGATTTTTACAGTATTAAGATACACACAACATAAAACGACTGTTTTGTGAAAAGTGCCCACCACCCGAGAAACATTCATACCCCACCACCAAATCGGGGGCGTTTCTCATATCAACCATGTTAACCCAAGAGCAAAGTATCTATTTACATATTATAAAGTGATTCCAATTTATTTCTTGTAGCTTGGTCTCGGATTCTACTCGCCATATATCGTCTTACCTTGTCCCACCGTCCCATCAGTTGTCTCAAGTCAGTTTCATTAACCAAATTCATCCTTTAATCCATAATTTCAAATTGAATGTCCACCATGTACCTATACCAATTTTGCATTGTCCATTTTGTCACATCCTTCCAACCCAAGACTATTACTGTCTGAGCGCTTTCTATCGCTGCTTGTTTTATTTCTCTAAATTCTCCCATCGCATTACTTTTGACTAATATTGCCATTTCCTTAGTAAATGGAAAGGGATTTTGGTCTGATGAAGGGGTAGGGAGGGAAAAATAAAATCCCTCTTTTTAATTGTCTCAATTGCTCAGGCTATTTCATCATATGCCAATTTCATTTGTCCTTGAGAGTTTGTCACAACCTCCTCTACCCAGAAATCCAATGAACCATCTTCTCTCCTTTTTCCTTGGTATGTGTGGTGAGATGGAGGGGCACTGTGATCTACCTGCCATTAATTCTGAAAGCACATTTAGAACAACAAAAATTAAGAGTAGAGAGGATTCCTGAATTTGGGTTTTTAAAAATGCAAAAACATTTTTGGGTTCAACTTATACAATCACAGAGTTAATGACTGTTTTTAAATTGCATCCAAATAAGTTTCCTTATGACAAAATTATATTAAGAAAATGAAATTCTGCAGTTAGGATTAAATACCAAGACGTGCCTTCTTCTCTTTACTTTAATTTACTTGTATATTTACAGTATTTATGTTCACGTTATTCATCAAGGAAGTGAGATTTACATTGGATTGTTTTACAAATATTTTGAAAAGTGTAGTTTAAGAGATAGTGGTTTGAAGAATGACTTTCATTGTGTGCTTTGGGATATTTCCATCCCAGTGACCTTCTGTTGAAGGATATGGTTTGGGTGCCAATATTCAAATAATATTTACAGCTCCCCATTTTGATTTATTGTTGGGTTTGTTCCCTGCAGTCTGCAAACCTCTGTAGATTTCTCTTAAAGGGTTACTATGTGATCCACACTAATAGACGTATTTGCCAGAAAATGCTTAATAATTAATTCAAGCATCCCATAACTCAAGCAGCTAAAGAAGCTTTTACAGACAGATATTTGTGAAAATATTTTGTATGGCTGGTTCTAGGCACAACTAAAATTATTATTTTTATTATTATTATTATTATTATTATTATTATTATTATTATTATTATTAATTGGATTTGTATGCCGCCCCTCTCCGTAGACTCGGGGCGGCTAACAACAGTGGTAAAAACAACATGCGACAATCCAATACTAAAACAACTAAAAACCCTTATTTTAAAACCAATCATACATACAAACATACCATACATAAATTGTAGAAGCCTAGGGGGAAAGAATATCTCAGTTCCCCCATGCCTGACGACAGAGGTGGGTTTTAAGAAGCTTACGAAAGGCAGGAAGGGTGGGGGCTATTCTAATCTCTGGGGGGAGTTGGTTCCAGAGGGTCAGGGCCGCCACAGAGAAGGCTCTTCCCCTGGGTCCCACCAAATGACATTGTTTAGTTGACGGGACCTAATTGGTCACTGGGCGTGCGGCAGAAGGCGGTCCCGGAGATAATTGAATCTTAGTGAACAAATTGTTTGAAGGGTCCTGGAAGAAGCTAGTTTTACAGTGTGGATATAGAAAAAGCGCCATACATCAGAAAAGCAGCTACAGAAAAATTAATCTGGGAACCTAGTATGTTACCCCAGAACTGCTTTATTATTTTGAAAGCGGATATGATCTTCTGACATTTTGAGATGGAAAACCTCAAAAATTCTAACATAAAATTAGTTTTACTATAACAATTCTGGTTTTTTAAAAACAAGATAAAAGATGGACTTAGTTCTATTGATATATCATCAAGATATCGACTCATTACTTCCAAATTATTCAGAGAAGTGTCTCCCCATCATACGAGAGTCGCAGTGGCATAGTGGTTAGAGTGCTACTTCTGCAGGCTACTTCTGCTGACTGCTGGCTGCCTGCAATGTGGAAGTTCAGATCTCACCAGCTGAAGGTTGACTCTTCCTTCCATCCTTCTGTGGTGGGTAAAATGAGGATGGAAATTGTTGGGGAAAATATGCTGACTCTATAAAACCACTTAGAGAGTGCTGTAAAGCATTGTAAGGTGGAATATAAGTGTAAGTACTATTGCATTGCTATTGTCCACTCCTGCTTTTAAAATGTACTCTAATCTGGAAATCTTCTGCTGGAGTTTTAATCTGGATGCTAATGCATTTTCTTACTTGCCATGATTTCACCATTCAGTATTATAGGTGAAGCAATTATTAGGCAAACTATTTCCCCCATGGAAGTGAAGATTAAAGCTTCAAGCTATTCTTTTTCTCTATTAGGCTTCTGTTCAACATAAAATCTCTCTTCCAATGCGCTATACATATAGTTCTGTAAGTATTAAAAACAGATTTCTTTCGCCTGTTGCTGAAAACGGGCAGCCACAATTTTTGGCGTTTAGTCTCAGTACAACTAAATGATGCCAAACTGGAGAAGGCTGGATTAAAATACAGTGGGGAAAGTGAGAACAATGGAGCTATTCTGGAACCTTATTATACATATTCCATTATTATGGATGGTTTTTCTGAAGTGTAAGATATTGCTTTTTTCAGAGTTATATTATAAGGTCATTGAAGGTTATGGGAATATAATGGTAGATGAAACATTCTTGTGTTTCAGCAGTATAACCAGAGGAACATTTATCAGTTCAGCACTTCAAAATAAAGACTAGGTGTATCTGTAGAACGGATCCACCCAAATGTGTTCATTCTCAGGAACTAGAGGAGTTTTTCTGGTATAACATGCATCCAAAGCATAAAAAGGGTTTAACCATTACTATTAGCACTGCTTCTGCTGATCTGTCAGACTATAAAACGCCTAGCAATTTCATTTCATGACTATGCCTCATCTTCAGAAATTTGTTTTCAAGGCATGTAAACTTCTGTGGATTCACGGTAGCATTTGCCAGTTGTTTTCCCCCCCAGTCTCCTTGACTAGGGCTTCTATTGTGTGCTTGTTTGTTAATGACTAAGAATTTCCCTGTAATTAGCCTAGGCTGACCAAGGATTCACAGGAGAGCACTCTTCAAATATTTGAAGAGTGGTCACAAAGCAGAAGACAAAGACTTGTTATCTGGGAGGCAGGGCTAGGTGTAAGATTTAAGATACAGGTTGATAGGTTTCCACTGAAATTTAGAAGAAACAGGCAAATGGTAAGAATACCTTGGCAGTGGAACCAATAGTGAAATATTGCAGCAAACTCTCCCTCAATGGAGATGACTGGCTGGGCCATGTTGGAACGCTATAAATCTGATTTTCTGCATCGAACATTGGATTAAATTAGGTTGTCTAAACAATTATTCCAGTGACAAGAGTCTAAGAATTAAAGATTAAGTAATGCTAAACAAACTTTGTTTTTTTTAAAAAAAACCAGCTTTCATCTACATTGTCACTTAAGGTATTTTACAACGGAACCTGTGAACAAGGAGAAGTTATTCAAAGTTAATAAAATTAGCCCATTAATGAGGCAATGATAATACTGTATAGTGGAATCCTGTTTTGCAGTTCCTATCATTACTGAAATTTAATATAAAAACTAATGCTTATAGAGCTGTGTGAAGGAATATTTTGCTTTGATGAGCCTCTAAAATGTGTCCTACTTTTAAAACTAGCAGTAACCAAACAAGGCATGGTGACCCCCCTCAGTTATTAACCTGAAGCTAGCGAAGTGAAGTTATTCAGTTTTCCATACTATGGTGTCTGTTTATTCCATGAAGTGGATCATTGAAATTCTGGTGACATTTCTCCACACTTATTACATCATTCAGGGAAAGTTTTTGAGGGAAGATGAATGTCCATATCCTTTGGTTGCTGTTTTTTTTTTTTGTGAATTGCCAAGTGCCTTCATTTTAATTTGGTAGAATCTTTCCAATTTACTAACAGTTTCCCCCCCTCCAATTTATTGAGTTTCTGTTAGATATTCTCTGAATTAACCTTTCTATATCATGAAGTAAAATCTGCCAACTAACCTGAAAAATTTAGGGAGCCTGGTAAGTTAAATATGCCTTTAAATCATTGTCAGATGTTAGTGATGGCATAAATAAAATTTATCCAAGATGAACCATTCCCAGTCTGGTCCTTCAGATTTCTCACAGTACATCTGAAGGACCAGATTGGGATCATATTCTGTTGGGAGAAGGTATGTCTGTATCTTCACTAAGAATCTACAACGACTTGATGGCACATATCAAATCAATAATTTTTACTATGAGACTTGAACTGACATTTTTATTTCCAATGTTTTAAAACTATAGTTATTCCTTAGAGTGGTGTACTTTTTAAAAGAAAACCAGACATGTTTATTATAGCTTGTTTAAGGATATTGACATGTATGAGAAGAGTTTGTTAAAAGAGAGAGACATTTTATCCAGGCTTCATATCACATGGCAAGAAAATAGTTAGAGGGAATTTGCACCAAACTCTAGGCCAGACGACCTGAACTTCTCAATAGATTAGAATATTTGTTTGACATGAAACAGGGTGATCTTTTTAAACAAAAATCATTTTGTCTAGAAATTTGTGTGAAACGTTATATTGCTCTTAACTTGGCGGTCTTGTATGTTTTGTTCTTCAGCCATTTTTGAAAGTATTACTGAGAAATAAAGATAACAGAGAAAAAGAACATCAGGTCACTCAGTGAACAAAATATACTGTGCAAAATTTTGATAATCTGCTCCTTCCTTCCTCCCTCCCTCCCTCCCTCCCTCCTTTTTATATATATTATTTTTAAAAAATAAGTGCAAATTGAAAATGAAAAACAAGTAGCCGAGACAGAGGAAAAGCTGTCTGGCCTGTAGCCAGCACTATAACTGCAGTTAAATAAATCATAATATAGAAGTGGACAACCTTTTGTGGTCAAAGGCCACATTTAACATTTTATTGGTAGGTTAAGGTCACTGATGCACAGTAGACAGAACCAGCTTTTTTTTTCCTGGAGAAGAGAATAGTTTAGGGAAGTACAGTAATACCTCATCTTACGAACTTAATTGGTTCTGGAAGTAGGTTCGTAAGGCGAAAAGTTCATAAGAGTAAAAGCAATTAATGCATGCAAAGGGGAAAAAAATCGCAAAATGGTGCTCTGCTGGGCGCTGCCGCCCGGCTGTCACCTTTTAAAGCAGCCGGGGGGCTTCTCGGCGTTCTCCCGAACCCGAACTTTTCGGTTTTGGGTTTGAGAGGCTGCTGAGAAGCCGCGCCGCCCAGCTGTCACCTTCTGAAGCAGCCGGGGGGCTTCTCGGCGTTCTCCCGAACACCGAGCCCGGAAGTTCGGGTTTGGGTTCGAGTTCTGGAGGCCACCGAGAAGCGCCCAGCTGTTTCAGAAGGTTACAGCCGGGCAGCGCCGCCCGGCGGAGCGCTGTTTTTGCAATCGGCGGTGGCGTTTTCGGCCGATCTGGAGGCAGGAAAGGAGGTGGGGAATCCCAATAGGGAATTCCATGGGCGGAGCTTTGACGTCACGAAGACGTCCTTCCTGGAGGCTGAAACGTTCGTAAGAAGAGGCAAAAAAATTCCAAACCTCAGGTTCGTATCACGAGGTACCACTGTATTGTTTTTGTTTTCAAATACTTTTTAACTGGATTTGAGGGTTCAGACTTTAGTTTTCATTTACTTTCCACCTTAGAATGATTGGAAAACATGCCACATTTTTTATCACTGTTACAGCGAATTGAGGGCCATGTGAATTTCTGGAAATGATCTTCCCAGCTTCTGACAAAAAAAATCAATGAGGGAAGCTTGCAATGATTCACTTAACAACAACTTGACAAACAGGTAGTAAATTGAGGTGCAACTCACTTAACAATTGTCCTGCTTAGCAACGGAAATTTTGGGTTCAATTGTGATTGTAAGTCTTGCACTACATATTGAATTAGCATATGACTTTTTACAGTTTCATTGAAATAAACATTAACATGAATATCATTAATTAATATTATTTTACCAATGTAATGTTTTCTGTTCAGAGAATTCTACTATCCTGCACTAGAATTGCATGTTTTAGAAATTGATCTATTAATATTTAGATACAGTCTGTTATTTTCCCTATGCAGAAAGACAACAAACCTGCAGATATTGCTGTAATAAACTCTCAGAAACCCCAAGTGATATGACTAATAATATCATGGATATGATAGTTCAAGCAGCATTTAGGAGAGTCACAAGTTTCCTGTCTCTGCTTTAAATGCAGGATTTATTCATATTATTTCTTATGAAATTTATTTACCACCTCAATCCTCATTAACTCTAGGCAGTTTACAGATATTAAAATAGCAGCAACAGTAGGCATTCCAGAAAAGCCAGGTTTTTGCCAGCGATTGAAAGTGAATGAAGATAAGGGCTATTCTTCCCTTGGGGGCACAGGCTGTTCCATAGGATGGGAGCTGCAATTAAGAATGCCTGCTAAGGACCTCCTTCTGCTGAATCTCCTGGTGGGTGGAAACCTCTAGTAGTGGCTGAATAGGTTGAATAGAATAGAATAACAGTTGGAATATGACACTGATGGCTCATATTTGTTGTGGTTAGCTCTGGCCCAGCTCCTGCCCCAAGGAATGTGGAGGTGGATGTGGGGGAGACATCCACATGCCGCAGGCCTGTTTTGCTCCCAGTAGAATCTGCCGACGAAGTCTCCTCTGACCAAGGAAGCGTGAGTGACAGGGAAGAGGGGAGTTTGGCAGACAGCCCAGGAGGAGATCAGTCATCTGTATCATCCTTGGATACTGAAGAAGAATTAGTGACATATCCACTCATGTGTAGAGTGATGCATAGGAGACAACAACTGAAGGATTATTACAAGAGAAAATGAGGCCACCTGTGGTTGGGTGGAGCTGCTGTAATTAGTGCTACAGATAAAAGTGCAGTCTGGTGTTTTAGCCTCATGGCAGTTTATCTGATTCATTGTTTCATCAAGATCATGGTTTTTGTGTTGTTCAAGATTGTGTGTGGACTCTCTGGACTTTAGAATTGGACTCAATTTCCAGTTATTGGGTGAGCCATTGGACTGCATTTAACCTGTGCCTTGTGTGTACCAGAAAATCCCTTTGATATTTAAAAAGGGAGCTGTTTCTGTTTTTCTGTTTGTAAAAACTTTTGGGTTTTCCTTTTATCGTGTGGTGTGTGTCTTCCTGAACTAATTACCCTGTAATTACGGGCGGTTGAGACATGCCGGCAGAACAATAGCACAGGTCACCAACTGGTAGTCCGCAGACCACTGGTGGTTCGCAAGAAAATTTTGGTGGTCCATGGGGAAATCTTATTAAACCAGCATCCAGTCCGGTGAACAGCTGGAGTTTGCTGTCTATTGCAGATGCAATGGATACTTGCCTTTCAAGATCGGCAGTCCTTGCTGGAGATGCAGCTACTGCTGCTCTGGGACTGAGAATGGGAGCAGCGGTGGCAAGGCTCCGGAAGGCAAGCATATGTCCTGGGGCTGCACATGCACTCTCAGACCCTCCTTAGAACCAGAGGAATAGACGCAGCATCTGCCACCAGCTTCTCTCATATTCTTTTCTCATATTTATTTGGTGTATTTCCCTTTCCTTCCTTTCCTGTTAGGAGAGTCTCCTGCAAAAAGGGCCAATCATTCTGATTTTTCAATGGGTTTTTTTGTAGTGCAGGAACCAGGGAAGCAACCGGGAAAAGCAGAAGGACAACTCCTGTGGATAAAGATGGGGCCCGCCAACCGACATTGTTTAGTTGACGGGACCCGGAGAAGGCCAACTCTGTGGTTCAGTTATGCAAACAGAATGCAAAATGGGGTGTTTTCCAGTCAAAAGCAAGGGTGAGTTTCAACTTACCTCACTGCTGGTTCGCTCCCTCCCTCAGTGCAAAGGCGCACCTCGTGCACAGTAACTAACCCCCCTCCCCCCTAAACAGAAAAAATGATGGTGACTGCATGCACAGTGCTGGAACTCAGCCTCTGCGCATGCTCAAAAGGAAAATAAAGATAAAAATCCCCCCCCCAATTTTTTTTTTAAAGATGGCAGCGCCCATGGACCAGCATTGATCTGGTTTGGTAATGTCATCGTGATATCACTAGTGGGTCACTACTGGTTCAGGCAAACTGCTCTAAATCGGGAGGAACCCATCCCTGCCTCAATGCTAACAATTTTGACTGCACCTATTTGAAGCTATAGTTTAACAACAGCTGCAGAACAACATGTTTGTCATTAGGGATTAAATCCAGGGTGCCAGATATAATCACACTTTTGAGTGTAAAACATGGCATTGGTCTTTGAGCAGCACACCAAGGGCAACTCTAAGAAGTAGCATGCTAGGTTGGGTAAAAAAAACAGGATTTGATTTCATTTCTTTTTCTAAGTGGAACTGATTTGCATTAAGTTATCTGTTTTCATTTCTTTCGAATATGTCATGCCTGTTTTAAAACTTACAATACACTTCCCATATCCACAAATTGTTGTGGAACCATGATGTTAATTTGGGGTAAGCCTGTTATTGTGAAAAGAGTTGTGGCTTGTCCATTCCTGGGGACGTAGTCACCATTAATCTGATGTTAAGATTGTTCAGTCATCACTGAGTTTTAATTAATAATAGTACACAGTCAACAAATGCCATTTGTTATTATCCTGCTATGTGGAGGTAAATTGAGATCCCTGAAGCCAGAACACAATATAAAAGCATTTTTGCTCCCCCTCCCCAAGAAAAAGCAGGAAAAGACCACTCACTTTAATAGATAATGGCAACCATTTCTTTATAATCTAATTCTAACCTAATTGTCCTACCTCAGGGAAACTCATGAGTCAAAGCCAAACAGAGAAAATAATAAATGATTATGTCATTGGATTCAACTGATTTGTAACAAAAGAATCCCAGAGCCAGTTATTCTCCACTGCCTTTTTTCTCTCACATGATGTACAATTTGTATCTGTCAGCAGAAAAGCATGTAGAGCTTCAGTGATGCTCAGGGAAGGAAGAAGCTTGTTTAACCTGCTTTAAATATTGTCCTTTAGAATCATGGTCAATAAGCACATTTTATGTTGTGCTTGTGGGGTGTAATTTTGACTAGTATATTTTAAAACACTCTGTGGTGACCTAGCGAGAGTTTTTGCTTCAACTAATTTAGTTTTGTAAGTTAGGCACTGCAGGAAATAAGGACGACAGATTTAAAGAGATTAAGAATAGAGCACAGAAGTGTGAATCAGGTGAAACATGATCAAAATGGGGCGGGTGGGTGGGTGGGGGTGGACCAGGAAGGCAGGAGAAACAGAAAAGTTCAAAAAGAGGACAGAAGTCGATATGGCTGAATCTTTTCTTACTTTGAAAAATTAAATTTAATTTATTAGATTTGTATGCCGCCCCTCTGCGTAGACTTGGAGCGGCTCACAACAAAATAACAGTATAACAAATCTAATATTTAAAAACATTTAAAACCCAGCATTAAAAACATGCAACACAATCATTCCATGGATAAACCAGATATACCTGGGGGTATCTTAATTCCCCCATGCCTGGTGGGTCTTTAGCAATTTACGAAAGGCAAGGAGGGTAGGGGCAGTTCTAATCTCTGGGGGGAGTTGATTCCAAAGGCCCGGGGCCGCCACAGAGAAGGCTCTCCCCCTGGGGCCCGCCAATCGACATTGTTTAGTTGACGGGACCCGGAGAAGGCCAACTCTGTGGTTCAGTTATGCAAACAGAATGCAAGATGGTTCAGTTATGCAAACAGAACGCATAAATAGTTTTGAAATGTGTACAGGCGGAAAAGTTATAGAAGGTTCTAATAAAAATTACAGTGATGCTTTTCTATACACGGATTATGTTCCCGATTATATTCAGCTGTGCCATTTGACATTATGTACAAGCTAATTTAAAGAAAACTTTAAATTTAAAGAAAACAAAAATAATTACTGTTGGGTTGTTTGTTTGTTTTTTGCTTCCTATAGGTTTACTTACTTCATGCTCCTGTTAGTTTACTTGGTTGCATCTGGATGCACTTTATGTAGAATTGGACCTTATAAAGCACACATAAAACAAACATCTGCTTGACTTCTGATGGGTCTGATTTACATAGATATTGATCACTGTATAGTGAAAAAATGATGTGAGAGGGGTTTTTAAATTGGAAAATTTGAGCAATTCCATTGTAAGTCCTTTACAGAGTAGGCTCTGGGATGATTTTTTTTCTTATTTTCTTTAGGAGAACATTAATTCACTTTGAAAAGTACTAAAAGTTATTACTGTTCATATGTAGCCACCGTTTCTTCCTCTTATAAGAGAAGGGGATTTACTTCAAGGAAATGCAAATAATAAATTCATTACTTTAAATATTGAGCACTTATGCAAAGTGGCGATTGAATCTGAAAAGCAAACTTTCTGTGAACACTTTTGACAGAAATGGGCAAATCTGTTTATTCTGGATTGCTTTTTATGGCTATCACAAAACAGGCAACTTCTTCACTGGGAATGCGTAGCACAAAACTCTATTGATATTTTGGAACAATAATAAAGCATGACAATTGTTACATTGCTCCCTATTGTTCTCTTCCAGGCTGCATTTCTTCTCCAGTGTATATATTTTTCTCCAGTTGAGTTTTGTAGCTTACATTTAATCCTCTTTGGGTACTGTCAAGTAATTCTGAATATAAAATAATCATACCTCTAGTGGTTCTTTTGGCTAAAAAAATGTCCAATATTTCCCAAGTTACAATAAATATTTGGGTAATTCTCAATTAATTGTCAAGTGAGAACTTGCTAAAAATACAATGGGAGAACCTCTGTAAAACATAGGCATGATTTTACTGTTAGGGAATATAACACTAAATCTCAGCTGGCTAACAGTTGAAGTTCACAAGCCTTGATCGAAGTTGCCTTGATCAAAAGTGAAATGTATCGGACTACTGAAAATAATTTGAAGTTACATTTAAAGAAAATATTTATTTATTTCATTTTATTTATTTATTTTGTCCAATACACAATGAGGGTTTTAGTGGGTATATATCTATATACACATAGTAAAATACATGATGAAGGTTATAGAGGAGATACTCATAGTAAAATATATCTAAGAAATAATAGAAAAGAAGGTATAGTAATAGAACATATCAATGAAAGAATAGAAGAAGAGATATAGGAATAGAAGAAAGGTATAGGAGATATAGGAGAGCAATAGGACAGAGGACAGAAGGCACTCTAGTGCACTTGTACTCGCCCCTTACTGACCTCTTAGGAATCTGGATAGGTCAACCGTAGATAATCTAAGGGTAAAGTGTTGGGGGTTTGGGGATGACACTATGGAGTCCGGTAATGAGTTCCACGCTTCGACAATTCGGTTACTGAAGTCATATTTTTTACAGTCAAGTTTGGAGCGGTTAAAATTAAGTTTAAATCTGTTTTGTGCTCTTGTGTTGTTGTGGTTGAAGCTGAAGTAGTCGCCGACAGGCAGGACGTTGCAGCATATGATCTTGTGGGCAATACCTAGATCTTGTTTAAGGCGTCTTAGTTCTAAACTTTCTAGGCCCAGGATTGAAAATCTAGTCTCGTAGGGTATAATATAACATAAAAGGATGAGTTTTCCAAACTCAGAGAAGGCAGGTTAATTCTGTTACAACTTTTTCTGTTAAATATTTTTACTGATATAACTAATTAGAAAGAACAGTGTTACATAAATCTGACATTGGTAAATATCAGTAGATAGCTGAAGAGGGCAGATAATATGCACTGAGCATTTGAACAGCATTTTCCTCTTTGCATTGTACTTTGTTTATTATAACTCTGTAATCTGCATGATAACACTATCAATCTTGGCCAATGTATTTAACCGCACATAATGCATCAAGGCTGAATCTGAGAGAAAAGCTTGGTTGAATAATGTACTTTCAAATTTATAGCTGAGCTGAGATTTAATCCAGGTTTTTCCAGATCTTCTAAACAGTATTTATTTAGACTAATAACCTCTAATGACTGATGAGATTTGAAAGACCTTGTAAAAGGAGTGTATGTTTGATTCTGAGCTAAAAAAAAAAAGATTGTGGTGCCATCTACATTTTAAAGGTGTATGCTTCCTCCTTTTAAGGTATTTTCAAGTTTACTGATAGCTTGTAATTTACTACAATCACTCACTGAAACACAACCCAGTTTAATTCAATTCTGAGTAGATATCAGTGCTTTTATGCTCACTTTAGTAACTTATGGTTGTAACCACACATCACTGTGGAGATAAATTCTTATTGTACATTCGGATAAGTTCTATATTGCTGCACTGATGATGAAATGATGCTATAAATAGTTGTTGCTGATAACAGGAATATTTGAGATTCTGAATACAATGGCACTTTTAAGGAGTTTCATTATTCAACCAGGAAAAAATACATGTCTCTGACAGGGATAGGCTCTGGTTGAAAAACAAAGGATTAGAATAATGTATGAAATTCATTGTAGTTTGATGTTCTTACTTCACCCTAACTCTGGCAGATGTGAGCAACTTGAATATTCAGCTGTAGAATTTTTAAGGTTTATTGTGATGTCAATTGAATTGATTCAGATTACATTCTGCTTAGAAATATCCAGATTTCTGAAATGATTGAAACACTTTCATTTTCTTTTTACACACACACACAAATACATACATAGAGGGGTGGGCAGATGGCAGGATGGGGTGGAACACAGTTTCACCGGCGGAAATGAAGATGTATGTGCAGTTCCAGCTGATCAGCGGCTGTCACTTCCTGGATTACTGGTCTCGGCTCAGCTCTCCTTTTTCCCCCGTGCTGCTGCTGCGCTCCTTGCTTTTTTCCTCTTTCCTCCTTCCTGGCCTCGGACAAGCTTACCTCTCTCCTGGGAAATGTGAAGCAAATTGTCAGCCCAGCGAGCAACACTGGTAAGGTTGTAAGTCGAGGACTTAACAGTTCACTTTAACGATGATGATTGTTCAAGCCACTCCCACCTGGTCACATGGCCGGCAAGCCACTCCCACCCAGTCACATGACCATTAAGCCACACCCACAAAATAAGCCACACCCACAGTGTGGCAGTAAAATTTTTGGCTGCCCATTCCTGCACACATACATACATACATACATACATACTGTACATACCTTTTCACTTTCTTTTTTCATATATAAGCTAATTATTATGCAGTCTAATAATTTTCCCCAAAGGAAAATAACATAACGAAAGAGAGGGGGGATAATAAATTTGGAAGAGGAGATGTCTCTCATCTAGAAGTGACAATTAACTGAAGTATAACACTTTTATAGCTCGAAGACTTCTTAGATTATGCTGCTACAGGGCAGTGCTAGCAATGCTACATAGAGCAATAATTCCTTTGCCAACTTTTTCTAAGAAGGTGAAGTAGTTTCATATTTGGAAGCATTATGGCAAAAACAGATCCTGCTTTTTTTAAATTAGGCATCAGTGGTGGGTTTCAGCAGGTTCTGACCAGTTCTGGAGAATCAGTAATGGAAATTTTGAATAGTGCAGAGAAATCGTTAGTGGGGATTTTGAGTAGTTCGAAGAACCGGTAAATACCACCTCTGACTGACACCACCCCAATTTATTTTCTGCCTCCCGAGTCCCAGTTGATTGAGAGGGAATGGAGATTTTGCAATATCCTTCCCCTGGAGTGGGGTGGGAATGGAGATTTTACAGTATCCTTCCCTGCCACGCCCACCCAACTACCCCCACAGAAATGCTAGTAAAAAAATTTGATCCCCACCACTGTTAGGCATATATCAACCTTTCCTAGTCTGGTTCTCTCTGATAAGTTGGACTTCAGCTTCCAAATCACTAATCAAACTGGCTAAGCTATTCATTAATAGGACACAAGCCTATTTTCTTATTATTTAATTTAGTTCATATTTAATCAGAAGACTAAGGAGAAGATTTAAGATGGTCAATTAATAGATAACATTCAGTTAGAGTAGAATTTATAGGAGCAAGGCCAAAAATCTTTTAAAGTAAATTTATCTTTATCCCAGGCCATAAACTCTCATTTATAAGAAACAGCAAGAATGGGAAGCAGACTGCGTCTTTGTCTGAAGAATACTGTATACGTACTGAAACTGGAAATTAAGAAGGAAAAAAAAATTGAATGGAACTAGAATGAAGCAATTATTTATATTTATTTATTTATTGTTAGAGTTGAAAGGGACCATGAAGGCCATCGAGTTCAACCCCCTGCCCAAGCAGGAACCCTATAGTACACAAGTCAAGTGGCAGTACAATCTTCTCTTTAAAATGTCCAGAGTGGTGGAGTTCACAACGTCTGCTGGTAGGTTGTTCCATTGGTTGATTGCTCTGACCGATAGAAGATTGATAGATTGATTGATTTTGTGCATTTTTGTGCACATTGATTTTGTGCATTCTTCTCCATGACAATCTGTCCCAGGTCCATGACAGTCTTTTACCTCTTCTAACAGCATCATCAGTGAATTGAGCTTATCCACTTTGGTACTGATTATCTTTCTTTATACCTTTTCCATCTTAGAGCCTTCTCCACAAACTAGGTCTTCAATTTATTCCAAGTAGGATATTTTGATCCTGGTCTTTGGACCTTGAGTGAGAAGTCTGGATTGGGTTGCTTGATAATACTTTTGTTTGAATTATTGGCTAGCCATAGTAGTCTCAGCACCACATTTCAAAAGCATTGACTCTCTCTCTTTTGCTTCTTCAATTAGATAGGAACTGACTAAGCTGGATGGTAATGCCCAGGCAGCAGAAACCAATAGGGGAGAGTATTTGATCCATATAGGAAGAAATATATAGTCCTTCATTTAAACCCTAGTCAGGGTGAAGTTTATTACTTAAGCCAGGACACTTCATCCTAAACCAGTGATGGTGAACCTATGACACAGGTGCCACAGGTGGCACGTGGAGGCATATCTGCTGGCATGCAAGCCGTTGCCCTAGCTCAGCTCCAGCACATATGTATGCACTGGGCAACTGATTTTCTGCTCACATGGAGGCTCTGAGAGGGCATTTTCAGCTTCCAGAAGGCCGCTGATGGGATGGGAGAGGGCGGTTTTGCCCTCCCCAGGCTCCAGGGAAGCCTCTGGTGCCTAGGGAGGGGAAAAAACGGGTCTACCGAGCCCAACAGAAGTTGGGAAATGAGCTGTTTCTGGCCTTCAGAAGGCCTCCAGGGGTGGCAGGGGAGGCAATTTTTGCCCTCCCCATGCAATGAATTATGGGTGTGGGCATTCGCGCAGGTGCGATAGTGTGTGCGTACGCGCTTTTGGAACCTGAAGGAAAAAAGGTTCGCCCTCACTGTCCTAAACTATGAGTCACAAGTAGTGTTATTAGTCATGAAATTTCCCATCCCTGAATTTTAAATTTAATTTTTCCTTCAACACATTAAAATCTCACAATAATTTGGGCACATGTCTTTAAAGAGAAAGGCATATGGTTTTTACGAACAGATCTTAAACATGATCTAAGTATTGCCCACAAGATCATATGCTGCAACGTCCTGCTTGTCGGCAACTACTTCAGCTTCAACCACAACAACACAAGAGCACACAACAGATTTAAACTTAATATTAACCGCTCCAAACTTGACTATAAAAAATATGACTTCAGTAATCGAGTTGTTGAAGTGTGGAACTCATTACCGGACTCCATAGTGTCATCCCCAAACCCCCAACACTTTACCCTTAGATTATCTACAGTTGACCTATCCAGATTCCCAAGAGGTCAGTAAGGGGCGAGTACAAGTACACTAGAGTGCCTTCCGTCCCCTGTCCTATTGCTCTCCTATATCTCATATTTCTTTCTTCTATTCCTATATCTCTTCTTCTATTCTTTCATTGATATGTTCTATTCCTATATCTTCTTTTCTATTATTTCATAGATATATTTTACTATGAGTATCTCCTCTATAACCTTCATCATGTATTTTACTATGTGTGTGTGTGTGTGTGTGTGTGTGTATACCCACTAAAACTCTCATTGTGTATTGAAGTAAGTAAGTAAGTAAGTAAGTAAGTAAGTAAGTAAGTAAGTAAGTAAGTAAGTAAGTAAATAAATAAATAATCTTTCTCAATTTAATGGAAGTGCATTTGTTTTAGAATTTTTCTCAAAGAAGCAGCACGTTTTGGACAAATGCTCACGGGTGCAGATTCTGTATTGTAGCTCACCTAGTGGTTAGGTGGCCAAGAATCTGTCATTTTAGACACCATCTCAGGAGAGCTTGCTGGGAAAGGGCAAGGATCAGACGAATGATCAAGCAAACATTGTGACGCAAAGTCCTTCCTTTTTGTATATGCGTTGTGATGGGGTTAGCATGTATGTAAAAGGGGGACTTGCATATCATGTTGTAATACACATTTTCCCATTTTGGCAGAACCTCCAGATTCAGCAAATGCATGTGCAATATCTCTCCAGATTCTTCAGCTTCTCTTCCAACTTCTGGCATTTCAATTAAATCCTAAGGGAAGTACTGTAAATATGAGCAAATCTTTTCCTTGGTTTTCCCCCCCTCAGTAGCTGTGCTGCTATCATCACCCTGGGCTGAAGAATTTCTCATTCCCTGGAGAAATTTGGACACATCATCTATTATTTATTTTGGGAGAATGTTGAATGACTATTTGTGTTCAACCTTTAATGCAGATGTTTATATTCATTAATTTTAAATATATACTCTCTAGCCATACCTATTTCAATGTAGGCAAAGTCAAGGAACAGGCATGGCAGAAATTCCAGACTGCTCTTTATTAAAGTAGAATTATAAAATTCTACATGAAATGATTTTTGCATGGAATAACATGGAGCAATTAAAAACTCTGACTGACTGTCAGGTTTTAAATTGCTCCATGTTATTCCATACAAAATCAGTTCATGTTTCTTTTTCACACTTTTTCAGAACTAAATAAGAGATCCGCCCCTTAACAATTTACCCTTTCATTCTCCATTTCTAAGGCTAGATCTACATTCTTTCACAAAATAAATCAGATTATATAAGTGAAAGAGGGGACATGAAATAATTTTCTATTCAACAAAATGGTTTAATGAATCAATATTAAATTATTTCATGTAATCATTGCAGAGAGCGTGAACTCAGTGGTCAATATATACCCCAGTAAAAGGGTGGGATTTTTTTAATGTCTACAATTGCTTTACTTTTTGATTCTTCCAGTAGCAAGACTGAGCATGGGAAGAATTCATCTCAGCAACAAACAGATGCTTATTTGCAAAACTGGTCTAAAACTGAGCACATCCAGATGTTTGAATCCTGGGATTGATGTAAATGCATATTAATTTTTGGCTGCTGAATTCTTTGGGTATTGGACATGGAAAAAATGCTCAGGAGTCTGTGGTTTTAAGTGGCAGATGTTGTAGATATGTTAAATAGAAATGCGGAAAAATGCGATTGAAGTGAAATTTATGTTGGTGTTCTATTAGTTAAAAGGCACATTTTTATTTGACAGCTGTAATTGGCAAACATTTTAGTTCTTATCGGGCTAGACACTGGATCACTCCTTTTCAATTAAGAATATGAAATGCTTTGAAGATTAAAAGCACTGTGTAAGTATTATTGTAATTATATGAAGAGATGAAGCCATTATATCAGTCATTACTGTCTGCAAAGCATCCAAGCTTCAGAAGCATCCAAATTCTAATATTTGGCTATATGAATCTACTATTTTCCATATTAATTATGTGACTTGCTATGCCACTCAACTTAATCAAATAGGACTCTATAAAAAAGAAAGAGAAAATTCTTATTTGTATTCACCTATTTGGAATTCTACTGTATCTGGTTTAATTATTTGATGTGAGTTTCACACAAATGAAAGTTTATTCCATTTTCTCATCTCCGCATTTTGGTCACCTTAAATAGGATTATATACCCTGTGATATGTTCAATGATGTAATAAACATATTGAAGGCTGGTATTTAATGGATAAGTGATTTTCCATTTAGTATGTTTGAGTATTCCTTTATAGTATAAAACCAGCAATGTAAAAAAAAGGGGTTTGAGAAAAAAAAGGTTGAATGCTGTTACATTTTTGGATAGCGATAATATTTAGCTCTGTGTTTTTCTTCTGCTGGTTAATCAGCATAGCATGGCAGTTAAATAAATGTTTGCAAGCGACTATTTTTGACTCACTCCAAAGAACTTGCATAGTTTATTGCATGGTTCTTTAAACCAAGGAATAAAAATAAACTGTAAAAATAATGTTAAAAAGCAACACTGGAATTTGAGTAAAATTAAAACAACAAAACTATTCTTTATCACTCTTTGAGCCAGAATAACCACAGCCATCTAAAACAAACAATTGGTGTACTTCCAAATAACAAACAGTTCCTGAGTGGACAAATCTCCTTAAAGTTCGAATTGTACAGTTTTGGGACTCAATTTCTACAATCAATTTTCTTGCAAAATATTAAAGGATGGTGGTGGGCAGGTCCAGTGTATCTTTTTTTCATATTTTTGGTGGAATTCTCTGCTGAGGTTCCCTGAGACCAATACTCCCCTTTCTTTAATAAGATACCTCAAAAGTGACAGCAAATCATATACAATGATACTGCTACTTAAGAACGCCCCTACTTAAGAACTTTTCTAGATAAGAACTGGGTATTCAAGATTTTTTTGCCTCTTTTTAAGAACCATTTTCTACTTAAGAATCCGAGCCCAGAAAAATTTCCCAGGAAATTTGAGAGTGGCACGAAGACCTGGCCAGTTTCCTGTCATTCACCCTGGGTTTCTCTCTCTGGTGCAGTGTATGGGAGGCAGCCTCACGGCGGGTGTATGGGAGGGGTGTGGTCCTCCTCTCCGCCTCAGAGTCCCTCTTTTTTTTTAAGCCTTAAAGTTTTGGATTTTTTTTATTCCCCTCCCTTTAACTTCTTCCTTTGGCAGCGACTGTCCTCCTCCTCTTCTTCTTCCTCCCCCTCCCACCCAAATTCCAAACTTTTATTTCTTTCCTAATGGGTTTGCATGCATTATTTGCTTTTACATTGATTCCTATGGGAAAAATTGCTTCTACTTACAAACCTTTCTACATAAGAACCTGGTCATGGAGCGAATTAAGTTCTTAAGTAGAGGTACCACTGTATTGTTAGTAGAAGTGGGCTCTAACTTACCTCGCCACCCTTTCAATTCCTCTTGCGCTGTATGAGCATACCTTGTGGGTGCGTGCATGTACAGTACCAACAATTCAAAAATGAAAAGCTGAAAACAAGATGGTAACACATGCACAGTACTGGAAAATTAGTTTCTGTACATGCACCAAAGGGGAAAAAATCAGAAAAAAAATTGAAAACATGAAAGATGGTGACGTCCACAGACCAGCACTAACAGAACCAGTTCTGTGATGTCACTGTGACATCACCAGCAGTTTGCTACCAGTTCTAAAGAACCAGTGTGAACCGGGAGGAACCCACCTCTGATTGTTAGTGAATTGAAATGAAATATACTATCTACATTTCAGTGACCAGTGATTGAAGCAACTGGGTAGTGCTCTCTAATTTCCCACTTCACATTGCGTTAGTATTATTGTCAATACATAAACACATTATGGCTCAACATAGTGTCTGGTAGAAGCTTCAACAGCACAGGATACATTTTCTGCTAAGTTTTGCTGTAGAGTGGATAATTAAACCAGAGAACACAGATTGGAAGATCTGTTTGCCTTGGCAATATGGAATGGGAATAATACATGATGGCACACACAGAAAGGGAGCAAGGTTTGCACTGTGATGTTGCAATGCTGCTTTCATCAGTTGGCCCCTCCATGCCATCTTTGTGGATACTGTTGGAATTTTGACAAATCTTTAGGAACAAATACAAGAATAATATTCTATATACCTTTTTATTTCATTTTGTAGCTTTTTCTTTCCTAGGGCTGTATTGATAGAATCATTGCTACAATCAGACTTTGTGTTCTTGGAAATTGAGTCCAAATTCTCTGATTCCTAAGTTCAATTTTTTAAAAAAATTCATTGTTTTCATTCAGAAAATCTACTCCTCTTTTCATCTATCTATTCATGTGAATGAATATCATTTGTTGATTGTCTGGGTCAACAGTTTGACTACATGAACAATGTTCATATGAAGAAAGTCCAATAGGAAAGCTATTGATTCTTAAAATGTTGCCTTAGCTAATGGACACATAACCATTGTCATGGAAATGCATTCATTGACTTCTTTGGTACACCCTACTACTTCCTTATGCCTAGGCCATGTTCTGCTGGGCTCTCTGGTATGAGCCTCCCAAAAATTCAAGGGTACAAATTTCAGACACACACACGTTTCAAAATTCAAAACAATGTTGTTTTTCACAAAATTCAAAAGAAACAAAGCACCCTTTTTGTATTGCAAAGATCACTTGTCCCAAAACAACCTTGTAGGCTGTACAATTCCCTTAATCAGTCCTTAAGTACTTAGCTAGCATCTGTGAAGAAACGTCACAGCCCTCCTTCTTCCAACGAAATGAGACACACACACACTTTGCTCCGCTTTGGTTTCAAAGGCGTGAAAAATCAACAAAGTCCAGAAAACAGCAAGGCACTGTCCTGAAGAACTGCGATCAGATAATCTTCCACAACGGCTAAACCAACATGTTGCTATTTGTATCAGCAGCTCTAATTACTAGAGCCCCACCCAAACACAGGTGGCCTCTCTTATCTCCTGTAATATGTCCTCAATTGGTCTCTTCTATGCATAACTCTGCGCCTGCGTGGGTCCAAGACTTCCACATCCGAATCGACCGAAGATAATGGAGATTGGCTTCCTGGGCTGTGTGCCAAGCCCCCCTCTTCCAAATCACTCCCACCTTCTTCTTCGTCTGAGGAAACTGCACTACCTGCCTCTGTCGGCAATAAAATAGGCCTATGACAAGTTGATGTTTCCCCTGCATCCAACTCCACATTCCTTGGGGCAAGAGCTGGGCCAGAGCCAACCACAACAGGCCATTGATGGCGAACTATGGCACGGGTGCCACAGGTGGCACGCTGAGCCATATTTGCTGGCACCCGAGCCGTTGCCCTAGCTCAGCTCCAGTGCATATGTGCAGGTCGGCCAGCTGATTTCTGGCTTGCATGGAAGCTCTGAGAGGGTATTTTCAGCTTCCGGGGGACCTCTGGGGGGGATGGGGGTAGGCGTTTTCCCCCTCCCCAGGCTCCAGGAAAAAAAGGTTCGCCATCACTGGACTAAGCTGTAAACAGAAATAACAGTTGCAAGTGAACAAAAAATATTTTGTGTTAAATTTGGAATGAATGGCAAGATGAACATGGGTGATGGGTCAAATGGAATTATCGTAGCTGTAATTGTGTTATAAGTAAGATTTAACTTATAAAATGTTCATTTGGTAAGTTCAAACTTATTGAAACAGAGTCTGCGGAGAGGGGCGGCATACAAATCTAAATAATAAATAAATAAATAAATAATTTTTTTTCTAGTAAAATTCATGTTCTATTGGACAAATGTCCACTTTGGATGAAGCAGAAATAAACAGTGGGTGAAGCTTGAGTTCAAATGGGAAGGGAATAGGACTTCTATGTGTGTAGCTGGGTGGAGATGGGATGGGAATAGGACTTCTATGGGTGGCTGGGTGGAGGGGATCAAACACAGTCATGATATTTGTGTCCATGCAATAAAAGTTCCATCCCCTTTTTTACAAGGACTCCGTATGTAATAGGTATAAAAAAGGTGTAAAAGACAGCTTGGTGATGGTCTCAACTTTTAGCATCCATCTCATCTTTTAAATGCCCTGGGATGGAGATATTTTTCTCTCAACAAAAGGTAGGGTTGCAGAGAAAGAAGAGATAAATGTCAATGAAAGTCTAAAGTTCCAGGCTGGCTGGGTTGTTCCTTGTGTGGCCCAGTTCTGTGAATCGGTAACAATGGCGGCAGGAGATTCCGCCTGTTCTGTATCCATGGTTACGGGGGTGTCAATCATTATTCAAATTGCCTATTTGTAGATAGTTTAAAGTAATTGGTTAAGCAATGCGCGGGAAAGTACAAACGGCTGTCAAAGCCGCGTCTCCCAAAACCTGAGCCTTTTAAAAAAGGGGAACCCGACCTGCGTGTTGTTACATGTTGCTACAAAATGCTTTCTTTGTTCCAAGCTGTGGATTCCTAATAAATGAATCTGAGCAGACCACTGTGTGTTCTCTCACAATTTAAAAGTGGCAACGAGGGCCCAACTGCCCAGGACGCTTCTCAGCATGCACAAAAGAGTCGCACATGAGCGCAAAGCAATAGCAACAGGATTTAGAACCCACTACTGCTTCAAGGCACTTTTAAAATTAATCTGGGGAATTGTGAGCCATTGAAAGTTTTGGCACCGTAGACATCTGATAAATAAATACTGTACATTTTACAACAACAACAACAACAACAGTCTAGTCCAACCCCCTGCTTAGGCAGGAAGCCCTACACTACTTCAGACAGATGTTTACCCAACATCTGCTTAAAAACCTCCAGTGTTGGGCAGTGTTGCCTCTAATTTTTTTGGGGGGTGGGCGGAAAAGTATAGTGTCTGAGCGGCAGTCCCTTCGGGACTGGGCGGCACAGAAATAATAATAAAATTTCCCTCTTGGCTTCTGGGCAGGTTTGGAAAACTCTGAGTTGATGATGATTTTTAAGTGAGCGATTGCTCACTGCTCAGCTTAGAGGGAACTATGGTGTTGGGGCATTCACAACTTCTGGAGGCAAGCTGTTCCACTGATTAACTGTTCTGATTGTCAGGAAATTTTTCCTTAGTTCTAACTTACTTCTCTCATACTATTTTCTCATACGTGAAACTTTTTGGAAATCTGGAGGTTGCAACCTCATCTTGGCAATGGAACACTTTTATTTTTCCTTTGGTTATCTATCAAGAACATCTAGGGGTTTTCCGGCTTGTCATAAAAATGAAGTGTAAACGAAGAATGAGCTGGAGTAGTTTTTGTGGTCCTGTTTCTCTTTCCTGTCATATCCGATTTTGCATTAGCAGTTCCCTTTCTTTCTTACTTTCTTTTCTTACTCTTCAAACAACAGACCATCAAGAAAGGAAGAAATGACTTTTTTCCAGAAGTTTGAATTGACCACATGATGGCTTTCTGAAATTAGGCTGAGAGCTTCATATGGCTTGAAGTGTAAGTTACCCAGATTTGAGTGACACTTTTTTGCAAACATCGTGGGCATGAAAAATAGTAGCTAGAAGCAACCACTTATTACTGCTGGAATATTAGGCCCCAAAAGGAAAGCCCAAGCATTGTGGTTGCTGCAATAGCATTGACACTGCCTGTAGCATATTGGGTGTGTCAATCGAAAAGACACAACAATGGCAATAGCTTTTGAGGCCAAATACAATTCGACTAGACTCAATTCAGTTAGACTCAACCTCTATTAAATTTAGAGTTTGCAAATCTTAGATTTTTCTTGTATGTATGCATAGCCTATCACATATTCATTCTATTGCCATTTCCCTTAATGTCCCCAATTTGTGACAGAAATAGCAACAGTTGTCCACACAATGTTTATTCACGATAACTCAGAAATTAGTTTAATGCTGTTTTAAAAGATATGGAAAGCTCACTTTCCTATTTGCCATTGTAATCATATCCAAAGAGGACAAGCTTTAAAGAGCAAATAAACAAACTCTGAACAATATGATAAAAGAAATTTCTTAGAAAATATCTGCTTTTCTTTGGTATGTGAACTTTTGCCAGTTTACAAGAACAGTTTTAGTAAGACATGGGTTTATTTAGAGGAAGTAACACTTGACAATTGCTTTCTCATCTTTATTGGACTAGAGATGATGGGGATACAATCATCACGGAAAAAATGAATAAATTTAAGAATAAAAAAAGAATCTTGCTGGACCACATTGGCTATGACTCCTTTCATGTTTCATTTCATCCTAATAATTTTGTCCTAGCAATTTTGGTGTCCATTTTATGATAAAGCAGATCATTTTTCAGATTAAAAAGATCAATTTGAAAGGATGCAGAGAAGTGATAGTGAAGAAGGACATTGATGCTCAGTATAGACACGGAGTAAATAAAGTGCATTTGATTCTGTTTCATGTTTAGGGCTCAGGCTGTACAATGCTGTACAAAATATAATCAATAAATTCCTGGATGAAGAAGAATTGAAGCAGATTGTTGCAGTTCACAGTCTTGTTTTCAGCTTGGTAAGCGGGTAAATTAACCAGAATATTCCTCTGTTTATCCAGACCATCCATCTTGAAAGAACAACAATTCTCCTATCAAGTAGTAGATTATCTTTAACAAGAGGGAACTTTGGGGGGCGGGGGGGGGGGGGGTTCAGAACACAGAATAGACCCAGAGATCCCATAAGTGTATGGAGGGAGCTTGGTAGAATGTTTTGAATAGGCAAGATTCAAAACAAGAACAGACCCTTTATATCAATCTCACTATCAAAATGTATTACGAGATTTCTGAATAAGACAAAAGTGCTACCAATAATATATTGATGACCTTTGGGATTGAAACACTAGGTCAAGTGTCTCTCTAAGCCTGGGTGAGTTTGGACCAGTCACTCACTCTCAGCTCAAGAATTTTGTTGTGGGGGAAACAGGAGGAGGAAGGTATGTGGAGTATGTTCACTTCCTTGAGCTGTTTGTAAAAATAATAAAGGTGGGATAGAAAACAAATCAAAATAAACCATCTGCCAAGACCTAGAACTTGGGGGCGGGGGGGCTGCTAGCCGGAATGCCTAATTTGGTTCACCTCCATGGCTCTGGAGGTACCATGAGTTTGAGCGGAATTATGCTACTATGCAAATAACAAAATTGCACATGGAGAGTTGAGTGCACCCGTGTTCCAGTGAGGTTTTCTGCTTCCGTGTGCAATTTTGCTACTTGCACGGGCACAGAAGCATAACTCCACTCAAACTCATGGTACCTCCAGAGCCACGGAGGTGAACCCAATTAGATGTTCCGGCTAGTAGCCCACCCCTGCCTAGAACATTCACAACTCAAAGTAACATTAGCCATGAAATGGGGTCACCTGAACTGCCAGGGCCCAGGTTAACTGGCAAAGCCAGCTTTTTAGTGCCTTGCGAAAAGACAGCAAGGTTGGAGCAAGTCTAATTTCAGGAGGGATGAGGTTCTTGAGGCAGATGCCACCGCAGAAAAGATTCTTCTGGTTCCTGCCAGGTGCCAGCTGAAATTCTCTAGTGGACAGGACCTGGAGCACTCTCTTGGATCTAAAAGAATGGGTAGATACTATTGAGAAGAGACAATCTTGTAGTAATCTGGCATTGAGCCATGAAGGGCTTTAGTAACCACCAGCACCTTGAGTGATACCTGGAATCCTGTTGGTAGATAATGCAGCTTGTGGAGGAAAGGTGTCGCATATACTGAAAGACTGGCACTTATAACTACCCAAGCCACTGAATTTTGCACCAGTGGTATCTATCATATATTAGTAGCTCCCTGCTTTATCCTCTAATACACTGTTAAGCTTTTTTATTAAAGCAATTTTGGTGGCCATAGTTGATTACATTATTTTGACATCTATGGCAAAGGTTAAACTAATAAGGGTCAAAACACATACAGTGTGTTAAATTAAAGGAAAAATCCTGGAAAGGCATTTGAAATATGCCATTCAGTTTCAATCATTGCATTTTAAGAAAATAATAAAAAATAAAGGGGGATTATGGAATACAAGAGCAGTTTTGTTTATTTAAAAATGTATATAGCCCTCCCCCATCTTATATTGAACTCTGGACAGCTGCCAACCAATAATTAAGGTAAGATCAATCATAAAACAGTAAAATGAACATATCTATTTAAAGCCACAAACATTAAAAGTCTGGCACCAAGGCTAAGCTTTCATATGCAGTTAAGCCCTGACAAATTCATTCATATATATCATTCCCCCCACCCCAAAGCAAAATTAACACACACACTCTTCATTTTTTATGCTTACAACTTAGCTTCTGTGCTCCCACACTTTTTTCTATTTGGAATTTAATAACTTTAAGGAAATAAAATGCACCCAAACAACTGTGGTAGCATAGTCTGGGAGATTACAGATAATACTTGAGAAATTATAATAAAATGAAGCTATCTAATATTGGGAGTGGCTATTTTGTGTGGCATAAAGTAGGCATTCCTGAAAAGTGTGTCCTGAAAAATGTAATGCATCCTGCAGAAAAATACGTTGTTATTACACTCTCCTAACACTTGAATACAGAGATATGGAAATGAACCTTGGGTGTAATATTGATTGATTTGATTTGATGTGATGTTGATCACCTACAATAAATAAACAATTTTTAAAAAGCAAGCAAAGACAAGTATATTTAATTTTGCGATTGGCTATCAGAAAAAACTCATTCAAAGTAATCTTAATAAACTTACTTAAAACCAGAGTCAACATTATTTTGAATATTTATTATTATTATTATTATTATTATTATTATTATTATTATTATTATTATTAATTAGATTTGTATGCCGCCCCTCTCCGTAGACTCGGGGCAGCTCACAACAACAATAAAACAATATACAACAAATCTAATAATTTAAAAGTCACTAAAAAACCCTTATTAAAAAACCAAAAACATACACACAAACATACCATGCATAAACTGTATAGGCCTGGGGGAGATGTCTCAATTCCCCCATGCCTGACAGCAGAGGTGGGTTTTAAGGAGTTTACGAAAGGCAAGGAGGGTGGGGGCAATTCTAATCTCTGGGGGGAGCTGGTTCCAGAGGGTCGGGGCCGCCACAGAGAAGGCTCTTCCCCTGGGTCCCGCCAAACAACATTGTTTAGTCGACGGGACCCGGAGAAGGCCAACTCTGTGGGACCCAACCAGTCGCTGGGATTCGTGCAGCAGAAGGCGGTCCCGGACATAATCTGGTCCGATGCCATGAAGGGCTTTATAGGTCATAACCAACACTTTGAATTGTGATCGGAAACTGATCCTGACCTTTTATTATCCTGACCTTTCCTGCCTGTAGTTATCAAAATATAATTCAATCCTATATTCTTAAAATCACAGAGCTATATGTTCTTATTATATTGCTGTTTATAATCTTTCAGCCACCAGGCTGACTGACCACTTCTGTCATGGCAAGCAAATACCTGGGCTTCACAAAATACAAAACACAAAGGGGAAAATTATAAGGGTTAGGGTCAGGGAACAATACATCTCAATCCGTTTCTTTCTTAAAACTAGCTCTAACCAACTAAATCAGAACAGACTGTTCTGACAATAATGCAATTCAAGATCTAATCAAAAGTAAGTTAAAGTATCTTATATTCTAACAGGCTGTCCATGAAGAAAATATTTGACAATACCCTGTAAATACAACCAGTGTGTGGAGAATATCAAGTTGGGGAAAGTCCTTTTGTGATGAAATTCTCTTGCTCTGATGATAATAATTGGTATTTTCAAAACTGCAGAACAAGGAAGGGCGGTCATTTCTGTGTTATCAAGTGATCACCATATTCCCCATTAAGATAAGACTCCTTCAAATATTCATATATTCACAGTTAAATAAGAACCAAAGAACCTATAGCCTGTTTCTAACCTATCTTCTTGCTCAGTAAAATAAATCTGCCTATAGATCTGTGAAAATCTTTCTTTCTGACTTGTAAGCTACTACAAGGAGACTGATACTATAAGGTAAGAAGAACAAATACTGTTAGCCATATTTCTGAAGCAGAGCTGGAATAAGATTTGATTATTTTGATTTTAGCTGACTGCATGGTTTTTTACGACGCTTGAATTAAGAACCTGCACTGTGTTTGGTTTCACTTTTTGAATGTTCTGTTTCTAGCTTCAGTCTTTTCAGAAGTAAGGAATCAGAGAAATAAGTATGGAGCTAAAAACATGTTTGGAACTAAGACTTCGTGAAAATAAAATAAATATGGACTATGACTGAAGGAGTCTCTCTATATATATCGGGGGTCTCCCAACCCCTGGTTTTTGTCCCTAGAACAGTGATGGCAAACCTTTTTTTCCCATGGGTGCCAAAAGTGTGTGCGTGCATACTTTCATGCATGCGTGAGTGCCAACACTCATAATTCAATGCCTGGGGAGGATGAAAACGGCCTCCCCCATTCCCAGAGGCTTCCTGGAGGCCAGAAATGTCCCGTTTCCCAACTTCTGGTGGGCCCCAGTAGGCCCGTTTCCCAACTTCTGGTGGGCCTGGGAAGCCCATTTTTCACCCTCCCCAAGCTCTAGAGCAGTGTTTCTCAACCTTGGCAGTTTGAAGATAAGTAAACCTCAAATCCCAGAATTCCCCAGCCAGCAACACTGGCTGGGGAATTCTGGGAGTTGAAGTCCACACATCTTCAAACTGCTAAGGTTGAGAAACACTGCTCTAGAGGCTTCTGGGGAGCCTGAAAAAGGCAAAAATACCCTTCCCCATTCCCTCAGAGACCCTCCATAAGCTGAAAACGCCCTCCCATGGCCTCTGTTTAGGCAGAAAATCAACTGTCTGGCATGCATACGAGCTGAGCTAGGGTGACAGCTCGTGTGCCAGCAGATATGGCTCCGCATGCCACCTGTGGCACCCGTGCCATAGGTTCGCCATTACTGCCCTAGAATGCTAGCAATCTGGTTGTGCAAACAAGCGAAGCCCCATCTGCTTCACGCAAGCAACATGCACACCCATGCCCTCTCCAGTCCACAGAAAAGCCTTTCTCCATGGAATCGGTCTCTGATGTCCAAAAGGTTGGGGGCCGCTACTCTATACGACTCACTGCACCTTTCCTTGTGTCTTCAGTCTGCAATTTTCCGGAAGGGATTGGGCATTGTGGCTGACATTTGTGAGCTGGCAAGGGAACTATATTTATAATCTAGTTGTATTAATTTGTGGCTGAATTCTTAATTCTCCAGCCACATTACTGATGCTATGAAATGGTTGGCTACACGAAATTTAGTGAGTGTGCTTGCAACCCCATTCAGTAAATCGTATATGTCCATGACTAAGCTAAGCTTTTTGGTTCAGAAAGAAGTCTCTTAAGTAACTATTCTTGCAGATAGAGAATTAATTTTAGCTTATTTTTTCTGGACAGATTTTGAATCTGAAAAATATCAGTTGTAATAAAGCCTACATTATCAGAAGAAGTAATTAGAATTATGTAACATTCCCAATTAAGTGATGTTTAGAGGATGATATTAACCATCAATATTCTGAATACTTAATACTGTCTGTTTGAAAGTTGGAAGGTAATTTTTGTTCACATTTAATTTAACTGCTGAAATTGCAGTATCCATATCTATTATCTATATTACAGTTTTGCAAACCTAAATAACAGAGTTACCAAAATTGTCTAAGAATTCCCAGATGGCATCTATCATACAGTTTTATTTGAAGCATTATGGGCAACTTTCCAAGTGAGCCACAGTTTGACTGTAAAGCTTTGGCTGGCCTGAGATTGATTATATCATTGCTAACATTTACTCTATAATTACTGTGTGTCTTATAGAAGGAAAGCTTCTGACTTAGGAATATCTGTGGTATGGCATTCTGATTACATTTATTTTTTTCCTCTAGAATGTCTACTTGTCTGATGCCACATGTAAGACAAACTCTGTGTCCTAAAGACTGATTTGCCCGTATACTGATGTTAGTCTTCAAGGTAATTGATCACATATCAAATAGAAATTGTAATAATAGAACAGTAAGGTAGAAACTATAAAAAAGAATTGGCTAGGCGTAACAAATTTAATTGGTATAATTTCTTTGCACTCTCTCGAGCTATTTAATTAGGATAGGAATGAGAAGTTTAGAATTGCCAAAATATTCAGATTAATCACCTATCTAATTCAGCTGTAGCTACTCCAGCAATAGAAGCTCCCTAAAGTCTCAAGCCAATTTTCCCCCAACTCTGGTAGCTAAATTGTCAGAAGGGGAAAATTGATAGAATAGAAACCATGGTGAATTAAGAATTTACCTTGATATTTTTGTCCTTTACACAACCTCTTTCTGGCATGTAAAAATGAA
Source organism: Erythrolamprus reginae (assembly GCF_031021105.1). Classification (NCBI taxonomy): domain Eukaryota; kingdom Metazoa; phylum Chordata; class Lepidosauria; order Squamata; family Dipsadidae; genus Erythrolamprus; species Erythrolamprus reginae. The sequence goes on along the minus strand of NC_091951.1, from coordinate 304,048,667 downwards.
TCAGATGTAACCACACATTAAGTTGCGATCAGTGTGCTGGAATTGATGCAGGCATCTCCTAAATCTCAGATCATTGATGATAATTAAGCTACAAACAACATGAGACTTATTTTTTAAAAAAGGTTATAACAGTAGTGAAAATGTCCTTTTTAATTTTCTTGCACATAAATATTGTGATTAAAGTATATGCAGTGATACCTCGTCTTACAAACGCCTCATCATACAAACTTTTCGAGATACAAACCTGGGGTTTAAGATTTTTTTGCCTCTTCTTACAAACTATTTTCACCTTACAAACCCACCGCCGCCGCTGGGATGCCCCACCTCCGGACTTCCATTGCCAGAGAAGCACCTGTTTTTGCGCTGCTGGGATTCCCCTGAGGCTCCCCTCCATGGGAAATCCCACCTCCGGACTTCCGTGTTTTTGTGATACTGCAGGGGAATCCCAGCAGTGCAAAAACGGGCGCTTCGCTGGCAACGGAAGTCCAGAGGTAGGGTTTCCCAGCGAGGGGTGCCTCAGTGAAATCACAGCATCGCAAAAACACAGAGGTCCGGAGGTGGGGTTTTCTATGGAGGGGAATCTCAGGGGAATCCCAGCAGTGCAAAAACGGGTGCTTCGGCTGGGAAAAGGGGTGAATTTTGGGCTTGCACGCATTAATCGCTTTTCCATTGATTCCTATGGGAAACATTGTTTCATCTTACAAACTTTTCACCTTAAGAACCTCATCCCGGAACCAATTAAGTTTGTAAGACAAGGTATCACTATATTATAGAGGCATCATAGAAATAATCTTTGATTTTTAGAAGTTTATATTTTAAAATCTGGGGTTGGTCTGGTTACCAAAGTGGGATTAGTGGTTAGGTTACTAGGCTAGTAACTGAGCAACTGTGAGTTCTAGTCCCACCTTAGCCTGAAAACTATCTGGGTGAATTTAGGATAGTCACTCTCTCTCAACCCAACTCTTCTCACAGGGTTGTTGTTGTGGGGAAAGTAGGAGGAGGAGGAGACTGACTTGAGTTGTTTATAAAAATAATAAAAGGATATAAACAAAGTAAATAAAAGTATCACCGCATTATAATTTGTGAAAAACATTTTCAGCCATTTGGCATATACTTTCAAGGGATCATGCTGGATAAAATGCCATTTGGACAATCAGAGACTGCCTAGGATTCTAGATGATTTAGGTGTTTACAACGGAAGTGAGAAACCTGTTGTTCTCCTTAATACTTATGCTTGCGCAATAGACAGGGTGTTTAGGGCTAACAGGAATGTAGTCTAACAATACCAGAGCAGGTATTCAGAATTACATATGTAAATATGCACATCACAAGGCTCCCCCCAAAAATCATGTGTGCACACAGGTCTCACAGAATTGTAGTATATAGTAACAATTCAATTTATGCCCTTGTTGTATGTTGACGTTGCTGACTTTTGAAAATGGAGGGTTTGGAAAAGAATGAATTAAAAAAAGTATTTTGATTTGGGCTTAAATTGCTGTTTCCAAGTTCTGTATGCAAAAAAGAAGTCTGTGAGTCATTCATTCCTCTCCTTTCCAATAAATTTTCCTTCCAATAATCAAGAACATATTTGTGAAGGAGGAGGGTACTTCTCTTGAGCTTACGTTTAGCCTGAAAATATTACCAATAGAATGTATCAGTTTAAAGATTTCTTGGAATGCCTGGGCTTTTAGTAACAAAAATTAGTTCTTTCGGTATGAAATAAAAGCATAAATGCAGCAAAGACCTATCAAGCTTTGGAAGCTGACTTTTGTCCTCTTTAAAATGTGCCTTGAAATCCTTCCAGAATACAAAAACTTCTTTACTTTGAGCCTTTGGAAGAAATAATTGCAAAAGTGCTGAATAGTAAGTTATAGAAGGTTTGCTTTTTAATTTATGACATCTCTGCTTTCCAAGATAACTTTCCTTTGTTGAAATTCAGTACAGGGAGATAAAAATGGCTAAATATATAGGATGAGCCTTAAAGCACTACTTAAAAATACTGTGTTCTGAATCCACCCCAAACCCTCATCATATGAAATGGAGAGATACATGCCTCTAAATAGGCTGTGTGGATCAAATTCACATTGCTCAAGAAACCAGATTTTGGCAGCATTATCTAAAGAGGAAATGCAAACCATGTTTATGTATGCTTTGGCTTTGGATGCTTCCAGTTTTTCTGATGTTTGCATTGGCTCTTAATTATGTTAAGCCGTGTCACTTTATTACAGTTCTAAAATGTGACAATAACCTTGCATGAACTCTTAGATAATCAATGCATTATTTATAATGAAAGTTAAGGTTTCAAAGGGGGACAAGTTAGTTCCATTTCATTAACTGGACTGGACTAGGGAACGAGTCAGAAAAGAACAGAAAAGACTCAGCCTGCAATAGCTTAAAACATAAGAATTTGCTCTTGCTAGTAATCCAGTAGAATTCTGGGGGGGTTTGCTTGAAAGTATGGCTATCTGCCTAGTGTAATGGGAAAATAAGCTGTCTGGTGGTAGACAAGATCCTGTAGGGTAGGAAAGTATTCTGGTATCTTTATATTTTCCTTTTTATTAACTATATTAATAAAATATATGCAAAAACATATGTACCTCAAAACTTGACCAGGGCAAAACAATAGATGCAATTTATATAGACTTCTGTAAAGCCTTCGACTCAGTGGTTCATGATAAACTACTTCTGAAACTGAAATCCTGTGACATCTCTGCACCCCTACATGACTGGATAACTGTGTTCCTGTCAAACAGACAACAAGTGGTCAAAATAGGGAGTGTCCTATCTAATCTCGTTCAGCACAGTGTACACCAAGGCAGTACATTAGGACCAACACTCTTTATACTCTATGTAAATGACCTTTGTGATTACATTACAAGTGACTGTGTTCTCTTTGCCTATGATGTAAAACTGTTCAATACCACCAGCAACACTGCTACCATCTAAAAAGACCTTGACTCTGTGTCAGAATGGTCAAACATTTGACAACTCCAAATTCCAACTAACAAATGCTCTGTCCTGCACATTGGCAAAAAGAATCAGAATATCAAATACAAGCTGAATAAACAAGACCTTGCAGATGACCATCACTCTGTCAAAGATCTTGGAATACTCATCTCAAATGACCTAAGTGCCAAAGCCCACTGCAACAACATTGCCAAAAAGGCTTCAAGAGTTATTAACCTCATCTTACGTAGCTTCTTCTCTGGTAATACCACACTACTAACCAGAGCATACAAGACATTCACCAGACCAATCTTTGAATACAGTTCATCTGTCTGGAACCCACATAAATACATTAGAAAGTCCTGAGATACAATATTTCACTAGAAGAGTCCTCCCCTCCTCTACTCACAACAGAATACCTTACACAACCAGACTTGAAATCCTGGGCTTAGAAAGCTTAGAACTATGTTGCCTTTGGCACAATCTTTTTTTAAAAAAAATATCTTTATTGGTTATTTACATTGATAAAAACAAGACAACATAAAAAGAAAACACACATACATACAAACAAGACAAAATAAAGCATTATGCTTTATAGATTAAGTAACTTTGGTATCAGAACTTAGAATGGATACCAGCTATGTAGCAGGATATTTTTTTATTTGCAGCTTATTCATTTGCAACCATTTCAATTCCTACTTACTAATACATAGATCATTAAATTATCTGCTACAATATCCTACCTGTCAATGACTACTTCAGCTTCAACTACAATGATACAGGAGCACACAACAGATACAAACTCAAAGTGAACCACCCCAAAGTTGACTGTAGAAAATAGGACTTTAGCAACAGAGTGGTTAATGCCTGGAACTCACTACCGGACTCTTGGTTTTGTCACCAAATCCCCAAAACTTTATCCTCAGACTGTCCATTGTTGACCTCACCTGATTCCTAAGAAGTCAGCATAAGAGCACCAGCGTGCCTACTATCCCTGTCCAATTGTTCCGTCTCATCAGTACCCATCCTACCGTATGTATATAAACAATGTTATCTCTATGTATATTACAAATACGTACTTGATAAAATAAAATAAATATATGGCTGACTGTGCTCACCTTTGCATCAGGGGTGAAATGCTACCAGTTTGGCCTGGTTTGGGTATACTGGTTATGGTGGCCACCAGTGATTTGAAAAACCGGTAGCATCAGCAGCATGCCCACCCACCGGGATGTTACCATTTTCTAGTTTTTTGCGCATGCGCAAAGCCTTCTGCGCATGTACAGTGGGTGAAAAAGCGTGCATGACAGCTTCTGAAATGATAGGGAAAGTAAGTAGATTTAACCATTGCTTTGCACCCATGTTGTAAATAAGGAGTCCCTCTCAATGGCAGCCATTCCACATGCATGCAGGCTCTCCAAAATTAAAATATGCTCGTTGGACCCAAAGTTTGCAGATTTCTGTATTTGATTTAGATTTGACCTAGATATGTCAGCTTGCACTGGAAAACAGCTAAAAACTGTGTGCAAAACTAGTGACAATTAGAAGAGCTTTGAGGACCAATCACATCAAGATAGATGAAAGAACTATGATTTAATCCAGAATAAACAACAGGTAGTTTGGTATCAATGTCACCGAAAAATGCCAAGAGAACCTTTGTTGCAAACAAACCAACCTCTTACATTATACGTTTTCAAAAAAACAAACCCCAAAACACTCCAGATTTCTTCCATTTAATCTGAAGGTAGGCAAGAATTAAAATTAAAAAGTACAGAGGAGGTACACCCATTGATCCTAAGGTGCAACTTCATTGTGATTATTATTTATTACATTCACTTTTTATACTGTCCCACTGCAATGCTTTAAATCATTCATAGTTAATACTTTACAGAAATGATCTCATTAAATCTTTGAATCACAAATATCCCAACTGAACTTCAACTTTGCACATCCATAGGATTGAAAAACAGATTATTTAATTAAACATAAACCATACCCCACAATCCCTTATTCATGTCCCAAAGATTGAAAAATAAAACTCTTTTCTACACATTTCCAAAGCACAACAGTGAGCAGGCAATCATACCTTCAGGAGCAGCTATTTCACAATGATGGAGCAGCCACCAAGGTTTAACTCCAAATTGCCAATCTCTTCGCTTCATGAATACAACTATCTGAATCGTTCCTTTCTGGGATAAATACAGAAAGAGCACATATTCTTTTTAAAGACAGTTTCAAAAGCCATATATGACTTTTTAGGTTGATGTTTGTTGAAATCAAAGCCATCATGAGAGCCAGCAAAGGCATCTCTGAAGAGGTTGTGCTGCAGTAGACCTCCATGATGATGAACAAAAATTCATTTGGATGGCGAAGAAGTCCTGATTTCTAATCAGTATAACTTCATTTAGCAGAATAGGATTTGTACTCAGAATGTGCATACTAGGAATTGATGGATGGGGCTGATGTGAGCATATCCAGATCCTTTTTTTATTTCTAATAGCTTTATAATTTATACTTGACAATGTCTATATAAGACAATGACCATTACTCCTCAAGGAACAGCTGTTGAGTGAGTATAATTATGAGTATAAATTTCTCCCCGATTCAAATGGAGCCTGAATTTGAGACTTAGAAAGAATTTCGTGACTGGAACAAAGGAAAGCTTGCCTTGGCAGTGACACATGATTTACAGGAAAAATATCTTTTTCGGGATTGGCACGGAATAGTCTGGAAAAAAACCATTAGGTTGGAAGGAGGAATAGATAATAATTTACATGAGTCTGTAAAAAGTGATTTACCTTATTACAGGAACTGAACTGTATACTGTATTTTTATTATTATTTATAGTTCTTAAATTCTCTCAGTAGACTTCAGTGTAAAGGTTTGAGAGGTATTTGAAATGTCTAAGAGAGTGGTCCCCAACTTTTCTGGGCTTGCAGACCAGCGGGGAGAGGGGGGAGGAGAAATAATGGTTCTATGTGAGCAGCGGGCCTGCACATTTGTGCGCCCAGCTCCATTTGTGCAAGTGGCAGGAACTCAGGTGCATTTGAAGCTTCATTTGCACAAGCAGTGGGCCCACCACTTGCGTAAATGGAGCTGTATGCATAAATGCGCAGGTTCCAAATGGGCCATGACCCAGTCCTGGACTGTACCCTGAGGGTTGGTATCCTCTGGTCTAAGGGAAAATCCCTTAGAGGTTTTAGCTACAGGATAGCATTCTCCAGTTCTCCAGTTGGAAGTACAGTGTTCTCTCGATTTTCACAGGTTCGAACTTTGCGAAACGTCTATACCACGGTTTTTCAAAAATATTAATTAAAAAATACTTCGTGGTTTTTTCCCCTATACCACGTTTTTTCCCGCCCGATTACATCATATGTCATTACCAAACTTTCATCTGCCTTTAAAAAACATTTAAAAAAATAAACTTTAATAAATAAACATGGTGAGTAATAATCTAAATGGTTGCTAAGGGAATGGGAAATTGTAATTTAGGGGTTTAAAGTGTTAAGGGAAGGCTTGTGATACTGTTCATAGCCAAAAATGGTGGATTTACTTCCGCATCTCTACTTCGCGAAAATTTTACTTTCGCGGGCGGTCTCAGAACGCATCCCCCGCGAAAATCGAGGGAATACTGTAATGCAGAAAAATCTCATGGTGATCTCCCTGTTTCCATGAGGTACTTAGTATGAAGACTGTAGTCACTGCTTTTCTACAGCAGCACCTACACTAGTGATAGCAAACCTTCTTTCTGTCAGAAGTTGAAAGCACGCACACATACGCTATTGCACATGCTCGAGTGTCCACACCCATAAATCAATGCTGCCCCCCCATGCATGTGTGCACGATCGCCCCACTCCCCCATTTCTTGACTTCGGATGGGCCCAGTAGGTCCATTTTTCACCCTCACCAAGCTCAGAGGCTTCCCTAGAGCCCGGGAGGGATGAAAACGCCCTGTCCTGTCCCCCCAGAGGCCTGCAGAGCCCGAAAACACCCTGCCAGAGCCTCCACGTGAACCAAAAATCAGCTGGTCGATGTTCACATGTGTGCTGTAACTGAGCTAGGGCAACAACTCACATGCCAGCAGATATGGCTCCGCATGCCACCTATGGCATGTGTGTCATACATTCGCCATCACTGGCCTATACTCTGGAAGGGGACCTATTAAAAACATGGCTAGATTATTCTTACAGGTCTACTCTTCTAATATGGTGAAATGGAACTCTTCTGGAGAGCATGTCACAATGCACCTAGTTTAAGTAATTGGTAAATTTGGCTCTAGGATTTACCTAATTTGTTTTTTAAAATTACTGTGGATATTTTACATTTATATGTTTGTTTGCTTGTCAATTGCAGTGATGATTTGCCCCAAAGAAATACAGTACGTAGATTTAAATACTATGGACAAATAAGTAAATACACCAGTTTTAATTGCACAAGAGTTTTGGAGTACAGTAGTGTTAAATAAATTTATTTCTGAATCTACTAACAACTCTGAAGACTTAAAACCAATATGAAGATGCCAATTAATTGGAGATTTCTTTGTTGCAATGCAGTTCTGATGTCCAGATTAAAAGTGTTTTTATCCTTGCCTTATTTCTCTAGTACTGAAATTAACTCAAGCTAAGAAACTGTCCATGCGTGAGGTCAAGGTGGGACTATTAGGACAAAAAATTCTTAAGTTTGTGAACATCTAGAAAGTACACAGGGAAACTAAATAGATGCTTATCTTTATGAATATAATCACCTGCATAAGATTGGGACAATGGCATGTACCTAAGATTGGGACAATGGCATGTACCTAAGATTGGGACATTGTGTAACGGGCAAAGTGTTTGTCTTTTGTTTTGTTAATGGTGATGATGAGAATGGATAAAATTTTATCTCAAGAGTGGGAGGGGAGAAGCCACTTTCAGGCTAGTAGAGTATTGCTGACTGAAGCAAAATCTCCCTACCACCACCTTTTGTCCCAAAAGCCGGTTTAACTGAACAGCTATGGCCGTAAGGCATTGTCCTTCAGTGTCCGGAAGACAATAGATCAGACCATATGAAGCCCGGGGATCTTCTCCTGAATTTTCCTTGTTTCTAAAGCTGAAAAATCAATGGCCTCACTTAGCCATGCGACTGGGGCATCTCTGGGCCATGGAAATGTTCTAAAAACTAAACAAAACTGAAACAGAAACACACTACATCCCAAGATACACTTCTAGTAAACTGTCAGGCATGCTTGGTTAATATGTTGCGTGCATTCAACTTCAAACTTAAAGTTCAAAGAAGCCATCGCTAAAACAAAGTGCAGTTCATTCTAGAGTATATTGCCTTTTTATTAATGTTGTATTAAATATGTTTATCTCCTTGTTTTAGGAGAAATGATGACCTATCTAGAAGGCAAGACAGTGATCCCGAACATGCAAGCAAGTCTACAGAGAATGGATGAAAAAGAGAGAATTACATGTTTGGGAACGGCCAAGTCAAATTTCAGAGCTAAATCCCATTTAGCTATCTCTAAAGTGTTGTTGTTGTTTATTTATTTATTTGTTTGTTTGTTTGTTCATTTATTGAATTTGTATGCCACCCCTCTCCATAGACTCGGGGCGGCTAACAACAGTAATAAAAAACATCATGTAAATTCAATGCTAAAAACAACTAAAAAACCCTTATTACAGAACTAAACATCCATACAAACAAACCTACCATGCATAAATTGTAAAGGCCTAGGGAGAAAGAATGTCTCAATTCCCCCATGCCTGATGGCAGAGGTGGGTTTTAAGGAGCTTACGAAAGGCAAGGAGGATGGGGGCAATTCTAATCTCTGGGGGGAGTTGATTCCAGAGGGCAGGGGCCGCCACAGAGAAGGCTTTTCCCCTGGGCCCCGCCAAGCGACATTGTTTTGTTGATAGGACCTGGAGAAGTCCCACTCTGTGGGACCTAACCGGTCGCTAGGATTTGTGCGGCAGAAGGCGGTTTCGTAGATACCCTGGTCCGGTGCCATGAAGGGCTTTATAGGTGATGACCAACACTTTGAATTGTGACCGGAAACTGATCGGCAACCAATGCAGACTGCGGAGTGTTGGTGTTACATGGGCATTTTTGGGAAAGCCCATGATAGCTCTTGCAGCTGCATTCTGCACGATCTGAAGTTGTTGTTATTTATTAGATTTGTATGCCGCCCTTCTCCAAAGACGCGGGGCGGCTCACAGGATAAATACAAAACAATATGTAGACACATCTAATTTGTTAAAACTATCAGCTAAAATGCCACTACATTAAAAAGCAGTCAATTAACTCACTCACATCCACACATAACATTTAATGGTCAGAGACATTTAATGTTATGGAAGGACCTGAAAAAGTAGCTGTTGCTAGAAATGCCTCAAATATTACTGTAGTCAAGAAGCTTGCTGTGGCAAGGTGGATTGAAATTCCTGCAGAATGCTGTGTACTGCAATGTTTCCCAACCTTGGCAACTTGAAGATATTTGGACTTCAACTCCCAGAATTCCCCAGCCAGCAAATGCTAGCTGGGGGATTCTGGGAGTTGAAGTCCAGATATCTTTGAGTTGCCAAGGTTGGGAAACACTGGTGTACTGAACACCAGTGAGAGGAAATCACAGACATGTAGCTAAAGGGGTTGCAGCCAGTTTTTTAATCTATTACTTTTTCACACTGCCACATCCTTTGTTTATAAAATAAACAACAAGTATCAGACTTTAGTGTTTTTACTTTACCCAAACTCTCTTTATCTATTACTTTCCTCAGGAAGATCTGATAATATTCAATGGCAGAGATGAGCACAAATTATGAAAGGGGTAAATACTCTTTCTTTGACCTGTATTATAATAACAGAGGGATCCAAAGTATGACTTGGTCCCCATATCTGTCTAAGTTGGGGGGAGCATCAATGTGTTGATGACCAAAGGCTGCACCATTTTTGGGGTGAGTGCTGAAGGCTACCATGGGTAGGGCACAGATCAAAATAGGGTTTTACTACAGGTAGCTTTAAATTATGACAATTTGTTGAATAACCATTTAAAATTATGACAGTGCTGACAATGAATGGTATTTATTATGGTTCCTTGCAGTTCTGACCATTACAACATTCTTGTAGTCTTGCACTTTGATATAGGTACAGTACTTGGTGCCTGGCTCGCAGTTACAACTTCATAGTGAGCAGTGGTCAGGTGATTGTGATTTCCAGTGTTGCCTGCCAGCTTCCCACAAGCAAAGTTTGCTGCAGTATACCATGAATGTTAGAATAGGATTATATCATAATTATATATATCTGGACCTCTAGCATAAAAATGCTCTGCTTACCCTGATTCTATTATAAGCCAGGATAGGACAGCACTAACTTGCCTAGTCTGTATTACTGGTGAAGGGAAACAAAAGGGCTCAATAAACATCTCACTGATAAACAAGTTTACATCACTCCGGACAGGACGTTATACGATCAGAGGGGGAGATTTACATTGCCTGAAGCAAACACAGGACGAGAGGATGATTAAGAAGATTGATTGCGATAAGGCAGAAGGCTTCAGAGAAATTAGGTGTGAGAAACATTTGCTCTGAGGAAGTGTTTCTAGGAAATTGTTTTGTGATATCTGGGGGAAAGGAAGAACTCAAAGATATGTCATGTTTGAAGTTATGTTATTGGATGTTTGTGTATCACTTGACATATATGTGTAATTATCCCCATTTCGCTTATGCACCCAAATAAAAAGAGGTACATGGCTCCATACTGTGTCACTTCACCCAGAGAGAGAATGTGTCCAAGTCTTCTTTCTAGGATTCGCGTTTGTGAGTGATCCCACATGGCTAGGTTGCTCTTAGCCCCTTTGAAGACATTGTCTTCATCGGGGACTTTGACAGCATCCACAAAAGTTAATGGGGAAACCTGTAAGGTCTTTGCTTAACAACTGTACCATCCTTGTTTAACTTTGGCAACTGGGACTGCTGGGATTGCTGTCAATCAGCAACGTGGTTACAGATATTGTTCTTTACAACCACATTGCTTAGCAATGGAAATTCCAGTTCCAATTATTATTGTAGCTCGAAGTCTACCTGTATGGAACAGAAAATGAACATTGTTTTTGGAAGGAATAAGCAGGTATTTCTGTTGTTCAAATGTGTTAAATCTAATTTATGCAGGTCTTGTGTTCCTTTCCCCCATGTTTTAAGAATCAATACCAGGTTGGGCTACTGCCCGGACCGGGGGGGGGGGACGCATTGGGGTAGGTAAAATGGAGCTCCATCCCAGAGCACCCAATTTGTACTGAAAGATGTTGAAAGAAAATGAAGTGCGCTCTGCATAAGCCATGCCAACAGTGTGGTAGTAAAAATTTTGGTAGTCCTTCACTGATCAATGCCATTGTCTTTGAGCAATTGCAGCCACTCTTGCAGTTAGGGATGCAAGAGAGGGCACCAAGGCTACATGGTCTGGGGCCTCACATTGCCTGTTGTCAGTTGAAGCCATAATGTGATTTGTTTGCTTTCGGTTAATGCATTGTGGAAACTAAGCCTTTGTGACATATACCCATAAGCCACAGTTAAGCAAACCACAAGTTAGCATGGATTGTGAATCCAAATTACCTTTGCTCTGCTTGCCATTTCACTATGAGATAGAATCAAATGGCAGACCAAGAGATTTAATAGAAATATTTTATGTGATCTGCTCCAAACATATAAATGTTTATAGGTTTCCTCAGCAATGAACTAAACCCTGGGAACCCAATGCCTCATATTGCTTAACACCCTTGTTTATTATGATGCCTCAAACACAATATTTTGGGCCAGCAGAATTGCATAGCTTTCTGCAAGGAATATCATGCAGAAATGTTTATTTCCTATTTTATTTGGTCAGTATTGTGTCATGGAAGATCTATTTAAAGGTGAAATACTACATGAAGATGAGACATAACAACAAAACAGACAGTAGTTTATTTATGTATTTATTTATTAGTTGGACTTGTATGCCGCCCCTCTCCGAAGACTCGGGGCGGCTCACAACAAGTAAAAACAGTCACAACAATCCAATTAATTAAAATATTTAACGATTTAAGAAAAACCCCATGTAGTAGCAAACACACACACAAGCATACCATGTATAAATTAACATGCCCAGAGGAGATGTTTAGTTTCCCCATGCCTGACGGCAAAGGTGAGTCTTAAGGAGTTTTCGGAAGGCAGGAAGAGTAGGGGCAGTTCTAATCTCCGGGGGGAGTTGGTTCCAGAGAGCCGGCGCCGCCACAGAGAAGGCTCTTCCCCTGGGACCCGCCAACCGGCATTGTTTAGTTGACGGGACCTCTCAATAAAGCAAGATACTCTTAATGCTATTGATTTTTTTCTATCCAAAGAACTGCAGCAATTCATGAATGAAACATTGATTTTCAAGATTTAACTACAGATGATCAAAACAAGAGGACTGCCCCTGTATTTTAAAAGTTTTAGGATACTTTCAGATCCAAGCTTCTAGCAGACAAATATGAAATTAAATAATGGGGGAAACAAATGTTGCCACTAAACTTCAGCCTAAAATCTGCACACTAAATTTAACATTCAGGAATGGGGCTTCCTTGACACAGGATAACCTTATATGTTGAATGACTTTATTTTTTTTCTACTTCAAGCAAAAATTTAGTTGTGTCTCGTGGTACTAAAGATCTTTTGGACATAGCTTAAATCAGCCTTCCTATTGTCCAATGGATCACAAGCTTAACTATCCCTGGCCAGCAATAAGAGGAGAGAATAACGTTTGGGAAGATGAGTTAAGAAGCATTTTAAAATTGCAGTTATATGTAGTGGTCCATTATAGTAGCAGAACCGTGTACTTTAGCTATTTGCAGCTTTCTAACACTTTCTCTTTTTTCTTTGGATATATTGATATTATTATAGTCTGGATCAGTCCACATATCGTGATTAATTGTGATTTGTTTTCTTATAAAAAGGCATGACATATTCATAACATGTCATGCCTTTTAATATACTTATTTGACTGAATAAATCAAGGAAAACACCTGAAATATTGGAACGGGGAAACATTGATACACTTTACATATATCTAGTTTGATTTCATAAGCTGTTGACATTGATATTATCAAACCACTGATACTGTCATGTACTAGCTGTCACATGTTTTAAATATAGAGGTAGTGGCATTAGAAGGCTTGTGTTCTGGGACTTAGCTAAATAGAGTTTAGATTCTTCGGGTCATGCTACATTTGCTTTTGTTGTTGTTGTTGTTGTTATTATTATTATTATTATTATTATTATTATTATTATTATTCTCAGTGCAACACAGCAAACCATATCACTATGCTGGATTTCGTATTTCATCACCAGTCAGGCGCTTCCCAAGCACCTAGGACTGTGTGATGTAGCGGCGAATTATGTTTGCCGATCCCAGTAAAGCGACCTTTTGCAATTGACAGATGGAGATTTTGTCAATTCTGGTGGTTTTCAAATGTCCGCTGAGATCCTTTGGCACTGTGCCCAGCGTGCCAAGTACGACTGGGATCACTTTCACTGGCTTATTATTATTATTATTATTATTATTATTATTATTATTATTATTATTATTATTATTATTCTGTCCTTCTGTCCAGCTTGGGTTACCATACATAGTTACTCAGCCCTACTAGTACCAGAGCACATGCTCAAAGACATATTAATTTGAGAAGAATTAGTAGGCAAGTGTCAACCAGTGAATTTCATGACTAAATCACAGTATTACACTCCCAGCCTTTTCTACCTTGGGTTTCCAGATATGGGAATCATAACTCCTTTTCCAACCTGATTCCAACCAGCAGAATCCAATGTGGTGGGGAGATGGTATCCTAGCAAAACCTAAGGGTTCTGAACTACTTCTTACAATAAATGCCTGCCTAATGTCAACAAAGAGTAATACGTGTGCTGGCTGATACCCGGAAAACCAGTATTTTTTTCTGACAGCCATTTGTAAACATCTGTGAATAATTTTTTTTATGAAAAGGGTATTATGAGTTGAGCTAATAAAATGGCATACAATGACTGGAAAGTCTTCGGCCATGGTTTATAGCATATCTCCAATCAGCATCGAAGAGCAGTTTCCGCTTCAAAGCCTGGAATGTAGTGGGAACTGATGGTAAAGCATAGGAATGTTATGGCTGGAACAGCTGGGCAAACATCTTTTCCAAGCCTGTCATTTGCATTTATATGAAACTGGAAAATAGAAATAGAAGAGGGAATTTATTAACTACAGTTCTTCTAATAAGCAAGTAGATCAGCTATTGCAACTACAGTTATTTATGCTTTCTTAAATTCCTGTGTATTTACAGTGGGGGAGATAAAACTTTTCAGCCTTTAATAAAGGGCTAGTATTTTTATCAGATTTATATTTTAAACCTGCACAAGCCATATAAAATCAAAGAGGTGGCCATGTTATAATGCAGTGATGGCAAACCTTTTTGGGTTCATGTGTCAAAAGCATACATATGCTAGCACTTACCCACACTCATTCCCTCCACCCCATGTGAACCCCATACTTCCCCCTGCACATGCACACAAATCCCCCACATCGCAGCACATGTTCACAGGTCTCAATGAAGCCTGGGATGGTGAAAAAGCAGTCAAATGGGCAAACCAGAAGTTTGGAAAAATGGAAAATATGTGAAAAACAACACAACGGGCAAATCGGAAGCGCATTTTTCTGAACTTCTGGTTTGCCCATTGGGCTGTTTTTCACACTCCAGGACTTCAGGAAGCTTCCCTGAAGCCTCCGAGGTATGAAAAACAGCACAATGGGCAAACTGGAAATCTGTTTTTCCAAACTTCTGGTTTGCCCGTTGGGCAAAAGGGAAGCTTCCTGAAGCCCCAGAGTACGAAACAGCCTACCCCAAATCTGAAAATCAGCTGGCTAGCATGTGCATGCACGCTGGAGCTGATATAGGGCAACATCTCACATGCCCTCTGATATAGCTCTGCGTGCCACCTGTGGCACGTGTGCTATAGATTCGCCATCACAGTTATAGTGCACCCTGTCCTCACTCTGCTTCTTGTTACAACTATTTGTAAAACAGTTTAGCTTTCCGCTTGTAATTCAGACACACTTTTCTAAAAATGTTTGTTTATTAATTTCTTATAGATTTGCTTATGCATTTAAATCCATTCAGTGTATATCAAATTTGAATTATGTGTTGCATTGTTTACATATTTGAATATCTTGCAACAATTCAGAAGTTTTAACAATATCAAAATGAGCTAGGTAATAATTAATGACAATAAATAATAAAATATACATTACAAATTATAAACCAATATAAAAGGTATGAACCGACATATGAGGAACCGGAACTCAGAACTGATGTTTCAATGCCAACAAAAAACATGTGGTTTTTCTAGTACCTCCTGCTTCTTCCACAATTACAGAATGCAACGTTCATGATTACCGGTATATACTAAATACAGAGTAGATTATACTACCCTCTTAGGCATATTCATATTGAGCAGCAATTTTGTTTTGGCAAACTATGAGCCTCATGATGCCACATGCATGGTGCCACACAACAGACACCAGTATACTTGTACATCACCCGGCCAACGAAGAGATCAGAAATCTGCAATTTTGGAGAATTTTGTTGTTACTGAATCTCCTCTGGGAAGGTTTCCCATCTGGAGGCTGTGATCAATGGAAGAAGACTGCCTTAGCAATAGCAATAGCGTTTAGACTTATATTTATGTATTTATTGGATATTTATGCCACCCCTCTCTGTGGACTCGGGGCGGCTCACAACAAACATAGAATACATAGTAAAAAAAATTGATCCAATTAATTACAATTAAAAGATTTAAAAAGATCCCAAAAACTTTAAAACATCCAAGTTATCATTCACTCAATAAGTCACTCTAAACACACTCGTTGGTTGGGGGGGGAGATCTAGTGGCCCCAGGCCTGGAGGCAAAGATGAGTTTTCAAGCTTTTTCGGAAAGCAAGGAGGGTGGGGGCAGTGTGAATCTCTGGGGGGAGCTGGTTCCAGAGCCCTCCCCCCCGAGAAGACTCTTCCCCTAGGTCCCGCCAGCCGGCATTGTCCGGCTGGTGGGACCTCACTGGATGCTGGGATTTATGCGGCAGAAGGCGATCTCGGAGATAATCTGGTCCTATGCCATGTAGGGCTTTATGGGTCATAACCAACACTTTGAATTATATAGCTTTTCACAGTGTTTTTACAGCCCTCTCTAAGTGGTTTACAGAATCAGCATATTGCCCCCAACAATCTGAGTCCTCGTTTTACCCACTTCGGAAGGATGGAAGGCTGAGTCAACCGTGGCCCTACTGACTATGTACAATATGATATCATGCGTACTTGGCTCTGTAACATTCCCACTTCTGTACTTGGTGCTCAAAATTCTATCCCACCTATCTTACATACCATATATCGTATGACAGCTTTTATTTTTACACATTAAGCTGAGTGATGCCTGCACCTGCATTTCTGGAACAATATATCCTGTTGTTAAACGGATTCCTTTTCAAAGTATTTACATATTCACTAATGAAGAAAATTAATCTGCCACAGATGACAGGCATAAATCCATTTCTTTTCCAAGTGCTATTTTCAAATAGAATGCTAAGGTCAGCAAAGGAATTTTCTGTGGTTCTTTTGTCTTACACAATGTAGATTCTATGGTTGTGCAAGGACTTTGGCAACTTTATGTCTTGTGAAATTCAACTCCCATAATTCCCCAGTCCTGATCTATTGTTATGTGAGCAATCACTTGCCGACCAGATTGTTCAGCTGAGAAAGTAAAAAGTGGGAATGCTGGAAAAGAAATTAAACAACCAATAGGGTTTCCTTGGCCAAGGAAACGGTGGGATCCAGGGGAAAGAATGTCATAAAAGTCAAGATGGCAGTCTCAATAGGACAGTCAAAGCCTAAAGCAGGGGTGTCAATCTCACGCTGTCATGGTGGCATCATGTGACATATCGGGACTTTCCTACCCCCTCACTAAACTGGTAGTGGGCATGGGCAGCATGTGATAACTGGCCTGTAGGCCGGGAGTTTGACAGCCCTGCCCTACAGTTTTGTTTATGAATACAACATATACACACATAAAAAGGGGCTGAGCCTAACTATCATCTCAGTGTTTTTATTCCCTCCCTCCATTGTGGATGCTGCCAAAGAACATATGCTGGGCCTTCCTCATCATCACTTTTGACTATGGATCCAAGAAAATACTTCCTAATGAGCTACATTCAGGTCTGGGATAAAGTTAGAAATTATATTGGCTCCCTCCAGTCTTATCATACAAAGCTTCCTATGTTGTTAGCCACAAGAGAGATTAAAGTCTTCTCCTATTATCTGGGTGGTGTTATCTATGGCCTGACCTCAGGGATAGAAACCTGCAGCTCTTTAGATATTGCTGAAGTAGCACTCCCAGCAAACCCAGTAAGGATGGACCCTTGTTGCAGAATGCTGTTTCAATTCAGCAACATCTAAAAAGTCACCATTCCCTACTTTGATATTCAGCCTTCATCCCGAGAGACCAATAAGATAAACCATCACTCTTCTCTGAGTGTTGGATCCTACATGTTGTTTCAATGTAAGATTCTCACTACATTTAGAGCACCTATTATGCTGACAACCAATATAAACCTTTATTTATTTATGTATTTATTCAATTCAATTCAATTCAATTTATTAGATTTGTATGCCGCCCCTCTCCGAAGACTCGGGGCGGCTCACAACAATAATAAAAACAATATTCCAGCAAAAACAAATCTAATATTAAAAAGCACATAAAACCCTATCATATTTAAAAAAGCAAACAACATATACATACCCAAACATAAATATAAAAAAAGCCTGGGGGAAAGGTGTCTCAACTCCCCCATGCCTGGCGGTATAGATGGGTCTTGAGTAATTTATGAAAGACAAGGAGTGTGGGGGCAGTTCTAATCTCCGGGGGAGTTGATTCCAGAGGGCCAGGGCTGCCACAGAGAAGGCTCTTCCCCTGGGGCCCGCCAAACGACATAGTTTGGTCGACGGGACTCGGAGAAGGCCAACTCTGTGGGACCTTATTGGTCGCTGGGATTCGTGCGGTAGCAGGCAGTTCCAGAGGTACTCTGGTCCAATGCCATGCAGGGCTTTAAAGTCATAACCAACACTTTGAATTGTGACCGGAAACTGATCGGCAGCCAATGTAGGCCATGGAGTGTTGCAGAAATGTGGGCGAATCTAGGAAGCCCCATGATGGCTCTCGCGTATTTATTTATTTGTTTGCTTGTTTGTTTGTCAAACAAGTATAGTATTATAGTACATATTAACATAACATAATATAACATAAGTAGAACATAGTAATAGAAAGGATAATAAGACAGTAGGACAGGGACATTAGGCACAAAAGTGCACTTATGCACGCCCCTTACAGACCTCTTACAAAAGGGGAGAGGTCAATTGTAGATAATGTAAGGTTGGACATTTTGGGATTGGGGGAAGCAACAACAACTCTATTGCTGAAATCGTATTTTCTGCAGTCAAGTTTGGAGCCATTTACATTCAGTTTGTATCTATTATGTGCTCTTGTGTTGTTGTTGCTAAAGGTGAAATAGTCACTGACAGGGAGTACATTATGATGTATGATTTTATGAACAACAGTTAAATCAGTTAGGAGATGACGTAGTTGTAAATTTTCTAGATGTAGTATTTGAAGTCTGGAGGAGTAGGGCAATTTGTTACCTGAGGAGGAGTGAAGAACTCTTCTTGTGAAGTATTTCTGGACTCCTTCAATTGTATTAATGTCTGATATGCAGTGTGGATTCCACACAGGTGAGCTGTATTCTAGAATAGGTCTTATACTCCCAGGAACAGTTATATTAATTGGTCAAGAGTATCTTTTTATACTGCTCTTTTCTAAGCCAGAAGAATTCCCTATGCTATTGGGGTTTCCCCCCCCCCTGAAAAATGTTATCTTCAGTTCTTCCCTTCTCTCAGACTTCCTCCTTCAGAATCTGAAATACCCAAGTCTAGTTCATTTATTTGGTTATTTCCATCTGTTCAAGAAAGATAATTGTGCGGGCTTGCTAGATTATCTGTATAACTAATGTTCAGGTCCAGCTCAAGACATTTAGCTTCCTTAGAAAGAGGACAAAATAGCAAACCTCATCATTCTGCTTATAGGACCTTCATTTGTCTTTAACATTGGGCTGCTGAAGTCCCTGAGCATTTTACTTAAACAGCAGGATGGGTTTTTGTGAATTCTACTGGTTTACATTTGTGCTGACATTACTCCACAGTACAGATGCAAAAAGGTTTCCAAAAGCAGTCTACTCTCCCATGTTAACGTAAGCATCAACTAACCCTATTATTATTAAAAACAAAGATTTTCAAGTGATAGTATTGGAAGAACAAAGAAAGGCAAGGATGGTCATGTTTCAGTCTTGAGGAATGTACTAATTTTTCCAAACTAAATCGGAGTTTTGTTCTGGAATGGATGTAGACAGGTGGGTGGGTGGGGACAATGAATCAAAATGGTGGTCACAATAATTACATCCTAAGATCCATTCCATTTTATATGTGCCATGTCTGCATGCAGGATAAGGGTGAGGTTTCCATTACATAGTCATAGCTGCCCTTTTGATTATTTTATTTTACTCCTTGTCATAGAAACATAGAAGACTGATGGCAGAAAAAGACCTCCTGGTCCATCTAGTCTGCCCTTATATTATTTTCTGTATTTTATCTTAGGATGGATCTATGTTTATCCCAGTCATGTTTAAATTCTGTTACTGTGGATTTATCCACCACATCTGCTGGACGTTTGTTCCGAAGATCTACTACTATTTCAGTAAAATAATATTTTCTCATGTTGCTTTTCATCCTTCCCCCAACTAACTTCAGATTGTGTCCCCTTGTTCTTGTGTTAACTTTCCTATTAAAAACACTTCCCTCCTGGACCTTATTTAACCCTTTAACATATTTAAATGTTTCGATCATGTCCCCCCTTTTCCTTCTGTCCTCCAGACTATACAGATTGAGTTCATTAAGTCTTTCCTGATACGTTTTATGCTTAAGACCTTCCACCATTCTTGTAGCCCGTCTTTGGACCCGTTCAATTTTGTCAATATCTTTTTGTAGGTGAGGTCTCCAGAACTGAACACAGTATTCCAAATGTGGTCTCACCAGCGCTCTATATTGCGGGATCACAATCTTCCTCTTCCTGCTTGTTATACCTCTAGCTATGCAGCCAAGCATCCTACTTGCTTTTCCTACCGCCCGACCACACTGCTCACCCATTTTGTTTTTGGATTTTAAAAAAATTCAGTACTGGTCATGCATGCGCAGCACAGGAGGAAGCAAACCAGCAGCAAGGAAACTTAGAACCCATCCCTGAGTTTCCTAATAATTTTATTATTTATAGTTGTGGGGTCACCACAACATGAGGAACTGTATTAAAGGATCACGGCATTTGGAAGGTTGAGACCCACTCAGTAGCGGGTTGCTACCGGTACAGATAAAGACACTGCACCGGTAGCGAAAATTGACCTGTACACATGGTTTTGTATCTCTGGCTTGGGCATGTGCACGTCCTAGTGAGATTTTGCTTCTGGGCAATAGGGAGAGGAAAGTCTTTCCTGATACGTTTTATGGTTAAGACCTTCCACCATTCTTGTAGCCCATCTTTGGACCCGTTCAATTTTGTCAATATCTTTTTGTAGGTGAGGTCTCCAGAACTGAAAACTGATCCACTGATCTGATTGGTTACTCAAGTGGCTAAGTAGCAGACCTTGATATAAAATAGTAGTTTATTCCACACTGTATTTGGAGTTCCAACTAAATTAAACCCTGTGTGTGTGTGTGTGTGTGTGTGTGTGTGTGTTTTGCAGGGCATACTAATCTGCAACCACAAGCATAGGGAAGATGGCCATTTTACTCCTACCTTTTTACTCCTTGTGACACAAGGTCCGGTAACCATATTGCTTGAGATCCCATTTTTTAATCTACGGGGATGTGAAACCAAGGCTAGTCACTGAACTTGTAAGAATGATGTTATGATGTTGAACACTAAAGTTTCTCATGCTGATTCTGTCGACAGTTAACATTTGGCTGAAAAACATAAGGGAAAATGTCCATCAAACTTGGGGAAAAATACTATAATTAATCTGTTGCTTTTGATTGATAACAATATAGTGCAGTTGATTGATACAACAAATGAAAAAGAAATCCTGCAAACTTAGACTGTTTTTAGTCATTCTTGTCTTCTAAATACTGTAGAAGAAACATTTGAGCAAGAATTAAGAAAGCTTGCAATATAAGCCAAATGTAGAACTATTTCCTTATCAAATGTAGTCTAATTTAAGAATCTGCAATTAGTCTTGAGAACAGAAACTACCATCAAGTTTTTACTGACTTCTTGGTTAAAAAAAAAAAAGCAGCAATCTAGAGTATCTGAAATGAAGTAGTGCACATGTCATGACTCAGCATACTGGAAACAGTGACTCAGCACTCCACATCACTGTGCAATGCGGAGACACAGTCAGCTTGGTGCATAGATAATCACCACCCCACTCCCCAAAATATATCGTTGAAAATGCTATCAGGACCATAATTTAAAGGGGGAAAGGCTAGCAAAACAGAAGGCCTACATTATTTCAGTTAAATAAAGAAAGGAAAAGGCAAAAGTGGAGACTAAGCATTGCTATAAAAAATAAATGTTGAGTTTTAAAAGGTACACATTGAACTGTTCCTGTTATAGAAAAGGATTTCTATAGATTTTAGATTTTTTTATTCCTTTTTAAAGGTGATTTGTTTTATGTTTAAGACAATAACAAGAAAGTAAAAGGCTAAACCAGAGTGACTGAAACTATGTGAGGGTTACAGGAGTCTAATACAAGCACATAAAAATTGTATTATATGAAGCTTTATGTACACAAACTTGTGTTGTTCATATAAAAGAGAAGATAAAGATTAGGGATTTGTAATACAAATGAAATTCTGGCCAAGATTTATGCTTGCTTTATACAGATGGGTTTATTTGTGTTATTGTGCACATGTATATGTGTTGTGCATATGTGTATATGTGTTTGCAGCTATACCTTCATCTTATGGTTAAATGACTTACTTGTATTATGAGTTCAATTAAAAAGAACCCCAACCAATCTCATTTCACACCTCCTTTCTATGTGTACGTGTGCAAATGTCATATAAAGAATGATTGCTGGAATTGGGTATGTCTAGTTTAAGGAAAAGAAGAGCTAGGGGTGACATGATAGCAGTGTTCCAACATCTCAGAGGTTGCCACAAAGAAGGGGAGTCAAGCTATTCTCCAAAGCACCTGAGGGCCAGACAAAAAGCAATGGGTGTAAACTTACTAAGGAGAGAAACAACCTAGAACTGAGAAGAAATTTCCTGACAGAATAATTAAACAATGGAACAATTTGCCTCCAGAAGTTGTGAATTCTCCAACACTGGAAGCTTTTAAGAAGAGATTGGACAACCATTTGTCTGAAATGGTACAGAGCAGTGATGGCAGGCAGAGCCATATCTGCTGGCACGTGAACTGTTGTGCTAGCCTAGCTCCAACGTACATGCATGTGCCAGCCAACTAATTTTTGGCTCACACAGAAGCTCTAGGAGGGCGTTTTTGGCTTCCAGAGAGCCTCTGAGGGATGAGGGAGGGCATTTGTATCCTTCCCCAGCTCCAGGGAAGCTTTTGAAACCTGGGGAGGTCAAAGCACGAGCCTACTGGGCCCACAGAAGTTGGGAAATAGGCCATTTCTGGCTTACAGAGGGTCTCCAGGGCATGGGGGAAGCTGTTTTCTCCCTCCCCAGACATTGAATTATGGGTGTCAGCAATCACGCCTGTGCGATAGCACATGTACACACTATTTTGGCACCCAAGGGAAAAATGGTCACCATCACTTGTATAGTGTACCTGCCTGAGCAGCGGGGTTGGACTAGAAGACCTCCAAGGTCCCTTCCAACTATTCTGTTCTGTTCTATTCTATTCTATTCTTATCAGCATCATGAGGTAAACATAATTTTCTCTTAGGGTGCTGTCCTCTATACAGTGACCTAACTCTTCCAAATAGAGCAGGACTTGTTTCTTGAATCTAGATGAACTGGCCTTCGAATGAATGACAATACAAAAAGCTTTGCTTCTTTAATAGGTTTCTGGCAACATTATAAGTGGCAATAGGCAAATCAGCCTTCCAAATATCTTTCTTGTCTTGTAACTCCTGCCTCTGCCCCTGTCCCTATCCCCAGTTTGATTGCAACACTGTGTGGGCCTGTGGGTCAGTGTCCTTCCATGTGTTTCTGTTATCTCAGTGGTTGCTCTCAGAAAAGTGGTAGAGGAAGGGCCTTGATCAGTCACTTGCTCCTCACCCAGCTGCAAGGATCTGATAGGCACTCCCCACAAAGCCAAAGTTGGAGCAAAGCAAAAATATATTTTGCTTTGCTCCAACTTTGGCACAATATCACAAGACGTATAGAAATATTATTGTAGCGCTAACCAGTCCTCAGCTATTAAAACATTTGGACTAAGCTAACAAAATCCAGAAGGTCACTGTTGACTAGTGTCATTACAATGTCAACTTGTCTGGGTGCCAAGCACTGTTTTGTATGGTTGAACTCAAAGGGAGAAAGGAACACCCTATAGTACAATAAATGGGAAGGTAAATAGAATGGGTGTGAGATAAGGAATGGAGAGCTCCTGGCGGCTTTGGGGTCTCCCTCACTCAAACATATAGAATAGAATAGAATTCTTTGTTGGCCAAGTGTGAATGGACATACAAGGAATATGTCTTGGTGCATATGCTCTCAGTGTACATAAAAGAAAGTAGAGATTTGTCAAGCAACATGTGGTACAACACAATGATTGTCATAGGGGTCAAATAAGCAATGAAGAAACAATCAATATTAATAAAAATCTTAGGATATAAGCAACAAGTTACAGTCATACATTCCTGAGTGGGAGGAAATGGGTGATAGGACTGATGAGAAAAACCTAGTAGGAATAGAAGTGCACACTTAGTAAAAAGTTTGACAGTGTTGAGGGAATTTTAACACATTTTGGCGGGACCCAGGGGAAGAGCCTTCTCTGTGGCGGCTCCGACCCTCTGGAATCAGCTCCCTCCAAAGATTAGAACTGCCCACACACTCCTTGCCTTTCGTAAACTCCTTAAAACCCACCTCTGTCATCAAGCGTGGGGGAACTGAAACATCTCCCCCTGCCTATGTAGTTTTTTGTGTATGATATGACTGTATGTATGTTTTCATATACATTGGGGTTTCTTGTTTTTTAGACTTTTAAAATATATTATTGTTATTTAGATTCTAACTATTAGATTTGTCATTATATATTGTTTTTATCATTGTTGTAAGCCGCCCCGAGTCTACAGAGAGGGGCGGCATACAAATCTAATAAATAATAATAATAATAATTATTATTATTATTTGTTTAGCAGAGCGATAGCGTTCAGGAAAAAACTGTTCTTGTGTCTAGTTGTCTTGATGTGCAGTGCTCTGTAGCGACGTTTTGAGGGTAGGAATTGAAACAGTTTATGTCCAGGATGCGAGGGGTCAGTAAATATTTTCACAGCTCTCTTTTTGACTCGTGCAGTATACAGGTCCTCAATGGAAGGCAGGTTGGCAGCAATTGTTTTTTCTGCAGTTCTGATTATCCTCTGAAGTCTGTGTTGGTCTTGCTGGGTTGCAGAACCAAACCAGACAGTTTATAGAGGTGCAGATGATAGACTGTGTTTTTATTGTTGGGGGGGGGGCAGTTGTCTACTGATTGCGATTTAATTTAGTTGAAAGTAAATATAAAAGTACTGCTGAAATATGGATGGGGATATTTCAGAATGAGGAAAGAGGGAGCATTATTCCACAAGGGAAGAGTTACCTCAGGGACAAGTAATTGTGGGCTTTGAAGGATAGTGCTGGCTGCAAGCACATTTATTAAGATTTTTCTACCAAGATACTGTACTTGTTATGAATTGTCAGCAGTGTAAACAGTCATTAATTACAAAAATAAAAACAATGATAATATCAACAATAATTAAATGTCTCTCATTTATTCATTCATTCATTCATTTATTCATTTATTTATTTATTTACTTTATTCAATTTTTATGCCGCCCTTCTCCTTAGACTCAGGGCGGCTTACAACATGTTAGCAATAGCCTTCTTAACAGAGCCAGCATGTTGCCCCCACAATCTGGGTCCTCATATATGTATGGGTGGATGGGGTATATATGTGTATTTGTGTGTATGCATGAAAATGGTGCATCATAAGCAAAACCACTTTCAACCAAAGTATCTCAAATGGACTAACTTTTATACTCATGGTTTTTGTGCACGGTATTATTCTTCCTAGCTTCTCTTTAACTGGGGAATATACTGGTAGAAAACTGAGATCTATGGTTTTTCTCTCGGCAGACAAAATAAACAAACAAGCAAATCAACATAGGTCAAGTCCTTTCCTCTGTCATATGTCCAGAGCAGTTTAGGAAATTGATTGAACCTAGCAGGCCTGAAATGTGAGAGGTTTCTATGCAAGGAATGTTCTGCCATGATTTTTCCTGGCTCTGAGGGAGATCTCTACCTTTTTCTACTATTGGAGTAATGAACTATAGTCCTTCCTGAATTAATATTTCTATTTATGACAAGCCCAGCTAAATTCTGGGCCCAGGGTCAGAGATCAACCCTATGGGCGGGCTTCAGGTCAGTTTGGGAATTGCCAACTTTTGGCGCCTGATAAGTCCTATAGTGGGTCTCAGGGCAAATGTCCCTTACAAGGAGCCAGGAGTTGCCCCTTCTGCCGGGAACCGATAACAGGGAAGTTCCTCCCATAGGAGGTCACCTGGCCTTGTTTTCCAGTCAATGGGAGGGAATTACTAAAGATAAGTGGGTTTGAGAGACCTTGTCATCCGCCCTCTCCCTTGAATACCTCTCCATCCCTCTGCAGTTTTTTAAACGCTGCCCTCAGTCCTCAGATCTAGCAAACACGGTCCTCATGGAGGGGGCCAACACCTACTGGACATCCAAGCTATCCAGTGGGTACTGGAGGACCAGCAGGGACAGGGGTCCTATTCTATTTTATTCATCGTTCCAAATACCTTGGGCGGATGGAGGATTATTCTCAACCTGAAGTGCTTCAACAGGTACATTGTCCACAAAAGTTTAAAATGCACACCCTGCAATCCATCTTAGTGGGGATAAGACGGGGAGATCTGCTTACTTCTATCGATCTCTTGGAGTCATACGTCCATGTCTTTATTTGGGACTCACACTGTCAATACCTCCGTTTTTTCTATGCAGTGGTGCACTACCAATATTGGGCGCTCCCTTTTGACTTGTCATCTGCACCAAGGGTCTTTACAAAGATCCTGGCTACACTCGCAGCCCACCTCAGATTCATACCCATGCAGATATGCGACACCATCATCCAATCCTCCTCCCAGGCCCAAGATGAGCCAGGGAGAGATCCAAGTAGCCCTGAATATCTTCGGACACTATGGGTTCCTAGTCAACTTGTGTAAAAGTCAACTGTCACCTTCCATCAAGCCAACACATCTGGGACACATCCTGAGAGTGAAGGGATAACCTATTGGACCTAGTCCAACTGACCCTGGATCAAACCCTGGTCCCCTTGAACAAGCTGTCCTCCCTCCTGGGAAAGATTATTTCCACCATTCATGTCACCCTTTGGGCTCACCTACATTCCAGAGATCTCCAGTGGTTTCTTCTCCCTTTTCAGAGGACCACAGCACCTCACCAGCCAGGGTGCATCTTCCAGCCTCTGTCTGAAGGTCCGTTGAGTGGTGGTGGTCCCCTCTCATTGACAAGGGAATCTGCTTCTTGGAGCGCTACAGATTGACAGTAACCACCGATGCCAGCACTCTGGGCTGGGGTGCCCATCTAGCATCGGAGATGGCGCAGGGCACCTGGTCCCCAGAAGAGACAGCATTCAGCATCAATCTGCTGGAACTTTGTGCTGTTGACCTGGCGCTCAGACAATTCACGGCCCTTCTATCAGGGCAGCATGCATTATTCAATGTTCCTCTGTCTTTGTTCTATATAGTAGTTTCTGTTAGTTTTTATTTCTTTATAAACATTAATAAAGATACAGTATATGTTATATACATAAAAGAAAAAGACCAGCTTGGCTGTGGTTTCATCAATACAGCAGTGGAGCTAGCAATAAATCAGCTTCTGAATTCTGCTGGCATCATGAGAATAGGCAAATCTGGAACAGATTCCAAGCTTCCACCAAAGTTTCTCAACTTGCAATCTCCAGATGTGGAATCACAGGGGTTTTGTTTTGACCACTTCCCCAGCTGAGGTTTGATTCTTGTTGGTAATTTCAATGCACATTTGTTATTTTCCGAGAAGTTTATTTCTGCCGCACGAATCCCAGCGACCAGTTAGGTCTCACAGAGTTGGCCTTCTCCGGGTCCCGTCAACTAAACAATGTCGTTTGGCGGGACCCAGGGGAAGAGCCTTCTCTGTGGTGGCCCTGACCTTTTGGAACCAACTTCCCCCAGATATCAGGTTGCCCCCACCCTCCTTGCCTTTCGTGAGCTCCTTAAAACCCACCTCTGTTGTCAGGCATGGGGGAATTGAGACTTTCCCTTCCCCCTAGGCTTATAAAATTTATGCATGGTATGTCTGTATGTATGATTGGTTTCTTAAATTGGGGTTTTCAAATTAACTTAAATATTAGATTCGTTTACATTGTCTTATTATTGTGTTAGCCACCCTGAGTCTACGGAGAGGGGCGGCATACAAATCTGATAGATAGATAGATAGATAGATAGATAGATAGATAGATAGATAGATAGATAGATAGATATTTATTTTTATTTATTATTTAGATTTGTATGCCGCCCCTCTCTGCAGACTCGGGGCGGCTCACAGCAGGATACAACAACTCATGACAAATCTAAATATAATTTTAAATATTTTAAATATTTTAAAAACCCCATATTTCTAAACAAACATACACACAAACATACCATGCATAAATTGAACATGCCCGGGGGAGGTGATTCAGTTCCCCCATGCCTGATGACAAAGGTGGGTTTTAAGGAGTTTACGAAAGGCAGGGAGAGTAGGGGCAGTTCTAATCTCTGGGGGGAGTTGATTCCAGAGAGTCAGGGCCGCCATAGAGAAGGCTCTCCCCCTGGGGCCCGCCAACTGACATTGTTTAGTTGACGGGACCCGGAGAAGGCCCACTCTGTGGGACCTAATCGGTCACTGGGATTCGTGTGGCAGAAGGCGGTCTCGGAGATATTCTGGTCCAGTGCTATGAAGGGATTTAAAGGTCATAACCAACACTTTGAATTGTGACCGGAAATTGATCGGCAGCCAATGCAGATTGCGGAGTGTTGGTGAAACATGGGCATACCTAGGTAAGCCCATGACTGCTCTCGCAGCTGCATTCTGCACGATCTGAAGTTTCTGAACACTTTTTAAAGGTAGCCCCATGTAGAGAGCATTACAGTAGTCGAACCTCGACGTGATGAGGGCATGAGTGACTGTGAGCAATGAGTCCCAGTCCAGATAGGGCCGCAACTGGTGCACCAGGTGAACCTGGGCAAACGCTAGATAGATAGATAGATAGATAGATAGATAGATAGATAGATAGATAGATAGATAGATAGATAGATAGATAGATAGATAGATAGATAAATGTATATTCTGGCTACCATTGCTTGGCTGCAGAAATCTGAATGACCAGTAGATATCAGCCAAGAGATTAAATAAAAAATAAAAGTTTTGTAGATAACAATAGGTAACCCTGCAAAAATGCAGATTAATTCAATAATTCACATTAAATGAAATGGAGCTTTAAAAAGATGGCAAGCATTTCATGCCAGAAGACCAAATTCTTGTTGGAATGGTGTGGTAGCTTGCCTTCTCATAATGAGAAAAAAATCCTGTTGAAAACACTTCAGTGAGTAAATCTTTTCTGATGTGTATTTTATAGAGAATTCTAAAAAGTGGAATATTCAATCAGATGAGACCATTTACAAAATATGAAGGGCTGTAGCCCAAACTCCAGTTTGCCAGCTCATCATAGTGAGAAATGATCCAAGCCTTTTCTTTCATTTTATCCTTAAATTACCCATGACTCAGCAATAGTTTGGTTGTCTTCAAAGTACAGCATGAAAATTTAAAAGATATATTTAGATACCAGTTCTACTGCCCTGTTTTAACCCAATGTGCCATTTAATCTAATCTTAAATGCCAAGCTTGATGCATAGAAGACGGGAGTATTTTGGAGCATAAAAGTTTGTGGTTGGTGCTAGACTTTCGTTTACCATGCAATCTTGCTTTTATGACTGTTGTCTGAAAATGCCCAGGCTCTTTAATTATAGAACTTGGAGGGTGGGAATAGTGAAAGACACCCAGCCCAAAATCTGATAGCAAAAACGTCTTGCGACAAGCCCAGAAGCAACAATGACATTCTAGATCAAAAGAGAAAGAAAAGTCTTTTTTATTATTTAAGGAAAATCTATGTTGCTTTCCTGCATAACCATTTTGACTTTTGAAATAGCAGCTAAAGAAGTTTTATTTAACAAATACTAGCTGAATTTGGACTAAAGCAGAGGTCTCCAAACATGGCAAGTTTAAAACTTGCTGACTGAGGAATTCTGGAAGTCGAAGTTCACAAGTCTTAAAATTGCCAAGTTTGAAGACCCCTGGATGAAAGTGTCAATATCATCCAGGATTCTCCAAACGTGGCAAGTTTAAGACTTAAACTTTAAAGTTAAATCTTAACCCTTTTCTTCCTTGTCTCCAGGAGTCTGTTTATCTTTCTCCTCCACAGTTGCATTCTTCTTCCTGGCCCCTGCTGAATATCAAACATACTTTAACCCTGGTAAATTAATATGGAATAATAAGGACAGGTGTAAGTGGAAAGAGGATCACATAAGTAAGGCAGAATGTCAGCAAATAGCCCGAGCCTGCAAAGATGTAATGAGAAAAGCTAAGGCTCAATTTGGAGCTCTCTTATTGACTACAAACAGCTTTCCAGAAGTAATTTGCACAGATGCAGTATATGTGCTACCTTGCTCAATATTAGTAACTGTGAGAGGGATCTTGGAGTGCTAATGGACAACCATTTAAATATGAGCCATCAGTGTGCAGCAGCTGCCAAAAAAGCCAACACAGTTCTAGGCTGCATAAACAGAGGGATAGAATCAGGATCACGTGAAGTGTTAATACCAGTTTATAAGGCCTTGGTAAGGCTACACTTGGAATACTGCATCCAGTTTTGGTCACCACAATATAAAAAGGGTATTGAGACTCTAAAAACAGTGCAGAGAAGAGCGACAAAGATGATTAGGGGACTGCAGTATTGGGTTGCTACCGGTACAGATAAGGATGTTGAACTGGTACTGAAAATTGGGCTGCACATGCAGCTTTGATGATTTTTGTTTTGTTTTGTTTTATTTGTTTATTTTATTTTATTTTATTTTATTTTATTTTATTTTATTTTATTTTATTTTATTTTATTTTATTTTATTTTATTTTATTTTATTTTATTTTATTTTATTTTATTTTATTTTATTTTATTTTATTTTATTTTATTTTATTTTATTTTATTTTATTTTATTTTATTTTATTTTATTTTATTTTATTTTATTTTATTTTATTTTATTTTATTTTATTTTATTTTATTTTATTTTATTTTATTTTATTTTATTTTATTTTATTTTATTTTATTTTATTTTATTTTATTTTATTTTATTTTATTTTATTTTATTTTATTTTTTATTTTATTTTATTTTATTTTATTTTATTTTATTTTATTTTATTTTATTTTATTTTATTTTATTTTATTTTATTTTATTTTATTTTATTTTATTTTATTTTATTTTATTTTATTTTATTTTATTTTATTTTATTTTATTTTATTTATATACCGCCCCTCTATGAAGACTCGAGGTGGCTCACAGGACACAATACAAAACAGTGAATACAAAACAAATCTAATTAATTTAAAAAAACTACGTAAGCTAAAAAATTACATAAGCTAAAACCCTAGTATATTAAAATCAATCAAACAATTCAATTGCAGCCATACATCATATTTATTTTGCACAGGATTTTGCCAATTTTATGCTTCTGCTCATGAGCAGAAGCAAAAAAAAATAGCTGTAATATCTCTCTCACGGGTGTTCCTTACAAGATTTTGCTTCCTGTGCATGCGCAGAAGCAAAATGTCACTGGGACGCACACGTGCCTACATCAGAAGCAAAGCTGCATGCACAGCACACCAGGAAGCGGCGGGATCAGGAATCCGCCCATAGGGGAATGGAGGTTAAAACATACAAAGAATGATTGCTGGAACTGGGTATGTCTAATCTGATGAAAAGAAGGACTGGGGTGACTTGATAGCAGTATTCCAATATCTCTGGGGTTGCCACAAAGAAGAGGGAGTCAAACTATTCTCCAAAGCACCTGAAGGTTGGACAAGAAGCAATGGGTGGAAACTAATCAAGGAGAGAAGCAACTTAAAACTAAGGAGACATTTCCTGACAGTTAAAACAATTAATCAGTGGAACAACTTGCCTCCAGAAGTTGTGAATGCTCCAACACTGGAAGTTTTAAAGAAGAGATTGGATAATCATTTGTCTGAAATTGTGTAGGGTATCTTGCCTAAGCAGGAGGTTGGACTATAGGACCTCCAAGGTCCCTTCCAACTCTGTTATTCTATTCTATTTGTGGAATCCAAGTTTAGATCTATCTATCTATCTATCTATCTATCTATCTATCTATCTATCTATCTATCTATCTATCTATCTATCTATCTATCTGCTGCCCCCCTCCGTAGACTCCGTTATCCTGGATTACTTTAATTATGTTTATTTGATTAACTGTATTCAATGTCTTATCAAGCCATAAAGTAGCCACAATTGTTACGGAACAAATTATAAAAATAGTGGATACTGTGTGATTTAGTGTGTCACGTAAATTCATATACAGTCAATGTTGAGGATTTGATGATTTAGGTCAGGTAAATATAATAATAATAATAATAATAATAATAATAATAATAATAATAATAATAATAATAATAATTTATTAGATTTGTATGCCGCCCCTCTCTGAAGACTCGGGGCGGCTCACAACAACAATAAAAACAATATTATACTGGCACAAATCTAATATTAAAAAAACCTAAAAAACCTATCATAATTAAAAACCAAACAGCACATACATACCAAACATAAATTATAATAAGCCTGGGGGAAAGGTGTCTCAGTTCCTCCATGCCTGGCGGTATAGGTGGGTCTTAAGTTGTTTACGGAAGACAAGGAGGGTGGGAGCAGTTCTAATCTCCGGGGGGAGTTGATTCCAGAGGGCCGGGGCCGCCACAGAGAAGGCTCTTCCCCTGGGGCCCGCCAGACGACATTGTTTAGTCGACGGAACCCGGAGAAGGCCAACTCTGTGGGACCTTATCGGCCGCTGGGATTCGTGCGGTAGCAGGCGGTTCCGGAGGTATTCTGGTCCAATGCCATGTAGGGCTTTAAAGGTCATGACCAACACTTTGAATTGTGACCGGAAACTGATCGGCAGCCAATGCAGGCCACGGAGTGTTGTAGATACGTGGGCGAATCTGGAAAGCTCCACGATGGCTCTCGCGGCCGCGTTCTGCACGATCTGGTGTTTCCGAACACTTTTCAAAGGTAGCCCCATGTAGAGAGCGTTGCAGTAATATAGGTATTATAGATAGATATTTTTGTAGAAGTAATGACAACATCAACTATACCACAACATCATGCAAATGATGAAAATGGAAATTATCTACTATGCATAATTGCATAATAATATCATCCCATTATTTAATTCTTATGCAGAATGTGTCACCAGAGATACTGACTAAAAAGGTATAAATTATAATTAAAACTGATAGGACAAATATCAATTGCTTCAGTTATTTTTGTTGCCTTATTCATTTTGCACTATTCTTGAATATACTGGTTCAGTTGTTTTTGGAAAGGTTTACTGTATTTTGATGTTGTTAGGCTCAATTACTTTCAGAAGAATGTCTCAATGTTGCTATTTCTCATCAAATTATGATCCTTGTCAACATGTTCTTGCTAGAGTAACTAAATGCAAAAATAAAGCAAGAGGTGACTCTTCTTCTTAGCTTTAGAGGTAGGATTCCCTGAAAAGTGTAATTGTCTGAACTTCAGATTGTTGGATTCTGTTTTAAGACTGACCAGAACACTAAGATCTACCTACCAGAGCCAGGCTCAAAATAATGATTCAGTTCTTCAGGGTTTTAATCCCTCTGGTTATGTAGACTTCAACACCAGACCTCTTCAGCCAGTTATCTTATCATTAATTGTTTTCAGATATGCCATCCCACAAATGGAGGTTGGGAAAAGTTATGTTCACTATTTTTAATTTTTTAAAATTTAAATACACATATAACACAAACACAAACAAAACTAGCAAACCAATAGGGGAACCTGCTTATTGTTCTACATTTTCTACAACATTTAGTTGAGTTGTGTGAATTATTATGAGAATTATTCTTCTCTCATTTGTTTGTTACTTTGCACATTTTAACATCCTCTGTTTATTTGTTATTTGTTATAATTGCTGCTCTCTCATTTTGTGCCATGTCTTTAAAATTGGGAGATTTATTTCCCAAACAAGTTGTAATTTTTTTTAAAAAAAAATCCATCATGATGATGGTATGCTATATTCTGGTTGGATTGGTAATACAAATCCTTAGCAAGAACATAATGTTGCATTGTGTGCTACAAGAACGAGATGACGACAAGCTACTCAAATCTGTCAACAAATAACTGATTGCTGGAACAGATGTTGTTGCTGTTCTCAAAATGTCCTGCACTTCCATTTTTTACTGAAACTGAGTAATTCAGCATGCAGAAAATTTGGCAAAAGATAATTCACAGGATAATGGAAGTAACCGATGACAGTGCTGAGATCATTAAGTCCGTTTCATTTTACAGCACCATAGGCAAAGGTTTAGTCCTTTTCAGATGTGTAAAGTCAGTTTCTTGACACATGGAATCATTAAGAGTTTCTAAAGTTTCATTAAGAGGAGATATATTGCTAAAAATCGAATATTGGTCACACTTGGATTAAGGTACAACTAGACATTGTGATTATGAATAGCTCATCTGTACAACCATTAGGAAAATATTACTAAAGACTGCCTTCTTCTAGCATCTAATTATTATTTTATTATTTTATTTTGTGTATGTATACTATTTTCAGATAGTGTAACTCCTGGTGACTTCCTGGACAAATACTTCAGAAGTACAGTGGTACCTCTACTTACGAACTTAATTTGTTTCGTGACTGGGTTCTTAAGTAGAAAAGTTTGTAAGAAGAAGCAATTTTTCCCATAGGAATCAATATAAAAGCAAATAATGCGTGCAATTGGGGAAACCACAAGGAGGGTGGAGGCCCTGTTTTCTTCCAGGAGATTCCTAGAGAGGCCCCACAGAGGCTTCTCCCCACCTTTTCCAGCCCTGTTTCCTCCCAGGAGATTCCTAGAGCGGCCCCACAGAGGCTTCTCCCTGCCTTTTTCAGTTACAGTTTGGGAGGCTGGGGTTTGTAAGTGGAAAATAATTCTTGAGAAGAGGCAAAAAAATCTTGAACACCTGGTTCTTATCTAGAAAAGTTTGTAAGTAGAGGTGTTCTTAGGTAGAGGTGCTACTGTACTTCTTAGGGCTGATAAAGTGACCCAGTTAGCTTCACACACAAAACAGGACTAGGATTCACAATCTCCTAATTTCTAGCCTGATGCCTTAACCACCACAAACAATTAGAAACTGGCTTTCTAATTAATACTAGCAAACTTTAAAAAGTATGCTGGGAATGAATCCTGGGAACTGGGAAAAGAAAGAGAGAAAGAAAAAAAGAAAGAAAGAACAGAAAGAACAGAACAGAACAGAAAAATACAAGAGATCTGCATTTAGATACAGTAAATGCTGTATTTGAGTGTAAATTCTATTTTAATTTTTCCACTTTTCATTTTTTAATCAATTTGTATAGTTATCCATCTCAGCAAGTAACTCTTGGTGGTGGACAATATCAAAATAAAAACAAAAACAAGTTTAGCAAGTACAAAAATTAAATTATGGCAGATGAGAAAGTATTACAATCCACACTGCTAACACAATCAAGGGATGAAAATATTTAAGAAAATAAAATGACCAACTCTTTTTAGGGGAAATATACCCATTTTCCAAGGGCAAAGGCTGTAAACAATGTCTTACAGGACAGCTTAGTGTGGATGGCAGATACATTGTAAAACAAATGTGTCATAAGTTGTTACTGTATGTTCCCTCAGAGGACATTGTGTTAGAATGCACCATAACGTTCTCAAAAGGTTTAGAAATCCCTGATTGTTAAAAAATTCTAGACTATTGTAATTTCTCTACCATTTGCAGCTGAGTTGGCTCCATTTCTTGGCTTTAGAAATGATTGATTTTGACCATTTACTTCTCACTTCATACCACAGTAGCATTATTATTTATCGTAGTACACTATATACTATACACAATACATATTGCTAGCTTGAAGTATTCCATCTGCGTTTGGTGTGGACAGAATTTTTTCTGCTTGACACCCATGATCCAAACCATGTGCTATTTACATTTGTGATCATCTGGGTAGCTTGGTAGCATGAATGAGATAGCTCCTTTAATGAGCTGAAAAAGGCACTTCATGTGCACTCATATGAATTATGAAGAATTGTCAATCATCTGAATTTAGATTATATGATCATGGGGATGCTGCAAAGGTTGTAACAGTGAAAAATGATCATAAGTCACTTTTTTCAGTGTTTGTGTTACAACCATTGAAATCATGGCCACTGAAACCATCATGTAATGCATGGTTAATTTTTCACTTCTCATATGTATCAAAACTCAACTAAATAGAAAAAGTTTACATTTTGACTGCCTTCAAAATATAATTGGATTTCAAGAGGAAAGCAATACAGTATAATACACGGAGTGAATGGTAGTGAATGTTTTTAACTATATTAGAACTTTTAGGGGGGGTTTAATTACATTAATTGGATTTAGATGTACTGCTACGGTATGTTTTCTTTTATGTGCTGTGAGCTGCTCCTAGTCCCCGGAGAGGGGCTGCATACAAATCCAACAAACAAACAAACAAATAAATACTAAGAAGTTTCTGATGATAGCTTTGCATATATAAAAATGATGATTTTTTTTTCATGGGGCACAAGTACTTTCACATTTTTTCTTGGAATTTCTGAGTAACATCTGCAGACCCTTTAATACTTATTAGTAAGGAGCATGATAGCCTCCTCCTTCAAAAGTGGTCTATGAAAACATATTCAAAAGAACACAACAATAAGTATTGAGATGATAAACGCTTTGATAATACTCAGAGTTTGACCTTGAAACATTAATTTGGCACATAATCTACCTCAATCTCTTCCAAGAATGGCTTTATGTGTAGGACTTGCTTTTGTAGTTATCATTCTATGGTTCCTCTCCCCCTTTTTCTGTTTTAAGGCAAGAGAGAACAAGAGACATATTCAGAGGATTGTTTATTATTATTATTTTTTAATGTATGCTCTTAGAACAGAGCAAGCTTTACCACGGCTCAGAATGATCATTGATCTATCCTACCTTTGGTTTACTTCTTGTTCTTAGTGCCTGATTTGACTAATGACTTATAAGGAACAACAATTTGGGTTGACTAGAGTAGTGCGTTTACTTAACCAAAGGGCAGCAATAGGATTTGTAGAAAGAAAAGGAAATTATGACATATTATGAGTGCACTTTCATCATCAGTTGGAGAACTGGTTTGGTGTAATGGTTAAGGCACCAGCCTAGAAACTGAATGATTGTGAGTTTTAGTCCCTCCTTAGGCAGACAGCCAACTAGGTGACCTTGGGCCATTCTCTCTCAGCTCTGGAAAGAAGGTAATGGTAAACCACTTCTGAAATCTTGCCAAGAAAACTGCAGGGACCTAAGTAGGTAATTGCCAGAATTAAGACTGACTTGAAGCCCCGCTCCCCGAAAAAAAAAAGTCAGTTAGAATTACTCTTCACTATACAATAGAGGTCTTTAAAGTGGACTTCAACTCCCAGAATTCTCCAGTCAGCATAGCTATGCTGGCTGGAGAATTCTGGGAGTTGAAGTCCACAAGTCTTAAGGTTGCCAAGTTTGGGGAGCCCTGCTATATAGTTTGTATCTAGTTTGGCTATTAGTGTAATATAAAATGGCAATTATGAAGAAATATAAAATATAAAATAACCATTGGAAACTGGGGCAATCATGGCCAGGGGGCAGGGAAAGTGAGGAAACCCAAGAAAATAGCTGAGATTATGTGATTGAAATACTATCTCTTTTTATGAGTGTCACAGTGAAGATGCTTCAATTGCACAATCTCAGTGGCTAAACACCAAGAAAATATTTGTGTATTTGAAAGAACATCTGTCCATTTAGAGAGAAACTTATGTTTGACTTTCACAGTAACTTTTAAATAGATGATGCCATTTTTTTAAAAAATGCATGCTTCCACTCACATAGGTGAAGCTAAGTTTCTTTTTTTAATATTTCTAACACACACACCCTCCAAGATTCTATAGTCTGAATAATTGGAGCTTATAAGAAATAATTATAAAGTGGAATATTGGAAATAAGCGAAATGTAACAAAGTAAATAACCACCCAAGCATTTCATATTAATAGTATTTGGGGCTCAAATTTTAACATTTCCAGATTTGAGTCAGATCACTGAAATTAGAACTGAACAACCATTATACTTGCATAATCATACAGTGTACAAAGAATATGACCTTGTCTGCTGAGAATCGACAGCACTCACAGTGGTGAATGAGAGGAAACTTCTGGAGAAACATAGCATTTGGGAAAATGTTCCACTTTTACTGGTCATGATCCTATAATTAAGGAGAGTATTTAACTAAATATACGTCTTTAAGATGACTATCTAGAACTCAAGGGCAGAGTTTGATCCTTTCATTTGCCAAAGAGTTATGTCTCCAACTTCAATAATTTGCTCTTATACCATATTAGGCAAGCTTTCTGCTATACCTGTCATATACTGATCTACTGAACGTTCATAACGTTGGATTAATGTATGTCAAACTCACACTAGGTGTCAAACTCACCTGGTGACTACCAGATAGGTAGAACTTCTGTTCCCAGCCAGCATGTTATGGGAGGGCACAATATCTATGAAAGTTGTCTACCAATTTCTTGGTGATGGCCTAAGGCCCATAAGGAAATTAAAACAGCCTCCAAGTCTAACAAGAGTTGGTAGCAGCATATAGAACATTTTGGTAACACTGTCCGAGTTCCATTTTTGTTTCTGAGTGTAGTTCAGATGCCCTGTTCTTGACCAGTTTGGAATCTTTAAATAGCCAGGGCCTGCATGCCTGTTCCAGTGTGTTTCTTGGTGACTTTGTGCTCTAACAAATAAACTTTATTTAAATCAGCTTATTTTGGCTAGAGGTACATGATGTCCCAGGGTAGAATCCAGATATAATTGTTTGCTGTATCCGGCAACTGGTAATCTTCATGTTTTTGCAAGATTGAAGAATGGGTATGTGGTTAAAGCCAGCGGTGGATTGCTACGGGTACGGTACAGTTCTATGAACCAATAGTGGCGGTGGTGGGAGGTTCCACCCACCCGCCCTAGACGATTCTGCAGATGCACGCACACGAACCAGTAGCAATGGGATTTAGAACCCATCAGTGGTTAGAGCATTATTTAAATTTAAATGTAAAAGAATAGAATAGAATAGAATAGAATTCTTTATTGGAAGATTGGACACATAAGGAATTTGTCGTGGTGCATGGGCTCTCAGTGTTTAACTGAATATGTTTAACTGAACTCTATATATTGTTTTTGAATGTCTTGGATATAAAAAGTAATATTAAAATGTTCTGTATTCTTTTTTGTTGATATATGTTTTCTTTTAAACCATCCAGAGCTGTGGAAGCCAGTGGCCTTGAAATTGAAATACTACAATAAATAAGGCATAAATTATAAAATAGTAATAGCATTTTCTTGCACTCTGAGAACAATATGCACATACATACATACATACATACATACATACATACATACATACATACATTTCTGTATGATTTCAAAGGAATCTTGTGGATTTCTTCAACTTTTCCTTGAGAAATCACAGAAATGAATTGATGCCATCTAGTGGATTATTAATTTAGCTAGAATTTGAATATTTAGGTTATGTATTTGGTATAACTATTGTTCATAAGACAGTACCGCCGTCCCAACATGAATGTTTTGGAATATTTATTTCATTGTTGTAGTGAATGCTGGCATAAACATATTATGTGACTGATGTCTCATTGTATCTATATATATAGGAAAATGTAGGCCATGTTTCATAATAGTTTGTTCAATTTTTGAAAGAAATATTAAATTTACAATATGATTTTCAGCCTGTATAAGCTGCTTCAATTATACAGCTATATAGTGCCCAATAACCAAATTTCTCCAGGCAGATTACATTATTATTTAAAAACACAATTAAAAAGTTAAAAATATTCAGCACAGGAAGTAAAGACACAATGCAATATTAATTAAAAATCAATTCAGTATGATTATATGCTCTAAACTCTAAATCCTGTTAAGTATTGAGATGGCATAATTTCCTCCAAGGTCCGCAATTCAAGTGAGAAAATGGAGACTGTTGATTGGGTGAGCATCCCTAGTGCCAGGTAATGGGGTGAGCTCCTGTTAGTTGTCCCAACTGCTGCCAACGTAGCAGCTTGAAACCACATAAAAAATACAAGTAGAAAAATAGGAACCACCTTTGCTAGGAAGGTAACAGCATTCCATGCACCTTTGGTATTTAGTCATGCCAGCCACATGACCATGGAGACATCTTCGGACAGTGCTGGCTCTTTGGCTTTGAAATGGAGATGAGCATAAGTAGCACCTCTACTTATGAACTTCATTTGTTCCGTGACCAGGTTCTTAAGTAGAAATGTTTCTAAGAAGAAGCAATTTTTCCCATAGGAATCAATGTAAAAGCAAATAATGTGTGCAACTGGGGAAACCACAGGGAGGGTGGAGGCCCTGTTTCCTCCCAGGAGATTCCTAGAGTGGCCACACGGAGGCTTCTCCCCGCCTTTTCCGGCCTCTGTTTCCTCCCAGGAGATTCCTAGAGAGGCCCCACGGAGGCTTCTTCCTGCCTTTTCCGGTTACAGTTTTGGAGGCTTGGGTTTGTAAGTGGAAAATGGTTCTTGAGAAGAGGCAAAAAAAATATTGAACAACCAGTTCTTATCTAGAAAAGTTTGTAAGTAGAGGTGCCATTAGGTAGAGGTACCACTGTATGTGCAAGGGGGTTAAGTTATTACACCATTCTTGTTAGATCAGGTGAATGGGCATAGATCAATTATCAAAAAGGGTTTTTTTCATATAAATGGGAGGGATTAATAAATTCACTCTATGAAATAAGGTTGAGCAGTTTGAGAGGACGGGAAAGACTGAAATGCTTGGAGTGATACAATCCTCAAAGTGAAGGAACTGAAGTGATATGGATATTATAACAGGCTGCATACTACATAGAGCAGTTTATGAACATAATGGAAGCAAAGATAGTTTACGAAGATTTAGAAGAGTACTGAGAGTGATTGTGATACAGAGTAGATTTATGTTTATTTCCTTTCCTTTCCTTATCATATGTCTTCAAGTACTTTGGCTTGCAGTTTCTTACTATTTTTCTACACCTTGCAAATTTTGCTTTTCCTGAAAGGCATTGATTGAGGAGTACACATGTAGGACCATGTTGCAATCAATACAATTACAGCTAGTATGTCTGGACTGGAAAAAATCTAGATAAATACTAGATAGAAGCAAAAAGACATTCTCTCTTATTGACTGGTTAGTCAGATTTCGTAGGTCATTAAGATAAGTCCTATGTACCATGAAAGCATTTATAGCTTGTTGACTTTATCAGACTTTATGAAGCCAAGACAGAATTAACATTTTACATGGATATCCCATTTGTTCCCCAACTCTAAAAATATGTAAAAAATATGATTTCAACAATCAAGTTATCGAAGCGTGGAACTCATTACCGGACTCAATTGTGTCAACCCCTAAACCCCAACACTTCTCCCTTAGACTCTCCACGATTGACCTCTCCAGGTTCCTAAGAGGCCAGTAAGAGGCGTACATAAGTGCACTGGTGTGCCTTTCGTCCCCTGTCCAATTGTCTTTCCTTTCTTTCACCTATCTTATATATTCTCTTCCTTTCATATATCCTCTCCTCTAAGTTCACTTTCACCCTCTTTTATATTATCACATGTCTATTTTTCTTCCTATGTATCTGTGTATTGGACAAATGAATAAATAAATAATAAATAAATAAATAACTCACAATCTCTTGTTATATAGTAGTTGCAATAGTTTTCCCTGAACATGCATAGAGGTGGTGTAACAGCTCCTTCTACTGGTTAACTACTTATAGTGGAACTTGAGAGTACAAACAGCAAGTTCTCCACAAGCAAAATCGTGATTTAAGAGATTCCAGTAAATGTAGATGACAGCCTCAGATTATTTTCCTAGATTTTAAGAGAGAGAAGCCTAATGAGATTGGTACTATGGCTGGACAGAAATATGTGTGAGTTAGTAGTCAAAATTGTCATTTTTTTTATTTCAAAGCAGATAGCCTGCAAGGTCCCTTCTAACTCGGTTAATATATTAGACATTCCTTGCTTTTTGAACAGGAAATTTCTTTTAATAGGCACTTTTTAGACTGCTTTTCAGAGTTAAAAATAATATTAAGTACTTGTGATTAGATTTTATTTCTTTTGTATTTGTTTTTTTTCTTTTTGATTATGTATATTTGTGTATTATATTTGTGTATTGTATGAGGTTTTTTATTGCATGTTATATGTTTTTTAATGAAGAAATTTAATAAAAATTATTTATATATAAAAAAGAAATATTCTTAGGGCAACAAATGGGTCAACTTCTAATTTTAGTAGCTAAAGATGCTGGTAACCTTTTAGCACAATTCATTTCTTTCTATAGTTTCACTGACAATTATGAATACTGAACAAACTCCTCGAGTGAACTAGAAAATAGTATGCAGCAAAGTGAAATGGAATGGATATTATAAGAACCTCCTTGTGTTCAATTTGCAATGCAGTAATTAAATATCTTTTTCTGGGGCTGAAGCTCACACCTTTTTACACATTACAGAAACAAGTAGATTTACTCCTGGGCTGGAAGATATTCAGTGCCACTATGGGCAAAATTGTTAACTTTTTTCTGGCAATATAATGCTCAATATTTTGAACATGAGTTTCTAGGATGACTCCATGATCTGAAATGATGCTCAAATTAGTTACATGATCATGATTTTTCTATTTGAATCTTTAAACTATGAATAATTTGACTGAGGAGGAAAGGAAGGAGAATAGTAAAAATCTTGTCTACAATTTGTAATGTATTTTGGCTGTGTTAATGCACAAAAGTCCCTATTTATTTAATATAGTTGACTGGATAAACTATAATTGTCTGGTTTGACATAGCTCATTAACTTACAAACAGCCACATTAAGCTTAAATGTTCTGATAAACCCAGTACTTATGTGGAAAGTTCCATTGGAAACTAGGGTTTTGATCTTTGTTTCTTTCCCACAGCATTTCTTTCTTTTCTCTCTGTAGTATTACACCATAATTAAAGGATATGTATGTAGAGAACTTATGAATTCTAGTGGCAAAGGGACCCTTGGTTAGTGTGAAACTGCATTGGCATCCTTTGGTTTCAAAAGACCATGGTATCATGCTCTGAACATCCCAGAGTAAGAAGCCTGGGTAGGTTAGTACAGTGTGCCCTTGATTTTCGCGGGTTCGAACTTTGCGAAAAGTCTATACCACAGTTTTTCAAAAATATTAATTAAAAAATACTTTGCAGTTTTTTCCCCTATACCACGGTTTTTCCCGCCTGATGATGTCATATGTCATCGCCAAACCTTCGTCCGCCTTTAATAATTTTTTTAAAAAATAAACTTTAATAAATAAACATGGTGAGTAATAATCTAAATGGTTGCTAAGGGAATGGGAAATTGTAATTTAGAGGTTTAAAGTGTTAAGGGAAGGCTTGTGATACTGTTCATAGCCAAAAATAGTGTATTTACTTCCGCATCTCTACTTCGCGGAAATTCGACTTTCGCGGGCGGTCTCAGAATGAAAATTGAGGGAACACTATATGGAGGATAGATTGTTACCCTTAAAGCAGATTCCACCTTCTCCACATCTCTGAAAAAATCCAATGGAATGGCAAAGATCAATGCGATTGGTTCCAGCTACTTCATAGGAGTTATCAGAATGTGGCTGTACACAGTCACAAACTGCTTCCAAGACTTTGGCTCCAGATTTTGCCCCAAGGTTTACTCCTGAAGCCTTTTCCAATTAAGGCTATAGCCACAAGGCAGTGGAGGTTTGCAGTCAGAGTTTCCTTTCTCCTAATGGTTGACCAATGTGAAACATGGGTGCAAGTATGGATGAGAAAATAGCCATGGAGAAAATTGCTGGAAAGATTCACTCTTAGGAGGCTGGGATGAAGGATACTCAGTCTAAACCAGGAGAGCACAAAGTGGGAATATTCAGTCAGTCAGTCATCATTCATTCATTCATTCATTCATTCATTCATTCAATTTTTATGCTGCCACTCCCTAGGCACTCTGGGCGGCTCACAACAAAAAATAAGCATCCAAAATACTAAAACAAAACCCTATAATAACAGTTTAAAAATAATTAAAGTAAAGAAACCCAATCAATTCCATATATGGCCGGATCTCAATGGTTATCATCATCAGATCAACGGCTCCAGGCCTGCTGGAAAAACCAGGTCTTTACCACTTTCTGGAAAGCCAGCAAGATTGAGGTAGTCTGGATCTCAGGAAGTAGCTGGTTTCAGAGAGTTGGAGCAGCCACAGAGAAGGCCCTCTCCCATGGACCTGCCAGTTGACACTGTTTAACTGACGGGACCTGGAGAAGACCAACTCTGTGGGCCTTTACCGGTCGTTGGGATCTATGTGGTAGAAGGCGGTCTCGAAGATAGTCTGACCCTAAACCATGTATGACTTTAAAGAGAATGACCAACACCTCAAATTGTGTCCAGAAACCAATCGGAAGCCAGTGCAGTCTGCAGAGGATTGATGTAATGTGGGTATACCTAGGTGCACCCACAATAGCTCGTGTGGCTGCATTCTGAACACTCTTCAAGGGTAGCTCCATGTAGAGCGCATTACAATAATCTAGCCATGAGGTGACAAAGGCATGACTGACTATGAAT
Organism: Erythrolamprus reginae; assembly: GCF_031021105.1. Lineage (NCBI taxonomy): Eukaryota > Metazoa > Chordata > Lepidosauria > Squamata > Dipsadidae > Erythrolamprus > Erythrolamprus reginae. The sequence goes on along the minus strand of NC_091951.1, from coordinate 304,004,402 downwards.
AGAGCCTCCTGATCCAAGAAGGGTCAGAATTGGTACACTAGGCGAACCTGTGCAAAGGTCCCTTTAGCTACAGCTGTCAGATGTTGGTCTAATTTTAGCTGTGAGTCTAGGAGGACACCCAAATTGTGAACCTGTTCTGAGGGGGGTAATTCCCCCCCCCCAGAACCAAGAACGGACAGTTGGTATAGTCCTTTGGAGGCAATACCCACAACCATTCGGTCTTGTCAGGGTTAAGTCTGAGCATGTTCACTCCCATCCATACACTCACAGCTTTCAGCCACTGGGACATCATATCCACTGCTTCACTGAACTGATAGTGTCACTATTGTGTTTGCCCTGAACTGAACTGATAGTGTCAGTTCAGGGCAAACACAATAGTGTTTGCCCTGACATGAAGAACCAGTTCAAAGGTGTTGCAAGGCAAGGACTGGTTCAGTATCCCTAACATTTCCAGCTATTATCTAACAACTTTAAAAAAAATCTTTATCTCTCTGAGTCACTTGCTATTTGATTTGCCATTTGAATTATAGATTATGGAACATTCTTTTCTTATCAACAAGAACATTTGCTAGGTCATATCTTGGTTTCCAAATGAAAGGATGTTACACTGGTTCACCACTTTTAATGGGACTGGCATATGGCATAGACTTTATTAGTTGAGTTTTTATTGCTTTATTCCATGAAGAAACACAGACCTCATTAATAAAGTTGCAGCTATTTTCTTCTAAGTGCATTTTCTTATCAGGCTGCAAGAGCCTGCATTACTGCTTATTTAGCATTCAGAGCAGTTTATTGAAAAAAAAGCATTATTAAAGAAAAGCATTAAAAGATAATGCAAAAACAAATCCACTTATACCTGACTACTAATATTAGTCCATACTGGACTGCAGCTGGAGGGGGGAAGCACTCTTCTTTACCAACTATATATTCCAAGTTACAGAAATAATTAAATAACATCAATATTAAAACAATCTCCCACATAATCTAGTCTTTCTGATCTCTTAAGTAAAGATAAGTTCTGTTTTCTGTGCTTTGCTGTCTCTAAGTGACAGAGAAAGGAAATGTACACAACTGAAAATAACTACTGTTTCAGAATAACTTTTATTTATTTTCATTTATTTATTAGAGTTGAAAGGGGCCTTTCGGTCATCTAGTCCAACCTGCTGCCCAAGCAGGAGACTATATATCACTTTGAACAAATGGCAGTCCACTTGGCCACTTCAAATATCAACCAACAAATGCTCTACCCTCCACATCGGCAAAAAGAATCCAAACCGCACATATGAACTGAATAAACAATCTCTCACTGCCAAGCCACACTCAGTAAAAGACCTTGGAATACTAATATCGAATGACCTAAGTACTAAAGCCCACTGCAACAATATCGCCAAAAAAGCTTCTAGAGTTGTTAACCTGATCCTACGCAGCTTCTGCTCAGGCAATCTCACACTACTCACAAGAGCCTACAAAACGTTTGCCAGACCCATCCTAGACTACTGCTCATCTGTCTGGAACCCATACCACATCTCAGACATCAACACCCTTGAAAATGTCCAAAGATATTTCACCAGAAGAGCCCTTCACTCCTCCACTGGAAACAGAATATCCTCCGAAAATAGACTAGAACTATGGCGCCTCAAACACGATTTGAGTATTGCCCACAAGATCATATGCTGCAACGTCCTACCGGTCAATGACTACTTCAGCTTCAACCGCAACAACACAAGAGCACGCAACAGATTCAAACTTAATACGAACCGTTCCAAGCTTGACTATAAAAAATATGATTTCAACAATCGAGTTATCGAAGCGTGGAACTCATTACCTGACTCAATTGTGTCAACCCCTAACCCCCAACACTTCTCCCTTAGACTCTCCACGATTGACCTCTCCAGGTTCCTAAGAGGCCATAAAGGGCTTACATAAGTGCACTGGTGTGCCTTTCGTCCTCTGTCCAATTGTCTTTCCTTTCTTTCACCTATCATATATATTCTCTTTCTTTCATATATCCTCTCCTCTAAGTTCACTTTACCCTTATATACAGTGGTCCCTCGATCATCGCGAGGGTTCCGTTCCAGGACCCCTCGCGATGATCGATTTTTCGCGAAGTAGCGGTGCGGAAGTAAAAACACCATCTGCGCATGCGCAGATGGTGTTTTTACTTCCACCGCAGCAGCGAGGAGCCGAAGATTGGGGTTTCCCCGCCGCCTCGCTGCTGCCGCTTATCCGCGCGCGCGCCGCCGGGGCTTCCCCCACCCACCCGGTTAGTGTTGTTGCTTCCCAGCTGGGAAGCGGGCCTCGCGCGCGCGCCGCCGGGGCTTCCCCCACCCACCCGGTTGGTATTGTTGCTTCCCAGCTGGGAAGCGGGCCTCGCGCGCGCGCGCCGCCGGGGCTTCCCCCACCCACCCGGTTAGTGTTGTTGCTTCCCAGCTGGGAAGCGGGCCTCGCGCGCGCGCCGCCGGGGCTTCCCCCCCCCACCCGGTTGGTGTTGTTGCTTCCCAGCTGGGAAGCGGGCCCCGCGCGCGCGCCCACGCCTTTGCTCGCGCCACTTACCGGGGCAAGAGGGGGAAGACCCAGGGGAAGCCGCTCAGCCCGGTGGGGAAACTCCACCATCTACGCATGCGTGGCCATAGAAAAAAAAGGCCACGCATGCGCAGATGGTGTTGTTTACTTCCGGGTTGAAAACTCGTGATATAGCGTTTAGCGAACATCGAGATCGCGAAACTCGAGGGATCACTGTATATTACTACATGTCTATTTTTCTTCCTATGTATTTGTGTATTGGACAAATAAATAAATGAAATAAATAAATAAATAAATAAATAAAAGTATTGGCGCTCACAACTTCTTTATTTAATTTCCCCTCTTCCCACATCTTTCCCCCCTTTCCCCCTTTGCTCTTCCCCTATCCTTGAATCTTTAGATCTGTTGAACTTGGCACCTCTCATAATTCTTCAACAAATAAAGATCATACTGGCTGGGAATTGTTGGAGTTGTAGTCCTAACATATTTGGGAAGCTCAGGATTGAAGACATTGTAGGCAAAGGCATTTGCAGAGGGAATTAAAAAATTCAAACTAGTGACCATGATCGCATGCTCAAGACACAGATTTAAAAAAGGAACAAAACTTTGATCTCACACTTGTGACTACCATCTTGAGCTTTTGAACCTCTTTGTGGACATCCCTACGTGCTATTTTTTAATGACTCAGATTCTTTGGCAGAATAACAATATAAAAACTTAGCTTATCCAGTACAAACTTTTATAATGATTATATGATTGAAAATATTATTTTGAAATCCAAGAAATGTGATGGAGGATTTACGTTATTTCTGCTGATAGTTTTAACTAGGTGTATCTTTCTATGACATGCCCAATGAAATACCTGATTCTCTGTCTCCGTTTTTAATATGATTGTCGTCATTTGACCCATACATTTATTTAACAACATCAGTTTTTCAGGGTTAATTTTCAGGGTTAAATTTCAGGGTTAATTTTTATTTTTAACATGCCCAATAAACATATTCACCAAAATTCCCCTTGTTCCTCCTTTTTCTTTCTCATCCACCTTATTGTAATGTCACATCAAAATATCAGACTTTTGTATCTCTCTCTCTCTCTCTCTCTCTCTCTCTCTCTCTCTCTGCCTAGAATGCAGTTGGAAAGCACATCTAATACTCAACACTAGGAATTGCATCATGAAAATAAGATCATAAAACATTATTTCTCCAGTTTTATCTCCACTAATCAAATGTGGCCCTCATTCTCTATTGGACAGTGGACCATCTATCGGGCAGTTAGGTGAGGTACCTCAGTACTTCATGCAATCAAATTTTCTGTTTAACATGTGCATGGGATTTTGTGGGGAGATCATCTGACAGTGTAGAGTCAGGTCTCATCGGTGTGTTGATGTTACTTGGTTGTACATCTTGTTGCAGAAGAGGCGGAGTAACAACACGACACAAGAGCTGGATTTAAAACTGGGTCATTTTTATTAATTAAATTTGCATAATTTAATTAAATAAATTAGCATAAATTAGCATAATTAAATATAACCCCTAACAAAGGACCCGCAGGGTCAAACAATTGCTTCCGGGGCGGAAAATGATGTCAGAAAAACTTCCGGGGCAACTTATGGGCGTAGCTCCATGCTGATCCAGGTGAGGGACCACGCCCTCACCTGAGACCCTGCCTTGCATTTGCATGTGGGAGGTCCCACCTGCTAACCCCTCCAAAGGGAATTAAATGGTCGGGACCCAAAGACAGGTTCCCCCCAATAGCTCAGGTCGCTCAAACCACAAGCCCTTGGAGAGAACCTGTCAATCATCCCCAAAGATGCCCAACAGAGAACACGCAGTTGCTAAACCACCACCCAGTTTTCCGCCCCTAACCTGCCTACCCAAATGACCAAAGGTAAGCCAATTAGCCTACACAGGGGCGAAGCACCCCCTAACCGCCTATCCGTTGCCGCAGTGTGGAATAGGCGAAAAAATGGTCATAGCAAATGCCATGACCGCCAAAAATTCCTATTCGGCCCCCTAGGGCGACCCTCTGTAGCACACTGAAAGATAGGGAGGGCGGGTGGGTGTTCGCTGCTGAGTCCAGGGCGAAAAGGAGGTTTTCTAGCCTGCCCAGCCCTTTTATAGAGCTGGCAGGCTCCGCCCTGGACTCATCATCAGGCAGGCCAAAGCCTCCTGATGATGCATTTCCAAGATGGTGTCTGCCAGAGATCGTGTCTCCTGGCCCTGCTGCAAAAACTGCCGGGGATGAAGACACCAACAGGTAATACCTGACTGGTGAAACAAAGAGTTGTGGTCTTATTCATTTATTTATTTATTAGATTTCTATGCTGCCCTAATGCTTGGAGGCTGATGAGGTCTGGATGGGGACAAATTTTATTTATTTATTTGTTTGTTTGTTTGTTTGTTTGTTCATTCGTTCATTCGTTCATTCGTTCGTTCGTTCGTTCGTTCATTCATTCATTCATTCATTCATTCATTCATTCATTCATTCATTTATTTATTTATTTATTTATTTATTTATTTATTATTTGATTTGATTTGTATGCCGTCCCTCTCTGTAGACTCGGGGCGGCTAACAACAGTAGTAAACAGCAAGATCAAGTGATTATGAGAATTTGGTTCTTGCAGTGTTGGACATATTGCATGTTTTCCCTGTGGTTGCATATGTTGGGTACATAATCTGGAAATTATGTAGAAAGAATTGGGTATGTCTGGTTTAATAAAAAGAAGGACCAAGGGGTAGTGTTAATTATAGCAGTGTTCCAATATCTAAGGGGCTGCCACAAAGAAGAGGGATCGGCCTATTCTCCAAAGCAGAGCAAGGCAGAACAAAAAGCAACAGATGGAAAGTAATCTAGGAGAGAAGCAACATAGAGATAAGGAGAACCTTCCTGACAGTTAGAACAATTATCCAGTGGAACGACTGGCGTACAGAGATTGTGGGTGCTCCAACACTGGAAGTTTCTAAGAAGATATTGGTCCACCATTTGTCTGAAATGGTATCCACTTGAGCAAAAGTTTGGATTAGAAAATCCCTAAGGTGCCTTCCAACTCTGTTATTTCACTATTCTGCTGTTTGCAAAGTATGTGGCAGCTGTGGGCAGGAAGGTCTTTGCAAAGGTTCAACTGGCATGCCATTCATGTTTTTTTCATGAATCAAGAGGCCATCCCATCCCATAACTCATGTTCTGATCATTTCAAAGTTGCTCTAGATGCTTCACCTGGGCTGTCCATGTAGACCACTCAGAAATCACAAGTCTAGAATGCAGCAGCAAATAGCAAAGGATCAACTGATGATGTAACACCTTTGCTACATGAACTTACTAGTTGGCATCTAGATATAGTTCAAGGTGATGGTTATTAACTATAAATAGCATTGGGCGTGACTAATTAAAGGACTACCAGTTTCGCAGTTTCACATTCTGCTGACTTGTATCGATTAAACAATACTATTTAGCATGACTGAAGAATTGGGCCTTTTCTATAACAGCATTGCAATATGGTCCTGAACTCATTTGCCTTTAGGTTACCTTTAAAAAGCTCATCCACTACCCCAGGTCTTAAATTGGTATGTTAGCCTGTTCCCCTTTCAGATTATTTTGTTCTTTGGACATAGCTTGTGTTTCATATAATGTTATTTCTTTTAACTTTTGAAGCCCTTCAGAGTCACTCTGGAGCTGGCCGACCTAGAAATTCAACAAATACACCACAAAATTTGGGAGCTGATTCTTGTAACACTACCAGGCATATTCTTTTTTATTTATAAAAAATTATTTCTCCTCTCAAAATATTGTAATACCAAACATCTTTTTCACTCTCCTAATTCTGTTCATTAACAGAGGTCGCTCACCTGAAAACGATTGTTCTAAATGTGCCTGTGATGGTGAAAAAAATAAGATCATTGTATTTTTATAAGTCTTATTTAACTTGTAAGTATTGGTGCCTGTATATGGACAACTTGATTTTTTCATTATGTTGAAGGTGGATTTTAATCTAAATATGTAGCAGGAAGACGCTATCCTTCATGTTTCCTAAGGAATTCTGAACATTTATTATGAACACCTTTGAAGAGTCTTCAATTTAACAGATTAAGAGTTGGAAGTGACCTTGTCCAAGCCCCCCCAATCCAAGCAGGTGACCCTACATCTGCCTCTAACTAGGATCGAACTCCCAACCTACTGAGGCAAGAGCACCACCTCTAGGCCACAGCAACTGGGCTTTGGGAAAGGTTGACTCCAAGCATTGAAATAACAAATCTCACACCCACATATAAATGTACCAACTGTTGATTTCTTGCATTGTAATAAAGAGCAAGGTGACTTATCTTATTAATTGCAATGCTGCCTCTATTATAATAGTTTCTCCATTCCATTTAGCTTTCCATTTCTTTGTCTTTGTTCAGCAATTAGACTAATATCTCTCATCTAATTCATCTTGGAAGTTACTTTGGTGTTGTGTTACTTTACAAATGGTAAGACCACACAGTCTGGGCTCTGCTAACACATTATGTTGTATTATGTATAATGTACGATTAGACAAATGTAAATATTAACATTACATAACATACATGTGGCTGTTGTAATTACAACATGCCATCTAAAAATCTTTATTGGACAAAACAGTTTTGCTCAAATGAAAAAAAGTTATTTATTTTTAAAGTTTCTCATAATTTATTCTTCTTAAATTATATCTGATAAAAGCTTTAATACTTTATAAATACCTGTAAAGAAAATATAATGTTCATTTTCTTTGACATAAAACATTTTTGTCTTTCATTTTACATTTTCACAAACACATACTGGCACCAAGAAAAGACTTAATCAAAATAAATTAGCACTCTTAGGATTTGGTATAGGTTGGAAATATTCACATTATTAGAATTTGCACAAGATTAATTTAGATTTCATTTAATCTTAGCTACAATATGGATACTGACTGTAAACAACAAATAAAGTATAATTCATGTGTATAAAAGAGCATGACAATAATATACTGTACTAACAACTGCTATTATTGAATGGCAACTATAATAATGCTGTTCCCTCTAGACAGAGATTTGTAAACTTCACAGGTTAAGTTAGAAATGAGAATTCAAATCCTGACTGGGTCCACACATTGTATTAAATTGTGTATTTTAAGGATGTTTGGAATTGGAACCACATATCATAAAACTAAATAAAAGACATATGTATGAATCCAGCTGAAGTGATATGTGCAATATACCTTTCCCTTTTTACTATTTAATAAAGGAAATGCCCTATAATTTTTTGTGTGTTTCTCATAAAATCATAGCCTGGAAGGTACCTTGCAAGTCCTCTAGTTCAACCTCTTCTTATGGAAAGAATTCTTATATTACACCAGACAAATGATTGTTTGACCTTGTTTGAAGACTTCCAGGATCAGAGGCAAGTTAACTATTCTCTCAGTCAGGATATTCCTCCTAATTTTAAATATCTTTCTCTAGAAAACTTTGTTTCTGGTCCTGTCCTTTATCATTGTGGAGAATAAAACCACACCCTCTTCTGATAGCTTCGTATGAGCACATCTTGAATTCTATTCGTGCTTTCCATTTAGATTATCCTCTCTCTGAACTTTCTGCTCCTCTTTTTGTAAATACAGAATAATGGTGAAAAATGAATGAAATGAAATTTTCAGCATAAAAATAATAGTATGTTTAAATTAAGAGGGAAAGGGATAATTATAACTCTTATTATAATTCTCTTCAATAGAATTAATCAAATTCATAAAAAAGACATTCCCAAAATATCAAAATGTTTAAACCCCCCCCCCCAAGATTTTTGCCTTCCCTGTAAGGAATCACTAGCAACAAGTAAGAAGTCTGTCCGATTTCATGCTGCTGTCATTTCCATCATGCTGGATCATTTAAACCAGGGATCTCCAACCCTGGCAACTTTAACCCTTGTGGACTTCAACTCCCAGAATCCCCCAGCCAGCCAAAAAGAACAAAATGAAGAGGTGCCATATTTGGTGAGATTTTGGTGAGATTTACCAAACAAAGGGGAAATTTATATATATATTTCCATATACACTGCTCAAAAAAATAAAGGGAACACAACACAATATAACTCCAAGTAAATCAAATTTCTGTGAAATCAAACTATCCACTTAGGAAGCAACACTGACTTACAATCAATTTCACATGCTGTTGTGCACATTCAACTTTGTACAGAACAATGTATTCAACGAGAATACAGTGATACCTTGTCTTACAAACTTAATTGGTTCCGGGACGAGGTTCTTAAGGTGAAAAGTTTGTAAGACGAAACAATGTTTCCCATAGGAATCAATGAAAAGCGATTAATGCGTGCAAGCCCAAAACTCACCCCTTTTGCCAGCCGAAGCACCCGTTTTTGCACTGCTGGGATTCCCCTGAGGCTCCCCTCCATGGGAAACCCCACCTCTGGACCTCTGTGTTTTTGCAATGCTGCGATTTCACTGAGGCTCCCCTAGCTGGGAAAACCCCACCTCTGAACTTCCGTTGCCAGCGAAGTGCCCGTTTTTGCACTGCTGGGATTCCCCTGAGGCTCCCCTCCATGGGAAACCCCACCTCTGGACCTCTGTGTTTTTGCAATGCTGCGATTTCACTGAGGCTCCCCTAGCTGGGAAAACCCCACCTCTGAACTTCCGTTGCCAGCGAAGTGCCCGTTTTTGCACTGCTGGGATTCCCCTGCTGGGATTCCCTTGCAGCATCACAAAACACGGAAGTCTGGAGGTGGGGTTTCCCATGGAGGGGAGCCTCAGGGGAATCCCAGCAGCACAAAAATGTGTGCTTCGCTAGCAACGGAAGTCCGGAGGTGGGGCATCCCAGCAGCAGCGGTGGGTGTGTAAGGTGAAAATAGTTTGTAAGAAGAGGCAAAAAAATCTTAAACCCCGGGTTTGTATCTCAACATATTTTCCAAATTTCCTTCTGCCTGAAATACTATTGATTGCACATTTAGATTGAGCCCCTTTCAATCTCTTCTGAGCTACCTTTTAAATGTATTATATACCTAAAACATGGATGTGGCTTTCTAGCACTATGCTTTTTGCTCAGGGATGATAATAGAAAGACAGACAAGTCTCCTAGTATCTCCAAACAACGTTACATTTTGAGATAGGCCAGTGGAAATAAAATCTAAAGTATTTGTAGTTTGTACAGAGGGATAATAAACACAACTGTTGCAAAGAATTTATGCTATTTCCTAGAGATATGATTTTACTCGTTTCTGAAGGAGGCTGCCTATCTGAAAGGATTGTTGATTGCTTTGAATAAATAGGTTGTCATTTCTTATCTAACAAGCTTTTTGCTTTCCTCATTCTTTATGCTATTGTTAGATACAGAATAATACCAATTGTATTCATGGAAAGATGACAATTAGTCTGAAATTAGGAGTGCATTGCAGATGTGAATATTTCCAACCTAATGTTTCTGCCAAGAACTCTTTTTTTAATTTTCCTCATTTAGAATATCAATCAAAGCTTGAAGTAGTCTGTCATCCCTGTGTTTATATGATTTTGAATTGTAAAAAAGGTCAACATAGTCACTATATAGAGACTCCTCTGAGTCTCTCAGCTGGGGACCTTGGTTTAGTTTCTCGAGAGCTTGATAGAAATGTTCATATGGAATATCTGTGTTTTCATTTAGCATCTTCTTTGGTAGATGATTCCCAACCAGCTGACTATGGAATGCATTTTGCAGTAGACGGAGCATTGCAGCAGAAGGAACCACATCTTGGTTTTGCTGTTTGCTTCCTCTCACTTTGTATCTGTCACTCAGGTTTTCTTGCATGGTGTGGTCCTGAAAGATAGATATTGAGTGTACCAAACATCGGGAAATATTGATTATTGTCAAAAGTATATCACATTTTTTTCTGCGAATGCTGTTTGAACCGTACGTACTGAGAACAAAATTACAGAATTCTATCTTTGTGGTGCTAGACATGTGTAGCTAGTTATTTGTCTTTGAGACTCAGCTCACTTAAGATGCTATAGAGACCTGTGGAGAAATTTTGCAATGGCTTGAGGAATTAGCTTATTTAGGAAGTTTATGTACTAATTCTAAACGAATTAGAATATAAGGAGTTATTTTGAACCATATTATTATTATTATTATTATTATTATTATTATTATTATTATTATTTAGATTTGTATGCCGCTCTTCTCCGAAAACTCGGGGCGGCTCACAGAATAAATATAGAAACAAAGTGTACAAAACAAATCTAATACTGTACATTTTAAAAACTACAGCTTAAAACCCTATATTACTCAATCAGACAATCCAGTCACACCATGCATCACATTTATTGGTCAAGGGGGCAAGATATAATTGCCCCAGGCCTGGCGACATATGTGAGTCTTAAGACTCTTGTGGAAGGCAAGGAGGGTGGGGGCAGTACGAATCTCTGGGGGAGCTGATTCCAGAGGGCTGGGACCCCCACAGAGAAGGCTCTTCCCCTAGGCCTCGCCAAATGACAATGTGTGGTTGATAGGACCTGGAGATGGCCAACTCTGTGGGACCTAACTGGCCTCTGGGATTTATGTGACAGAAGGCGGTCCCGTAAGTAATCTGGTCTGATGCCATGTAGAGCTTTGTAGGTCATTATCAACACTTTGAATTGTGTCCGGAAACCAATTGGCAACCAGTGCAGTCTGCGGAGTATTGGAGAGACATGGGAAGACATGGAGAGACATCTAGGAAGACCCATGACCACTCATGCAGCTGCATTCTGCACGATTTGAAATTTCCGAACACTCTTCAAAGGTAGCCCTTTGCATTTATTTATTTATTTTATTTATTAATTGGACTTATATGCTGCCTCTCTCCGGGGACTCAGGGCGGCTCACAACATTTTGATAAAAAGATACAATATAAAACATTTCTAAGCCAATTAATATAATAATTACTTTTAAAATTATCTTAAAATTAGTCATTTAAAAACCAACAATCACATTAATAACAAGTGACCAGATGAACAGCTAATAGGCAGGGAATTAGGTAATAACAATTTTTCCAGTGTTATTTCTCCAATTCCTTTTCCATCTAGTGCTTATGCACAATATATTGGCATCATACAAGGAATTTCTTGAACTATGACACCTAGCTATTGTTGTTATGCTAGTCTTTTATCAATTTGCCTTTAAAATCCATCTAATCAAATAGTCATGATCACATCTAATGTTGGGAAATACCAAACTCCCAGGAGGCAAAAGCAATATTGATTTAGATGGATTTTAAAGACTCGTGAATTTATCTTTAATATCCATCTAAATCAACATTGTTTTTCATGCTTTGCATGAAAGACTGGTCTTTATTAATTTAGAAGAAAAATAGTCTCACTTATTTCACATCTTATAAAGCACTTATAGATAGGAAAAGGCTAGATAGGTACCTCCACAGAGTCTAACATCTTTTCCACCCCTCTCCTATCATTTTGGACAGTGTTGTATGATGTATAGATGCGAGGTTGATTCATATGTTCAGGTCGCGTAGAAGTGCCATGCAGAATCAATTTCCAGTTCACAATCCTGCCTTCATTTTGTATTCTTTTAGACTGAGGAAAAGCGTAATTGTCAATCTTTTTGTTGTCCATAAGTTTAAGAGATAAAAATACAAGACTATGAAAAATGCTTATTTAATTTTAAACTATTTCAATTGGATGATATCTGTATACTCATATTGACAATCCATCTCTCCAAAATTAATAGAATATATAAATGTTTCTTAAAATAGCTACATATATAGTTACTTCTACTGAATGCATAGAGATCAAGCATCCATATTTTATTTAAAGGAGTAACAACCATTTGTAATAAAGGATGAGAGAGAAACTTATTCATTTTTTACTATCCCATTCACTTTCTTAATATATATGTAAATCAGAACAAATTAGTGTCTTCAAATATACAAATGTACAATATAGCTTACATCTCAAAAATCCATATACTGTATTTAAAAAACATCTACTATATATTCTATGGTAAAGTATGTACAATTATTTTCAGATAACATATTAAAAATTGGATATAATGTACATTTTGAGATCCATACAAATATTTATGCACAAATGACATGACCATAGGTTGGGTTTTTTTTAAAAAAAATTGAGCAAAATGAAATGTATAAATCATCTCAGTTCTATCTTGGAAGCTTCTCTATTCATTTCTATCTAAATTGAGTTATTGGTGATGAGCCTATAGTAACATTCCTAAAGTATTTTAATTGTTATGCAACTTACAATTTGCCCATTTGGTGTTTCAGGAGACAAATGTGATTTAAATTTTTTAAAAAAATCATAATTAGTATATTTTTTAAATAGGCCATAAAAGTACCAGTTCACCTAAAAACTGTTTTAAAAATTTAAGGATAATTTTGATTCCTTATAAGCAGTGAATCTTAGTAAAAGTTCCACTGGTGGAAGTGATTAGTTAACTCATTGGAACAGGAATGGCTTTTTTACAGCAGTAAGATGCCATGCATTCAAAAACGTTGCTTTCTCTATTTGCCAGTTTACATTGAAATGCTATCTCTTTTGGCTTTTTAAGTCATCAGGTATTCTGTTTTTAAATAAGTGAATAAATAATTTTTCCCTAATGATAATTTATTTTTTGCATTATTCTATATGATCACTAATACAAATACTCCCACCCACCAGTGATCAACTAATTAGATATTTTTCATTGTTGAGTTTTTGTTATCAACACATTTATTTGGACCCTTTAAAAATAATCAGTTCAAACATTTTAAATCAAATTAGAGTTAAACATTTGTTCAAAGCTAACATCATGAAAAAGACATTTTGATTCTTGTGTTTAATTTCTCAACAAAATATTTAAAGCCATTAGCCACAAGAATTATATCTGCTAGTTGACAAAAGCTGAACTATTCAGTATAAATTATCATTCAAATAAATTCACTTTTTGCCCCTAATATAAATACCAGATAATTACTGCAAAATATAGTTACAGTTGGCCTTATTCTAAGAATACCAATCCACAACTGCAGTTCTTGAAGATCTCAAGCAGTATTAATATTTTTCAAAGCTAAGTCTCTAGTCCCTTCTGAGGTATCAAGGAAAAGGTAAAAAAAAGACTTCTGTTTAATCAGAAGAAGGAACTATCACATAATTTCAGTGTCTAGCTTTAGTTGTGAAACATTTGATGATTTATTCATTGTTAATCTTATTCTATGCCTATTTCATCAACAGCTCTGTATGTTGTTATTTTTCTTTTTGTGGGAAACTAGTCTTATAATTTAATACCAAGGGAGTAGGGGAAAATAGTTAGTAGAAACTTTTCACCTCGAAATTAAAGGCCATATTTCAGAAAAAAAGGAAGGCAGGAAGGCAGGAAGGCAGGAAGGCAGGAAGGCAGGAAGGCAGGAAGGCAGGAAGGCAGGAAGGCAGGAAGGCAGGAAGGCAGGAAGGCAGGAAGGCAGGAAGGCAGGAAGGCAGGAAGGCAGGAAGGCAGGAAGGAAAGTGTTCTGGTTTCAGGCTCATACAGATAATAATTGGAATAAATGATTGCTCAATTCATCTCATTGTAAAAACACATCTTCTTTATTTCTCCTTTATTCTCTCATTAATACACCAACTTTGCACGCAGTGTTTTTTTTCCTCATCTTCTATCTTTAGCAATTAAGTAGATTAGCATGGTAGTAAAATAACAACATTCCACAAGTCATTCTAAAATTTATGGGCTAATCAGTGCTAGCCAGGAGTCATAAAAATCAGGTAGTGAATCACATATTGTTGGCTTATGCTCAGGAGCGTGTCCTGGACGCCTCCATCTTGGGATTGCAAGATTGAATGAAATCAGCTTCTCTTCCGTTCACACCCGGATGTGAGGTAACTGATTAACCAGTTCCTCACCTTCTAATATTTCTTCCCTAACACTTGTTCCCTTCTTTTCTGAAAGTGTCTGAAGTAAGGGTTAATCCCTCTCAGATCCTACTCACTAGATCCTGAATACATGTCTACATCATTTGTCTCCCCCTCTGAACTAACCTCCCTTTCTATCTGTAAATCAGGCCTTTCTGCCAATTCAAAATCGTTCTCCACTTCGGAATCTGAATAATCCTCAGGCTGAATGGGAGTATACACAACAGAAGGAAGGAAGGAAGGAAGGAAGGAAGGAAGGAAGGAAGGAAGGAAGGAAGAATAGATTTTCAACAAAAGCACCATTATTATTTGAGAAGAAAATACAAAAGTAGGAACATGATATACTTGACCTTCAGTAGTCGAACACAGATGCACCTACATCTGTTGAAGCTGCAGAAAAATTATATATAACCTATATACTGTATATTTAGTTGAGCAAATCATGATTAGTAATATTGTTTTGCTATATCTTACTTTAAGTTTGCATCCACGCATATAATTTTTCATACTCACTGTATCAATTATTTTTAAAATCCATGTTCCTGTTGGATCCTCACCCCATGTGTGAACTGACATAAAATCCCAGTCCTTAAAACCATAGGGTGATTTATCTCTTTGCCGTTCAGCCAGTAAGACTGTTTTGGTCCCTGTAGAAAAAAGTGACATTCCAGTATGGGATAATATAAAATTCAACTTCAGGCAATAGACACATCTCCTGTATCCTCAGAATCATATTTGTGTCCCCACTGCTGCCATCTTCACAATATTGAGCATTCACCATGAACCAGACAGAAATCTCTCTAACTGACCAATAATACAGTGCTGTCCAACAACAGCCACCTCTCTGTTCAGTTTAGGAAGCCTGAGAAAAAGGTGGCAAGGTATTGATTCTTGAGTTTCAGATGAGCCAGAAGTCAATCAGCTCAGCTGCAGAAAAAGTACTAAAAACATAAGCACACACAACAGCATGAGATTGAACCCAGATCAATGCGAAACAGGGGCTGTAAAGGCCCATAGATAAATCCCAGATAGATAATCTTGTGTACTTAGCAATAAGAAAATTTATATCCCTTTATATTGAAGAAATTATGGGATCAGTTTCAAATTAATAGAAGTATCAAAACTTGAGAAGTGAATCTATTTGTATAGGATTTTATGCATGTAGGTTTCCATGGAAGTTGTATTATAATATATATCTATTATATTTCTATGAACATAGGGTATTAAGCCAAGGCTTCATCTTCATATATCTATGCTTAATACATAAATTTTGATAGGGTAGATGAGTTGGCTTGCTACTATGCCTCATGACTTCTTTCAACATATGGATTGGGGTTCATAAAACATAAAATGAGCTAGTATTTGTAGGTGTGGAATATGACATATCAAGCTGCTAAGATGTTCACTGTATGCCCAGACCAGTGGCAGGTTGCACTGACTTGCATAAAAATGCGCTTTGTGCGCATTGTCCTGATTCCACATGCGCGGAAGCAAAAGATTACTGAAATCTCATCCCCACATGAGATTTTGCTTCTGCGCATGCACAGGAAACACCCCCCCCCAAAAATTAAGAAAAAAAAGTTTGTGCCACCTGATGGACCGGCAAAGATGGCACTGGAGCAGTCATATGTAAATTGTGCAACCTGGTGACCGCTACCAGAATGGAGTCTCCTAGTGCAGCGATAGGAACACACTTCTGGTCCAGAGAAGGGGAAAAAAAAGAGATTGCCAGGAGCACAATATACAATGATACCCCACCTCCGGACTTCAGGGGAATCCCAGCGCTTCAGCTGGTCACGGAAGTCCGGAGGTGAGGTTTCCCAGTGAGGGCAGCCTCAGGGGAATCCCAGCGCTTCGGCTGGTCACGGAAGTCCGGAGGTGAGGTTTCCCAGTGAGGGCAGCCTCAGGGGAATCCCAGCACTTTGGCTGGCAACAGAAGTCCGGAGGCGGGGATTCCCAGCGGTGCAAGGCAAAAGGGGTGACTTTTGGGATGGGGTTACATGCATTATTTCCTTTTGCATTGATTTGTATGGGGAAAATTGCTTCGTCTTACGAACTTTTCATCTTATGAACCTGGTCACGGAACAAATTAATTTCACAAGACGAGGTATCACTGTATATGAAAAATTACTCTTTTTACCATGCACCATTCTAACTTTAACAGAGAACAAAACCAAAATGCCATAATATATGGCTTGCAATGAAATTAAGAATGCTGTCTTATTCTAACAAGCTAAACAATAATAGCTCGATATGTAAGTCTGCATTCAGTGTGCCTTCCATAAGAGAGATGCATAGTTTTGTTAGAAGTACTTTACACTAACAGTATTGGCAGTGGTATTTTAGGAGTGTACTAAATCAAACTGCATGGAGACCAATTTAATAAGATCAATAAAAATATGTCAAATTATGGAATTTTCTATCACCCAATAAAATAAGACCATCTGATTAGGCTTATTAAAAGATGAAACAAATCCCAGGGAAGAAGGATACTGTATTAAGCTCTCTTCTGAAATGCTGTTGCTTTCACTTTAAACCCCAGCAAATATGCATGATTTGGCTAGATAATGCAAACGAAGTGCATGGTTTAGATAGAATCAGTTGCTATTTGAATGACTCCAGCTCTATGGAACTAACCCCCCCCCCCCCAAATATCTGTACTGCTCCCACCCTGCTGGCCTTCTCAAAGGCTACAAAGACCTGGCTTTGCCGGCAGGCCTGGGGGCCATTAATAATAATAATAATAATAATAATAATAATAATAATAATAATAATAATAATAATAACAACAACAACAACAACAAACAACAACTATCATCATCATCATCATTATTTAAATTTGTATGCCGCCCTTCTCCGAAGACTCGGGGCGGCTCCCAGAATACATTACTTGTACACAGAAAGATGAATTATACATCTTTCATGGCCAAATTGTATTGAATAATATGTATGTTTTGATTGGATTGCTGAATTGTGGGTTTTAACTGGGGTTATTGTTTTAATTTGTACCTACTTCTTTTTATTGTTAACTGTACTTTTTTGTATTGTTTGTAAGATGCCCTGAATCCTTTGGGATTGGGTGGCATAGAAATCAAATGAACAAATGAATGAATGAATGAATGAATGAATGAGTGAATGAATGAATAAATAAATAAATAAATAAAATTCAAAATGTTCTCATGAATACAGTATATGCATACACATGTACATATTGTACAATGTACATATACATATATATATATATATATATATATATATATATATATATATATATATATTTGTTTTCGTAAATTTTCACGGGTATATGTATGTAGATTGTTCTGAGTTCGGGTTTTGCCCTGTGTAAACATGCAAAATATTACACAGGGCAAAACCCGAACTCAGAACAATCTACATATATATATATATGTACATACATATATGTACCTATATACATATTGTACAATACATACTGTACATATACATACATGTACAATGTTTGTGTGTGCGCATGTGAGTGTGTGTCTGTGTAATTTCAAGATATTTTTTTCTTTGTTTCCATTCTAATTTATTGGCAAATATTCCATTTTTCTATGTACCCTTTATTTTTGTATCTGTAGAAAAATATTTCAAAAAAGTATGCCACAGTTACTAGCTAGCTAGTACCGAAAGAGACAATCTTATGATCTTACCCGATGGGGAAGTCAGGGTCACGTGAAGGTCACCCCTGCGGGAATATTCAATTGTTGCTTCAAGCTGCACGTGCTCCAAGGTTTTAATGGCATTTTCTTGACCTTCACAAGCTGTGGTAGGAATTTCAATCGTAACTTCACCACTAGATTTTAATGACCTGGCAACATGATTAGAAACTTAATTTACTTCATGAAGTTCTGATGCAGTTTTAAAAATCTGCAAAGATGATTTATTTCTTTATTTCTCATATATAAGAACTGTCCATCTCCCTCACAGAGGGACTCTGGATGGCATACAATGACACATTAAAAGCATTAAAAAACAGCAAAGCTTTGGTTTTGTAAAGAAGTTTTGCTTAATTTTTTTTAAAAAAATGAAGCTGCTTTAACTAAGACAGAAGTTCTTCAAAGTAATTTTAAATTCGCATATAGCTCTGGAGTGCTATTCATGTTTATTGAGGAAAAATACGAAGACAGTTTACTGTTGCAGGGAAACACTGCTCAAAACAAATATAGATGGTAGTGGGTCCCAGCAGAAGACTAATTAGGCTATCATATTTATATTTACATGCTACCTGTTGCTTCGGTAGATTGAATCCGGTTCCTTTTGTATGCAAAATGTATCATTCCCACTCATTCCCTTTCCTATTCTTGCTTTTTTCCATGGAACTGTTGCTATTTCAGGATGGTCTATAAGCAGTGATGGGCTACCATAATTTTTACTACCACACTGTGGGCGAGGCTTGTGCATTTTTTTTTCAACATCTTTCAGGGCAAATTGCATGCTCTGGGGTGGAGCTCCAAATTTTGCTAAAGGAACTGCGTTCCTGACTGTTCCAGTAGGAGCCCATCACTGTCTATAAGGCTTTTTACTGCACAACTATATCTATCTATCTATCTATCTATCTATCTATCTATCTATCTATCTATCTATCTATCTATCTATCTATCTATCTATCTATCTATTGGATTTGTATGCCGCCCCTCTCCGTGGATTTGGGGCAGCTAACAACAGTGATAAAAACAGAATATAAAAATCCAATACTAAAACAGCTAAAAACCCTTGTTATATAGTAGAAGCACTGCCAGATGGAAGCAGTCAACTGAGGACAGTTGAAAAAAATGATATATAGGAAGGCTACAAGTTTCCATGTTTCTGGATCAGAGTTCATCTAAAAACTAAACCAAAATACCAAAGTATCAGCTCTCACCTTGGCTGAAAGTCATTGTCTTTAACTATGCATTCTTTCTTCTCTGGCACCCCTTTCCAGCTTTTGGGATCAGCCAAATCTACCAGTGCTTTAGCATTGAGTAATCCAAATCCAAAGCGACTGTTCACCATCAGCCCAGCTCCGTTCTTCTTCCATCCTGGATTGTTGGCCAGTGGATCGAATTCAGATGTCCAGACGACCAAATGTTGAACATCCCTCCAGGTTAGATTCGGACTGTTGCAAACAAAATAATAGTCAATTTTGATCTTAAGGGATTGGAGTCTTGGCTCATAAGCCAGCATTTTAATAGGTACAGAATACTTTTCAAACACACCAATGATTCAGTTAGCGCATAAGTGCTCAGTTAAGAAACCCTGGTAATCAGCATCTCTACTGAATTTCCAACAGTATTTTCTTTTTAATGTCATGAAAGATTCATACTAAAATGCAGAAAACTACTTAGAGATAAAGGAACTCTGTTCTTTGCTGGGAAAATAGATCAGCTAATCAGGTTACCTTATTATACAATATTTATTATTCTATTCTGTTTGAGTGGACCTTAGTGATCCCTGAACATGTTTGTTTTTTGAAGATATTTCATTACACAAAGTAGATAACATCACTGGGGTAGTAACATCATCACTAGCACTGCTGATGCTACCAATTTGGGTAATGAAACATCTGCAAGAAAAAAAAAACAAATTCAGAGAATAGTAAGGGCACTTAATTTCAATCTGAGTTACAAATATTCTCATTTATTGATTCTATTCTATTTATCATTGGGTTATATGTGTTTTATCATTGTGCCCCAAACTCGACTGCAGCAAATATGACTTTAGTAACCGAGTAGTTGATACATGGAACTCACTACCTGACTCTGTAGTATTATCTCCTAATGCCAAACTTTACCCTTAGACTATTGAGTGTTGACCTCACCCAATTCCTAAGAGGTCAGTAAGCGGTGTGCATAAGTGCACCAGCATGCCTATTGTCCCCTGTCCTAATGTTTCTTTCTTACTAGTATCATGTATATAAACATTCTTGTATCTTGGTATACTGCCAATATGCACTTGACTAAACAAACAATCAAACAAACAAACAAACAAACAAACAAACAAATATTTGTTCTCTACTATCTTCTGTCTAGTGGTTTTTCTGATTCTTGTCTTCAAGCCCCAGTGGTGACATGCTTTTGAGTGATAGCATGGGTGAACAGTGTGGTCAGGTGGTAGAGAAAGCAAGTAGAATGCTTGGCTGCATAGATAGAGAGATAACAAGCAGGAAGGGGGAGATTGTGATCCCTCTGTATAGACCGCTGGTGAGACCACATTTGGAATACTGTGTTCAGTTCTGGAGACCTCACCTACAAAAAGATATTGACAAAATTGATCGAGTCCAAAAACGGGCTACAAAAATGGTGGAAGGTCTTAAGCATAAAACTTATCAGGAAAGACTTAATGAACTCAATATATGTAACTCAATATATGTAGTCTGGAGGACAGAAGGGAAAGTGGGGACATGATCGAAATATTTAAATATATTAAAGGGCTAAGTAAGGTTCAGGAGGGAAGAGTTTTTAATAGGAAAGTGAACACAAGAACAAGGGGGCACAATCTGAGGTTAGTTGGGGGAAAGATCGGAAGCAACATGAGAAAATATTATTTTACTGAAAGAGTAGTAGATGCTTGGAACAAACTTCCGGCAGATGTGGTTGGTAAATCCACAGTAACTGAATTTAAACATGCCTGAGATAAACATATATCCAGTCTTTGGAGAGGGGCGGCATACAAATCTAAATAATAAATAAATAAATAAATAAATAAATCCTAAGATAAAATACAGCAAATAGTATAAGGGCAGACTAGATGGACCATGAGGTCTTTTTCTGCCATCAATCTTCTATGTTTCTATGTTTCTATTGGTTCTATCCAGCTTGCAGAAGCTGGTAGCCATAGCTATTCACATTTTGGCAAACCGGTAGCTGCAGCAGGAGGAGGCTCTGCCCACCTGCTAAGCATCACCAGGACCATGATTTTTACCCATTGCACATGCGCAAAAAAACAGAGCTTAACTACTAATGAGAATAAAATCTTATCACCGCTGGGTTATTTGTTTTGCATCCAGTATAGAGCTGATACACCACTAGAATTTTGCTCTCCTTACAGCCCCATTTATCCAAAATCACTTCACCGTTGAATGGCAGAGTAGGGAATGGGATCAGCGCCTACCCTATTCCCGGAAAGCCACCTTCATCTCTTTACCTGGGATAAACTCCCTTCAACCCAGCAGGGATTTCCTCCCTGTCAATATTATCCTTTCTCCTGAAGCAAGCTTGTCCTTATGCAAGTTGCTTGGGGGAGGCTTACTCAGAGACGTAAAGCCAACGTAAAAAACAAAAAAAAAATTATGTAAAGCCGTCGCCAGAGAAAGGGTGCAAAAGAGCTGTAGCTCTGCAATATGGCTTGGGTGTGCATCCCGAAAGAGCAAGGAGAGAGCGAGTCACTCCCTTGCCTAACTAGATCTTTGGATCCCCTTTCTTGATTTGGCAACTGGTGCACAGGGAAAAGCCCTGCGTAAGTTCCGGGAGTGCCTTCTCCACCCAGCCCAGTCGCCTTCAGTGCTGCCGCTGCTGCAGCTTTAAGGGACTGCAACCATCCACCTGGCAGATACCGTCAAGCCTCGCAAAAGAGCAGGATGTTGTTAATTTGTAACCAAACCACAGAGAGGAAATATGGGTCAATTTCCTCTAAACATTATTATTTATTTATTTATTTATTTGTTTATTTGTTTGTTTGTTTGTTTATTTATTTATTTATTTGTTCGTTCATTCCAATACACAATGAGGGTTTTAGTGGGTATATATAAATATACACATAATAAAATACATGATGAAGGTTATAGAGGAGATACTCATAGTAAAATATATCTAAGAAAGAATAGAAGAGAAGCTATAGGAATAGAACATATCAATGAAAGAATAGAAGAAGAGATATAGGAATAGAAGAAAGGTATAGGAGACATAGGAGAGCAATAGGACAGGGGACGGAAGGCACTCTAGTGCACTTGTACTCGCCCCTTACTGACCTCTTAGAAATCTGGATAGGTCAACCGTAGATAATCTAAGGGTAAAGTGTTGGGGGTTTGGGGATGACACTATGGAGTCCGCTAATGAGTTCCACGCTTCGACAACTCAGTTACTGAAGTCATATTTTTTACAGTCATGTTTGGAGCGGTTAATATTAAGTTTAAATCTGTTGTGTGCTCTTGTGTTGTTGTGGTTGAAGCTGAAGTAGTCGCCGACAGGCAGGACGTTGCAGCATATGATCTTCTGGGCAATATGCTAAATATGATCTTGCTTAAGGCGTCTTAGTTCTAAGCTTTCTAGGCCCAGGATTGAAAGTCTAGTCTCGTGGTGCATTCTGTTTCAAGTGGAGGAGTGAAGGGCTCTTCTGGTGAAGTATCTTTGGACATTTTCAAGGGTGTTAATGTCTGAGATGCGATATGGGTTCCAAACAGAAGAGCTGTATTCGAGGATGGGTCTGGCGAATGTTTTGCAAGCTCTAGTAAGTAGTGTGAGATTGCCAGAGCAGAAGCTACATAGGATTAGGTTTACAACTTGAAGCCTTCTTGGCTATGTTGTTGCAGTGGGCTTTGACACTTAGATCTTTTGTTGTTAGTATACCGAGGTCTTTAACCGAGTGGGGATTATCTGTGATAATTTGATTATTCAGTTCGTATTTGGAGTTCAGATTCTTTTTCCCAATGTGTAGGACAGAGCATTTGCTAGTTCCACCTTTGCCATTCCCACATCTTTGGAGTGTCTGCACCTGCACCGGGTTCAACCCAGTGAGCTGGTGGCTTTCTTTTTGCCTTGGCTGCTCCGTGCACACTTCTCCCCTCACTGTTTGAACCCCAAGTCCAGATCCTCCACTCCCCTTTTCATTGATGTCTGCTAGGCTGGGGTGTGGACTGCTTTACACTTTGTAAGCAAACGGGTAGTACCTTTCCCGATTACTATAAAATAGCACATTTTATTTTTTTAAAAAGCAGAAATTCAAATTGGGTAGTTGGAAAAGCTGTTTCCAAACTTCTGATTTTTAAAAAAAGCTGGCCAGGCCCATCCAGTTACATGACCCCACCAAGCCATGCCCACTAAGCCAGGGGTGGGCTATCCCCCGGATGGGGGAAAGAATGCAGCGGGGTAGCAAAAATGGAGCTCCACCCCAGAGCACCCAATTTGCACTGAAAGATATTGAAAGAAAATGCAGGGCGTCCTGCATAAGCCACACCCACAGTGTGGTAGTAAAATTTTTGATAGTCCTTCACTGATCAATGCCATTGTCTTTGAGCAATTGCAGCCACTCTTGCAGTTAGGGGTGCAAGAGAGGGCACCAAGGCTACATGGTCTGGGGCCTCACATTGCCTGTTGTCAGTTGAAGCCATAATGTGATTTGTTTACTTTCGGTTAATACATTGTGGAAACTAAGCCATTGTGACCTATACCCATATACTGTGGCTTATGACATATACCCATAAGCCACAGTTAAGCAAACCACAAGTTAGCATGGATTGTGAATCCAAATTACCTCTGCTCTGCTTGCCATTTCACTATGAGATAGAATCAAATGGCAGACCAAGAGATTTAATAGAAAGATATTATGTGATCTGCTCCAAACATGTAAATATTTATAGGTTTCCTCAGCAATGAACTAAACCATGGGAACCCAATGCCTCATATTGCTTAACACCCTTGTTTATTATGATGCCTCAAACTCAATATTTTGGGCCAGCAGAATTGCATAGCTTTCTGCAAGGAATATCATAGGGTTTTTTTTTTACAATGCACATCAATTTTATTTGTGGTCCCTCTAGTCTACATATCCAAGAAGAAAAATTAACTTCAAATTTTGAGGTCTGTTTCAATGTACAGTATTTTGTTATTCTGCCGCAGATGTTTATGCTGGCAATATGGGAAAGGTCAGTGGCTTGTGATGTGAATTAAATCAAAGTTTTGATCATTCCTAAGCAAGAAGTAGTTTAAGACTTACTTTGATTCTAGGGCTAGAGCAAAAATCCCAGCAGCTAAAGGAGCAGATGCAGAGGTCCCCGTGTGCGTAGCTGTGCATTCATTGTGTAGATCCGCACTTATCTGAAGAAAATAAAAATCATATAAAGGGTTAATTTTGGCCATGCACAAAAGCATACTTCTCTGTGGATTTCTTAGAACATGTTGTTCGCTTCCAGATATTAAAAACTCTCCCCATCTATTTTGCCTACAATATTTTAGTTAAAACAGCTCATTTTCAATGGACATAATGCTATATAAAGGCACTTAAGTTACTGGGAAATCCTAGTAAGATAAAAAGAAGTGTTTCAGAATTACTGCAGAATCATACAATGGATCACTGTAAAATGATTGCCAGATTAAAAATCACACAGGAGTTAATAGCAGACACTTTTCTTTCCCTTCTCCTCAGTCTAACAATGCACAGCACTTTTAATTTGGAGAATGAAAGAGATGGTTTATTAGAAAATGAAGGGTTTTGCTTGGAAGAAGTGCCTCATATTTCTGCCTGCAAAATCGCAAAATGTGGAAGTACAGTCTTAAAATGTACAGTAATAGGATCTAGAGACCTTAGATCAGTGATAATAATAATAATAATATAAGGAGAAGGGCGGCATAAAAATCGAATGAATAAATAATTTATTAGATTTGTATGCTGCCCCTCTCCAAAGACTCGGGGCGGATCACAACATAATACACAATGTACAAATCCAATATTAAAAACAGAATAAAACCCTTATTATAAAAAATTAATCATACAATCCAAGCAAACAATACATAAATTGTAGTAGCTAAGGGGCATGTGAACTTCCCCATGCCTGGCGACATAGGTGAGTTTTTAGGAGCTTGCAAAAGGCAAGGAGAGTGGGGGCAGTTCTAATCTCCAGGGGGAGTTGATTCCAGAGGGCCGGGGCCGACATAGAGAAGGCTCTTTCCCTTGGTCCCGCCAGATGGCATTACTTAGTCAACAGGAAAGGCCAACTCTGTGGGACCTAATCGGTCGCTGGGATTCGTGCGGCAGAAGGCGGTACTGAAGGTATTCTGGTCCGATGCCATATAGGGCTTAAAGGTCATAACCAACACTTTGAATTGTCCCTGGAAACTGATCGACAACCAGTGCAGGCCACGGAGTGTTGATGAAACATGGGCATATCTGGGGAAGCCCATAATAGCTCTCGCAGCCGCAGCTGCATGATCTGAAGTTTCCAAACACTTTTCAAAGGTAGCCCCATGTAGAGACCGTTACAGTAGTAATTACAGATGATGAGCCTTTTTTCCCTCAGGTGCCAAAAGAGTGCACATGCATGCTATTGTATATTATATATATATATTAGATTTGTATGCTGCCCCTCTCCATTGTGCATGCACAAATGCCCACACCCATAATTCAATGCCTTGGGAGGGCAAAAACAGCTTCCCCTGCCCCTTGGAGGCCCTCTGGAGGTTGGAAATGGCCTGTTTCCCAACTTCTGGTGGGCCCAGTAGGCTCGTGTTTCTCCCTTCCTAGGCTCCAAGGGCTTCCCTGGAGCCAGGGGAGACTAAAAACGCCCTTCCCCATATCCCTGGAGGCTCTCTAGAAGCCAAAAACATGGTTACTTTCCATATTATTATCTCCCCTGTCCTTTCATAAATCCAGGCAATTGTTTTGCATTTCCCAAAGTATCTGGCTCTTCCAAAGTTTCTATTTTTCATTCTTGGCACTGAAGGCAAATTCAACCCAAGTTTTGTTTTCTCCGGAGATAGAGACAGCCCTTTGCCAATTAGTTTTGTAGGCAAGAAATATGGAACCCCATTTGGACAAAAGGTGATTATGTATTATTTCAGCAATATGGTGCGCTTTTGATGACTTTTTCAGGCAAATCTTTACAACTTGAATTAAAAAATCCTGCAGCTCTTGTCCCAAAATACCTCCCAATGTCACCAGTCACCAGCCACATTTTTCCCAGGAGCTTACTTAAAAAATGAAGTTGAATCCTGAATAAAAGGGCCACTCTATCTGAATTATGATCGTTAGAGCATTAAGACTAATTTCCATGATTTTACCTTCCCTGCTCTACAGATTGTTTTGTGGCTGCTGCCCTTCCCCCAATGTTGGTTAAATCTGGTAAAAACCACCTACAATTTTCTGGTCAGAATAGTCCCCGCTGCTGTACGCTGTGGCCAGTGTTGAGGAGCATTTCTCTGCATACCAAGGCGAATGGCCTTGCTGTGAAGCACTGCTGATGGAGATTGTGTAGATGCTGTCTGTGTAACCATCACAGTCGCAGTTATCTCCTTGGCGGCCACCGTTCCCGGAAGCCCAGACAAAAAGGGAACCTTTCCCTTTTCTTCCCTAAAGGAAATGAAAGAAAAGAGGTGATTATTGTGAGTAAAGATGTGTGCACTTTCCTCCAGATGTAATTTTCATGCTCATTTTATTAATAATTTATTTATTTTGTTTATTCGATTTTTTAATGCCGCCCTTCTCCTTAGACTCAGGGCGGTTTACAACATGTTAGCAGTTAGCACTTTTTAACAGAGCCAGTATATTTCTCCCACAATCCGTGTCCTCATTTTACCCATCTCGGAAAGATGGAAGGCTGAGTCAACCTTGAACTGCAATTCTAGCTGTCAGATTTAGTGGCCTGCAGTACTGCACTATCCACTGAGTCACCTTGGCTCATATAATAAGCCTTAACATGAGAATCTTGGTGGGAAAAGCAGCCTAATAAACTGCTGCTGGGGGTTCTTTGGCCCAGAAACATCCTGAAGGGACGGTGAAGAAGGAGAGGCATCTTGGAAAACCCAGAGGAGCAGGCAAGCACCTCAGGCAGTCAGAGACAGCTCTTGGATTGGTGGCGGGGGCATTGGCCATTATTAATGAACACTGCAAAGCCGGGCCAACCTGGAGCAAATTTAAGTGCAGGAGCGGAGAATGGATAAAGTGCTGTAACTGGGTGAGAAAGAGACCAACTCACAGGTAAAAGACCATATTACATTCGGGACCATCTCCTGCCTCACATATCCCAGCAGCTGGGCTGGTCCCACAGAGTTGGCCTTCTCCAGGTCCCATCAGCCAAGAAATGCCATCTGATGGGTCCTAGGGGAATGGCCTTTTCAGTGGTAGCCCTGGCCATTTGGAATCAACTCCTCCAGAGATTCGTACTGCTTCAACCCTCCCAGCCTTTCAAAAAGGTTTAAAAACACACCTCTGCCAGTAGGGGCTGTTGTGGGGCTGTTGAGTGCTGGCATTCTGCTCCGGCCGATAGCATGAGAATATGATTGTGATGGGACGACTGTGGTTGACTGGGATTTTTTTAATTCTAATGGATTTTAGATTAGATTTTATGTTTGGGTTTCTTACATGGGTGGGGTTTTTTGTATTTGCTTTTATCTTGTAAGCCGCCCTGAGTCCACAGGACAAGAGCGGCCTAGAAATCCAATCAATCAATCAATCAATCAATCACTTTCAATTTGAATTTTTAAAGAATTTCCCTAAGTTGAAATAGTGGCTAATTGGCACCTGGGAATTCTCAAAGGAGAGGGGGGGCAGATGAGACTAAAACTTTAAAGCCCAAATGTATCACTTTGGATACATAAATAAAAATTATAGAAAGAAGAAATTGATGAAAAATAAAACCCTTTGTTTTTGTGGATTAAAAGTAATTTTTGAATATTTTTGACAATCAGCTGGAAGCATATTGTGGATTGGAGAGTGCCATCTGCTGGTGAGTAGAAATATTTCAACAATTGTAACAATTTGTGGATTATAAAAGAGAAAATTCAAGATAAGAGGAACGCCTGAGAAATTTTAAGGAGTGTCTGCTTTGCACAGGCTGTCTGGCTTTGTTTTTGGATGGTGGCAGAAGATAAATAAACTCTGTAATTGTACAGTCTCTAAACTGGTAAAAATACAAATAGACATTGCGCACTCCAAAATGTAGAAGGAACTATTTTCAGGAACATGTTATAGGGTTCATGCTAATCCCTAACCCCACCCCACCCGATTATTATTATTTTATTATTTATTATTATTTATTAGATTTGTATGCCGCCCCTCTCCGAGGATTTGAAGGATGGCTACTTCAGATGTCCAAATACTTTTTTCTAAGTGAAGATTCAGGGTTCATTGCTTGGAGTAAAATTCAAAGCACTGATAAAAGTTTGCTTTTGTTTGAGATTTCCCCTTTCTAATACTTGGCATGCAAATATTATTATAGGAAGAATAATTCATGATCCATGAAGTCATACATTGAATGCAATACTTTAGAAGTTAAAGTGCTGTTATTTTCCTAGTGACAATGTGCTGATATTTAGACAATCTTTGAAACATAACTATATTCCCTAAGGAATGGGAGGAATTACAGAACAAATAAACAATAGCTGCACATTTGCTGCATTACAAATTAATATTCTGGGAAATACTAATATATATTTCATACGGTGCATCTATTCCATCACGAGACAATCATTTAATAAAGCACTAAATAATTAAATGGAGTGCTCACTATTTGTTGATAATTTCTTTTAAAAGGATTATTCCTAGTCTAAATGTATAGACCTCAGATATTCACAACTCTGTCCAAACCCAGCTAAGGCTTTGACTACAGTACTTATTTAATTTATGGCCATTTGCTGCATTGAATATAAAATATATGAAGCGATGATCTGCCAACCAAAGAAAATTAAAAGAATAGTAAGTAATATTGCTCAGAGGGAAGAGAAATGATTCTAGCACATCTTTGTATGCAACAGAAATAGTGATAATGCATTGTTTGTTTGTTTGTTTGTTTGTTTATTTATTTGTTTATTTGTTTATTTATTTGTTTATTTATTAGATTTGTATGCCGCCCCTCTCCATAGACTCGGGGCGGCTCACAACAACAATAAAACAATTCATGACAAATCTAATAATTGAAAAACATTAAAAAAAACCCGTTATTAAAGCAGATATACAGTAATACCTCATGATACGAACTTAATTGGTGCAAGGAGGAGGTTCGTAAGATGAAAGGTTCGTAATACGAAACATTGTTTCCCATAGGAAACAATGTAAAGTCAATTAATCCGTACAACCAAAAAAAACCCTGCAAAAAAATGGCTTTCGGCAACTGCCGGGAAGCCGCGCGGCTGTTTTAAAAGGTGACAGCTGGCCTGGGGGGCTTCCCAGCACCCCGCCCGAACCCGGGTTCGGGGTTTGGGGGGGTGCTGGCAAGCCCCCCAGGCCGGCTGCGACCTTTTAAAACACCCGCACCGCTTCGCAGCTGTCTCCTGAAGCCGAACGCTAAAGCTGAACTTCCGCGTTCGGCTTCGGGAGACAGCTGGGAAGCGGCACGGGTGTTTTAAAAGGTCGCAGCCAGCCTGGGGGGCTTGCCAGCACCCCCCTCGAACCTGGGTTCGGGGTTTGGGGGGTGCTGGCAAGCCCCCCAGGCCGGCTGCGACCTTTTAAAACACCCGCGCCGCTTCGCAGCTGTCTCCTGAAGCCGAACGCTAAAGCCGAACTTCTGCGTTCGGCTTCGGGAGACAGCTGGGAAGCGGCGCGGGTGTTTTAAAAGGTCGCAGCCGGCCTGGGGGGCTTCCCAGCAACCTCCCGAACTGAACCCGGGGTTCAGCAAAATTTTGCCTCTTCTTACGAACTTTGTTCGAGTTATGAACCGGCGTTCGGGAGGCTTCTGGGAAGCCCCGCCGCCCGGCTGTCACCTTTTAAAACAGCCGCGCGGCTTCCCAGCAGTCTCCGAACGCCGGTTCGTAACTCGAAAAAAGTTCGTAAGAATAGGCAAATTTTTTCTGAACCCCGGGTTCGTATCACGAGTTGTTCGTAAGACGAGGGGTTCGTATCTTGAGGTACCACTGTACACACAAACATACCATACATAAATTGTATAGGCCCGGGAGAGATGTCTCAATTCCCCCATGCCTGATGGCAGAGGTGGGTTTTAAGGACTTTACGAAAGGCAAGGAGGGTGGGGGCAGTTCTAATCTCGAGGGGGAGCTGGTTCCAGAGAGTCGGGGCCGCCACAGAGAAGGCTCTTCCCCTGGGACCCGCCAAATGACATTGTTTAGTCGACGGGACCCGGAGAAGGCCAACTCTGTGGGACCTAATCGGTCGCTGGAATTCGTGCGGCAGAAAGCAGTCCCAGAGATATTTATGTCAGGGTCCTCAATCCCCAGGCCACAGCCCACTATTGGACTGTGGTCTATTCACTACTGGGCCACATGAGCTGTTGGCTGGTGCACATATGTGCATGTACAGCTTGACTTGTGAGAACAGCAGGCCAACAGGCATACACACTCACGCACAGTCCAACTTGCACAAATCTGCTCCCCACCCCCACCTTGGCTTCTAAACCACAAAGGTTGGGAACTGATGATCTATGTGACTATCAAGAGTCAATACACATGGTCTAGCATTTTAAAGCTTCAGTGCATTTATTTATTCATTTATTTATTGGATTTGTATGCCGCCCCTCTCCATAGACGCGGGGCGGCTCACAACAGTGACAAAAAACAGAAGGTAAAAATCCAATACTACAACAGTTAAAAACCCTTGTTATAAAACCAATCATACATACAAACATACCATACATAAATTGTGGAAGCCTAGGGGGAAATTGCAGCATCGCAAAAACATGGAAGTCCTCGAAACCCCACCTCCGGACTTCTGTGTTTTTGTGATGCTACGATTTCGCTGAGGCTCCCCTCGCTGGGAAACCCCACCTCCGAACTTCCGTTGCCAGCGAAGCGCCCGTTTTTGCGCTGCTGGGATTCCCCTGCAGAATCGCAAAAACACAGAAGTCCGGAGATGGTGTTTCCCATGGAGGGGAGCCTCAGGGAAATCCCAGCAGTGCAAAAACGGGTGCTTCACTGGCAACAGAAGTCCGGAGGTGGGGCATCTCAGTGGTGGCGGCATGGGTTTGTAAGGTGAAAATAGTTTGGAAGAAGAGGCAAACAAATCTTAAACCCTGGGTTTGTGTCTTGAAAAGTTGTATGACAAAGGGTTTGTAAGACAAGGTATCACTGTATATTCACTTTAATAGCATCTCATTTATAAAAATGCTTGGGTGAATTTTAAAAGAGATAGTTCATAGACTATAACAAGTATAGCAGTGGTAATAGAATCCTTTTCTTGAATTGTTCATGTAGAAAATGTTAATAACCCTCATTAGGAAAATATGACTCCTTATTTCCCTTACTTTGGACAATATCTCTGTCAAATTTAGCTAGGCGGAGAGGAAAACAAAGATGAAGAATTGTGTTCTTTATAGCCTGTGTATCATCTACACTGACCTTCAGACATTCTCTCAAACCCCTTTCTTGACTTCATAGGGAAAACTCAAAATCCAGAAATAAATCAGGACAGCTGTGTCAGCAGTGATGGAGCAAAACGCTCAAATGATGAAGAACCCATTGTGTTGTCACAGTGCAAGACCTTCCATTTCATATGTGTGTCATGATGTTACCAGGGAGTATAAAAAGGGTAGAGTTTATGGCATGCTGGTGCGTCATTTTGATGTCCCGTGATATTTCTCAAGTGTACAAAGGATTTTTTTAAAAAAAGCTTCTGTGTACTGAATGCATCTTCAAAAATTAGAGACGGACAGGCTGAGAAAAAGAGAAAGTGGGACAATGATTTTCTCCAAAGACGAAAAAGGAAATTAAAAAAGAGAGGAGGGGAAACCAGTGAAGGAGAGAAAGAAGAGAATGGCAGCAAAAGAGAAATAAGAAGCAGTAAAAAGAAAAAAAAGTTTGATGCAAGAAGATAGGCTAAGTTTGCATGGCTTGTTAAACCCTGTCCAATAAAAATATACAATTGCTGGATTTTAAAATGCTAAAAGTAAAGGTTTCCCTTGTCTTGTCATAGCTAAATTTCAATGGCTTGTTCATCTCTGTTTCTTAGCCAAGGTAGCCAACATTTGTCCAAAGACTTTTTAATGATTGTATGGCCAGCATGATTATATGCTGACGCACACGGAATGCTTTTACGTTCCCACCAGTGATATCTATTTATCTACTTGCATTTGCATATTTTCAAACAGCTAAGTGGGTAGGAGTTGGGGCAAATAATGGGAGCTCACCTCATAGTACAGTACTTGGGTCTTGAATCCAGACTGTCAACTTTCCAGCTGACAAGTTCAGGATCTTTAACCGCTAAGCAACCGATCCCCCATTTTAATGCTATGCTTAAACAAAATTAAAATATAGGATTAATTTGATAGCCATGATAGTTTGGTTCATGCAGCTTGCTAAATTATATCAGGATTCCCTGTAATAGCAAAACTGAACCACAACCACATCAATTTATAATAGCCTAGTTTAGCAGAATAACTGGATCCACAAAGACTTTATCCAGTAATTTTGTGTTACAAAAATGCACAACTAGACAATTTTCTGTTTGGACTCACTTTTCCCCTCTTGGAAAGCATGATTTTAAAGTGAAATCCACAATCTACCTCAAACAAGGCTATATCTTGCCTGTCTCATTTCTCAAGCAATCCCCCTCCCCCCAATAAATAAAATTCTATTTCGCAGAAGCAGCAAATGGCCAGTGACTTCTTCATGGAAGCATTACTAAGGGCCCATAGAGTCGGCCTTCTCCAGGTCCCATCCGTCAAACAATGTCGGTTGGCAGGACCTCAGGGAAGAGCCTTCTCTGTGGTGGCTCTAACCCTGTGGAATCAACTGCCCCCAGAGATTTGCATTATCTCCTCCCTATTGGTCTTCCAGAAAGCTGTCAAGACCTGGTTTTTCTGACAGGCCTGGAATTAGGATTGACTGTTAGTACACATGGGCTTTTTAAAATTGATATAGTAGTTTTTACGGTATTATAGATTTTATCGATATTTTTATTGCTCTTTCTACTTGTATTTATAACTGTTCGCCCCTCAGAGTCTGTTTTGGAGTAAGCGGCATATAAATGCAATAAATAAATAAATAAATTATGGTGGCAGCTGATATTTATTTATTTATTTGTTTGTTTATTTTTTACTTACTTACTTACTTACTTACTTACTTACTTACTTACTTACTTACTTACTTACTTACTTATTTATTTATATTTGTATGCCGCCCTTCTCCGAAGACTATTTGTTCTTTGCACTAAAATTATTTTTTAAATCTTGATTTAATTTTTTAAAAGTGGGATTGTATTGCAGGGGCTTGCAAAAAAACCCCAACCTAATGCATTTCCCAATGTTTACCTTAAACATGATAAACTCATTTTATTTTAAGATTGATCGTCTCTTGACTTCATTCTTAGTGGAGGAAAACTCTTTTCTCCTTCCAAAATAAATTCCAAGTTAGTGATGCTATTATTAGAATTCAGTTTTCTCCAAGCTGGTTTTCTTCCATTGTGTTGTACCAGCAACAGGTTAGAAATAATATGTCCAAGTGGTGTAAATTGTTTTAATAATTAGATAATTATTAAAAACAATTAACTGTTGATTGTTTTATACCTTCATTTTCAGTGAAATTGTGAAATAGGAATTTGAGCTGAGTCAAGTATCAGCTGCATCTGTCAGCAAATCCACTTCCTATCAGATTATCAGCCCCAAACATTGGTCTGTCTAAATGGTGAAAGGACAGTAAATGAAAGAATATTTTGAAAAATTGGATAAACCAAATTACAGAGGGAAAAAAACTAAGGCAAATCTCTCAATTGATACAAGAGGCTTAGTAAATGGCTTTAAATGTTCTCTTAGTTTTTAGAATTTTAAAGTATTAAAAAAATGTTCATGGACTTCATCTACATCCTTACCTGGATCTAAACAATCAACAAGCAGGCTATTTTTTTTAAAAAAAAATTCACATCGTCTTAATTATAACTAATTGAGCTATGCACTCTGTTATAAGACTGATGTATTAAATGTTGATGCTATACTAGATTATCATGCAATATTCAGGAAGTAGGCAATTTCTATTAATATTTTATCAAAGGCTCTTTGTATAAAATCTCATTAATATTCAAAGGAAAACAAGTAGGAAAAAGGTTAGCAAGAAAAAAAAAGAAAACAAGGTGTGAGAGAGTGATAATAGTAAACAACCTATTTGCTACCATATTTTTCAGAGTATAAGATGCCCTGCCAGGCCGAAGCCATCATCGGGAGTTATAGACTTGGCCTGCCACAGTAGAATAGTATCATGGGCATTGGGAGGGGTAGTTGCATGAGAAGGAACAACAAATTCCTTTCTTGAAGTCTAAGTCATCCTTTGTTCTGCACCAGTGGATGTAAGGAAGAGGTTGATGGAATCCCTGCAACTGGACTGGTCCTTGTGATGAACTTGTGGGTGTGGGGATGAGGGATGAACCTTAACTTGGGTGGGGTACTGGAAGGAAGTTAGTATTGGGATGGCAACATTGTGACCAACATGGCTCTGATAATAAATCACGCTTTGGATGAGAGATTTGGGCTGGAATCTGATTTATTTCTCAGATGCTATTTGGGATTCTAATGCACACCTTTTTCTCCCTAAAAGAGGCTGAAAATTTGGGTGCGTCTTATACTATGAATGTAGCTTTTTCGAAGCTCCCCGCCCCCAGCCTTAACTAGGTGCTAATGATCTTCCCAGCTTCCTACTCCCTCCAAAGGTTTTTTTCTGCCCTAAGTCTTTGCAGGCTTCTTTCCATTCCTACTCCCTCCAAAAAAGGTTTTTTCAGCCCTAATAAGGTACTAACGATATTACAGGCTTGCAGCATTTATTTTTATTCCTACTCCCTTCAAAGCAGTTTTTTCTGCCTTAAGTATCTGCTGGCTTGTTTTCATTCCTACTGCCTCAAAAAAAAAAGCTTTTTCAGCCCTAACCAGGGGATAAGATAATGTGCAGAAGCTGAACAGACTAAGGACTCTAGCCAGATGAATACTGGTAGGTAGATTTTTTCTCCCATTTTCCTTTCCCCAAACTAAGGTGTGTTTTATATTCTGGTACGTCTTACACTCTGAAAATACGGTAACTGGTTTTTCGCCCTGTGTTAAGAAGTCTTACCTTTTTAATTCCATATTCAAAAGCCTTTTGGGCTAGTCTGCCAGGTCCCTCAACAGTTTTCCCATCATCATTTGGACCCCAACTGGCACTGTAAATATCCACATGATCAGGATTGAACCCAATTGAACTAGCTTCAATGGCATCTGTGACTATGCCATCCAGCATTCGGATTCCTTTTAAGAGAGGGAGAGAGAGAAAGAGAGAGAGAGAGAGAGAGAGAGAGAATCCCAATCAGCCATTATTTTGTGTTTTCTTTGAACACAACCTAAGAAAAGCCTATAAAATCATGTTCTATAACGTCCTTCCTGTCAACAACTACTTCAGCTTCAACCACAGCAACACATGAGCACACAACAGATACAAACTTAAAGTAAACCACTCTAAACTCGACTGCAGGAAGTACGACTTTAGTAACTGAGTAGTTGGTGCATGGAACTCACTACCTGACTCTGTAGTATCATCACCTAACCCCCAAAACTTTACCCTTAGACTATCCACTGTTGACCTCTCCCAATTCCTAAGAGGTCAGTAAGGGGTGTGCATAAGTGCCTTCCATCCCCTGTCCTAATGTCTCTCTCTTACTAGTATCATGTATATAAACATCGTTATAACTTTGTATACCACCAATACATACTTGACAAAACAAACAAACAAATAAAATAATAAATAAATAAAATAGTGTTTGTGACCATGTCAAAATGGAAACATTTTGCCCACTTTTCTAAACTGCAAGGACCTAAGGACAGAGGATCAAAATTTCTGCTACCAGTTCTCTAGAACCTGTCAGAACCTGCTGGATTTCACCACTGGTCTGTATACAATTTTACTATGATATATTAATA
Source organism: Erythrolamprus reginae (assembly GCF_031021105.1). Classification (NCBI taxonomy): domain Eukaryota; kingdom Metazoa; phylum Chordata; class Lepidosauria; order Squamata; family Dipsadidae; genus Erythrolamprus; species Erythrolamprus reginae. Next base: position 303,968,255 of record NC_091951.1, on the reverse strand, counting down.
TGAAAGACCTTATCTTTGCCAAAAGACTATTTAATGATGATAATTTAATGATAATTTAATGACTCTTTAATAATAATAATATTTAATGATAATTAATTAATGTTTGAAAATTTGACTGAAGAGAAAATGATCTTCACTTTAGAGCAGTGATCTTGGCAATGTTACGAATCTTAACTTAAGACATGTGGACCAGGGGTGAACTTCAAAATTTTTAGCAATGGGTTCTCTGCCTGGTGGCTGGGTGGGCGTAACCATGAGGGGGGGGCGTAACCATGCAGGGGGGGAGTTTTTGCTCTCTCCGGGCTCTGGAAGCCCTCTTGAAGTTGGAAATTGGCCTGTTTCCGGCCTTCTGGAGCCTTCGGGAGGCATGTTTATCACTCTCCCTGAGCCTCTGCATGGGCCCTGCACGTACCCGGCAGCAATGAATAACCCTTTCAGTCTTTTGTATGATCAGAATTCATAACAGAAACAGAAAGCGTAGCATCATCCCTTCTGTCCCTGTTATTCAATTTAATATTCCATTGTTCAGTACCTTTCCACTAGCATTTCAAACAGATCCCTGGGTAACTCCAGCAAAGAAACAGACTGTTAAAATAGAATTATTGCTAATATTTCTTACCTCCAACTTTGGAATTGTATGCTACTCCAACTCCACATTTTAGATTGTTTGCTTGCATGGCAATCTCTCCTGCACACCGTGTTCCATGTCTGCAACAAAATCAGCTTTAGATGGGTCATCTCCAAATCTTATTATGTGATTATTATTCACTCGAGTATATGAAATTCAGATGGAGCCAAAAGGAACTAGATTACATAGCCCTGCTTGCACAACATGATCAACAAAGTCATAGGAGAAGATAAGAGGGTTACATCATGAATACCACAATGTAGTTGATTAAGTTAATACACCCATCTCTATTTAATTAACCTTCCTGAGAAATATGTATTGTTATGGGTGGGAGGGAATAATTTTATCATAAAATAGATCTGAGTTTGTTTGAGGCTAAACCAGGATTCTTATTGATGAGTTAACTAGTTTTGAAACGGACAAAATTCTAGAGTGATTCCATAACAAATGAGATTTCTCTAGGAAAACCTTCTCTGTTTTCTTTTTTACTCATATGCTATAACTGCATTGTTAAAAGGGGGCAAACAAGGTTGGTGAGATGAGGCTACCCTGATTCTGTCTGTTCGGTACCACTGTGAATTTTTCTTTGATTCCCCCCCCCCTCTTAAACATTATCACTGATGCCAAAGATACCCTTCTGGTCTCTGACTGAGAGGTTGCACTGACTGAAAAATCAGCACTTGTCAGAGTTCAGTTTATTTCATTGATTGGAAAAATGGTCAATGCACAACTAACCCAGTCCTCTTGGATTACTGTCTAATGTTCTACTGTCACACAAAGTTGGCAAGTTGGGGATAAACAAGTAAGCTACCCTAATTATGCAATAATCATGAGTGATTATAGAACACAGAACAAGTTTAGTCAGGCTGATGTTATTCTATTGCTGTTAGCCGCCCCGAGTCTCCGGAGAGGGACGGCATACAAATCCAATAAATAATAATAATAATAATAATAATAATAATAATAATTCTGATGTGTTGGAGCTGTAAGAATTCTTCAGTGAAAATGCCTATTGTTTTTCCAATAAATGTTGATGACTTCATGAATTAATTCCAAGAATACAGTGTTCCCTCGAGTTTCGCAGGGTATGCATTCCGAGACCGCCCGTGAAAGTCGAATTTCTGTGAAGTAGGGATGCGGAAGTAAATACACCATTTTTGGCTATGGACAGTATCACAAGCCATCCCTTAACACTTTAAACCCCTACATTACTATTTCCCATTCCCTTAACAACCATTTACTCACCATTATTACTGGTACTCACCATTGAGTAAGACACTTAGTGATCCTGATATTTATAAACATAATTATTTATTAACAATAATTATTTTTTTGTTATTTATTTTCAAAAAATATTAGTTTGGCGATGATGTATGACATCATCGGGCGGGAAAAACCGTGGTATAGAAAAAAAACCGCGAAGTATTTTTTAATTAATATTTTTTGAAAAACCATGGTATAGGCTATTCACAAAGTTCGAACCAGCGAAAATCGAGGGAACACTATAAATGCAATGTTCACAAGACCAAGAAAAATGTATAGCTTTAATGAATATCAGATATCAAGTTATCTATTTAGGTGATGATTAGATTTAAGTTTGTGCTTTTTATTTCCAGAGACTGAACAGTACAATATTTTCTATTCCACCGTCCAAAAGCTCTTCACCTTCATGGCATCAGATGATAGTCTGCTTGTAAAAAGCTGCCTTATTTAATAGCACAGCTTGGTATGCACTGAAGCTGTTGAATGCTGTCAGTTTGAATTCCATTTACATATATCAGAAATAGTTGTTATGCAGAGATGGCAGATCTGAGATAATTTAAATCAGTGGATAATGGTCAATTATTGCCAATAACTGCTCCAGCTAAACAGAGTGATACATTTTACCAAACTTGAAATATTCATCTTCTGAAAACCTTTCACTGTCACAATATATATATATTTCCTGTTACAATAGAATCCACAGAGGTAATTCAACATTATTTGCTTTAAACAGATGTTGATGACGCCTAATACATCATAACAAAAATGGCATCCTATCCTAATTGTTTTGGAAGGTATTACATATTTATGATCCCACACTTGAAATCCTCTGATCCTCTGCCTGATCATCTGCTGCTCAAACCAACACAGAGCATATTGATGCAATCCTCCAGTAAAAACTAAATCCTCATTCTATTCAGGTTGCTTAGTCCCAGCTAAATGTGCATTTGTCTCACAAAGACAGTATGGCAGCTTGATTGCAGAATTGAAGCCCATCCGTTTTTAACTTTCGCAATTAACTTAGGGCAGGGGTTGGCAAAATTGGCTCTTCTATGACTTGTGGACTTCAACTTCCAGAATTCCTGAGCCAATCATGCTAGCTCAGGAATTCTGGGAGTTGAAGTCCACATGTCATAGAAGAACCAACTTTGCCTACCCCTGACTTAGGGAGTTGTTGGGATTGTGTCATCAATTGGAAATGAGAATAAGTAAGTTTGTGTCTGTGTGTTTGTACAGTGATTTATCCTATTGTTTCATCTAAATCATAACCAATACAATTTTGCATTCATTGAAACTGCCTTTTCAACATTAGGACTATTAGGCAACACTAGGTATCGTATTTTTCGGAGTATAAGAGGCACCATTTCCCCCCCTAAATTCCTCCATAATTTGGCTTCATCTTATACTCTGATGTGCTGGCTAAGGACACTAGACAGATGAATATCTGGTAAGCAGAATATTTTCCCTATTTTCCTCCCCAAAATCAAGGTGTGTCTTATTAATTGGATTTATATGTTCTGGTATGTCTTATACTCCGAAAAAATATGGTAGTTTCAATGAATGCCAAATTAATTTTCAAATGTCATTTATGCAGTCAACACACAGACACAAGTCTAGTTTTGTCTTGATATAGATGTAATTTGTGAAAATATTCATTACATTTTTGCAAATCACATCTATATCAAGACAAAACTAGATAAAGCAAGAGACCTTGTCACACTGTAGTTAGAGTATAGAAAATCAATATGGATACCTATCTCCCTTCATCTAGCAAACAGAAATATGTTAGAGTGCAATCCTGAGCAAGGGGAAATCATAAAACAAAGAATCATAAAAGAATAAACATGATGTTGTCTAGGTTTTGCAGCAAGGAAGGCACTTTCTGGTCTTGAATTAGTTTTGTCTGCTATTGTTCTTAAAATTTAGACCAGGTAGATAATATAAAGTAATAATGAATATCATTGAAAATCATCCAGTAATTCCAGAAACAACCAGAAATATATATAAATATCAAGAAGCATATTAAAGTAAGTTGTTACTCACTTATTTTCATTAGTAGGATCATATCTGGGAAATGGATCATGATCATTGTCATTGAAATCATAACTTGCATCAGGATCCTAAATGTTAATCAAGAAAATAGCTGTTATATAATATATAACTCCAAATAACTAAATAACTCTCAATCCTATCAGTGATAGGATAAAAGAAATCAATTGGTGAAGCATCAGTGATAGGAATAAACCAAAATGGAAACTTATCTAGTCCCTGTTTTTGTTTCTTCAGCTGTCAACACAATGTCTGTCTGGGATGCCAACAATTGTATATAATTGCAGTATGACCTCCTTGTTTCCCCATTAACTAGTATTAACAGCAGCATTCTCTCTCTTTTAAAATAAATCATGTTTATTGTTAAAAAGGAATGTTTCCTTTTTAATAATAAATTCCGAGAATCTAATTACGAAATTGGAAATGAAAAAAAGAATGATTGCTACTGAAACATTAAACTCACATAGTTGAAATAAATGTCTGTGTGATTCCACTCCAAGCCATCATCAAGCACTGTTATGACAACTCCTTTGCCTGTGATGCCCTTTTGCCACACTGGGAGGACATGGAGATCCAGCTTGCGCAAAGATCGGTTAATTCTTGTATCTTGCTAGGAGAAACAAAAGACAATTTATTTATGCATTGTGCCAATGTTAATTATTTTGCCTATAACACATTGTAAAGATTAGTTTTCTTACATGTGCTGCAGTCAGAATAAATGAATGAATGAATGAATGCACACTTGCTCCTGCATAGCTTTTGTTTATTTAATATAAGCAAGAAAAACTACTTTTAAATATTGCTTGCAGAGATACACTAATTTATTTTATTTATTAAATTTGCCACTGTTTAGTTAGTTAGTATTGCTGAATAAACAGCCTCTCCGTTACTAAAATGTGTCAATTCACATGAATTTCATGGTATATTGGGAAATAAAATATGGTTTATAAAAATGTATTGTATTATATTTGATTTGGTTTTGATTGGAGTTCAGTGTAAACATTTATACAATTGCTTCATGATGCACCAGAGGTGGGTTCCTCCTGGTTTGGACCGGTTCACCTGAACTAGTAGCGAGCCACAGGTCACTGTCAGTGGCAGTCTATGCATGCTGCCATCTTTTTGTGTGTGAATTTTTATATTTGGGTGGTTTCTCTTCTTCTGCTGCCTGCCACCAGGTTAGTATAGTATTACTATACACACTAGCTTTACCCACTTCATTGTTTAGTATGGAAGATGATAAGGAATGAAATCTGAAATCAAGTGATATTTTATTGCCAATTTCCATCTCTTAGAATCATCTTCTCTTAAAACTATTATTTGTTAGTAAAAAGGGGCTGAGTAACATTGTAACTGACTTATTAAAAATGGCATTGCTTTATCATGTCCTTTCTTTTTCATTTGAGGTACTTATCTTCCCCTCTGAATTTTTATAAAGCTTGTACTCTTTTTCAAGATTGCTACATCTCAAACTTTAATATATTATATTTCAGCAAATTCAGTAAGAGAATTTTTATTTGTTTTATTTATTCGATTTTTATGCCGCCCGTCTCCTTAGAGTCAGGGCGGCTACAACATGTTAGCAACAGCACTTAGGATAGCTGGCTGGAAAAGGTCCGTCGGCGACTTACCAAGCCGGCGGTGTTTGGGGTGTGGGTGGGGGAAGGAGGCCGCCATTGTGGGCGGAGCCTGCAGCCTCCACATCAGCACCGGCGGCCGCAGTAATGTTAGAAAGGTCGCGAGGCACCGATTAGTCGAGGGGCGGTGAGGGAGGCACCCCTTTATAAGGTTGGTGACAGTTGACCCCGCCCCCATTTGATTTATGACCCCTGCAGGTCACGTGGTTTAATTGGTTAATTAGTTAATTGATATCTGAATTAATAAAGTGACCCCATTATACCCAAACCTTCTGTGTCCGAGTGTTACTCCGCCTGCGCCGCAATTTCCATCTTTTAGAATCATCTTCTCTTAAAATTATTATTTATTGGTAAAAAGGGGCTGAGTCACATTGTAACTGACTTATTAAAAATGGCATTGCTTTATCATGTCCTTTCTTTTTCATTTGAGGTACTTATTTTCCCCTCTGAATTTTTATAAAGCTTGTACTCTTTTTCAAGAGTGCTACATCTCAAACTTTAATATATTATATTTCAGCAAATTCAGTAAGAGAATTTTTATTTGTTTTATTTATTCGATTTTTATGCCGCCCGTCTCCTTAGAGTCAGGGCGGCTACAACATGTTAGCAATAGCACTTTTTAACAGAGCCATTAGAGAATAGTTTTGTGACTGTAGTTTTCATTTCAAAATCATAAAACATGCTGCAGATGATTGTATATATCCATGATAGCGAGCCTACGACACATGTGCCAGAGATGGCACGCAGAGCCCTCTCTGTGGGCATGCGTGCCATTGCCAGCTGCTCTTCTGGGTTCTGTCACATGCATGCATGCTAGACAACTAGTCTGGTGTGAATGCACACCAGCCAGCTGCTCTCTTCTGGTTTCCGGCACATGCATGCATTGGGTTCTGGTATGTGCACATGCACTAGAACAGTGTTTCCCAACCGTGGCAACTTGAAGGTATTTGGACTTCAACTCCCAGAATTCCCCAGCCAGCAAATGCTGGCTGGGGAATTCTTGGAGTTGAAGTCCAGATATCTTCAAGTTGCCAAGGTTGGAAAAAACTGCACTAGAATGCCGGAACCCAGAGGAGAGCATCTGGCTGGTGCACATGCATACCAGATCAGCTGCTCTGTTCCGGGTTCCAGCACTCCGGCACAGGTGCTCCAGTTTCAACATTTGGTACCAACTTGTATTATCATACTTTGAATTATCTCCCAGATGGTTTATTACACCAATGAAGCAATACTAAAAGATTGTTCAGACATATATGTTCTACACGTAGGTTCAAATTCTTACCAGGTACCATTGTTGGCTCCACATTGGGTCATTGAATAGGTTTTCTGCTGAGTCTCCTAATTCAAAACGCTTAGTTCGCTTTTTTTCATACTGTTGTTCTGCCCAAGTCACCTAAAATAGTATCAGACAGATAAAGAAATAGCTAGATAAGAAAATACTGGGGGTCCTTGTGTCTCTAAATGCACACTGAAGTTTGTTTATTCCATGTATAACCCTCAGGTTTTCTAAGAAAACCAGAACACCATTTCTAGAAAAAAGCAGATGCTAGTTTTATTATTGTTACAACTAAGAACAGTTTAAGATTGTCTACTGTCTTAGCTATGGATGAGATGAAGATAGTATCATGGAAGAATGGCAGAATAAAAAGGTTGATAGATACTATATCTAATTGGAATATGAAGCAAGGCCATTCATATTCATTCATTCATTCATTCATTCATTCATTCATTCATTCAAGCACATATTAGATGGTACATATAAATAAAACATAACTTGAATACATGAAATGAATAAAAATAAAAGGGTACATTAGGACAGGGATGGTAGCCACGCTGATGTACTTAGGCACACCTCTTATATATCTCTTAGGAATGGGGTGAGTTTCACAGTAGACAGTCTAAGGTTAAAAGTTTAGGGGTTTGGGGATGAAACTACAAAGTTGGGTAGTGTATTCCAGGCATTGACCATTCTGTTGCTGATGTCATATTTTCTGCAATCAAGTTTGGAGCAGTTAAGTTTGTATCTATTGTATGCTTCGGTATTTTGGTTGAAGCTGAAGTAGTCATTGACAGGTAGGACATTGCAACAGATAATTTGCACATATGTGTGATATAACAGTTAAGACAATTCCCTCTTTTTGTAGTAGTTTGTACTTGTTAGCAGTGTTAAATACCTATGTTTTTATAAAACTTTTTACATAATAAAGGCTGGTATTTCATCTGCTTCCATTTGAGTGATAGAGATTACAAATGCTTATTCTTCTTTTTCTTGTTATTTTGTGAGATCTCCTCCACATATGTCCCAAGAGCACATAGGCTGTACAGGGCAACAGTGTGACCTTATTCAGGATGTTCTATGAATTTAGCTATGATAGATGATTCCAAGACCATAACATTAGTGAGAGAAGCTGTCTGTCTAGATAACAGATTTCTGATTCCATGAAAAAAAAACAAATTATTACTTATTTATTAAATATTATTCGTGTTCTTTGCCAGGGACAGAAGTGTTGGTTGAGGGAACCTATTTCTCAAGTTTTTGTTTTTTAAATTGATTACCCCACTCAACCATAATTCCATAATTTTGAGGAATCAATCTCCTTCATGCTCCTTCAATCTGGGGGCAACAAAAATGTCTTATCCCTGTCTAACCATTTGCTGGGGTTTGCAGCAATCTTCCTTATACATAGGAGCATATCATGAAATCTACCTAAGCAGTTGAACATTGGTTAGCTTTTCTCACTGTGAGCACCTGTTTGGCCTCTACCCTATGAGTGAGGAAAAAACTGCATTTGGAAGACATATACTAGAAGTAGAGTTGTTCTTTGCAGTTGATATGTTATCAGTATGACACTGTGTCTGCAGACACATCATATTCAGTAAGATCTTATAGAATTGGTCTTACTTTATTATTTTGGGAAATCAAATTCCATTTTTCTAATCCAGCCCTTGGTCTTTAATTTTAAAAGGATAATAAAAGCTTGTCAAGAAGGCAGCAGCTTTGATCCTGCAGTGATGATCCATAATCCAAGAATCAAAATGAATGATACTGTCTTATTTTTAATCTGCCTTGTTTTTATTATAAAATGAATTATGGATGTACAATCTATGGGATTTCCCATTGTCAAGAATTTTGACATGAGAAGTAAAGACCCCATTGCTTTTTGTAATAATATCATTTGGAGTAAAAATCTGGTATGTTTACAACATGGACCAGAAATCTAATCTGGACTCTCTGCCTCTCCCCTATGGCTTTTGCTACCCAAGGTGAAGGATAAGATAGAACCTTTTCAACCCATGTGCAGAAAATGGTCATATAGTTCATCAGATCATATTTCCTAAAGGCAGAAAGCTGGCTTAAAGATACAGCGTAGCTTTAGATATCTAGCAATATCCTCTAAATCCTAGCAATTACTTTTTCCTCAACTGCCCTGCAGCTACTGACATGTAAAGCAACTGCTACCACACTCTGCTTCTATCTAGGATCAGTCTTAACAATTCTTCCTAGGAAAGTTCTTCACATTCAGGCCTTTGGCTGTTGTTGCTCTGATGGTAGGAATCAAAATCTATTCACTCTTCTGTCTGAAATGTTGCTTTTCTGTCCGGCTCTCTGATAGACTCCTCCCGAAAATTCACAGGTACAAAATTCAGACAGACACACGTTTGAACATTCAAAACAATGTTCTTTATAATGAAAATTCACTTAAACTAAGCCGTCTTTTGGTATAGCAAAGAGCACTCATCTCCAAACAAACTGGTCATTTTTACAAGTCCCTTATCAGTTCTGTGATACTTAGCTTGCAGCTGTGAGGCAATTCACAGTCCTTCTTCTTTCACAAACTGAAACACACTTTGCTCTGGTTTAGTTTCAAAGCGGAGAAAAATCAGCACACAAAAGGTCAAAGGCAGCAAAGCAGGCACGAAACACAACGATCAGATAATCCTCCACAATGGCCAAACCCACAGGCTGCTATTTATAGCAGCCTCACTAATTACCACAGCCCCACCCAACCACAGGTGGCCTCATTTTCTTTGATAATAATCTCTCAGTTGTTGCTGCCTATGCATTGCTCTCTGCATGTGTGGCTGTATCATTAACTCTTGTTCTGAATCCAAGGAGGAGCTAGATAATTGATCTCTTTCTGAGCTGCCTGCCACACTCTCCTCCTCCCTGTCACTCATGTCTTCTTGGTCAGAGGAGCCTTCAGCAGCATATTCCACCGGGGGGGGGGGGCAAAACAAGCCTGCAGCATGTGGATGTCTCCCCTACATCCACAGTCCTTGGGGCAGGAGCTGGGCCAGAGCTAACCACAACAGTTGCTAAGGCAGCATTTCATTTTTTAACAAGGCAAAATAAGATATATTCCCCAGTACAACTGTTGCTTGAACTTTGAAGGTCTAGTTTTAAATCCCAGAGCAGGATAAATAAAGACAAAAATGAAAGTTAATTTTTTAAAAAAATGAGATGAAGAAGAAAAGCAGAGCCATATCTCTAATTGTATTAAAGAAGAAGAATAATTACATTAGCTAAAGCATTTTCATGAGGACATAACATAGATTCAAATGGCCTTGGCTTGGGCACATGATTATTTTTCTAGAGTAGGGGTATCATTCAGGTGATGTTTCCAATTATGAATTAAATGCAGCAGAATCATCAAGAAATCTCAAAGACAGTGAGGAATTTAAATGCCAATGATGATCCATGACATCTCGTGCAGCACCAAAAATACTTCACATGATTAAAAATGTGTTTTCTACAAAATAAATGATACAACTCATTAGGAACCCAATAGGACTGATGGCTTCTTTTTTTAAGGTATTCATTCTGAAACAAGTATTTTCAATTGATGTTTTTCCAGTTAATTACTGTATATAATGTTATTGTATATACTGTTAGAAACAAATTTATTGTTAGATGAGTAGGAATGCAGCAATTAAGGTGTGTCAAATTTGTCAACTTTCAATTTCCAAACTTTAGGGGTGCTCAAAAGTTGTGACATGCCTTGGGGATTGTAAAGACTTTTGGTTACTTTAATATAATTTATATGTGCTTGGTAAGTGACTACATAAATATCATAACTTTTACATATTTTATTTTTTTCATTTGCATCATAAAGCTATTAAGGGGATACATGTTAAAGCTCCTTCTTAATCTTTAATTCAGCTCTTTTGATGTTTGATGGACTTATATCAATAGCAACTTTGAAAATAAGGTTTGTTGTTCATCTGTGAAATGTTTGCAAACTTTCTAATTCCTAAATTACAAGAATTTGAATAGTAAACACAAGATATGCTTTTGATGTTAGTTTCCAGAGATATTCATATAAAACAAGAGATCCAGAAATAAATATGATCAAATTCGCAAATGAAGAAATGCCCACTTTCGACTTGATTGTGCCTTCTGGAATTTCATGTGGTTGTATAGTTCTTAAAGCCAACAGTTACAATTTCTTTGTTTTAAAGTGTCACTTTTCAAATATAATGTCCCAGTGTGGTCTAGACTCTAGACTAAGATTTAGTCTCAGGTTGAAAACACGAAACCATCCACACATATTTAAAAATCTTTGAATAAAAAATATAAATATAAATATTACCATAATTATCAGAAATCATTCAATTATTGAAGGATTATATTTAATTATTTCCACAGAATTGGTGATTTAATAGCAAACTGGCAAGCAATGTCACGAATAGTTATTTGGTGATGAAAGTTTCTATATTGAGAAAGATTAGAATTGGATTTAGAATTACCATCTAAGAGAAACTATAAAGCACACATGTACAAATCTGAATCTGATTAAACTTACTACTTACACGATTAAACTTACTACTTACACGATTATCATCTGTGAGTTGTCTAGTGATATGAGAAGCACTTCGTCGAGATCTTCTAGGGTGGTTCTTATGTCTAAGTAAATAATGATTTTCCAGTAACCCAATCTGTAAATTACAAAACAATTTAAAGATATTTTTCCCATAATGCACAACAGCAGCAGGAAACCGCAAGAAACAACAGCATGAAACAATCAAAATTGCCCAGAAAGGCTTTTACTTTAAGAGCTGAAGCCATGCAACAATGCATACTTGCCTAATAAAATGCCTTTTAAAAACAAAGGGTCAGAAAGCAGAATTATGTTTTACTAGTACTTTTAAATCTTGCATATGTTTGCATAAAAATGAAAGTGTATTGCTTTTATTTAATGGTAACATGGACCAAAGTGGTACGTGTGTTTAAATTTATTTTAAGAAGAAATATAAACGAGTAGGACATGTCCATCTACAGGAGCTTGCTGTTGTCCTCAGAATGACAAAAGTAGCATCAGGTTATTTATTATAAGCACCTTCTCTCTTTCATTAATTGCTCCCCACTCTTTCTCCCACTTCTCCAAAATACAGTAGTTTCTAGCTACATTATGCATGGAGCTAGTAACCTTTGTGGTTTATAACATAGCATTCCTCTGACTCTCTCTTCCTTCTGAAAAAGTTTGGGTATATGTTATTAAGTACATTTTCTCACTCCAAATTTCACAGAACAATCTTAATTAACTGCCAAAACTCCTAACCCCATCCTACCAAACCTTAAGGAGAGCAATTCGTAGAATTTTTTCCTACCAGAAGGTAATGCTCAGTGTTATGGGAAGTAAAAACTGGGAACTCCATCAATTTTACCTTTCTTAAGTTTACTCATCAAAATTGCAAGAATACCACCACTTGCTGCTCAAATTTCTGGAAGAGTGCAATTTACACTGGCATATTTTTCCACCATATCCAGGATTTGAGAAGAGCACAATACTGTAATCTGTGTACAGTATTTGGTTGTGCATTTCTTGTATCCTGTAGTAATCTCTTCCCCCTCTTCCTGAATTAGTGATTTAAGGATGTTTTATTTTTTTGTAGAATTAATACATGAAACCTGAACACAGTGTGTTTAGTCCCTCTCATTCACATCATCATTTCGCAATAACTAAATCTAAGATTAATTTAAAAAGTATGGTAGAATTCTTCTATCAGCTATTGCCATAATTAAATGGTCGGCTATTGATATTTCTCCCTACATATTTTTCCATGGAATGTCTTTGTATTAATTTGTCAAGCCTTAAATAAATAGAATGGCAAAAATGGTTGCTTGTTCTGAAATCTTACTTTTACTATATAGTGATCAAGTCCTTAACCTTCGCACAAGAAATTTACTTGGAATGTTGATCTAAATCTTGCTATTAGTTAAAAACATTTTGATGAATGAGTATGTAATAAATCTCTTTATACACTGATGATGTTACTTGTTTGGTAATGAACAGTCTGCCAAAAAACAGCCAAACACATAGAGCACTGAGGACTCCACAGTTCAGCCCTGAGCTTCAAGTATTATCTTCTATCAGTTGCTTCTTTATTCAGTGCTTTTATACAGGAAATTTTAAAATGCACTTAGTGATTGAGTTGTTTTACTTTCATTTAAATAGCAATTTGGCCAGTCTTCATTCTGTTCAATATCAATTGTCTTATTGGAATTTTTAATTTCAATAAGAAATGTGAGCTTCTGAAGATGCAGAAGTTGATTGAATCAGATATCATGAAAGCAGAATGGTTGCTACTAAGAAACACATATTTCTGTTTTGGTGGTAGTAATGTGTGCATATCTATGTATGTGATCCATGCTATAGTTATAATTAATTCATCAACTGCGTAACTCTGATAAGAATTATTAGTAAACATCATGCTATATTATTTGCCCTGGTAGCTCAGAGAAATATTCATAATTATTGCTTTTATTTCCCAATTAGATTCTTCTCAATTTAGAATATTTAGGTATGATTTAGCTCCATAGTGAGGTCTGCCCTTCCTCTTCAATTTCCATAAAAGTATATTTTACTTTATTTAAAATCAAACAAAAATATTGAACAATAAAAATAAAACTTAAAAAGAGTATTTAAAAAATTAGCACATTGGTTAGAAACATATTTTATCTATTTATTTATTAATTGGACAAATATGCCCTCTCCATGGACTCGGGGCGGCTCACAACATTTTAGATAAAAAAGATACAATATAAAACATTTCTAAGCCAATTAATGGAATAATTACTTTAAAAATGGTCTTAAAACTAGTCATTTAAAATGAACAATCACATACACATACACACTGTCACATCTAATACATTTACTGGGTAGAGGCTGGAGTCTAATGACCCCAAGCCTGCCGACATAAGTGCGTTTTCAAGGCAAGGAGGATGGGGGCAGTGTGAATCTCTGGGGGGAGTTGATTCCAGAGGGCCGGGGGCCCCACAGAGAAGGCTCTCCCCCGAAGACCCGCCAAATGACATTGTTTAGTTGATGGGACCCGGAGAAGGCCAACTCTGTGGGACCTGACCGGGCGCTGGGATTTGTGTGGCAGAAGGTGGTCTCGCAGGTAATCTGGTCCTATGCCATGTAGGGCTTTATAGGTCATATAGTGGGATCATGGACATACATGAAGGACTATAAAGGTAGCTTGACATAAGCTCAGTGATAAATTAGATTTATGTTATATAGCAGTGATAGCTAACCTTTTCTGGATCAAGTGCCCAAAGCACATGCGTGTGCGAATGCATGCACGCCTGAATCAAAATGCAATGTGTGAGTGACCTCAAGGAATGTGCCCAACCTCCCCACATCTGTGAGCATGTCCCCCCATATGTGCTCTGCTCCTGCCCCCAATACATGCATGGCAAAGACCCGAAGACCAGTTGGCTAGTGGGAGGCACGTGAATACGTGGAGGATCTGAACTGGGGTGAGTTCTTGCATACCATCAGAGAGGGCACTGCATGCCACCTCTGGAACATGTGCCATAGGTTCATCATCACAGTTATATAGTATGCAATATATTTGTATATGAGAGGAATTAGATAATAGGTGACTTGATATGACTAAAATCGTATCAGAATTTTCTCAGTAGAAAATAAGAGGATTTCATAGACTGTATTTTATTTTTTTAAATCATATTCTCTTCCATTTTTTCCTAATACTGTTTATGCTGGAATGACTGCATAAGTACTTGCAGATTTGTGGCATTATATAAATTAAAATACACATTTAGAGAAAAGTATACAAAATGGGCAATGCATATTTTTTTATCCTCCTGTTTTCAAGAGACGGAGAGAGGGAAAGGGAGTGGGGGAGGGAGGGTGGAAATAATGTGTGTTTGAGTGTGTAACTTAATCCCAGCAGCCAATCAGGTCCCACAGAGTTGGCCTTCTCCGGGTCCTGTCGACTAAGCAATGCTGTCTGGCGGGACCCAGGAGTAGAGCCTTCTTTGTGGTGACCCCGGCCCTCTGGAACCAACTCCCCCTGGAGATTCGAATTGTCCCTACTCTTCCCACCTTCCACAAGATGTTGAAGAGCTATCTATATCACCAGGCATGGGGGGAATAACTATCTCTCCCCCCAACACCACCTTTTTCCTGACTGTAATACATGAGAATGGTGTGATTGTCCAGTAATGATAGTTTTTAATATCTATGGGTTTTAAATTTTGTTTTTAATTTATATTGGATTTGTACTCTGTATATTGTATTGTTGTTGTTGTGAGACGTCCCAAGTCTTCAGAGTGGGGCAGCATACA
This sequence comes from Erythrolamprus reginae, assembly GCF_031021105.1. NCBI lineage: Eukaryota > Metazoa > Chordata > Lepidosauria > Squamata > Dipsadidae > Erythrolamprus > Erythrolamprus reginae. Next base: position 303,953,083 of record NC_091951.1, on the reverse strand, counting down.
AATCTAATAAATACTTAAATACTGTTATAATGTATATAATGAACCATGTTTCAGAGGTGAGGTTAGAATTCTAAAATTTAAATGAAATTTTATTGTGACAAGTGTTGAGCCACAGGTTCAGATTCGGTATTCTCTAGGTCTAGGAGTATTGTTGAACTTAGAAATGAGGTAATTTGCTAAAGTAGAAAACTGATGATGGGAGTATGCATAGCTTCAATGGTTTACCAATAGATTTTTATGGAATCTATTGTGGAATTAATTGCAATTCACTAATTGCAATCTTTGTGAAGCAGTTTATTATGCTGCATTATTTGAAAGATTGGCTTTAATATGGGTGATTCCTTAGTGGTATAGACTAATATATATTGGCTGCTGGTGGAATATTCATGGTCCTCCATGTATTGCTGAATTACAGTTTTCAGAACTGGACATTTTGGCTTGCTCACCCAGCAGCTGTAGAAACTAAGGTTCTCCATCTCTGGTATATAGATGAATATAGTCAGTAAATCTATAACATCTTTCATCTGAATTTTTAAAATCTTTGTATTTTCTTCTGTTTGTCTGCCTTGTTGCCAATGCAGTTTTTGACATCCTGGTGCTATATAACACAATGAGCTGGTTCATGTCAGGCAACGTGAATCAGATCTTACATAGTTCTATTTGCCAAATAGCCATTTAGAAACTGATGAGGATTCATTCACCATATATTTAAACCCCCACTCTCTCTCTCTCACACACACACACAACACCCCTACCTCTTCACATATCTGTCTGGAGGACAGAAGGGAAAGGGGAGACATGATCGAAACATTTAAGTACAGTATGTTAAAGGGTTAAATAAGGTTCAGGAGATAAGTGTTTTTAATAGGAAAGTGAACACAAGAACAAGCGGGCACAATCTGAGGTTAGTTGGGGGAAAGATCAAAAACAACATGAGAAAACATTATTTTACTGAAAGAGTAGTAGATGATTGGAACAAACTTCCAGCAGACGTGGTTGGTAAATCCACAGTAACTGAATTTAAACATGCCTGGGATAAACATATATCCATCCTAAGAAAAAATACAGGAAATAGTATAAGGGCAGACGAGATGGACCATGAGGTCTTTTTCTGCTGTCAATCTTCTGTTTCTACGTTATGCATATTATGTACCCACACCATAAAGCTTGGTTAAACAAGCAAATCAAGATAATAAAAGAGGAAACAGATGTTAGAGAGACCTTACAGAGGATCAAAAATATAGTAGATAATAGAGTACATAGGGACTACTATGTAGCTATATCTTTATTTATTTATTTATTTATTTATTTGTTTGTTTGTTTATTGATTGATTTGATTTGATTTGATTTGATTTGATTTGATTTGTATGCCTCCCCTCTCCGTAGACTCCGGGCGGCTAACAACAATAATCTTTAGCCTTCTACATCTTGACCATTTTGCTTTTTTTCAAGTAAAGGGAAAAAAATATTGTAATTTATTTTTGCCCTGATCTTCTGACTGGTGACTTGCAATTAGCCAATTACAATTAATTGTTTTTGCAATTAGTCAATTGCAATTAACTGTTTTTGCAATTAGTCAATTGCAATTAATTCCACTATGCAACCTACATTAACACCATCTCAAATGTCTGTTGTTTGGGATCTGTAGGGTAGATCTCAGACCCAGGAATAGTCTCTTCCTTTGCTGTTAAAGCTAAAGCCACCTCATCTGCAGGAGCTCAGGAACCTCAGCTTTCAAAACTAATCAGCGGTGGCATTTGGGCAGCTGAAAGGGTTAAAGCCAAGCCAAGCGGAATTCCCAGAGGGCTTTCACCCAATTCTCTGCTTTGCAATTTTCCAGCATCTGCTGCTGATTTTGCTCCATTCGGCACCTGGGCTTCTTTGCAGGTAAACAGATTCTATGCAACCCTGGTCCCAATACCATCCCTTGCCTCCACCGTCATGATTCAGGATGGACTGTTTTACCTTAGGGGTTACTACTCCGTGGGTTATTGGTCATAGCTGTTGTTTTCATCTGTGTAGGCTGCTTGGAGTCACAGTTACTGGTGACCGGCCAATTTTTTTGGAAAAAAAAATTGTTCAAAGGGAAAACACAGCAAGGGCAAGGGGACACACACAACCAGGGGTGACAATTCTATAGAAAGAAGATGGGGGGCAGGAGAGAAGCAGGGAAGAACTCCAAGTTTCTCTTCAGGAGCACAGAGTGACAACTTGCTTCTTGTTTCGTTTGGATAACAGCAATAATACCGACCAGGTAGAAGGCTTGCTTGCTTATTTGTTTGTTTGTGTGTGTTTATTTATGTGTTTATGCTATCTATCTATCTGCCTGCCTGCCTGGCTACCTTTGTATCTATCTATCTATCTATCTATCTATCTATCTATCTATCTATCTATCTTTCTTTCTTTCTTTCTTTCTTTCTTTCTTTCTTTCTTTTGTTGTTATTGTATTGTTGTTGTTGTGAGCTGCCCTGAGTCTTCGGAGAGTGGCAGCATACAAATCTAATAAATTTTAAATCTTATCTGTCTGTGTGTCTGTCTGTGTGTCTGTCTGTCTGTCTGTCTGTCTACCTACCTACCTATCCACCCACCCTCCCACCTGCCCACCCACCCACCCATCCATCCGGACTTATATCTGGACTCCCGGATGACTCTGGGCGGCTCACAGCCAAATAAGACATAAAATGCAATGTAAAGCCCTATACAAAACAGTTTAAAACCCACAATTAACAATCAAAGAAGCTTAAAAAAAAACATCCCATGCATACCTTTCCTGGTCGGCAGAGCAGGCAGAGAATCTCTGGGAAAAAGAGCGCTCTTTCCAAACCCAAACCCAGGCAACCAGTCCCTCAGCAATTGCATCTCTCGCCAAGTCGCAGGATCCCCACACGTTATCCGCCGTGTCTCCTTCTCTTTGGAGGAGAAAAGCGGTTTAAATCTCATCACCGGCTCAAGATTGACTCAGCCTTCCATCCTTCCGAGGTGGGTAAAATGAGGACCCGGATTGTGTGTGGGGGTGGTTGGGGGGCAATATGCTGGCTCTGTTTTTTTAAAAAGTGCTATTTCTAACATGTTGTAAGCCGCCCTGAGTCTAAGGAGAAGGGCGGCATTAAAAAAAAATAAATCTGATAAATAAATAAAAGTCGCCCGACTTTAAAAAGAAAGAAAAGAAAAAGAAAGAAAAAAGAAAGAAAGAAAGAAAAGATAAAAGAGAAGATAAAAGGGAAGGGAAGGGATGGGGAGGGACGTCTTACCTGTCCCAGAAGTTCGTAGTCCAGTTCGTCCGCTATGAGCCGCGCGGCTTCCAGCCCTCCGGGGATCTCGGCTGCCCATTCATTGACAAACTGGCGCTCAGCCTTGGCCATCAGGACCACAGTCCAGGCGCCGAGGAGGAGAGCCCCGAACACACCCTGCCCTGCCCGGCATCTCTTTCCCATGGCCCCCGGTAGAGCGACACTGACTTTCCCGGGCGGCGGGTGTGTGTGTTAGTTTGTCTATGTATGTGTGTGTGTGAAGAAAACAAACGCTAGAGGAAAGTCCCTCCGGCTCTGGTTGCTACGGGAGGAGGAAGGAGAGCGGGCAGTTGCTAAGAAAGTGCCTGGCCACCGCCGTAGCCGCCTCCTTCGCCTCCTTCGCTCGTCTCATCGCGCTTTAGAGCCCGGCTCCGAGCCGCCGCCGCCAGAATGGGGAATGAGCGCTTCCACGTCAAAGAGGACGAAAGCGCTCCCCTGACGTCAAACACATCTCCCGGCCTGGAGTCTTTGCTTGGATGTTCCCCGGGGGGGTGAGGAGGAGCCGGAGAGCACTCGCCAACGTAGGCGGTGGGGGGGGGGGGGAAGCACTGCGATGCGATCAAAATAATCCAGATGATACGCACGGCGCAGGCAAAGGTGGTGGTGGTGGTAGGGAGGGAGGGAGAGGGAGGAAGGGTGAGGAGCTGTCCGCGGTGCTGGCGCCTTCCCCTTCACACCTCCCCTCGCCCTTCTCTCTCTCTCTTTCTCTCCCCCCCATCCAAAACCCGGGTTCCCAAATCGCCCCCCCCCCCCCAGCTGGGAAACCGACTTCGAGAGGGAATCCGGGCTAACCCTGGTTTAGTCATTTTTGTCGCTCAGGCTGGGCGATGCAAAGCCTGCCGTAAACATATTGACGAGTTGGAAGCCTCTGTGGGTTGGGAGGGGAGGGAAGGAGGAGAGGAAAAAGGGTCCCCAGATGTTGGAAACAACCGGGTGGGTGGAAATTGGGAGCTGGGGGGGGGGGGTAAATTACAACAAAAAGGGGTGGGTGGTGTGTGAATATAACACCTCATGTTTAATTAAGAGTGAAGGTGGACTACCCAAGGGTTTCCCTCCCCTCCTCTCTCCCTTCCTTTTTCTCCCTCCCTCTCCCTCTCTTAATCAAGAGCTATACCCATAGGTATATCGCGTCCCCCCCACCCCCAGCCAGTTTTAGAAAGATGCAGTCATGGATCAATAAAGGTTGCTCTACAGGACCGCTTCCTACCTCCTAGCGACCCATAAGAGTCCACAGAGTCAGCCTTCTCTGGGTCCCATTGGCTAAGCAATGCCAGTTGGTGGGGTCGTGGGGGAGGGCCTTCTCTGTGGTGGCACCAGCTCTCTGGAATCATCAACCTCCGGAGATCCATGCTTTCCCCATCCTACTGCCCTTCTGGAAAGCCTTAAAGACCTGACTCTGCTGGCAACCTGGGGGTTCTGATCTGGCCACAGAAAAGATGTGTGGTTTTTATTAACTAGGTTTTAAATTGGTTTTGTACTGTTTTGATATTGGTTTTTGCAGTAAGTTGCCCAGAGTCCTTCGGGAGTTGGTCAGCATACAAATTAAATAAAATAGATAGATAGATAGATAGATAGATAGATAGATAGATAGATAGATAGATAGATAGATAGATAGATAGATAGATAGATAGATAGATGATAGATAGATAGATAGATGATAGATAGATAGATAGATAGATAGATAGATGATAGATAGATAGATAGATGATAGATAGATAGATAGATAGATAGATAGATAGATAGATAGATAGATAGATAGATAGATAGATAGATAGATGATAGATAGAAAGTAGAGCTTTCTCCTACTGCTTAGATAGGGAGCCAATTTCTGTCCAGGGCAAAAAATGATTGAAAGATAGCCAAGCAGGATGTAATGGACACTATCATTCCGTTTAATGGTATGAAATGGTAGGAAGATGAAGAACCAGGGGTAAGATCCTTGTGCCGTTATAGCGTATTGGTTGGTGGGTCATTACAAGATGCCTTACCTTGTTACTGCTTCAGTTTGGTTCCTTGGTTTAACAAACTTTTTGAATTTAATTTTTCCAAGAAGGTTGGCTTTGCACAGTGAAGTTAAATGTTTTCAAGTGGATTTTACTCTGAATTAGTGGTATCTATGGGGAGGGGTAAAAAGGGGCAGAATGATGAGTCAGTGATTATAAGGATAAATGCTCATCATTTTGACTTTTATTTAGCGATTATTATTATTATATCTTCGAAGGAAATTCTAATCAAGTTTTGTTCTTGTAAATCATCCAATGTATCTATCATTGTCTTTCTTTTCTTTTACTTTCCTCACACATGACAACCACTGTCTCTTTTCCTGTCCACTTGTATAAAAACTTTCCTCTGATAAGGTCTGATAAAGTCTTCTAAGTCCATAACTCGATGGCACGCATCTTCTGTTTTAATCACTCCTTCTCAGCATCCAGTTTTATAGAGTACATTAGCACTAATAACCCTTAAAGATAAACACTATGCTACTCTTCATTGCTATAGAAATGACTTTCTAGTTGGCATAAACTTTGCTTTTTAGTATTAACTTCAATTTGGATTTTTCACTTCTACTTTCACTTTCACAATAAAGGTGTCTAAGACTTTTTAAAGAAATATATTCAGCGGAGTGGTGTTATCTACATATCATAAATTCTTCATGTTTTTCAAGCTGTTATATTTTCCAGTCCTACCAAAATATATTTGTTCTGTATGTTAAATGGATAGGAGGACAATATATAGTCTTAGTCCTTTTCTAGTGTGAATCACTGCTTCTCCAGATACAGTTCTTCCTGTATCTACTTGTTCACTGCTTCTCAGAAGAATCAAGTGCTCTGTATTCATATTTCCCACACTCAAGCATGATTTACAAGTCAGAGGCATCAATCATCATATTAAGCTGAAAACATATAATCAAACTAACTGGATTAGATGTGCAAATAAAGCTGTCCTGGTTGTTGCACGAACACAGGATTTAAATTGGGATAAAAATCAAATGGATGGATAGATAGATAGATAGATAGATAGATAGATAGATAGATAGATAGATAGATAGATAGCAATCCTAGTGTCAGGCTTGGAAACCATCTTGGCCATTGGAACTTCAGGCCTGCCACATCTAGTGCTGTGGGAAATTGGAAGGTGGGGATTGTGTGAATGGGGAGAAATAGTCAAAATAACATTTCTTTTTCCAAGAGTCAAGGTCACTCTATCCTGCACCTGGAGGGATGTACCTTAGAGACCTCTCCAGTTGGGATGGTGCCTAGATTGGACAATGTGATGGACATGTGGGTGCTGGGGTAGGGGCTTGAACTTTCTTTTGGGTGTGGAAATCTGGAAGCTTTCAGATTCAGGTTTTCCCAGATGTGCCAATATGACATCTCTAATAAAATGGAACTTTGAGGAAACCCAAGTCTTGGAGTTTTCTTTCATTGGGGGTGTTAATTGGCATCCTGACACATAGTCCAACAGATGGGTTTACATCCATGTCTATTTCAGCATCACCATCATTCTTATCCAGCTAAATTCATCATCTTGACCAAATGCATTAATGTATAGGTTGTCACGCCAAAAGCCATCATGTGGACTTAGAGGCTTTGGCCTGCCACAGTAGCACAGCAATAGGGGTGAGAGAGAGAGAAGCTAAATACCACAACAAATTCCTTTACACAGAGTCCAAAGTCAACTGAACAAATGAGGAAGTCAGTGAGTCCCTGCACCGGATTGGACCACGTGATTGCACTTGTGGGTATGGGGATGTGAGATGAACCTTAACCTGGGTGTGAAACCGGATAGAATTTAGTGCTGGAATGGACGTTACGAATCCAACATGGCTCTGCTAATAAATCGAACCTTGTGTGAGAGCAATGGAGAGGAATGTGATTTATTTCTCAGATGCTATTTGGTTCGCTGACATAGGTACTGTTAGCATGTAAACTTTCTTTGTGGACTGCATGAGTCATGTATAACTTTTATCATTCAATGCAACTTCTATTTTTGACATTTTAGATATGTCCCAAATGATTGCAGAAAAAGCTTCCTTCATTACAGTTATATATAAAAAAATATTTAGGAAAAGAATCTATTTCCTTTCAATGCAATCTGGCACTTGACTCTTCAGAGGTAGCTCCCACTGGACTGGTATGTGAAGAATTGTCTGTGTTTGCTTAAAGCAAATCTCTGCAATTTTCATTGGGTTTTGAGTTGCTCTGGCTTCATATAGTAATTTTAAAACTGGTTATGGTGGAGGGAAATTAAATCAAATGAAATATTACATTGTTCCCTGATATTAATTGTTCAGTAGCCACACTGAATCATTAATAGTAATCTCCATTTCTTTACATTTCTGGTGATTTTAAAATTGAATATAAATTAAGGATCTTGGGGGGGAAATAACTCTAATACATATGCAGACAACCACATCTGACTCACTCACATCTCATATGCAGAAGTGGGTGTCAGACCTGGAACTTATCTTTTTCATTGGAGCTTCAGGACTGCCACATATAGTGCCTGGGAAAACGGGATGGTAGATTGCAAGGAGCAGTGGAGGATTAGCCATAACAATGTTTTATTCTATGGGAATCAAAATTAGTCAACATGTTCCTGGACGGGAGTGATTGGGTGTTGCCTCCAATTGGGAGGTTGAAATGATTGGACCATGTGATGGACTTGTGGGTGCAGGGGATGGATCTTTGATTTTCTTTTGGGTGGGAAAAACACCCGGAACTCTCAGATTCAGATTTCCCAGATGTGTCAATATGATATTTCTAATAAAATGGAACTTTGAGGAATCGCTAGCCTCAGAGTCTTCTTTAGTTGGAACATTGATATTAAGTTGAAGAAGATGGCTTTGGAGGTGCGTGGTAGAGGGCATGAATAAATACTTCTTGACAGATAATATATAGTTCCAGGCCACCAGCTGAACAACTATAATTGAATGAGCACTCACATTTTTCACCATTCCCTTCTTCTTGCTCACAACTGCTTACCCCCATGGGTTTCTGATTATATACATTCCCTGATAAGAGCTCTCAAATTTTTCTTAGCTGCAGGACTTTAAATGCTGGTTATCTCTGCCCACCGAGTCTCTCCTTAACCAATAAGCATATTTATTTCAGCTCATACAGATCTTGTTTTTCTTTTGCTCTGATCAGTGTTCAGATTAGAAGCATACTGTACAATACATTCCTTAAACTCTGTTATAGCAAGCGCCCCTTGCATTTTTATATTGCAATGTATTTTATCATATTAACTTGTTGTGGTTCAGCCTGAGTCAGATGAAAGACCATCTGCGTCTCTGCTGGCTCCATGCCCGGGGGAGGATGAGAGCGAAGAGGAAAGTGACGAGGAAGAACGGCCTGGGAGCCCTGGGGAGGGGCTCTCTCAAGCCAGTAGCTTGGAGTCTCTGGAATCATTAGGTGATGAAGCACAAGCTGTCATTAGTATGCGACAGAGATGTATAGATCAAAGGAGGGATCAATTGAAGAAATATTATCACCGGTGAATGAGGAACGGGGGGGGGGGGTCCTCATTAGCAGGGAAGGGTTTATAAGGCAGGCAAACTCTTTCGACAGTGTGGAGTGTTATCAGAGGGGAGTTGCTGTAATCTGCATTGTCTCTCATCGTTTCTGTTCCTGGCTCGTGGCCCAGCAGTCTTGAAGACCCGTGGGAGGTGTATATCTGTTATCTACAGCCTCGTCTTGGCATCAAGGATCCTGTGTTTTTGTATGAACAATTGCCTTCATGTATCCATTTGGAGTTCCAGTATTTTCCTGATTTTTAAGGACATTTTCTGTTGGCTTCTTTTCTCTTTACCATTATAAAACTGTGTTTGGATTCTACCGGTGTGTCTGGCTTATCTTTTTGGGTTGGTCATAGCTTCCGGAGTGACCCAGACAGAACATTAACTATTTTAAATTGTCATTCGTATTTCTAAAATTGAATCACGTGAAGTTATTTTTCAACACACTCAGGCGCATTAATTTCAATAGCGTCATTTATAATGCTAATGGGGAATTGTCAATCCTCAGCCTTCATTCTGAGCTTGAAGGCCGATAATATCATCTTACACTACTTGTCCATTCTATTCATTTGTTGGTTAACAAGCTTTCAAGCTTGTCCCAACAACCATAACTTGGATGACTGGGAATCTCTAACAATATCTTTCAAGCTTCTTTGTGAAATTGTGGTGCTTAAATAGTTAAATGAAGATCTATTATTAACAGAGGTAAAAAGAAGAGATGCTACCACTATTGTTAGCCCATAATAGGAATTGTGATCAAAGATAATTTGTGTCACAAGTTGTGGCTTTCTTATTGGATGAAGAATTTACAGCTTATTTGTCACAAATTTCATTTAATGTGTGCACTCAGAAAGATATAACTGCTTTTTAATTATTTCCTGCTAAATTGAGGTGTGTTAGAGGATGTCTGGTGACACCTTTTGAAGAGAAACATATGGCTGTTGCTATTTTTATGCATAGTTTCATCTCAACTTTATACTCGGGGAGTAACATGGAAAAAGGATTTTCCTCACTCTAGGGTAAGGTTTATTTATTGTTTTTATTTGTCAGATTTGGGAGAAGATTGTTGAGAACCTGCAGTTTTGAAGATGCATGAAAAGTAAATTAGTCTTAAACTCTTGCTATTGGGTTTCAGGCTGGAACATATGCTGAGATGACACTGATCGTATTTTTCAACAATCCTGGGATGGATTTAGGATGGAGAAGTGCATCATTTCTAGTCATCTTTGAGCTCTTGGCCACCTTAAATACTATCCTTGGTGAATATGGCTGGGACTAGGAGACATAGTGTGCCTCCTTTCTCTATTGTTTCTTCCAATTGATATTGGTGTGTGTGGAAGATCTATCCCTAAGGCCTCCGATTTTATGGGGGACATCTTCATGAAGCATCTGTTGGCAGAGAATTAAATATCATTTGTTTACATCTCTGTATACATCTCTGCCCTTGTCTGACCATATGAGCCAACTTGGCTCTGTCCTATTATTTGTTTGTTTATTTGTTTATTTGTTTGTTTGTTTAAATTTATAGGCCGCTCTTCTCCAATGGACTCAGTCCAAAGGTTCCCAAACTTGGCAACTTTAAGACATGTGTACTTCAACTCCTAGAATTCTCCAGTCAACTATGTTGGGAGTTGAAGTCCAAAATGTCCAAAACTTGCCATTGGTGTAGACATTTTGGGGGTCTGCATGGGGTTTGGTTGGGGGAAACAGTCTTTCTGCTAGCAAGCTGGAGTGCCGTAGATTCTCCTAGGCTTCATTTCTGGAGGTTTTCATCTTTGGTTCTGAGTAGGACTGAACTCTCTTCTCAAAGCTGGTTTGTAATTTGGGCATCCTCTAGACTCCTGGCTCCTACTTAAAGACCAATGGGGCCTTTCTTCAAGTTTATATTGTGCATCTTCATCTAGATCAGGAAATTATGTTTGTGATTACTCATACCTTAGTCACTAACCTGTTAGATTTCTATAATGTACTCTACATAGGACTAAATTTGAAGGTCAATTGAAAACTTCATCTGGTCCAAAATATAGCAGGAGAGGAAACAATGGGTATGCCTCACCATGCCCATGACACATCACCATTTTGTGAGCTGCACTGACTTCCAATAGGTTTTCATTTATAATTCAGCATGCTGATTATTACTTACAAGGTCCAATATGGCATTGGGTTACTTGGGAGATTGCCTCTCTCTGGAACGTTTGCCTATGTCATTGTTGTGATTCAGTCTGAGGCTCCTCAGGGAACGGCTGGAACTCTGCCGGCTCCATGCTCAGAGGGGGAGGACGAGGAACAGGAGGAGGAGGAGGACCAGGCAAACGGGGAAGAGGAATGTCAGGACGAGGAGGAGGGGGAACAGCCTGAAACCCCCGGGGGGGGGAGCTCTCCCCAGCGAGTAGCCTGGAGTCATTAGATGAGAATGCACAAGCCATCATAGATATGAGGCAGAGAAGGGCAGCACAAAGAAGGGGACAATTAGCCAGGTATTTCCATCCCTAATAGGCAACAGCTGGGTTTGGGTGTGGTTCTCCTCAGAAAGGTTGAAAAGGCAGGCCCGCCCTTCCTGTATTGTGGAGAGTTATCTTTTGGGAGTCCTGTGACCTTGCTTCGATCCTTGGCGTCTCTGATTCTGGCTTGTGGCCTCGAAGGCTGAAAATTTGGGGGAGGCGTGGGTTTTATTATCTACAGTGGTGTGTGTGCCAGCAAGAAGCCTGTTGTATTGTCTGGCCGTCGTGACTCTTCTGTGAAGCTTCACAGCATTCCAGTTAGTAAGAACAGTTTTTGTTATCTGTGTTTGTTTTCAAAGATATAAAATGACTTTGCTTTTTACCAGCGTGTCTGGCTACTCTTTTTAGTTGGTGTTGACGTCTGGGGGAACCCAGACAGAACAGTCATAAGGTAGACATGCTCCAGGTTTCCTCTCTGAAACAATGTCATTCAGTGGAATCTATGAAACAGCCTTCTCTGGTCTTTGGAATGAACTCTAGCCCCCTATGTTTGAATTGTCCTGATTTTTTTGTAGAAAGACTTGGTTTTTAGATGAACCAATTCTGTGATATGTATGTTTTATTGCCAGTCTTAATTATGTATTGATTCTATTTTATTTTGTTGGGAATATTTTTGGTTTTTGAAATTTCCTCTTTTTATTTTTATTTTTGTATGCTGCTCACAGTTACAAAGTGTGAGAAAAGCAGTCTTATAAATCTTATAAATAAATAAGAACAAAAGTTTGCATTTGATTTAGGTACACATTATTAAGAAGTATTGCACAACTAGAGCACACTAAGAAAGAGCAAACAGAACATACTTGAGTTTCATTTCAGCTATCAACAAGCAAGTGACTACATCCGGGTGACTCTTGTCTAGACCAAGAGTCTAAACAGGTTAGACTAGTAAGCACTTAGACTGGTGGCTCCAGAGAACACAAGTACTGTAGGGTAGGGTAGAGTAGGATAGGGCATGGCAGGAGCAAGGGCAGGGTAGGAAGGAGAAGGGAAGGTTGCTTAACTACTACGAGATAACTTACAACCATGTGAATCTAATGGAATATCAAGATTCCATAAACACATGTGTGTAGGAATTAGATGCCTGGATAGAATAAGAAATTTCTCACTGCTAACCCGCATTCTGTAAAAGACCTTGGAATACTAATATCAAATGACCTAAGTGCTAAAGCCCATTGCAACAATATTGCCAAAAAAGCCTCTAGAGTTGTTAACCTGATCCTATGCAGCTTCTGCTCAGGCAATCTCACTCTACTCACAAGAGCCTACAAAACTTTTGCTAGACCCATCCTTGACTACTGCCATCTGTCTGGAACCCATATCACATCTCAGACATCAACACCCTTGAAAATGTCCAAAGATATTTCACCAGAAGAGCCCTTCACTCCTCCACTCGAAACAGAATATCCTACGAAAATAGACTATCAATCCTGGGCCTTGAAAGCCTAGAACTACGGCACCTAAAACACGATTTGAGTATTACCCACAAGATCATATGCTGCAACGTCCTTCCAGTCAATGACTACTTAAGCTTCAACCGCAATAACAAAAGAGCACGCAACAGATTCAAACTTAATACGAACCGCGCCAAACTTGACTGTAAAAAATATGATTTCAACAATCGAGTTATCGAAACGTGGAACTCATTACCGGACTCAATTGTGTCAACCCCTAACCCCCAACATTTCTCCCTTAGATTCTCCATGATTGACCTCTCCAGGTTCCTAAGAGGCCAGTAAGGGGCGTAAATAAGTGCACTGGAGTGCCTTTCGTCCCCTGTCTAATTATCTTTCCTTTCTTTCACCTATCTTATATATTCTCTTCCTTTCATATAACCTCTCCTCTAAGTTCACTTTCACCCTCTTGTATATTATCACATGTCTATTTTCTTCCTATGTATTTGTGTATTGGACAAATGAATGAATGAATAAATAAATAAATAAATAAATATGTATTGATTCCCACTTATAATAGTTCTGATAGACAGTATGGTAATTCAGTATGATGAGCCTGATTAGGGCATGGTGCCTAAGTAGGGCCATTATCTGTAATATAATGTAAAATGTTTGTTTTTTCGGACAAACCCATTGCTTTATTATTGAACACAATTTCCGAAGAAAAAGAGTTAAGATAGTGAGTTTCACATAGTAGGTGGGAGAAAATATGTGTCCAGATAATTGGTATTGTATTGGAACATGACCAAGTTTTTTTTTAATTGTCCTTTTAATGATTTGACTTTTTCTACATTCTTTTGATTGTTCACTTTCTTGTTGCACATATCTTATAGGGTTTGGAGTAGGAAAAAGGGGTAATAGGATTTAGTACACATGTTATGTTTCTGTTTCATTCTTTAAAAAAATCTCTACATGTTTTCTGATTAATTGTCATTTTTATTTTTGTAGGTACAAGCTAATATTTATGTCCACTCCTATTTATTTAACAATCTGGAGTTCTGCAAGGAGAAAATATCAGTGCTTTAAAAAAATAAAATATAGGAAAGAATTTATTAAATAAATTCTTTAAAGGACTTCATTTGAATATGCCCAACTGATATCAGCCATTGTCTAATTATTTTTATGATAATATTAGTTTGGTAGGTAATAATTATAATTCTATAACTAATTATATAACATTGGCAGTGAACTCTGAGAGTTGCTATGCCAACACATCAGCAACTGGCCCAGGTACTGCTTTAAGATTTCGCTTTTGTCTGCTTGATTGATCAAATTGGAGACATTGTATGTTTTTGTTTGTAAAATAACCTTGTTCTATTCTTGTTAAAATCTAACTTTGATCTATAATTAGTGAAAAATAGCACTGTTATTAATATAAAAATAAACCTTTCATCATACTAGTACTGGGAATCTAATGAAGAGGTGGGTAGTATTTTATCCTACAAACCTTATTTTCTAGTTTTGTTCTTTGTAGCTGGATAAGCCACACAGCAACAGTGGCTAAAAGCAAGAAAGATGATCTTTAAATCTTTCTTTCTTAAGCATTTTAAAAAAATCTCATAAATGGTATCCTCATCCTTTTGAATCTTAAACGACAGATAATTTTAATGCTCTGCCAATTGCTGAGATAGTGTTGCATAGTAGAACATATTTGATTGTAGCATAACTCAGGCTTATTAAAGCCATTAAAATTATGGAAGGTTACTTGTTCTCCATCAATTGTACAATTGTATAAATTGTTGGGCTGTCAATTTATATGGAATGTGGTTTGAACCTGGGATCCATTTGGAAACGAACTTGGAAATATGGATGGCATACATTTTTGTGTGTAATTGTTCCTTTTTCCTCTATGGAAGTGGCTAGATGGAATGTTTCAATTTATATTAAATACTGTATGGAGACCTTTTGTATAGCACAAAAGCACACAGCTTCATAAAGGTTTCGTGCCATATGTAAGAGCTACAGTTAAAAAGCAGGCAGACTAGAGACAGCTTTAGGAGATTGTTTTGAGAGTTTTAAAGGGGGCTTTTAGTACCTTGACTTTCTTAGCAATCCCCCTCCCTTAATTCTGCTGGATGATTTCATAAACATGATCTCTCTAGCCAGCTTTCTAGCTTGTTTCCCCCCCACCCCCTTTGGTTATATAAAAAGCAGCATGCACCAAGCTTTTAAATTGCCTTGCTTCTCATCCTCTGGATTAAAAACAGCCCTTACTCCCCTCCCCTCCACTCATGCATATCCATAACAGAGCTTCCCTGCAGAGGTTACACAGTGTAACAGACCAATCCTAGCTGCCCTGGAAAATGACGCGGTCGTGCCAACATTATTATTTTTAGTGGGAATTTATGTGCACCTCGGTAGCTTTCCTCTCATACTAACAATTCATATTCTTGACCTTTGTGTGTGTGCAGATCAACACATGAATGTATTCAGGGAGTTAGAAACAAGTCATTGCAGGATGCTAAGATGTCTGACTGCCTTCACAGTGTGTTTATTGCTTTTTATACAGTTTTCCAAGCAGCAAAAGATAGAAAAGAACAACAGCATTTTCATTGGTGAATTCTCCCTGCAAATCCTTAAGAATATCCTGTTGATACAACCTAGATTAGATCACCTACAAGGCAGGGATAATGTCCTAAATCAGTGATGGTGAACCTTTTTTTTCTTGGGTGCCAAAAAAGCGTCCATGTGCACTATCGTGCATGCGCAAGTGCCCACACACATAATTCAATGCCTGGAGAGGGTGAAAACATCTTCCTCCAGCCCCGGGAGACCCTCTGGAGGCTGGAAAAGGACTGTTTCCCAACTTCTGGTGGGCCCAGTGGCTCATGTTTCACCCTCCCAAGGCTCCAAAGACTTTCCTGGAGCCAGTGTAAAGTATAAACACCCTCCCTCATCCCCGTGGAGGCTCTCTGGAAGCCAAAAATGCCCTCCCAGAGCCTCTGTGTGAGCCAAAAATCAGCTGGCCAGCATACACATGCATGTTGGAGCTGAGCTAGGGCAATCGTTCATGTGCCAGCAGATATGGCTCTGCGTGCCACTTGTGGCACCCATGCCATAGGTTCACCATCACCATTCTAAATCATCCTGGCTATGTGAATTAGGTGAGATCTTATAGGCATGAGAGGCCTCTTTGAGGCAGGCAGTTTTTTTATCATCATCATCATCATCATCATCATCATCATCATCATCATCATTTAGATTTGTATGCCCCCCCCCTCTCCTAAGACTCGGAGCACTTCACAACAGACAATATACAGAGTACAAATCCAATATTAAAAACAATATTTAAAACCCTTATAGTAAAAGACAATCATACAACCCAAATAGATCATACATAAATCATAATAGTTTGCTGTACACAACCTCCACATGGCCTCCACATCTACAATTCAGCACATACTGAATGCAGGAAAGTGGGGGACAACATTTCCTTCTTCTTTTGTGTGAAGTGAGATGTCTGTGTGAAGGAATTTCTCCAAAAGCTGATCCCGCCACCAGAGCTCTTCTATTGGTCAGCTGAAGAGAGCCTTGATTGGCTCCTATCAGTAGTATCCCATCTTGTTTCAAATGCTGTTTTGAGCAGGAGTGAGATAATACACAAGCCTACTGTAACTTCAGACAGCAATCAGCCAAATGGTGTTTTGCATTTCCAGAGCATTCTGTAAAATGCGATTTCTGCCATACTGCTTCTTACTCTCTGAACTGTCTTTCTTTTGGAATGGTGCTACATCTTTTTCAGTTTAGCCAGATATGGCCTTGACCCTCATCTGCTACCTACGCACTTCTACTTTTGAAGAAAAATTGTTCAAGCATACTTCCAGAACTTTTATTGTGTTTAGACTCTTCAGAGAGGGGCGGAATACAAATCTAACAAATTATTATTATTATTATTATTATTATTATTATTATTATTATTATTATTATTTACTGATAATCTGACAAAAGATCAATTGTTCCAATTATTTACATTTATGACGTGTTACTTTTCATGATACACAATAAAGCAATCAACTGCCCTTCAGAAATATTAAGTATATTGGCCCTTTGACCAAGACTGAAGGAAGCTGACATTCAGCTTCTCTGGACCAATACCAGTGTTCTTCTCCTTAGTCTTGTTGGTAGACTTATCCATGCTATATCTGCACATTAAACAAAAAAATATTCCATCTTCCAATGATGATCAGATTAGCCTTCTCCCTGATGCATTCAGGAAAATCTTACAAGTTTTACAGCTATTTTGGAAACCCTTCAATTAAGTTTGCAATATCACTTATTCTTTTAAGTCTGCCTTTTGTCTTTATTATTATTTTTCTTATTTTATGATCTAGTTCAGGGATTTCAAATTCAAGGCCCAGGGGCCGGACCCGGCATGGGAAATGCTTAGATCTGCCTGTGGGCCCATCCTGGAAACAGCAAATGCTCGTGGTGCCTCTGCTAGAGAAAACAGAGTTTGGGAGGGCCGCACACAGCTTGTCCAGGCTCTGTTATTTGGTTGCAACAACCTCCTGCAGCCCTCTGCCAATGAAAATGGAGCAGAGATAGACCATCACCTCCAAAAACGGAGCCCTGATGTGTGATGTTGAACTAGCCACACCTACCCTGGCTGTGCCCCTGGCCATGCCCCCGCCCCCGAAGTCAAACACAACCCTGATGTGGCCCTCAATGAATTTGAGGTTGAAACCCCTGATCTAGTTATTTAATGTTTTTTTAAACATATCACAGATATTTTAATATTTTTTGTTATATTATTGAATTAAATTCTTTAAAAAAAAATTTTTTTTAAATTAAATTGCATAGACAAACATGACATACATAACATGCAACACTTAGTGGAGCTACAGTAGAGTAGAAGTCATCTTTATAATTAAACATTAAAAAAATGAAAAGAAAAAATCTTGTCGTTGTTTAACACCGTCTATAAAATGCTTAAAAATATCAATTACAAAATGGTAAATAAAAACACATCTAAAATATTTAGCAACATATGTAAAAATTTTAAAATTCTAACTTAAATTGAGCTAAAATAAAGGAAAAAAAGGGAAGAAAAAAAGACGAAGGAATAAGGGTAGAAGAAAAAAGGAGTTCACATTTATATTGTGAATAATCATCATCTACTACAATACTGGTATGTTTAAAATAATGTAACAATAAAATTATCTCTTTTTCTTTGTATCCCAACAAATATATACCTTTTGCCAGACATCATAGAATTCTGATTCTTCTTGCTTATTGAATTAAATTCTTAATGCACCTAGTCATAATAGTTTCAGAATTAGAGCTATAGAGTCATTCTCCAAGCTAAGGGCCAATTATTAAATGAGGTTTTTTTTTAAATACCTACACGCGCGCACACACACACACACACACACACACACACACAAACACACCTTTCTAATGACTAAACAGTTGACTGAAGTGGTAATATATGTAAATTATTTCACTGACTATAGAATCACCCTGGTTATATTTAGTTTGACTGGATCCCTGAATAACTCCCTCCAAAGCTGGGTGCCTTTGAGCAGGGGCTTCTCCTAAGCCTTTACATTCCGAAGTAATTAGAAGCTAAGACAAGGAAATTGAGATGTGTAAGCAATCACAAAGATTATAGGAAACACCTGTTTTTACTTCAATGACTACCTGCAAACTAATTGCATGTGTTTATTTGGCAAGATTATAATTGCTCAGATAATAGTGCATAACACATTTACACTCTTACGGCAGGCAAACATTAGGAATGGCTAAGCGCACCTAAATTGATGAAACACAAACATCTCCTCCCATCTGTCCAGGCAATTGAGTAGAGATCTAATGACACCATACATTACTGCCTTTGTGCCGTTGGGAGCTGACAGGAAGCAGCTGGAGAGTCACCTCAAACTTTCCATTTTTAGCAAGCTACAGTTGTTTACCCCAGATTAATTCAACTACAAATCAGAGAGGGAGGCTGATAAGGAAAACAGAGGAAATACGTATTCCTCTGGGAAAGGACAATGTTCATTCAAGGATATTGATTGTGTGATGGGTTACATTATATTTCTGTCGTTCTGACTTTAAATGCTGTCCAGGTACTGACTAAAAACATGTCTTAAAATAGCAAGATTGCAAGCATCTTTTTAGAGCTGAGGTATCCTTGATGCTCTCTGTTTTTAGTTAGCAGTACAGTGATACCTCTACTTACGAACTTAATTCTTTCCATGACCAGAGAGAAAAGTTTGTAAGAAGAAGCAATTTCCCCATAGTAATCAATGTAAAAGCAAATAATGTGTGCGATTGGGGAAACCACAGGGAGGGTGGAGGCCCTGTTTCCCCCCAGGGGATTCCTAGAGAGCCCCATAGAGACTGCTCCCCGGCTTTTCCGGACCTGTTTCTTCCCATGAGATTCCTAGAGACGCCCCTCAGAGGCTTCTCCCTGCCTTTTCCAGTTACAGTTTTGGAGGCTCAGGTTTATAAGTGGAAAATGGTTCTTGAGAAGAGGTAAAAAATTCTTGAACACCCAATTCTTTAGGAGGCGTTCTTAGGTAGAGGTACCACTGTATAGTGAACATAACCTTTTCTACTTCTATGTTGGCTGATTGATGGGCATAGGCAGTGGTGGGTTCTAAATTAGATTGCCACTGGTTCGCGCACACGCTCGCACATGATGTTTTCACGCATCTGGACAGGTGGGTGGAGTTTCATGCCGCTGCTACTACCAGTTCTAAGAACTGGTCTTAACCGAGAGCAACCCACTGCTGGGCTTAGGCTTCAGAATTATAAAAGAGAGCTACAAAAAGATTGGCTTAATTAGTTTTGAGTAAGGAAGGCTATTTACATTACGGTAAACATAGTTCTGTTTGAATGAGATTGTTTTGGCAGGAGATTTGAAATCAGAACAGTGAAAGGAAAGGGATATTTCACGAATATTTCTGAGTTTGATGGAAGACACAGGCTTCCTCTTAAGAAATATCTCTGTGGCGTCTTAGTTTTGGATGACATTTCTCCTCAGCCCCATCCCCTCTAAGGGATTTGGACATATGAGTTTCTTTCATCATTTTTTAAGCAAATAAAATTAAATCTTTAATATAACTTGGGAGTGACATTTGTGACATTACATTTAGCTCAGTTCTCATTTTTATTATAAAACAAATGCCACCAGTATTGAATGAGCATGCAAGGAACTATTTTTATTAGATTCCTTTGTAACTCATTTTTATTTATTCAGAATGAAAGGAAGAAGTTCCTCGCGTAGCAAATTACATTCTATGATTGTCATTTTAAGTTTTCAGAATGGTCATCCCTTCTGTTCTAAAGAAAACATTGTTCCAATATATGGAGCAATGTACATATTTTAAAATTTGATTTTGAGTATTAATTTAGAACTTTTATCTTGTTCTTAATTCTGTTTTTAATCTGGTTTTTTACTTACTTATTGCTTATATTGTTTTATTATATTGTTGTAAACCACCCAGAATGACTTAGGTAAGATGGGCAGTGAAGAATATCAATCAATCAATCAATCAAAAAATAAATAAGAATATTGAGGCTTTACTTATTTAGGAAATATTTCACTGATTTCTCTTCAATTAACAATTTTTATAATTGGTAGAGATATTTCACATTGTCCTAACTGAAGGTCACAAAGAATATGGCCAATTGTATTATGAAATCAGTATGGAAGGCTGAACATTTTTTTTAAAATGGAGGGGCAGAACCTCACAAATGTTTAAAATAGTGTTTTTATCCCTTAACCCATCAAATTTGATAAGTTCACCTGATTTATGGAGGCATAAGTTTGAATACCCCAAGTCTTTGTAAAATTTTATTTACCCTTGCTCCTCTTCTCTCTCACTCACTCACCTATTTATATATAATTTGTATAAATATGTGAAGATCTGGCTAGTGAAAAGAAACCTTCACATTTTGTGTTATTTCTGATTTAAATTACTGAAGAAAGTTTAATTCACACCAAATTCAGTAGGATTCACTTCAGTCAAGAGTCGTAGGATACTTGGTCATATAATTCCTACATAAGTTATAAATGTAATATATATATTATACATTTATTTATTTTTAAAATAAATTTACAAAGATATAAATTGATAAAATAAATGCACAAACCTTTAGAACTGGTGGTTCTCCAAAACCACAAGAAAGCAGCTGTATTTTAAAATTACCGATAGCCATCTACACTTCTAACCAGCAGTAGGAACCAACTAATATAAAACAAATTTCTATAAAATAAACATATGGGAATTCTTTATAATTGGTAGTTTAGGGTCATAATCCTTTTATTTAATTTGCTTTCAGTCTTTTAATTGCCCTTTTCTTCTTTGAAAATAACTTTGTTAGCCAATGAGGTTTTTCTAGGCTGGTTGCCACCAACTAATTATTTGGTCTTTTGTTCAGAATGTTTGTTGCCTGGCCTTTTGCAAAGAACTCTATTTAATGTACTCTTCTGTTTAGTTCGTTACAGATGAGCCTTGATTCCTGCTGCAGGAAACAATCCTGTTCTAATATTTACTGTTCAAATAGCCGGATTATACACCTTAAAGTTGACTCAAACTTTGACATTCATTTAATTATATTGGGGGTGGGAGAATCAAACTCAGTCTACTGTAATTTTAGAAAGCCAATATGAAAGCACCATGCCTTTCATTTCATCTGTTAGATATTATTTTATCTTCTTAAATAGAAAAAGAATCATAAATTCAAGATATCTTGAATTAAATCACACATGGTTTCTAAAGTTTTCTTGTTTCTACCTTTGGTTTCAGAAGTAAACATGAGCACAAAATTAGCCTGATGTAACTTTTTATTTGCCCTACAGTGATAATTAGATTAATTCTTTCTCTCTGAAATTTATTTATATTAATTTACACTTGTTTATTTTTAGAACAATCTTAACATAGTTTTATCACTTCAGGAAACTGCTGGTGTATATAATTTGAAAGCCTACTCTGACAAGGTATAAATAACTAATGTTTGGGTGAAATTCAGCAGGTTCTGACAGGTTTTGGAGAACCAGTAGTGGAAATTTTATTTTATTTTATTTATTTATTCATTTGTCCAATACACAAATACATAGGAAGAAAAGTAGACATGTGATAATATAAAAGAGGGTGAAAGTGAACTTAAAGGAGAGCATATATGAAAGGAAGAGAATATATAAGATAGGTGAAAGAAAGGGAAGATAATTGGACAGGGGACGAAAGGCACACCAGTGCACTTATTTACGCCCCTTACTGGTCTCTTAGGAACCTGGAGAGGTCAATCGTGGAGAGTCTAAGGGAGAAGTGTCTGGGGTTAGGGGTTGACACAATTGAGTCCGGTAATGAGTTCCACGCTTCGATAACTCGATTGTTGAAATCATATTTTTTACAGTCAAGTTTGGCAGGGTTCGTATTAAGTTTGAATCTGTTGCGTGCTCTTGTGTTATTGCGCTTGAAGCTGAAGTAGACATTGACTGGTAGGATGTTGCAGCATATGATCTTGTGGGTAATACTCAAATCGTGTTTTAGGTGCCGTAGTTCTAGGCTTTCAAGGCCCAGGATTGTTAGTCTATTTTCGTAGGATATTCTGTTTCGAGTGGAGGAGTGAAGGGCTCTTCTGGTGAAATATCTTTGGACATTTTCAAGGGTGTTGATGTCTGAGATGTGATATGGGTTCCAGACAGATGAGCAGTAGTCTAGGATGGGTCTGGCAAAAGTTTTGTAGGCTCTTGTGAGTAGAGTGAGATTGCCTGAGCAGAAGCTGTGTAGGATCAGGTTAACAACTCTAGAGGCTTTTTTGGCGATATTGTTGCAGTGGGCTTTAGCACTTAGGTCATCCGATATTAGTATTCCAAGGTCTTTTACAGAATGTGGGTTAGCAGGGTTAGAAATCTTGAGGAGTTTGGAGAACTGGCAAATACCACTTCTGGCTGACCCCAAAGTGGGGTGGGAATGTAGATTTTTGCAATATCTTTCCCCCAGGAGTGGGGTGGGAATGGAGATTTTACAGAATCCTTCCTCTGCCACACCCACCAAGCTGTGGCCACAGAACCTGTAGGCAAAATTTTGAATTTCGATCCCTGCCTGAAATGCTAACTTTCTACATGGAGGAGTTTTACATAGCATGCGTTTTACTACGTGTTATATCGGGCTATTGGCAATTAGCCCCCTATGAGTTCAGAATAAGTTTCAAACACACAGCCAGTAAAATAAATCAAGTTTATATGCAGTCTTGCAAAACAATTCCCAAGAGGTGTCAAATTTCTCTCACCCAAAAGTTCTTTGATGCTGGAGCGTGCCAAAACAGAGGAGTAAATGACGAAGCTATAAAGCCACACTTCTCACACGTCAAAATTCCTCAAAGCTCTTTTTGCACTGAACTATGGCAAAGTTCACCAGAGTCCTTGAACACAGAAAGCACCCCACACTGCTCCAATCTTCTTCCAAACACTCTCACAAAACGGATAAACGCCCATTGCTCAGCGCATCTCAGCGCTAAAGAGCCTAAGATAAATAAGGGGGTTCCCTTATTTATCTTAGGCTCTTTAGTATAATTACCTCCTGAACAGCTGTACACTCTTATCTCCTTTGATGCCTGCACAACTGATCCCTTCGTGCCATAATCCTGCACACAGGGGGATCCAAAATTAAGTCCTCCATAATAGCGTCCCCTTCAGAGTCTGATGACTCCCTAACTGGAGAACTGACTGGTGGGCTGGCTGCACCCATCCCCCTGTCTGTCTCCTCTCCCCCACTGTTTGCTTCTGCTTGCGAGCCAGTTTCACTGTCCGATTCAGCTGGCAACCAAACAGGTCTCCAATAAACCGAGGATTTCCATAAATCTACATCAAAATCCCCAGCTGCAGGAGCTGGCCCAGTATGTTCTCCAAAGAAGTAGACTTGAATGAGAGTACCAAACACTTTATTCCAAGTGTTTACAATAGTGCTTTCTTAATTATTAGGGCAGGCAAATATTTTGGTTATTTAATAGAGCTGGAAAGGACTGAAATGGCCATTTGCAGCAACGCATTGTCCTCAGGAACTGAATTGTTATTTCATTAAGCCAAATAAAATTCTTCTTAACCCCAATTGTCATTTTCTCACTGATTCTTGTTTTGAGGGGAAACTTCGAGGGGGACGGAGAGGAAGGTAAGGGTGAATCCTAGTCATCTTGATTGATTAATTGATTATGTATCATCAAGTTGTTGTCAATTCCTAGTTTACTTAGTGATCAATAGATTGATTTTTTTCCATGACGATCTGTCTGTCACTTGATTTTTCAAGTCTTCCAAAGAACTATCCAACTTTATACAAAGATTGAGTTGATTTCTTTGATAATCCATGTGTTTGCTTTCTTGGCTATCCATGGTATTCCCAGAAGTTTCAGAAGCAGAAATACTATTTCTATTGAGCTTCTTCAAAATCCTTGTTTGCAATAGTGTACCCAGTTCTTGTCATACCTGGAACAGAGACTGTTTTTAAACATCCTCCTCCTCTGTTTCTTGTTGCACCACATTGTTGACTGCCAATTGATTGGCATGTGGGCATCAGAAACCCAATTCCACTGATCTTCAATGACCCTCCAGATGGCTATTTCATCATTCCCAAGAAAATGCACTCTCTTATTGCCTGCATCTAAGGTGGACTAGCATTACCATCTTTCCCTTGTTCACAACTGCTCACACAGAAACAATCTGAGAGCAATCAAAAAACAATTGTTTAAACAATCCCAACTTTTTCATAAATGAAAACTATATTACTGAGGAGCTGGTTTTACTTGATTAACTACTTATAGCCAGACAATGCTTTGGATTTGATTCTTAAAAAGTGCTTTGAGCACAGAGGGCATGGCCAAAATATTTTATGTAAACTGTTTAAAGTGGCTATGTCTTCTCCTAGACATAGGAGATGCTGCCCTCTGCAGTTGGGCTGTAATTCTGGGAAAAGACATAGTTATTTTAAAGGGTTACAGACCTGTGCCAAAGCTCTATTTCAGTTTTTTGGAACTGAATAAAGCAGCCTAGCCCTCCTGGCTACTGTTTTCCTACTTCATGAAGAAAAGACGCTATTTACAAGAAAAATGGCAGTTTCTTAGAAGCAAGGGTTCTTGCCCAGCAAAGCAAGCCAGCAACCACTCTCTTATTTGGAATGTTTCAAACAAACTCACTTTAAAGAAACAAAAATATTGCATTTGGTAAGCAACATGAGTCATTTATTTCTGAATTCTTGAAAGTGCGTTTGAAAAGGAGAAAATCAATTTGCTACTTCGTTATGGTTAATTTCTACAGTACATTTCAGCACTCAAACATTTTCACAGTTCTCATCCTATTAATCTTCATAGCAACATGATATGCAAGAAAAATAAAGGGACATTGCAAGGTTGTTGCCTCAGCTTTATCACTTTTCTTTAGCTTTTCACTATAAGCTTAATAAACCATATATGTACATATAGATATATAGATCAGTGGTGGGTTGCTACCAGCCCACCCCGGTTTGCACGAATAGCAGTGTTTGGAGGCTCCACTCATCATCTTCATCACAGATAATCTGTGCATGTGCAGAAGGTTGATACACACCTTCACAGTTCCAAACCAGTAGTGAAGGTAAGTGAAACCTTCAGAGATAGAGTGGAGACAGAGATAGACAGACAGACAGACATAGATATAGATACATAGGCATACATTTCACTTGATAAATTGTATAATAATAACAATACTGTTGTGGTTAGCTCTGCCCCAGCTCCTGCCTCAAGGACTATGGACATCCACATGCTACAGGCCTGTTTTGCTCCCAGTGGAATCTGATGATGAAGGCTCCTCTGACCAAGAAGACATGAGTGACAGGGAGGAGGAGAGTGTGGCAGACAGCTCAGAAGGAGATCAATTATCTAGCTCCTCCTTGGATTTGGAACAAGAGTTAATGATACAGCCACGCATGCGGAGAGCGATGCATAGGCAACAACAACTGAGAGATTATTATCAAAGAAAATGAGGCCACCTGTGGTTGGGTGGGGCTGTGGTAATTAGTGAGGCTGCTATAAATAGCAGCCTGTGAGTTTGGCCATTGTGGAGGATTATCTGATCGTTGTGTTTCGTGCCTGCTTTGCTGACTTTGACCTTTGTGTGATTTCCCCCCGCTTTGAAACTAAACCAGAGCAAAGTGTGTTTCACTTTGTGAAAGAAGAAGGACTGTGAATTGCCTCACAGCTGCAAGCTAAGTATCACAGAACTGATAAGGGACTTGTACAAATTACCAATTTGTTTGGAGACAAGTGCTCTTTGCTATACAAAAAGAGTGCTTCGTTTATTTGCATTTTCGGTGTAAAGAACATTGTTTTGAATTTTCAAACGTGTGTGTGTCTGAAATTGTATCTGTACATTTTCGGGAGGATTCTATCAGAGAGCTCGACAGAACAAATACTATGTTTAATACCAAAACCATGGCATTATAAACATCTCCTCCTATGTGTATCTTCCAGCTTTCTCTCGTATCTCTAGCAAATGAAAATCTGAGAGATGATTTTGTTTTACTTCAGCATAGCTAGGACTCTCATTTTATTTCAGGCCCTAAAGGTAAGAGTTGTCTTTAACTTTAAGGTCAGAATAATTTACATGATACACGTATAGTACTATACACAGTTCAAGTTATAAGTAATAATCATTTATAAACAATCTCCTTTTGTTTTTGCTTACAGCCATGCTTACACTGCTTACAGCCATGATGGTGAATATATATAATAATTATTTATTGGCCAAGTGTGATTGGACACATGAGGAATTTGTCTTTGGTGCATATGCTCTCAGTGTACGTAAAGGAAAATATACATTTGTCAAGAACCTATGGCAAGCGTGCAAGAGCCATTTCTCTTGGCATGTGGAGCCATCATCCATTGCTCTTCCAGGTTCTGGTGTACTGGCCAGAAGGTTTTCATTTGCACAGATATGCTGAAAACCAGAAGAGCAGCTGCCCATTGCACATGTGTGCTCCAGGAAGATGATCTTCTTGTTTCCAAAGTGCGTATGTGCATGGGCCAGCTGGTCTGGTTTGGAGATCCCTGAAGTCACTTCCTCAGAGAGAAGAACAAGATAAGCTGAAGCTTCCCTTCTTCCTTTCCTACATGAGTTTCTCGCATGGTCTCAGGTGGTTCGGAGCAGCAGTGGACCACCAGCCAGTAAGGGTGGGGTAGGGTGGTGGACTGCCTGCGCAGATAACCCTGTTTCTGGGCTCCTCCTCAGTTCCCCAGCCAGCGACAGCACTCTCAGCCCCACCACTTCAAGCAGAGCCTCATGGCTCGCTCTACCGGCCATGTGGGTCTCCAGTACTGTGGTAGTCACCGCCATCATTTCCATCCCTCCCTACTAGAGCCTTTTTTTCCTTTCCAGACCAGCTCCAAGTAAGCGATGCACAAACTTCAACAGCTCTTGTGCTGCCACCTGCATCGCTTGCTGGTCTGGAAATGAAGAAAAAACAAACGCAGCTGAATTAGGCAGGACTCCCCCCACCCAGATCCCTCTGAACAGATCTCCCTATGTGTTCTGCCTGACTGGGCTCAGGCGATAATTAACGGTCCAGGAAAAAAGATCAAACACACACGTGCTTTGCTAATCAGCAAACTTGTATTAAACAAACAAAAAAGGTTAAAGAAAACTGTCCTTATTCTCAGGAGTAACACACAGTTCGAGGCGAACAGTCAGCCAAATACAAAGTGCAGGAAAAAGCAAACAAAGACAAACTGCACAGAGCAGAAACTGTTCAGGAGTTCTCTGAATCTTTGAGCAACAGCTAGTCCCAGAGTTTTCAACTCCCACTTGCCTGAAAATGCTGGGTTGAAATCCAAAGGCACGGAGCAGAGGCTTCAAAGCAGGAACCACAAAGTCACACAAACCACACAGATAAACATCCACAGTTTGCCTCTGCCTCTGTTCTCTTTTATAACTGTAGCCCTCATTATGGGAACCACACTCAGCCCTCATTATGGGGACCACACCCAGCCACAGTTGCTTCTATGATCACCGGTGATAGTCTCTTAATTGAGCCTTCCGTTGCATGGCTCTCCAGCTACGCATGTCTATTAGCTTTTCAGTACCTGAATCCAATGAGGAGAGGCTATCGGACGGGCTGTTTACTAACTCCCCTAGGCTGTCTTCCAGGTCCTGTGGTCTGTCTGCCAACTCCTCTGAACCATCTACCTCATCCTCTGGGCTGTCTGCCATGTTTTCCTGGCTGTCAGCAAGGCTTTTGCAATCACTTTGTGACACATCTCGCACATATGTGGGGGCAACAGCTGGCCCAGGCCCAAATACAACACTATGTAGCCTCTCTGCTGAACTACGCCAGTGATCCCCACCCAAAAGGAGCCTGCCTGCCGATCTCTTCTGAGCGCCCGCTCTTTCCTTCACAAACAAGCTGGAGGCACAAAAAGCACTTCCCCTCTACCTGCATGTTGTCACCACCTCTGCAACCTCCTCAAGACCAACAAGATGCTGCTACCCAGGGCCACCGGCTGCTACCTGGGTGCAGAAAGAAAAAGGAGCAGAGCTGCTGGTCAGACCGGAGACTCCCTGTATCCCTGCCCCAGAGGCTTCTGGTGCAGCCCCAGCTTTTGACGGTGAGGAAGAGAAGTCCCAGCCCACTGTTCCTGCAGCTGCTCATTCGTGCAGGAAAGAGCGGGTGCTCGGAAGAGATCAGTGGGCAGGCTCCTTCTCAGTGGGCGATCACTGGTGTAGTTCAGTGGAGAGGCTACATAGGGAGACCCGTTCAGAGGGACCTGGGTGGGGTGAGTCCTGGCAAATTGGGCTGTTATTTTCCTTTCCACACCAGTTCCAAGCAAGCTGTGCACAAACTGCCGATTGGTTTCCAGACACAATTCAAAGTATTGGTAAAGTCCTACATGGCATCGGACCAGATTACTTACAGGGCCGCCTTCTGCCGCACAAATCTCAGCGGCCGATAAGGTCCCACAGAGTTGGCCTTCTCCAGGTCCCATTGACCAGACAATGTCGTCTGGTGGGGCCTATGGAAAGAACCTTCTCTGTGGCGGCCCCGGCCCTCTGGAATAAGCTTCCCCTGGAGATTTGGACTGCCCCCATCCTTCTCACCTTTCGTAAGGCATGGGGCAGCTAGATCATGTCCCCTTCTTCTCTGACCATTAAATGTTATTTTTTGAGTAGACTGACTGTTTTTTAACATAATGGGATTTTAGCTTACTGTTATAACTATTGGATTTGTATTCATATTGTTTTGTATTATAGGTTGTGAGCCACCCCGGGTCCTTGGAGAGGAGTGGCATACAAGTCTAATAAATAATAATAATAGTAATAGTAATAATAATAATAATAATAATAATAATAATAATAATAATAATAATAACAACAACAACAACTTCAGCAACTCTTGCGCTGCCTCCTGCACTGCTTGCTTGGATCTGGACTGGAAAGGGGGAAAAAACCACAGCCAAATTAGGTGGGAATTGTCCCTCCCAGGTCCTTCCAAATAAGTCTCCCTATATAGCCTTCCAGCTTAATTATGCAACCTGCCATTGATTGACCACCCTAAAGGAGGCTGCCCTCTGAACTCCTTTGACGGAGGGGAAAAGAAGCCCCAGCCTACTCCAAACCAGCACAAGTGCTGCTGAAGTTTGTGCACTGCTTGCTTAGAGGTGGTCTGGAAAGGAAAAAAGCATTTGGTGGGGAGGGAGGTAAATCCCAGGCTGCTGTTCCTGCCACCCCTACTCCTTCATGCCTGGCCATGGCAGTTAGAAACATAGAAACGTAGAAGACTGATGGCAGAAAAAGACCTTATGGTCTATCTAGTCTGCCCTTATACTACAGTATTTCCTATATTTTATCTTAGGATGGATATATGTTTATCCTAGGCATGTTTAAACTCAGTTACTGTGGATTTACCAACCACGTCTGCTGGAAGTTTATTCCAAGCATCTACTACTCTTTCAGTAAAATAATATATTTCTCACATTGCTTCGGATCTTTCCCCCAACTAACCTCAGATTGTGGCCCCTTATTCTTGTGTTCACTTTCCTATTAAAAACACTTCCCTCCTGCACTTTATTTAATCCTTTAACATATTTAAATGTTTCGATCATGTCCCCCCTTTTCCTTCTGTCCTCCAGACTATACAGATTGAGTTCATTAAGTTCATTAAGTCGATAACGTCAACTGGCAATACTTAATAGCTGTAATCAAAGAATTAAATCTGGGAGTCAAATTTGAAAACATTATCAGAAATACCTATACAACACAATCAGCCAGAGCGATAATTAACAATGACATGACCGAACTAATTTCAATAGAAAAAGGGGTAAGACAGGGATGTCCAATGTCTCCATTACTATACATATTAATACAGGAAATACTATTAAACAAAATCCGACTTAATAAAGAAATAAAAGGAATCAAGATAAAAGATGAA
Organism: Erythrolamprus reginae; assembly: GCF_031021105.1. Lineage (NCBI taxonomy): Eukaryota > Metazoa > Chordata > Lepidosauria > Squamata > Dipsadidae > Erythrolamprus > Erythrolamprus reginae. Next base: position 303,922,924 of record NC_091951.1, on the reverse strand, counting down.
GAGTACAAATTACAGGCATACGCTGATGATATTGTATTTTTTTTAGAAGACCCTATAAGATCTGGCCCAGAATTAATTAAAGAAATAGAAATATGTGGGGAACTCTCAGGACTAAAAATTAATAAGCAAAAAACGATGCTTATGACAAAAAATATGACTATAAAACAAACCAAGAAATTGGAAGAGACCACAAACTTACAAACAACAAAAAATTTTAAATATTTGGGACTAATACTATCAAATAAAATTATATCTCTTAAAAAGGACAATTATGATAAACTTTTACAAGAAACTAACAAAAACCTAGAAAAATGGAAGGACCTGCAACTATCCATGTTAGGCAGAATTACCGTAATAAAAATGGACATCTTGCCTAAATTTCTCTACCTGTTCCAAGTTGCCCCCATTAATATTGAACAAATTTTTTTCAAGGAGATTAATAAAATCTTCTCAAAATTCATTTGGCAAAATAAGAAACCTAGAATCCGACTTAGATACCTTCAAGATACCAAAAGCAGAGGAGGACTAGGACTCCCTGATTTAAAACAATATTACAACGCAGCGTGTCTAACATGGATAAAAGAGTGGATCAATCTCACAAATAAAAGAACACTTGTACTTGAAGGTCACGATTTACAGATGGGATGGCACGCCTACTTATGGAGAGACGAAAAACAAAAACAAACTACCTTCAACAAACACATGATAAGAAAATCTCTCATTAAAGCCTGGTATGATATTAAAAAGAAATTTTACAATAAAATTCCTAGATGGCTATCTACTATGGAAGCCATAGTATACCCGAATCTGATAGACCCAACCAAGACTATTAAATATAAAGATATCCTACACCCAAATGGGGAACTAAAAACCAAACAAGAATTGGAATTACAAAATTACAGGATTGATGAGTGGACATACATGCAAATAAAATCCAGATTTAATAAGGATAAGCAAACACCAGGTATAGCAAATTCCACCCAAACTCTGGACAAGATCTTAACAGGATGTGAGGGAAAACAGATAACTAAATTATATCAGATTTTACTAGAGCAGGAGAACAAAAAAGAGATGATTAAAAATCCAATGGTAGCCTGGGAGAAAAACATACAAAGAGAAATTCATATAGCAGAATGGGAAAAAACATGGAATGCAATAACTAAAATCACTTTATCATCAGCCTATAAAGAAAACTATTACAAATTGTTTTACAGGTGGTATTTACCACCGGCGAGATTAGCCAAAATTTACCCAGCACTACAAAACATATGCTGGAAATGTAATAAAGAAAAAGGTACTTTCTTCCATATGTGGTGGTCCTGCCCTAAAATTAAAAAAACCTGGGAAACAATTCACAAATGGTTAAAGGAAATTACAAAGGAGGAAATAGAATACTCTCCCGAGGGCATGCTTCTCGGAATTTGGAAAAGATCATACTCTAAACAAACTCTGTTCCTATTGACTCACATAAACACAGCGACAAGAATCGCCATAGCGCAAACATGGAGGAATGATCAGACTCCCAATGTAAATTTAATAATAGACATGATATATACATGTGCAGAAATGGACGAGATGACAAACCTACTTAAGGGAAACAGAATTAACGAATCCAAACATATGTGGAGCAATTGGCACGAATGAATTCAAAAGAAAATATTTATATAACTTTTTACAAAATAGCAGTACAAACCCCAAAAAATTAAAAATACCATCTGAATGTTCTTATCTTGTTTGATATTGCATAGTATTAAGACAATATTATTTATATAACAACTGTAACAGGTTTAAAAAAAAAAGCTGGATAAGATCTGTAAATTGAATAAACAACTTGTGATATATGTATCTATAAAACAATAAAAAGATTTGAAAAAAAAACATATTTAAATATTTCGAACATGTCCCCCCTTGCCCTTCTGTCCTCCAAACTATACAGATTGAGTTCATTAAGTCTTTCTTGATGTTTAAGACCTGCCACCATTCTTGTAGCCCGTCTTTGGACCCATTGAATTTTATCAATCTCTTTTTGTAAGTGAGGTGTCCAGAACTGAACACAGTATTCCAAACGTGGTCTCACCAGCGCGCTATACAGCGGGATCACAATCTCTCTTTTCCTGCTTGTTATACCTCTAGCTATGCAGCCAAGCATTCTACTTGCTTTCCCTACTGCCTGACTACACTGTTCACTCAGAAATCACTACTCCAGTTCTTCCATTGTCGCTTCCCTGCGGCTATGGGAAGTGGTAAGAGATGCACTGGCTGGGAATGCTCCCTTAGAAGAATTCTAAGGCACCAACATTTGCTGGCATGAATGGCCCTGCTGGACGCTGCCTGGAGCATAAGGTTGGCAACAGCAGCAGGAGGAGGAGCAGTGGTGGAAGACTGTTCGTGCTGGCAAAGTTTGGTGCAAGAGGCTTTCCAGGGGACATGTGTGGTTGGTGCATATGTGGAAAAGTACGCAGTGCATTGTGGGCGCCGCATGCACGGCCGCTATCCCAGGCGCACACATATATTTTTGGCATGCAATCAGAAAAAGATTCGCAATCACTGGCTTATAGCATGCAGAAAATGTTGTCCTTGGACAGGTAATTTCAATGGATTTATCAGCATATCCACTGTAGTCTTATTAGAAGAGCTGTTTGTGAACAGTCTTTAGAATACTTCTGGAATGTAAATGTAGCTTCATTGTCAAGTACTCTATATTTTGAATAGGAACTCAGCAACTAAGTTCTGATGTCCCTGAACTTTTCTAATGCAGGTTGCATCAAGGTTTGTGCTTTTTATTGTGTAGGTGGAATCTCCCAGAAAATCTGAATAGGGTTGGCAGTAGAATAGATATTCCAACTGCAGTTTTGCATAACTGGTATAAATCCAAAAGTTGTTTCATTTTATAAGACGTACCATTATGAATTAATCTAAAAACCCATCTAATCTAGCATGTCTAGACTGATTCCTATGGAAATTTCCCCGACAGATTATGACTGTTGGAGCTGAGACCCAGCATATGTTATGTGTAGTCCTCAATGTATGACCATATGTCGCTTAGTGGGGCCTAGGGGAAGAGCCTCCTCTGTGGAGGCCCCAGCTCTCTGGAATCAGCTCCCCCTGGAGATTCGCACTGCCCCCACCCACCTTGCTATCCGTAAGAGTCTTAAGACTCATCTATGTCACCAGGCTTGGAGCAATTATGTCTCAGCCCCCTGGCCAACGAAATGAGATATATGTTATATGATTGAACTGGTATGATTGTTTTTAAATATTGGATTTTTAGATTGTAATTTTAAATTTAATTAGCTTTGCTGTTGGACTGCATTGTTATATTATATGCTGTTAGCCACCCCAAGTCCTCAGAAAAGGGCGGCATACAAATCTTAAAAATACATACATACTGTTGTGGTTGGCTCTGGCCCAGCTCCTGCCCCAAGGAATGTGGAGGTGCATGTGGGGGAAACATCCACATGCCACAGGCTTGTTTTGCTCCCGATAGAATCTGCCGACGAAGTCTCCTCTGACCAAGGAAGCGTGAGTGATAGGGAAGAGGGGAGTTTGGCAGACAGCCCAGGAGGAGATTAATCATCCTTATCATCCCTGGATTCTGAACAAGAACATATGACAGACCCACGCTTGCGTAGAGTGATGCATAGGAAAGAACAACTGAAGGATTATTACAGGAGATAAGTGAGGCCACCTGTGGTTGGATGGGGCTGCTGTAATTAGTGCTACAGATAAAAAGAGCAGCATGCTTATTTAGCCTCATGGAAGTTTATCGGATTCATAGTTTTGTCAAGATCGTGGTTTTGCTGTTTCCCTGTTCAAGATTGTGTGTGGACTTTCTGGACTTTGGAATTGGACTCAATTTCCCAGTTACTGGGTGAGAAATTGGATTGCATTTAACCTGTGTCTTGTGTGTACCAGAAAATCCCTTTGACATTTAAAAAGGGAGTTTTTTCTGCTTTTCTGTTGATAAAGACTTTTGGTTTTCCTTCTATCGTGTGGTGTGTGTCTTTTTGGACCAATTACCCTGTAATTACGGGCGGTTGAGACACGCCAGCAGAACACATACGTACATACATACATACATACATACATACATACATACATAATTGAGTCCAGAATTATAATAGTCATGATGGTTATTTAGCTAGTCATTCTATGACCACACCGTTTTTATAGTCATTAAGTAAATACTGTGGGCATAAAACCAATGTCCTGTCATTAATTGAGCATTTGTGCTCATTAAGGAAACCCATCATTCACTGTGAGTCATTTTTTTTTTGCCAGAAACCAGAAGTAAATGCCAGTTTCTGACAAAAATATCGTAAATGACACACAGGTGTGACCACAGGGAGGATGGAAATGTGGCCAGTTGCTGAACACACAAAATGCAGTCATGTGACCACAGGTAATAACTCTCAGATTTTGAATCTGAATTATAAATTGGAGTCTCGTTATCCATCATAATTTTGAATGGTTGCTAAGCAGTAGGTCATTACTAAATGTCAAGACCAACAGGTGCCCAGCTTGGTGACTTGAAGTGAAAACCACAACAATAGGAAAGAATGGGAGAAAATATATTGGAATTAAATTATAGTGAGTATAAAAAGAAAATTGTACTCTCAAGTTTGACAGTTTCATGCCCTTATTAGTGGGCCTAAATATTTTTTATTCTGCTTGGCCATATTAGGCATCAGAGAGCCTAAAATCAAGTACGGATTGTGTTAAATCCTGTAAATTCTGTAATGTTCTATAATGTTCTGTATCTGGGTTAACTGGTTAAACAAGAGTTGTTAAGCAGAATTGAAAGAAACCATAGGCATTGTTTACCTGCTTCCTATTGGCTGCTCTAGAGGGCGCCAAAATGGAAGAGCTGTCAGCCGCCGGCTGTTGCTGAGGGAAAGTCTTTAAATAGCCGAGCTTCTGGTCTTACGCGCTTCTTCTGTAACTCGCGTATAGAGTGAAAGTGTTTTCCGCTCGCTCAGAGCCTGTAGAGAAATAAAGAGAGTTTATTTGGAAACCGTTTTTCTCGGTCATTTCATTGGCGACGAGGGTCTTAGCGGTGATTTTTTTTTTAGGAAAAAATCAATATGTCGACCCCTTCGCTGATTCAGCCTCCCGAGTTGTTTGACCCGGAACGGTCAACTTGGGCAGCCTATATGGCTAAATTTGAGATTTTCCTGGAAGCTGCCAGCCTACATACGGCTGAGGACAGCAGGAAACGCGCTCTATTTTTGAATTACTGCGGCACGCATATTTTTGAATTGGCCGGGACTTTAACTGATCCCGAACCACCTAATGCTGTACCATGGGCTACTTTACAAGAAAAGTTGGCTGCCCATTTTAAACCAACTAAGCCGCCCATAGTTTATAGGCATCAATTTTCCCGTATGTCCCAATCGGATGGGGAATCTATTAACCAGTTCGCGACCAGACTCCGAACTATCCTAGCGAAATGTCAATTTGACAATCCGGAAGCCAGATTGACGGACGCCCTCATTTTTGGGATGCGAAACGTTACCATAAGGAACAAGTTATTGGCAACTGAGAGCTCCACATTGCAAGACGTGATTAAAGCTGCTCAGACAGCTGAGGTAGCTGAGGCTGCGGCAGCTGATTTAAAGTCCAATGACAAGCTGCAAACTGTATTTAAAATCACAGACTCTCAGCGTCCCTCGGCTCGCCGCCTGCCTGAGGTTCAGCTCGCCGACTATGAAGACTACAATGACCACTGCTGCTACCTTCGAGGACCACCAGAACGACAACCCAGGCCAACTTTTCCTGCCTGCGCCGGATGCAGAGGGCAACATCAACGGTCGCGCTGCCCCTTTAAGGACGCCTTCTGCTACAGATGCGAGAAGAGAGGCCACATCGCCGCCGCTTGCCGTGCTGCCTTGCCAGATGACAACTCTTCTCCACAAGGTCAACAGCCTTCCTTTCCTGCTCCCCGAGCCTACCGTCCTTTCCGGCCACAAGGACGGGGGTTTCGCCGGCCTTGGAATGCCAGAGGTAACCGCTTTTTCAGTGGTTCTACAGTTTACCCTCCTGCCCCTAATAAAATTGTTGTCCCCATCCTTTTAAACCATCAGCCGTGCCATATGGAATTGGACACAGGCTCGAAATATACACTGATGCCTTGGCATAAATTACATTTGTATATACCAAGTTTGGAACGGGACAGTTTGCAACCTTTGGACATTGCTATCAATGATTTCCAGGGTCACCCAATTAGGATTTTGGGTAAAACTAGGGTTCCTATCACCTTTAGAAATGTGAACCATGTTCTCCCTCTATTAGTTGTAGACGGGGCTAATCATTCCCTTCTAGGGTTGGACTGGATGGCTCCCTTGGGATTAGCGGTAACAGGTCTTAACAAATTGACATTTTCTACCGCCCCTGATTTTGTCACTGAATTTCCCGAGGTTTTCCGTGCTGGTCTGGGTACCTTTAAAGGACCTCCTATTTCTTTTTCTTTAGACCCTTCTGTTCCTCCCGTTCGATTAAAACCTCGCAGGGTACCTTTACCCTTGCTGAATAAGCTAGATGAACAATTAACAAAACTTCAAGCACAAGGTATATTGGTTCCAGTGGAACATGCACCCTGGGAAACACCTATTGTAACCCCACTGAAGCCAGATGGCTCCCTACGAGTTTGTGCGGATTACAAATCCACTATTAATAAGGCGCTACAGCACAACTCCTATCCTATTCCAGTGGTGCAACAGCTGTTACACACCTTGGGGTCTGGGAAAATCTTCGCGAGGCTGGACCTTGCACAGGCTTACCAGCAATTAACAGTGGACGAAGCCACTGCCCTGTCACAGACTATTGTAACGCACAGGGGTGCTTTTAAGTGTACGCGCCTGCAATTTGGAGTGAGTGTTGCTCCTGGTATATTCCAGCGGTTAATGGAGCGCTTATTGGGGGGCCTTGCTGGGGTGGTCCCGTATTTCGACGACATTTTAATTTGTGGGGACAACCCTGCCCAGTTGCACAGTCGAATTAGACAGGTACTCACTAGGTTGAGAGATAAAGGTCTACGTTTGAAACCGGAAAAATGTGTGTGGGGGACCCCTTCAGTCGAATTTTTGGGATTTCGTATTGATGCTGAGGGCATTCACCCCACCGAGGAAAAAGTTAGAGCAATTAAAGACGCCCCTGCCCCAACTTGTAAAGCAGAACTGCAAGCCTTTTTGGGGCTCTTAAATTTTTATGCAGTTTTTCTGCGACAGAAAGCCTCAGTAGCTGAGCCCCTACATAGACTCCTCCATAAAGGGACAGAGTGGCATTGGGGTGAGAAAGAACAACGGGCGTTTTGCATGGTTAAGGATCTTTTGTCGTCCCATAGCTTAGTAGTGCAATATAGCTCAACCCTCCCTGTGAGGCTCACCTGCGACGCTTCTCCGTACGGTGTGGGCGGTGTGTTGGCCCATATTTTTCCGAACGGGCAGGAGGCTCCAATTGCCTATTTTTCTAGAACACTATCTGGGGCTGAGCGCAATTACGCGCAGATTGACAAGGAAGCTCTGGCGCTGGTAGCCGGGGTGAAAAAATTTCATCATTATCTGCTTGGGAGACCTTTTCAGTTAGTAACAGACCACAAGCCTCTCTTGGGTCTGCTAGCCACCGGACGGCCAACTCCTCCCTTCATGTCTCCCCGTATGTCCAGATGGGCTATTTTCCTAGCCGCATATGACTACCAACTCATTCATAAAGGGGGCTCTGCTATTAATCACGCAGACGGCCTCAGTCGCTGTCCATTGGGACAGAGAGTAGAAGACCCAGCGCCCGCTGCAGAGGTACTCCTTATCGAATTAGATAAATCTCCTGTAGTCACTGCCAGGCAGGTGGCATTGGAAACCAGGCAAGATAGGACTTTGAGCAGGATTTTGAATTATATTTTGAAAGGCTGGCCAGCAAATGGGGACGATCCCTTAATAGGTGAATTTAAAACAAAGAGGCTAGAACTATCAGTTATGCATGATTGCATTCTCTGGGGGGAAAGAGTGGTTATCCCTACTGCCCTGAGACCGAGGGTTATGAAAATGCTACATGAGGGGCATCCAGGGGTGGTGAGGATGAAGGCATTGGCAAGAGGGTATTTGTGGTGGCCCGGCTTGGATAAAGAAATTGAGAACTGGGTGGCAACATGTGGCCAGTGCCAAGAAACACGGCCAGACCCGTCTAAAACCACCCCTGCACAGTGGGACAGTCCCCAAGGGCCATGGTCTAGGGTGCATATTGATCTGGCTGGGCCAGTGGGGAATCATATGTTTTTAATCCTGATTGATGCGTATTCAAGGTGGCTGGAAATAGTCCCATTAACCTCTACCACATCATCAGCAGTAATACATGTATTAAGGAAGTTATTTACAACACATGGGTGCCCGGACATATTAGTCTCGGACAACGGGCCCCAATTTACATCTAAACAATTTGAGGTATTCCTAGCTGGTCTGGGGGTCCGGCATGCCCTTACCTCTCCCCACGCAGCGTGGTCTAATGGAGCAGCAGAACGTTATGTTCGAGTGGCCAAAGAAGCCATTAAGAGGTCAGCCCCAGGTGACATCCAGGAGAGGTTAGACACGTTCTTGCTGACCCAACACATAACACCTAGTATGACCACTGGGAAAAGCCCTGCTGAGTTGCTAATGGGGAGGAGGTTAAGATCAACCCTGGATAGGCTGCACCCCTCCTATATCAAATTAAAACCGGATAATATACTAATACCTGAACGTGCAGTGGCCGTGGGACAAAAGGTATATGTTAAAAATTTTGATACAGGGAAGCATTGGGAAAGTGGCATTGTGCAAGACCAAACAGGTCCCAAAACATATATGGTGAAATTACTAGATGGCCGCCTCTGGAAAAGGCACATTGACCACATTAGGGGGAGAGTGGAGAAAATCGAGAGTGAAGGACATAAAGATAACACTCATCCCCTCCCCACAGGGAATTTCGCAAGGGCAAACAGGAACCCGGAACCAATTGATTGGGACTTACCTGGGGGAAATAGCCACTCCAGCGCTGCCTCAGCTCTGCCATCTCCTGGTCAGGGGAGCAACGCGTCTGCAGGTCGTGAGGAACCGTCTTCATCGGTGGACACACAAGTTATGGGCGACCCTCGACGGTCAGATCGGACTTCGCGAAGACCCCCTCACTTAGAAGACTTTGTTACTTACTTGACCGAATAAAATCTGTAAAAACCATCCAGAAGGGGGAGGGGTGTTAAATCCTGTAAATTCTGTAATGTTCTATAATGTTCTGTATCTGGGTTAACTGGTTAAACAAGAGTTGTTAAGCAGAATTGAAAGAAACCATAGGCATTGTTTACCTGCTTCCTATTGGCTGCTCTAGAGGGCGCCAAAATGGAAGAGCTGTCAGCCGCCGGCTGTTGCTGAGGGAAAGTCTTTAAATAGCCGAGCTTCTGGTCTTACGCGCTTCTTCTGTAACTCGCGTATAGAGTGAAAGTGTTTTCCGCTCGCTCAGAGCCTGTAGAGAAATAAAGAGAGTTTATTTGGAAACCGTTTTTCTCGGTCATTTCAGATTGTCCTTGGCATATGACCATAAAGAAGCCTGCCCATTAAAGTTAAAAGTCAGAATGGTCATTAAGCAATATAAGAACATGATTGTCTCACTTAGTGACCTCTACCCATGCTCTTCTGACTACACATGTTGTTAAGTGGATTACAGGGTGCCTAAAAGATAGGGGAGACCCTGGGACTGATAGTAAAACATAGGGGAGACCCTGGGACTGATAGTAAAACATAGGAGAGACCCTGGGAACGATAGTAAAACATAGGGGAGACCCTGGGAACGATAGTAAAACATAGGGGAGACCCTGGGAACGATAGTAAAAAAATGCATTAAAAAGTTTTTTTTTAAAGGTTCTGAGTGACAAAAAGGCTCAGCAGTGACAATCAGCTGTGCCACACAATCATTGGAACCCCTCTTTAAAAACTTGTTTTAATTACTGCTTCTGGCAAATAGGTAGTAACAAAATGCTTCAAAAGTTTAAAAAAAAAAAAGATTCCAGCGATCATGGCCATAGCTGATTGTCACAGCTGAGTGTTAAGACTTTTTTAAAAAAATTTAAAAGCATTTTTAAACTACACACCCACCCAGTCACCTAACTCTCACCAACCCACATCCACAGAACCGGTAGAGAGAATTTTTGAATTTCACCACTGCCCTGGGAAACACTTTTTCAGACTTCCCAAAGTCTCCCTATCCCTCAGGTATACCTTTCTGTATCTTTTTATTTATTTTATTTATTTATTTTGTCCAATACACAATGAGGGCTTTAGTGGGTATACACATAGTAAAATACATGATGAAGGTTATAGAGGAGATACTCATAGTAAAATATATCTAAGAAAGAATAGAAAAGAAGATATAGTAATAGAACATATCAATGAAAGAATAGAAGAAGAGATATAGGAATAGAAGAAAGGTATAGGAGTATATAGGAGAGCAATAGGACAGGGGACAGAAGGCACTCTAGTGCACTTGTACTCGCCCCTTGCTCACCTCTTAGGAATCTGGATAGGTCAACTGTAGATAATCTAAGGATAAAGTGTTGGGGGTTTGGGGATGACACTATGGAGTCCGGTAATGAGTTCCACGTTTCGACAACTCGGTTACTGAAGTCATATTTTTTACAGTCAAGTTTAGAGCGCTTAATATTAAGTTTAAATCTGTTGTGTGCTCTTGTTGTGGTTGAAGCTGAAGTAGTCGCGGACAGGCAGGACGTTGCAGCAAATGATCTTGTGGGCAATACTTAGATCTTGTTTAAGGCGTCTTAGTTCTAAGCTTTCTAGGCCCAGGATTGAAAGTCTAGTCTCATAGGGTATTCTATTTCGAGTGGAGGAGTGAAGGGCTCTTCTGGTGAAGTATCTTTGGACATTTTCAAGGGTGTTAATGTCTGACATGCGACAGGGGTTCCAAACAGATGAGCTGTATTTGAGGATGGGTCTGGCAAAAGTTTTGTAAACTCTGGTAAGTAGTGTGAGATTGCCAGAGCAGAAGCTACTTAGGATTAGGTTTAAAACTCTTGAAGCCTTCTTGGCTATATTGTTGCAGTGGGCTTTGGCACTTAAATCTTTTGTTATTAGTATACCGAGGTCTAGTTGAGATTTGGAGTTGCCATGTATTAGACCACTCAGAAACAGAAATCTTCTGCCTCTCAGTCTCCACAAACCTTGGGCCTACTTTCCCACTCCAATAAGTACCCATCTAGCATATCCTCTTTATCTTGTGCTTAATAAATGCATTCTTGCTACAGCTGATATTATGTGGATGTTATTGCATGCCTTGCTATTCCTTGGTACAGTATTTTTTCCCTGTGCTATTTGTTACAGATTTCATTTTGGAAAATTACCACTGTTATGGTGTTGTTTCATACATGGCAAATATTTCATGTAATTCTTTATAATGGGAGTCCCCAGAGAAGGAAAAGAAAGCCAGATGTAAGTCATGAAGATACTTTTTAGCTAGAATATCATATGGTTTAATATGGTATTATTGACCATAAGAATAAATTTAACATAATTCTTCCTGAAGGCTGATTTTGGTTTCACCAGAAACAAATTCTAAAGTTTTAAACAAATAACACTTTACAAAAATTAATTATTTTCTGAAGAGATTTGGTGTACAATATTGTGCGAATTAATGAACTGAATTCCAGTCTGTTGAATGACTCAGCGTGGAAAAAATCTGCTTTAATGTTTGCTACTTATTGAAGCTTTATATAAAAGCTGTTCTTCCTGGTTGCTACCATTGTCTAATCTCTTTCTGAAGCAATATAATTAGCACTGTAGAAGGACTGACCTTTCTCAAAATCTTTTTTTTAAAAAAATATTCATACAAACTTTGATACCTAAAGCACATTGGAGCACTGCAAAGATAGATAGAGAGGGCGGGGGACGAATCATTGTTAAAATAGAAATCTAGGATAGATGTATTGATTGTTGTTACAGAGAAAACAAGGCAGCACTTATTTCATCATCTAACAGAGGTTGCTATAGAATCTATGTACAGTGGTACCTCGAGATACGAGTTTAATTCGTTCCGGACCTGGGCTCTTAAGTCGAGCAGCTCTTATCTCGAACGACTTTTCCCCATAGGAATTAATGTAAATAATTTTAATTGGTTCCAGCCCTCAAAAACCTCACAAAGTTAGTCTAAATTATGCAGAAAGACATGTTTTTAATGAAGAAATGTACATGTACATATAAATGAATAATGAAGTTTCTTTCACTTAACTTGTAAACTTTCTTAAACTTTTAAATTTACATATGTTCAACTTCTCTGCCACCCAATCCTGTAGGACAGAGGTCCCCAACCCTTTTTGCACCAGGGACCGGCTTTAAGTGATCAAGAGAGGAATGGGTGAATGAATGGACGGAGGGTGGGAAGGAAGGAAGGAAAGAGGGAAGGGACAGGAACAGAGGGAGGAAGCAAGGAAACTTATGAAAGGGGAGAGTAAGAGAGGAATGAGTGAAGGGAGGGAGGGAGGGAAGAAGGTGGGAAGGAGAAAGAAAAGAAGAAATAGAGGAAGGGAAGGTAAAAGAGAGAAAGAAAAAGAGCAAGAAAGAAAGCTGCAAGCACCCCCCCCCCGAGCCCCCCAGGCCGGCTGCAACCTTTTAAAACACGCGCGCCGCTTCGCAGCTGTCTCCTGAAGCCGAACGCGGAAGTTAGCGTTTGGCTTCAGGAGACAGCTCCTTGGCGCTTGTATCTCGAATTTGGGCTTGTAAGTAGAACAAAAATATCTCTCCCCTCCCAGCTCTTATCTCGAGTTGCTCTTAAGTAGAGCAGCTCTTATGTCGGGGTTCCACTGTATTACATTTTTACATTTTTATTAAGTTTGTTGAGCCTTTTGGAGGCTTATTGACTTCCCTCTTACATTGGGTAATGTAGACAGGATAGAAATCAATCAAAATCTGTGTGATTTAACACTCACACTGAAATCATCTCACTGAAAGTCTATCTAAGATGTACTTTTATACAGTTTCATGCACTTTCCTTTCATAATGGAAAACTGGGTTTCTCCAGGACAAAAATGTAAAGATCCAGAAACCTGACAGATCTATTTTGGGCTTTTATTAGAATTACACACAAACTCTCTCTATATATCCCCAGTCCCCTGGTGATAGTAATCAGACCAATCACTTAATAGACTCCATCACCCTGATTTCTCCAAGCCCATTAGGAGATCCCTGTCTCCAGAGCTTTTTAAAAGAGTGTCAAAGTAGGGTCCAACCCTATTTCTGTAAGATGATGTTTCATAGGGAGGAAGCCACCACATAGAAGGCCATTCTTCTTGGTCCCACTAGATGGACCTTCCTAAGAGAGGGAGATTTTCTATTCATTTGCAGAAATGAGAAGGGGGGAAAAAACCCCGTATGCTACAACAGCTCACCAAGTGGAATTGGAAAAAGATGCTCAACTTTTCTCTCTATATTAATGAATTGAATATTTTACATATTTTGGACACTTGACTGGAAGGTGGAAGACCATTTCACACCAAATATGCTACAAATATTAATATCTTATATAACTCAATAATCTTAAAATATTTTTATTATGCTAAAATACAAATAAAACTTATTGTTTTCAACCCTAACGTAGGTAGTTGGGAAATTGTCAAATAATTTGGTGTATTTATGCCATGATAAAAGCTGAAATTGTACTTATGGCAGATCCACACAATTAAATGACAACAGGCAACAATCAGAGCAATGACCAGTTTCTTAATCTGCATCTCCTTTCAAACTTATTCAATCTCCAGAATTATTCCAACCCTATTCCTAAATCTATATACACCAATACATACTTACCAAGAGGAAAACATTGAAATGAGTTGTGAGTCATAGATAAGGCTCTGTACAACTGCAATTGATAACTGAGATTCATGGAAATATGAAAATATTTATGTAAAAATCTGAGACTTTGGAAACTTGTAACATTAAGAGTTTGCAATTCATGAACACTCATAGAATAATTCAATATAACATATTATTATTTTAGCAGACAATGTGAGCTGGGACTGTGAATAATAAAGCATAATTCAATGATGGTAGGCACAGCTTGCATAATACAATATAGTTTTACTTTTAGGAAAACATTGAACAATGACAATGTAGAGTTGGAACTTATGATCAGTGACCTTGTACAAGAGAAGATACTTTTGTCTTGCCCAGAGCAGCAAGAACTTCAAAACAAGAATTATGAGAACATACTGTAGTTGTATCTATTGATTGTAAACACTGATGGAAATCTATATTTTTGACACAAGCAACCTGGCCAGTTCTATATTGCAGAGAAACAGCATCTTTCCTCTGTGTGCAAATTCCCTAAACTCAAGAGGGATCTCTCATATCTTTCTAATGCTTCAGCTCAGCATCATATGCAAGTCCAATTTATGTCTCAGGTATATCCAGATATGGTCAATACAAAATTCAAAAGCAAATGTAAAAATGGAGCACTTCATCCTCCCATTCCAAACATACTGTATAGACAGATTAAGATATAAATATATATATATATTTCTGCTTGATAAAAAGGTTCAAAGCAATACATTTAATACTAAAATTATTTTCAATTTATCTTTGCAGTATTAAAGACTCTAAAGAAAACACAAGGCTATTATTCTCAGAGTACATGAAGGACCTTTGTAATAAAACATTCCTTCCTTCTTATTGAGCATTGCCAAAATGATGGAAGCAGGGCAGAGATGGCAGTTCACCTGAGAGACACAGAAGCTCTCCATCTTCAGAGAAATCTAATTTCTCTTTATTTAAGTGAAACCTTCAGGTGGATGCTTTTCTAACTGAACGGATGGGCACCAATTGTCATAAAGAAATTGGCAAAGATGACCAATGTTAATTATTAAACTTCAATCTCTGTGGCATCTATATAATAATAATTTACAGGGACTTGCGTTTATACTTTCCCTTTGTAAGAATGTGAAAGTAGTTTAAATGGCTTCACTTACTGTTGTTTTCAAATTGATATTTTTTCTGTTCTGCTCAACAGTATTCCTGAGACTGATTAGTACTTATATAGATTTTTCTTTTTGATTATAGGAAATAACAATCATCTGGACATTCTCCAGGGATTTCACAAAGATAATACCAGTATAAACAAGCCAGAAGCTATTTCCTTAAATATTATAGAGTACAGTTCATCCAGTATTATGTGTGTTCTTTTTGTTTTCAGATGTTCACAAAACTTCTTTGGTAACCCTAATCCATTAATAAATACTGAATATGAGCCACAATGGTGCAGTGGTTAGAGTGCAGTACTGCAGGCTACTTCTGCTGATTGCCAGCTGACTGCAATTTGGCAGTTCAAATTTCACCATCCTCAAGGTTGACTCAGCCTTCCATCTATCCAAGGTGGGTAAAATGAGGACCCAAATTGTTGGGGGAAATATGCGGCATATATAATATGCTGTAAACCGCTTAGAGGGGGTTGTAAAATGCTGTAAAGCGATATATAAGTCTAAATACTATTGCTATTCACATCCAATTGTTTACATAATATTAATTCTGAACAAAAAAAAATTACTTAGAAAACATGTAACTCCAAAATATCATTTTAAAAAGTAAATATATTGTACTTATTGAAGTTACAGCACCATGTGTGTGTAGCACATGTGCAACCTCTTTAATCATGATTAACCACAGGGACAGGGTTTATTGTGAACAATACATCAATTCACAAAAGGCTACAATCTGGAATGAATTATGTAGCCATGCAAATTCATTGCAAGATCTATTTAATCTCTTCTCTTTCTTTCAATTCCTAACACCATTCTAGCTCATTTCTCTTCTCTTCCATTTCCTCTGCCAATTTCATATTCCACCATTGCAAATTTCCTCTCTTTTTCCCATTCTCCTTAAAAAAGCTTCATTATATATATATATACAGTAATTACATAAATACAATCAAAATCTTTTATTTGAAGGAAAATATGTTTCCTTCATTGATAAACTGGGTTAAAGAAAAGCCAGACCTTACACATTAGCTAAATTTCAGTCAGTGCCTTGCAAAAAAAATAAAAAAATAAAAATGAAACTGTGCCCTACTATATTTTATTTATTTTTATTTATTTATTTTGTCTAATATACAATGAGGGTTTTAGTGGGTATATATCTATATACACATAGTAAAATACATGATGAAGGTTATAGAGGAGATACTCATAGCAAAATATATCTAAGAAATAATAGAAAAGAAGATATAGTAATAGAACATATCAATTAAAGAATAGAAGAAGAGATATAGGAATAGAAGAAAGGTATAGGAGATATAGGAGAGCAATAGGACAGGGGACGGAAGGCACTCTAGTGCACTTGTACTTGCTCCTTACTGACCTCTTAGGAATCTGGATAGGTCAACCGTAGATAATCTAAGGGTAAAGTGTTGGGGGTTTGGGGATGACACTATAGAGTCCAGTAATGAGTTCCACGCTTCGACAACACAGTTACTGAAGTCATATTTTTTACAGTCATGTTTGGAGCGGTTAATATTAAGTTTAAATCTGTTGTGTGCTCTTGTGTTGTTGTGGTTGAAGCTGAAGTAGTCGCCGACAGGCAGGACGTTGCAACATATAATCTTGTGGCCAATACTTAGGTCTTGTTTAAGGCGTCTTAGTTCTAAACTTTCTAGGCCCAGGATTGAAAGTCTAGTCTCGTAGGGTATTCTATTTCGAGTGGAGGAGTGAATGGCTCTTCTGGTGAAGTATCTTTGGACATTTTCAAGGGTGTTAATGTCTGAGATGCAATATGGGTTCCAAACGGATGAGCTGTATTCGAGGATGGGTCTGGCAAAAGTTTTGTAAGCTCTAGTAAGTAGTGTGAGATTGCCAGAGCAGAAGCTATGTAGGATTAGGTTTACAACTCTTGAAGCCTTCTTGGCTATATTGTTGCAGTGGGCTTTGGCACTTAAATCTTTTGTTATTAGTATACCAAGGTCTTTAACTGAGTGGGGATTATCTGTGATAATTTGATTATTCAGTTCATATTTGGAGTTCAGATTCTTCTTCCCAATGTGTAGGACAGAGCATTTGCTAGTTGAGATTTGGAGTTACCATGTGTTAGACCACTCAGAAACAGCGTCAAGGTCTTTTTGGAGAGTAGTTGTGTTATCGGTGGTGTTGAAGATATCCAAAGATTTTGATCCCATTTTAAAACAACCCTCTTGTTTTCTACTGACAGTCTGTTTTAATGAAAGTAAACACTGAGTTGTTGCCATTTGTTGCACATAGGCATTTCTGCTCATGACTTTATTTGCAATACAAAGAAATCATATCTCTCTACACTTATTGTATTACTGTATAGCTATTAATGCACATTATAGTCTAATTGACTCTGTGGAATTTTCTAGGCACATACTGATCTCTCTTATTGTGCAATGTTACAAAAGCACTCTGCACAGTTTATTAGAATATATTAGAATATAGCTATGATTCCATTTGTATTTCTATGACATCCAATGAGATTGTCTCATATTTCTATTTTCCAGGTGACTACAGGCAGAGATATTCATGCTTTTACAATTGAGCAGCATTAATTCTCTACTAATTTGTGTCCCTGACATATGATGTGCTGTTTAAATATCTTCCAAAAGATATGTTTGTGGGTAAGAATAAGAAGCAGTACTTATAATGTGAATCAAAACTACGCAATACTCTCTGATAGTCTCCTCTTTATATGGGAGTGTAGCAGTGGTAGGTTTTAAAAATATTACTACTGGTTCTGTGGGTGTGGCTTGGTGTGTGGGCATGGCTTGGTGGGCATAGCAGGGGAAGGATACTGTTATATCTGCCTGACGACCGGCAGCAGGGAAAGCCGCGGGGATTGGCGCCTTCTCCAAGGTGCTGATTGGCCGCGTTTACTAAGTAACAATGCAGGCGGGAGATTATGCTGTTCTGTATTGGTTGGCTCCTCAGCCTGTCTGCTGTATAAATGTTATGCTGTTTGCTGAAACCTTTCATGTGTGTATCTGCCTGCTCTGGCACGAGTTCTTATAATAAACGGCCTGAATTATACGTGAGTTCCAGTTATTACATTTGGCGACGAGGATTCCTACTATTGTGGGTAACTATACTTACCACAATGTCTACCCACGTATCTTTTCCCCCCTTTGATCCACAAGGGGAGACCTGGGACTCATACGTGGCCAGGTTTGACTGTTTTCTAATCGCAAATGGATTTTCAGAGATTTCCGGTGACCGTAAAAGGGCTTATTTCCTCGGATTTTGCGGCACGGAAATGTTCGAGACAGCTCGAGCCTTGTTTGCCCCGGTTTCCATAAACAATGTGCCCTGGGACGAGTTTCTTAAAACTCTTCAAGATCATTATGCCCCGGCTCCCTCCCGTTGTGCTCGACGGTATAAGTTCTATCAAAGGAATCAAGGTGAGGGGGAATCGATAAATGACTATGTAGCTGCTTTACGCAGGGCGGCTCTTTATTGTGAGTTTTTGGATTTGAACGATTACCTCCTTGATAGACTGGTATTTGGCATAAGAGATGGTCGCCTCAAGCGGCGATTATTGGCCATTCCGGATTTATCATTTCACACAGCTTTGTCAGAGGCCAGGGCATTTGAATTGTCCACGCAATCTGTGGCAGCCATGGACTCCTCAGTCAATGTCACCTTGCCAAGTAGCCCTTCCCCAGACAAGCCAGGGGTGCCTGCAGAAGCAGACGGGGCAGCGGCGCCTACTGAGGAGGAAGTTTGTCGGTTGACTGCGAGTCGAGGACGGGAGCAGCCTGCCACCCGGCCCCGGGCCCCACTGTCTCCTTGCCGTGGGTGCGGAGGGGGGCATCTCAGAGTAAATTGCTCTTTCCGTGGCGCTTCTTGCTGGCGCTGTGGTGCAAAAGGGCATATCGCTAAGGTTTGCAGGTCCCGTAGATCTCCTCCGCCGGCTCAAAGGGAGCAAAAAGACTATTCTAACTCAGGCTCTCGGTGGCAGCGACGATCCTCGTATTCTCGCCGGGAAGACTGCAATGCTATTTTTACTTCTCCGCGTTCGGCTACAGCGTACGTGCGAAAGACGTCCTCCTCGGTGGACAAGATTTCTGTGTGTGTGCGCCTGGGCCACACTGTTTGCCCGATGCAAGTCGACACTGGATCCGCCCGGTCCCTGGTGTCCTGGTCGACGGCAAAACGATGTTTTCCCGTGCTACGGAAGTCTCAACTTCGGCCGTGTCAGCTCAACCTCAAGGACTATCAGGGAACTCTCATTCCTCTTGTGGGGGAGGGTACCTTTACTGTTCAATTTAAGGCTTTTTCAGGCAAATTACCTTTAATTATTGTGAATGGGCCATTTGCCAATTTGTTGGGTTTGGACTGGTTCACTGCTTTGGGGTTATCTGTTACGGGAGTGAATGCTGTAAGGGAGGAGACGGGTTTTGACAGGTGGGCCAAGGAATTTCCCTCGGTGTTCGATTCCAGCCTGGGCTGTTACAAGGGCTCATTGATTTCTTTTAGCTTAGACCCAAATGTCCCAGCTGTCCGACTTAAACCCCGCCGTGTACCCATTCCTCTGAGGCCCAAAGTGGACGAAGAATTGGATAGATTAATTAGCCAAGGGGTTTTAGAACCTATTGACCAGGCAAAATGGGAAACCCCAGTAGTTATTGCGGTCAAGGGGGATGGGGGAATTCGCTTGTGTGGCGATTATAAATGTTCTATCAACCGGGCGCTTGCACATCATTCCTACCCCCTGCCAGTGGTGCAGCAGCTGCTCCACTCACTAGGAAAGGGCAGGTTGTTCGCGAGGCTGGATTTAACGCAAGCGTACCAGCAGTTACCTGTAGACCCCCAAACTGCTGAGGCGCAATCGATAATTACTCACCGGGGGGTGTTTAAGTGCAACCGACTTCAATTCGGGGTGTCTATTGCCCCTGGAATTTTCCAGGGGCTCATGGAGCGGTTGCTCTACGGAATTGGGGGAACTGTCCCCTATTTCGATGATGTATTGGTTTCTGGGGGGACGGTGGAGGAGTTGGAAATGAGAACGAGACAGGTACTGTCTAAGTTTAGAGACGCTGGACTCAAGTTGAAGGCAAAAAAGTGTGTTTATGGGGTCCCGAGTGTGGAATTTTTAGGTTTCACAGTAGATGCTGAGGGAATCCACCCCACAGGGGATAAGACGAGGGCAATTAAGGAGGCGCCGAGGCCACAGTCAAAACAAGAGCTGCAAGCATTTTTAGGTTTATTAAATTTTTATGCCGTATTTTTGCCTCACAAGGCATCGGTCGCTGAGCCGCTCCATAGGCTGCTGGATAAGGAAGCTGTTTGGCATTGGGGGCGGCGGGAAGAGTCCGCATTTTTGGCGGTAAAAGAAATTCTGACTTCTAACAGTGTACTTGCCCAGTACTCCCCAACGTTGCCTTTAATTCTTACATGCGACGCTTCACAGTTCGGCGTGGGGGCGGTGCTGAGCCATAAGTTGCCAGATGGGAAGGAGGCTCCATTGGCATTCTTCTCCCGCACTCTAGCTAAGGCAGAACGGAATTATGGGCATATCGATAAGGAGGCTTTGGCTCTGATCGCGGGGGTGCGGAAATTCCACAACTATCTGTATGGCCGGCACTTTGAGCTCGTCACGGACCATCAGCCTTTGTTAGGGTTACTAGCTGGGAACAGGCAGAGTCCAATTGTGCTGTCTCCGCGCATGTCGCGCTGGATAATATTTTTAGCCAATTATTGTTATACGTTGACTTACCGGCCGGGCCGTCACATTGCTCACGCGGATGCCTTGAGTAGATGTCCCCTTACGGAGCTCCTGTCAGATCCTGCTCCAGCCAGCACGGTTTTGGCCATTGGGGATGAGCCTGTTTTATTGGCAGCTCCGGAGGTAGCCAGGGAGACGGGGAAAGATTTAGTTTTGTCCAGGGTTAAGCAGTGGATTCTCCGAGGCTGGCCTGCCTCTTCTCCTGGGGAAGAATTTGCCCTATATTTCCGTAGCAAGATAGAGCTGTCAGTGGAAAGGGGTTGTGTGCTCCGGGGGAGTAGAGTAGTAATTCCCCCCAAGCAACGTGCACATGTACTGTCTGTGTTACACAAAGGACATCCCGGCATTGTCCGTATGAAAGGGCTAGCTAGGGACTATGTTTGGTGGCCTGGCATGGATAAGGAGATAGAACAGCGGGTGGCAGCTTGCCAGGTGTGCCAAGAGAGTAGGTCTCTTCCCCCCCGAGCGGAAGCGTTGAGTTGGGAGCCACCTGCGGGGCCATGGGCAAGGCTACACATTGATCTGGCCGGTCCTTTTATGGGCGAGAATTTTTTAATAGTCGTGGATGCCCACTCTAAGTGGCTGGAGGTGGCCCGCTTGAGGTCTACTCAGTCTATGGCTATTGTGACAGCTTTGGAAACATTGTTCGCGTCTCATGGGTTCCCTGACATACTTGTCTCGGACAATGGCCCTCAATTCACTTCTGTGGCTTTTGAGTCGTTTTTAGCTGCTGTGGGCATCAGACATGCCCTGGCATCGCCTTGGCATCCCGCCGGAAATGGGCAGGCGGAACGCATGGTGCGCTCTGCCAAGGATGCCCTCAAACGGATGCCACATGGGTCATGGCACCAGAGAGTCACGGAGTTGCTAATGGCTCAGCACTCCACGCCATGTGTGGCAACGGGTAAGACTCCGGCCGAATTGTTAATGGGCAGGAAGCTGAGGATTACCCTGGACAGGTTACATCCCTTATATGCCCCTGCTGCACAGTGGCCAGAGCCAGCGGGAAGGAGAATAGAGGTAGGTGACAGGGTGTATGTGCGGGCATATGCAGGGGGGCAGAACTGGAAGCGGGCAACTATAAGTAGAGCATTGGGGCCTCGTTCCTTTGAAACAATATTAAGGGATGGCAGGGTTTGGAAAAGGCATTTAGACCAAATCAGGGTGGACCGGGCAAGAGATCAGGACGTCACTGAGAGCGGGGAAGGGTTGCTGGAAAGAGAGGTGTTTCCATTACCACCCCAAGCCAGGGAACGAGGAAGTCTTGCCCCAGACATCTGTTCAGGAGTGGCTTCTCCACACAGGGAGTTAAGGGAAAGATTGACAGAGTTGGAGGCCCAGCCGGAGTGTCAGGAAGGACTCAGACGCTCCAGCAGGATTTCAAAAAGACCCGCCTATCTGAAGGATTACGCTTGCTCCAACCAAGAAGAAAGGAGTGTTATATCTGCCTGACGACCGGCAGCAGGGAAAGCCGCGGGGATTGGCGCCTTCTCCAAGGTGCTGATTGGCCGCGTTTACTAAGTAACAATGCAGGCGGGAGATTATGCTGTTCTGTATTGGTTGGCTCCTCAGCCTGTCTGCTGTATAAATGTTATGCTGTTTGCTGAAACCTTTCATGTGTGTATCTGCCTGCTCTGGCACGAGTTCTTATAATAAACGGCCTGAATTATACGTGAGTTCCAGTTATTACAGATACTATAAAATTTCCATTCATACCCCACTCCAGGGGAAAATTACTGCAAAATCCTCATTTCCTTCTGATCAACGGAGACTTGGGAGGCAGACAAAAGATGGGGGCAGGGGCAGTCAAAGGTGGTATTTATGGTTCTCCAAGCTACTCAAAATTTCCGCTACAGGTTCTCCAGATCAGAACCTGCTGAAACCCACCTCTGTAGTAGAAAGGAATTTCAATTCAATTCAATTCAATTTATTAGATTTGTATGCCGTCCCTCTCCGAAGACTCGGGGCGGCTTACAACAACAATAAAAACAGTATAAAGCTAGCAAAGCCAAAAACTTTATCGATACTTAAGAAGGGGTTTGTTTTGTTTTGTTTTCAAATTGAGCTTGAGTGCTGATGATATTTTTTTAATGGATATCTTCATGTATCTTCTTGGCCCCTTGACAAAGCTGGCTTATGATTGCTTTCTCCTAGGATAATTTTCCAAACAGTGTAGCTTCTGTCTTGAGATTTCATAATGGTTTTATTCAAATGTTAATCAAATCAATCAAAACAAAATTATCATCTTCTTCATCATCATCATGGATAGCACTATGCACTAAAAATGCTAATAAATTATGCCAATTTAAATTTTGAGTTTTGAAGCAGCACAGTTAGAAAGGGTATTATCACTTTTGTAATTGGATATGGGCGAAAACTCCTGAGAATAACAAGGATGACTATGAAAACAAAGAAATGGACTTCAAACAAATCAAAGCAGAATTCTCATTCAGGAAACAAATTATCAAGATTACGTTATCCTCCTTTGGACACATGATACATCATGGACACATGGTCGTTAAATATACTTATTTGTAATGTGCCCAGAGTCATTTAGATAGTGAAGTTGGAAATGTACAAATTTTATTTATAAATTAAAAAAAATAAGTTTTCCTAAAATCATGACTGTCACTATTTCTGCTCCTAATAGCTGTGGAATTATTCTGTAATTTTAGAATTAAAAATGCAATTTTTAATGTAATTTTAGAATTAAAAATGCAATGAAGCAGCCATCATTTCAAAAGGATAATACAGATTTGAAAAGATAAGTTGACATCCTTAAAGTAACTTATCATGCGGATAATTTATTTCTCTGTTGATTAATAATAATAATAATAATTTATTAGATTTGTATGCCGCCCCTCTCCGAAGACTCGGGGCGGCTCACAACAACGATAAAAACAATACAGTAGTACCTCTAGATACGAGCTGCTCTATATACGAGCATTTCGAGATACGAGCTAGGAGGGGAGAGATATTTCTGTTCTACTCCCAAGCTCAAATTCGGGATACGAGCCAAGGCCAAGTCTCCGGGCTGTGCCCCCTCCGAGAGCTCACCGCCTGTCCCTGTCAGCGGCCAAGCCACCTTCACCCACCCGGACAACTGCCAGAGGGGCTCCTCCGGAGGAGCTCCTCTGGAGGGGCGCACGGGGAAGGGCTTGAGCCACCGCCTTCTCCTTTCCCCGTGGGAGCGCTGCACCTCTTGTCCGCCTGGCCCAAGAGGCACGAAACCGGTTCTCATGCCGGGCGGCCCGCCTGGAACGCCAGCAATGCCGCCAGGCCGATTGCCGAGCGGGGGCGGGGTACAGGAGGAGGCGAAGGCGGCGGCGCACTGGCCCCCTCAGGCCACTCCGCCCGGGATGGGGCTCCTCTGTAGCCCCCGTGCGTCCCTCCGGAGGAGCCCCATCCCGGACGGAGCGGCCTGAGGGGGCCGGTGCGGCGCTGCCTCCGCCTCCTCCCGTGCCCCGCCCCCGCTTGGCAATCGACCTGGCAGCATTGCTGGCGTTCCAGGTGGGCCGCCCGGCATGAGCACTGGTTTCGTGCCTCTTGGGCCAGGCAGACAAGAGGTGCGGCGCTCCCACGGGGAAAGGAAAAGGCGGCGGCTCAAGCCCTTCCCCGTGCGCCCCTCCGAAGGAGCCCCTCCAGAGGAGCCCCTCTGGCGGTTATCCGGACGGCTGAAGGTGGCTGGGCCGCTGACAAGGAGAGGCGGTGAGCGCTCGGAGGGGATACAGCCCGGAGCGAGACTTGGCCTCCACCGCGGCTGCTGCCCGTCTGCTTCTCTCTCCCTCCTTCCCTCCGCAGACCCAGAGACAAAACAAACAGAAAGGAGGCACGGAGCGGGGGGAGCCGCCTGGCAGACCGCCTTTGTGTTTTTGGCTGGGGGGGGAGCAGGATGACCTTCCTGACTGCATGGCATCCTGCATGCAGGATGACATGCATGGCAAAGGGGCGGGGAGGATCGGGAAGCTCAAGCCTCCTTCGGTGGTGGCGGCCGGTTTCTGATTTTTGGGCTTGCACGCATTAATCACTTTTCCATTGATTCCTATGGGAAACAATGTTTCATCATACGAGCTTTTCAACTTATGAGCCTCCTTCCCGCACCAATTAAATTCGTAAGTCGAGGTATTACTGTATTATGATTGCCTGGCAATCCTGCATAGAATTTCTTTGCATCACATTTTTCCTCCGTAATTTCTATTATAGTAATACTAATATGATCTGAGTTATTGAAACCAAGTACAGTGGTACCTCTACTTAAAAATGCCTCTACTTAAGAACTTTTCTAGATAAGAACCGGGTGTTCAAGATTTTTTTGCCTCTACTTAAGAACCATTTTTTACTTAAGAACCCAAGCCCGGAAAACATTCCCAGAAAATTTGAGAGCGGCATGAAGGCCCGCCCAGTTTCCTGCCATTCCCCCTTTAATCCTGGCCATCTGGGCTGCCAGAGGAGACTTTTGGTGGCACTTAAGGAGGCTTTGGCAGTCCAGAGCGAACGAAGCATTTTCCTTTCTCTGGGTGCTTGGACAGGGAATAAACCTCTGCCAGTGCCCAGAGAAAAGAAATGCTCCCTTCGCTCTCGGCAGCCGAGGAGTCACCAGAGCGAAGGAAAGGCTACAAAGCAAGCGAGCGAGAGAAGAGGGGAGCCCTTCAGCATGGGAAGGAAGAGGCAGCAGGTAGCAGCAGCAGCAGCCAGTGTAAGGATGGCAATGTATGGGAGGTAGCCTCATGCTGGGAGTATGGGAGGCGCATGCTCCTCCTTGCCACCTCAGAGTCTCTCTTTTTTTTTAAGCCTTAAAGTTTTGGATTTTTTTTATTCCCCTCACCTTATCTTCTTCCTTTGACAGCGACTCTCCTCTTCTTCTTCGTCTTCCTCCTCCCACCCAAATTCCAAGCTTTTATTTCTTTCCTAATGGGTTTGCATGCATTATTTGCTTTTACATTGATTCCTATGGGAAAAATTGCTTCTACTTAAGAACCTGGTCACGGAACGAATTAAGTTCTTAAGTAGAGGTACCACTATATTGTATTTGGCACTAAATATTATAGGAAACTATTCCATTAGGTTCGATATGCACCAAAGTATATTCTGTGGATTCTTCACTCACAAAGTATTTGTAGACCTGGTAATATTGGAACAGCATGACCCTGATGTATCCTGGTATAATTATTAACACTACAAAGATAAATATGATGGTCCAGCTATTTTGATAATGAGAAAGAGCTGAGTAATTGAATTAAATTATGTAAAAAGACTGACACATGGAGTACTCTGGTTTTGTCACAATGGTCTTGTCTTTGCTGATGGGAACTGAAACTGGACATCATGAACCAAGGAAGAAGCCAATAAGACAAGTGGTAAATGTGATTTAATTGTAACAGAGGATAAGTATCAAATTTTAACGTTTGTAGAAGTTTTAACCAATGTTGATAGATGCATGCCTTTTATGCACTCACCCAAACACAGACATCTGATTGTATAGTTAGGCAATTATATCTAAATTTTGATAGACTCCAAAACCAGAGTTTGCAGTTAATTTTTTAATGAATAAAGTTTAGTTACAAACTATAAAACTTTACAAGGTGGTTGATCTTTGTCCAGCTTTGGGTTTATATTATCATTGAAACTGACTTTTCATTTAAGGCCAGATAACAATTGACATTGGACTGTTTAATTTCCCTTGGGATTATTTATTTATTTGTATCATAAATTAATATTGGAGTCTTTTCAGCCCTTTTCTAAAGTCAGTATCTATAATGTTATTGGCTAATGTGGATTCTAATTACAATGATATCTCAACAACACATTTATAATGCTTCCCCTTGGAATAGTGTAATGACACTATATTAGCTACTAAATCCCCATTCCCTTTTAATACAGAGTAATGCAGTTTCAAGGTTAAAATTATAATATTTATTCAAATATTTTAAATTAAAGCCAGAGGAAAAGGTAAATATATCTTACTAACTCTGCCAAGATAGAATGCTCCTTGAAATTATTATTACAGTAGATGAAGTTATAATATCACTGCTAAGGCAGAACATAATGATAACTCTTCCTGGCTCTGAAGAATATTTTTAAAATAATCACAAATTTATTTCCAATATTATTGTTTGCTGTTGACGGTGAATTCCCTTGCAAAGCAAGCAAGCAAGCAAACAAACAAACAAACCCAAACCATTTTATACTTTATCTTACCCCTGGGAAAATGTCCTCTGGATGTTTTCCAGTTTTGTTTACAAAATATGGTTTTCCTGCTTCTGTTGCCATAAGCGCTTGGTTGACTTTGTTTCCAATAGGTTACCTTCCCCTAGGCCAGCACCTGTATTTTGACTATTTCATAAAGCATAAATACCCTCTCAGCTGAATCAGAGGTAGTCACAATCCCTAACATTTTCTACAATGTCTTTTTACAATTAATTTTTGCTAATCAAAATTGTTTGCCTGCCTAGGTTGTAAAAAGAATTCAAATAAGGTTTGACTTACAAATACAACTGGGACCATAACTTCCATCATTAATTTGGTTGTAAAATGAGTTATGAAATGACTGAATCTGACTTCATGACAATTTTTATCATGGACGTTAAGTGAATCACATGGTCATTAAGTGAATCATATGGTCATTAAGCAAATCTGGCTTTCCAATTGATTTCCCTTGCCAAACATCGGTGGGGAAATGTGAGCATGTGACCACTAAGACACTGCTACAGGCCAGCTGCCAAGAGAGTGATCCTTCTGGTTCTCTGGCCAGGAAACTTTGTAATGGGAAGAGTAAAGGGGGGGAAACCTCTCCAGCTGTGAAGCCCACACTGGACAACAGGAGCCGAAGCAGCCTTCCAAAAGCAAGGCTTTTGGGGTCAGGGAGGAAAGTTAGGATGAGGTGGGGATGAGTGCCTCTCTCGACTTGCAAAGCTGTTTGTGTCCCATTTCACTGATTGCTCTTGTGAGAACTGCACTGCTGCCAAGGCTGCTTTTGAGATGGAAGGTTTTGTCGAGGTGCACATGGTTCAAGGCATGGAATAAACCAGTCATGGTGATGTTTTGTCATTGTGCCTCTTGTCACGAACCATTTTCCACTTACGAACCCAAGCCTCCGAAACTATAACCAGAAAAGGCAGAGAGAAGCCTCTGTGGGGCCTCTCTAGGAATCTCCTGGGAGGAAACAGGGCTGGAAAAGACAGGGAGAAGCCTCTGTGGGGCCTCTCTAGGAATCTCCTGGGAGGAAACAGGGCCAGAAAAGGCAGGGAAATGCCTCCATGTGGACTCTCTAGGAATCTCCTGGGAAGAAACAGGGCCTCCACCCTCCCTGTGGTTTCCCCAATTGCACACATTATTTGCTTTTACATTGATTCCTATGGGAAAAATAGCTTCTTCTTACGAACCTTTCTACTTAAGAACTCAGTCATGGAATAAATTAAGTTCATAAGTAGAGGTACCACTGTATGTTACAATGTTAGAACTGTGCCAGGCAAACATCTCCTGTTCTACCCGCTTTCAGTGATTTGGTGGGAACCACAATTTCGCACCCCATGTCCCATGAGCAGATATCAGAATTGCAGCAAATGCCTTTCCTACCCCAATTCCAAAAACTTTGCTTTTGAAAGGCTGATTCAGCTCCTGTCACCCAGTGCGGGCTTTGTGGCCGGAGGGTTTTCCCCTCATCTACTCTTCCCATTACAAGGTTACCTGGCTAGAGAACCACATGGATCACTCTCCTGGCAGCTGCCCTGAGGATCAACTGCTTGATCAGGATTGGAGAGCATGGATCTCTCCGATTCCACATTCTTTCCCCCCGACCCGGACTCTCCTAGCCCTTCCCCACCACGCACAGAGAAAGACGAAACAGCTGGAAGCAGGGGACAGGGAGGAAGGCACAGGTTAGGGGGTTCCTCCATGGTGCAGCATGCTCCGCTCAACCTGCTGGTACTCACCTTGCCTTACACCTCTCACGCAGTGCCCCTTTCGGCAAATGAGTCCTGACCTCCTGCTTCAGGAATCAGGCTTCAATGGAGGTAGCAAAGGAGCAGCGGCCTTGCTGGGAAGCTCAGCAATAAATTTCTGAGATGGCAGCATCCAGGAAGACTGAAATGCTGCATCTCTATCAGAAAGCCAGGCTTTCTTCGCCTATGGCTATAGGTAGTGGAGCCTTCGGTGCCAAGTCTCTCTTCTTCCCCCATGAAAATCATCCCCTATCCCACCCCACCCACCCACTCCAGTTAAATGCCCATAAGGTAATAGGGTTGTTTTAAATGCATAAAAAGATCTGTGCTGCTCATTATCAAAAGAAGAGCCCTTCACTCCTCCACTCGAAACAGAATACCCTACGAAAATAGACTAACAATCCTGGGTCTAGAAAGCTTAGAACTACGACGCCTAAAACACGATCTAAGTATTACCCACAAAGTCATATGCTGCAACGTCCTGCCTGTCAATGACTACTTCAGCTTCAACCGCCACAACACAAGAGCATGCAACAAATTCAAACTTAATATTAATAGCTCCAAGCTTGACTGAAAAAAAATATGACTTTAGCAATCGAGTTGTCGAAGTGTGGAACTTATTACCGGACTCAGTAGTGTCAACCCCTAACCCCCAACATTTCTCCCTTAGACTATCCACGATTGACCTCTCCAGGTTCCTAAGAGGTCAGTAAGGGGTGTACATAAGTGCACTAGTGTGTCTTTCGTCCCCTGTCCAATTGTTTCTCATATATCATATATCTTTTCTCCCTTTCATATATCTTCTCCTCTATTTTAATATCTCTATATGTAATACTTCATGTCTATTCTCTTCAATATGTACAGTGTTCCCTCGATTTTCACGGGTTCGAACTTCGCGAATAGCCTATACCATGGTTTTTTAAAAAAAATTAATTAAAAAACACTTCATGGTTTTTTTTCTATACCACGGTTTTTCCCGCCCGATGATGTCATACATCATCGCCAAACTAATAATTTTTGCAAAAAATAATAAAAAATAATAATTATTGTTAATGAATAATTATGTTTATAAATATCAGGATCACTAAGTGTCTTATTCAATGGTGAGTACCAGTAATAATGGTGAGTAAATGGTTGTTAATGGAATGGGAAGTGGTAATTTAGGGGTTTACAGTGTTAAGGGATGGGCTTGTGATACTGTCCATAGCCAAAAATGGTGTATTTACTTCCGCATCTCTACTTCGCGGAAATTCGACTTTTGTGGGCGGTCTCGGAACGCATCCCCCGCAGAAATCGAGGGAACACTGTATATTGGAATAAATAAATAAATAAATAAATAAATAAATAAATAAATAAACAAACAAACAAACAAACAATTTTTTTTTAAAAAAATCCAAGTGGAACTGAGGATGCTGCTGATCCTGATGCTGGTAGGCAGATGCAGAATTGTTTTTTTCTTGTCTTGCTCCCTCAAAATTAAGATGTGTCTTATCCTCCAGTGCATTTTATAATTTGAAAAAATAGGGTAAATACCAGTAAATATTCCCCAGGTTTGTTTAATAAATCTAGGAAACCCCTATATCTTTTGGTTGCTTACATTGCCTTAACAGACAATTATGGAGAATTATAATAATGAAGTCTTAATGTATTCTGTATGACGACTTCAAACTGATCATTGGGATTATGAGACCAGAATTATGAACAACTTGCAGTTGTCCAATTTATCAGGCTATAAATGCCATCATTCCCAGTCATACAGCTATAATTAGGAGGCTTGGGGGAAATGGACCTTTTAATTCCGGACATATACATAGCACTAGGCAGAGAAGACTGGGTTAGGTGTAAAATATTGCTTTCACAGTCAGCAGTTGGGGACGTGATCCAAGATTTATGACAGTGATTATCTTCTTTCTTGCTGACGTAAATTTGCCTTCTGGCAAATTCAAGTTATGTCTCAACATGCTCTTAATGAGGCATGAGTCAGAGTAACTGATGATCTCTCTCTTTCCATAAGGGTTCACAGTAATAGGAGTGGGAAAATATGGAAGCTTCTGTTCCAGGAATTTGTGAAAATAGGAAGAAATAATATTTCATCACTCTTTCTCTGGGAGGTTTAACATCAAATGCTGTTCAATAAATATGGCTTCTCTTAGAGACAAGTGATTGTCTCCATCTGATGAGCTAGTGCAGGAAAGGCATTCCAGTTCTTTTTAAAAATTATCTCATGATCAGGGTGTCTGAAGAGAAGGCAAAAAAGTCAAGATGGCAACCCTGCCTGATCAAAGTTCTGTCTCTTTGTTGTGGTGTAATGTCTATTACATGCAGTAATGTCTTGATATCATCTTAGTATCAAGAGTCTTCTGATCCTTTTCAGTAAATTTTATTCTTTTAATGTAACATGTATTTTCACCAGAAAAAAAGATGCATGTACTTATAGATAGTCCAGCTTTTAGCTGTTCCAAATGTGCTAGAATACAACCTATATCAGTGATGGTAAACCTATGGCGCGTGGGCCACAGGCGACACGCGGAGCCATATCCAAGGGCACATGAGGCGTTGCCAGTAATAGGCAGCCAAAATTTTTACTGCCACATTGTGAGTGTGGCTTATTTTGTGGGTGTGGCTTGATGGTCATGTGACTGGGTAGGAGTGGCTTACTGCCAAGTGACCAGGTGGGAGTGGCTTGAACGATCATCATCGTTCAAGTGAACTGTTATTGCCGCATGATGCCTTTTCATCTAAGCTGTGGGCAGAGTGAGGGCTTCATGAGAGGAAAAAGACCGCAGCCCATACTGCTTCGGCGCAACGTGGCTCGTCCGAGGCCAGGAAGGAAGAAAGAGGAAAATAGTGAGGAGTGCACAGCAGCAGCAGCAGGGGGGGGGGAAGGAGAGCCCTGCCAAGACTGGTAATCCTGGAAGTGACTGCCACCAGTCAGCTGGAGCTGTGCATGCAGCTTCATTTTATTATTATTATTTATTATTATTTATTAGATTTGTATGCCTCACTTCTCCGTAGACTCGGGGCGGCTCACGCAATAATAAAAACAGTGTACAATAACAAATCTAATCTTTAATAATATCGAAAAACCCATTATTTAAAAAAGACATACACACAAGCATATCATACATAAACTATATAGGCCTGGAGGAGATGTCTCAATTCCCCCATGCCTGACGGCAGAGGTGGGTTTTAAGGCATTTACGAAAGGCAAGGAGGGTGGGGGCAATCCTAATCTCCGGGGGGAGCTGGTTCCAGAGGTTCGGGCCTGCCACAGAGAAGGCTCTTCCCCTGGGTCCTGCCAGACGACATTGTTTAGTCGACAGGACTCGGAGAAGGCCAACTCTGTGGGACCTAAATGGTCGCTGGTATTCATGTGGCAGAAGGCGGTCTCGGAGATATTGCCGCCAGTGGAACTACGTTCCACCCCGTCCTGCCTGCTGCCCACCCCTGGCCATTGTCGTATGTCAGCTGCAGCGCACATGAGCACACTGGTTAGCTGATTTTCGGCTGACTTTTCAGCCATTTTTGCTCTCCCCAGGCTTCAGAAAAGCCTCCTGAACCCTGGGGATGGCAAAAAACAGCCCAATGGGCCAACTGGAGATTCGGAAATGAACTTCAGGTGTTCCCATTGGGCTGTTTTTCACTTTCCCCAGGGTTCAGGAGACTTTCCTGAAGCCTGCAGAGAGTGAAAAACAGTCCAATGGGCCTACCGGAAGTCCAGAGGCTTCAGTGAGCCTATGCCCATGCGGGGGAGAGGTAGCATGGAGGGTTATGTGCATGCATGGGGCAGAACGGGGATTGTGTGCATGTGTGGGAGGAGGGCATTGCATTATGGATGTGGGCAGATGCGGGCATAGTCTTGTGTGTGTATGCACCCTTTTGGCACCTGAGCCAAAAAAGGTTCGCCATCACTGACCTATATCTTCGGCTCAAGAGCCAAAGACCATACTGAGCTGCAAAGAAGTATTATTGTCTAAATCTTTGGAGTGCATCAATGTTTTTTGTAATATGTTTTTGTAACATGGTATATATCCAGGGGTGGGCTGCTGCTTGGAAGGAGGGGAACGCAGTGAGGTAGCGAACAAGGAGCTCCACCCCAGAGCACCCAATTTGCTCTGAAAGATATTGAAAGAAAATGCAAGATGTCCTGCATAAACCACAGGCACAGCCACAGTGCGGTAGTAAAATTTTTGGTAGCCCTTCACTGTATATATCTATGCACATATTATTATTATTATTATTGTTGTTGTTGTTGTTGTTGTTGTTGTTGTTTTGTTGTTTTGTTGTTTTGTGGTTGTTGTTGTTGTTGTTATTATTATTATTATTATTATTATTATTATTATTATTATTATTTATTAGATTTGTATGCCGCTCCTCTCCAAAGACTTGGGGAGGTTCACAACAGCAAAATAGTACAAATCCAATAGTTAAAAACAATTTAAAACCCTTAATATAAAAAAAACAATCATACATCTCAGATAAAACCATACATAAAACAGAAACGGCCCAGGGGAATCAGTTTCCCCATGCCTGATGGCAGAGGTGGGTTTTAAGGAGTTTGCGAAAGGCAAGGAGAGTGGGGGCAATCCTAATCTCTGGGGTGAGTTGATTCCAGAGGGTTGGGCCGCCACAGAGAAGGCTCTTCCCCTGGGTCCCGCCAGACGACATTGATTCATCGACGGGACCCGGAGAAGGCCAACTCTGTGGGAACTAACTGGTTGCTGGGATTCGTGCGGCAGAAGGCGGTCACGGAGATATTAAAATTTATTTATTTATTTATTAGATTTTATCCTGCCTTCATTTACTTTATAAGTAACTCAAGGCAGCGAGCATGCTAATAGTCTTCCCTCCTATTTTCCCCTCAACAATCTTGTGATGTGGTTGGGTTGTGAGATAGTGACTGGCTCAAATTCACTCAGCTGGCTCTTATACCTAAAATGGGACTAGAACTCCTGGTTTCTGGGCCAGTACATTTAACCACTGCACCAAACTGGCTTAATCTTTTATTAACTGTATTGAGTATTTTAATACAATTCAGCTTACACAAGAAGGGGAGTCCTCTCCTTCCCATATTTTCATTTCTTCATTCTATTATGTCAGCTGAATGTTATATTTTAATAATTAAGTTTTAAAACCGGAGTTTTAATACATTTCTAATCAGTCTAGCAAGAGCCTTGTAATATGGTAGACAATAGTGCCACCCAATGGTCACTATACAGGTAACATGATTTCTTCCTATACAATTTTCTATTTACAACAAAAATGCTACAGAGTTCAAACCTGGAATCACAGCCAATAGCAGAATAACTGTAGCCCTATGCAGTGGGGTACTGTACTAGGCTCAGTGGGCCTCAACATCTCCCTACGTGTTTTAGGTGCGGGAATAGAAAAGATGCTCAGACTCTTTATGGATGATATAAACCTGGGCATATTGCTAGGAAGGTTAAAAATTCAAAAGGATCTTGAGAGAGTTAAACAGTGAGCTTAATGCAACAAAATGCTGTTTAGTCATGAGAAATGTAAAGTCCTGTACTTGAGAAATGGTCATTCTAAAAGGCTTCCCCCCCTCCATGGAAATCTCTTTTTCCCTGGAGGTAGGGTAAAAATGAGGAAAAAATATTATCTGCTACACATTATCTGAGGATAAGACTGGGAGGGAGGGTATTTTTCCAGCATTGCATCCTCCCTTAATTGGGTCCTTATATTTCCAGTAAATTCCAATTAAAAATCAAATTTCCCCCTTGTGGTGGGTGGACTCCACATTGGAAACCACTGATGTAGATGAGTTAGTGCAGTGATGGGCTCCTATGGGTACGGTCAGTCAGGTAGTTCAGCAATACTTGTGCAAGGAATTTGCCTGTGATGGAAAGTGATATTCTTCTATGATTATCACAAACGTGTCGATTCCCTTTCCTCTTGTAGAGATGTATGATGTAATGAATATTCAATTTTCTATGAAGAGTCATGGAATCTTGTCTATGCTAAACTTGCTCTACTAAAAACAAAAAAGGAATCAACCAGGGGGTTCTAGGATTCTTGATGTTTTTAGTATGTTGTGCATATTGCAAAAACTCTTGAGTTGGAACCAGCAGAATAACAGAGAGTTTTTCCTCTTTGCAGAAAATTCTATAATCTGAGGTTTCTAGAAATCTATTGACCAATCCTTCTCTATCCTGTTTGTGCCTGTGAGTAAGCTTTATGCCTAAACAATCTTTAATCCAAATGTTTAGTGGGTTAATCTGAGCTTCATTTACTGCACAGAGTGGCATCTGTGTCATAGTTACCATATTGGATTCCTTCGAGAATAAATACATGATAGGTCTATTGTTGTTATTGTCCTTTTTCATTTCTCCTACCTTTCTCTGTTGAATCGTTTGTTGTAGCCTCTGTGGTTTGCAGGTTTTAATGCTTGACACAAAGCTTTAGTATTCAAGATGTCTTTGAATTAAGCATTGAGTGAAAATTCAAAATGGGTTGCATCTAGGCTGCAGATCTTGACTCTCTGCAAACCTTTACTAAGTATTGTTAGAGCCATGGTGGCACAGAGGTTAGAATGGAGATAAAAGACATTGATAACCAAAAGGAATAACAGTAAATACCGATTGTTTCTTTCACCAGAAAATAATTTGATACCAGAAGAGACTGTTTATTTTTTCCTCCTCACAAGAGAATACAAATGATATATATTTTGTTGTTTGTTTATTGTCATTGTCAATATTGTTTATTGTATTTAATTGATTAATCAACTATTATTATTATTATTATTATTATTATTATTATTATTTTCTCTATATGTTTTGGTTTGGTTTGGTTTGTATTTTTCTTCTTTTTTCTTTTTATGTTTTGTAAATGTGTAGATGTATATTTTTTTTTAAAATCAATAAAAATTAAATCAATAAAAATTAATTTTAAAAAATAGAATTGAGATAGTGGAGGCTACTTCTGCTGACTGCAGATTGCCTGCAATTGGGCAGATCGAATCTCAAGGTTGACTCAGCCTTCCAGCCTTCCGAGGTGGATAAAATGAAGACCCAGATTGTTGGGAGCAATTTGCGGACTCTGTAAACAGCTTAGAGAGGGCCGTAAAGCACTGTGAAGTGGTATATAAGTCTAAGTGCTATTTCTATTGCTATTATTCCACTGCTTCTTTATTTATTCTTGCTAACTTTCAATATTTGGGATGAATATGACAACAAAACAAGTATAAAGAGCAAAATCCCTAGGTAACTTAAGACTAATTTTCTTGTCATAATACAAAACTGGAAGACAAAGTGTTCTGTCTGGGTTTTCCCAGACCTCCACACCCACTGAAAAACAGCCAGACACTCTGGTAAAATCCAAAAGTAATTTATAGCAGGAAAAAATAAGCACAAAGGAAAACCTGTCTTCACAGCAGACAGGTTACAATACTTTACAACAGGGTCCTGATGTCCAGTCAATTCCAAAAGCTTCTTGCTGGCACACCCCCCCAAGGTTTCAAGAGTCCAAGGCACAAACCAGGATTGTAGCCACCAAAGTTCACAAACAGGTCTCACGAATCTCCAAGATAAAACTCCACAAGCCAGGAAGGGTGGGGCCGCCTTTTATCCTTTCCCAAGCACCACACCCAAACCCAGCTGCGACCCCTAATGCTGGAAATATCTGGCCAATTGCGTTCTTCTCTCGTTAGCTCTCCTCTGTCGCATATCTATGAAGTCACTAGCATCTTCCCCCAGGGAATCCAGGCTGCTTGCTGGGGAGAGCTCCCCCTGGTGGAACTCTGGCTGTCCTTCATCTTCAGCCTGGGATTCAGCTTCTTCATCAGTCTGCCCCTCCTGGTCCTCAGCCTCTGAGCCGGACACCGACAGCAAATCAGCCATTCCCGGAGGGGTCCCAGGCTGAACCACAACAACAAAGAATCTGACAAATGTGTAGCATGATTGAATAACTTACCATTTTACCTCTTTTCAGCAAAAGCCACAAAAATCTACCATTATGAATTAAAGCATTAAGAATGTCGTAGAAGGTTAGTCCAGCTATAGATCACCTTTTCACTTTTCAGAAGTGACTCAGCTAGTAACTATGACAACAGCCCACTGGCATCATCATGTTCGCTGCTGTCTAGTTCCTGCAGGGGAAGTAAACCTACAGTATGTTTGGACTATACTATTTCACATTGTGGATAGGCACTCACATTCTAAGTTGCAGTTTACATTAAAAAAACAACATTGGAACACCTTTTTATTGAATTATTGCTGGCTAAATTTTAAACTGTAAATTCCCAAGGCAATTAAAATAATTCAAATAGTATTTTGTTACATAAGTCCCAAAGCCTGTTGT
The DNA here is from genome assembly GCF_031021105.1 of Erythrolamprus reginae. Classification (NCBI taxonomy): domain Eukaryota; kingdom Metazoa; phylum Chordata; class Lepidosauria; order Squamata; family Dipsadidae; genus Erythrolamprus; species Erythrolamprus reginae. Next base: position 303,885,921 of record NC_091951.1, on the reverse strand, counting down.
ATTAAAAAGAAGGCAGGAGAAGAAACATAGAAGTCTGACGGCAGAAAAAGACCTCATGGTCCATCTAGTCTGCCCTTATACTATTTTCTGTATTTTATCTTAGGATGGATATACCGTATGTTTATCCCAGGCATGTTTAAATTCAGTTACTGTGGATTTATCTACCACGTCTGCTGGAAGTTTGTTCCAAGGATCTACTACTTTTTCAGTAAAATAATATTTTCTCATGTTGCTTTTGATCTTTCCCCCAACTAACTTCAGATTGTGTCCCCTTATTCTTGTGTTCACTTTCCAATTAAAAACACTTCCCTCCTGAACCTTATTTAATCCTTTAACATATTTAAATGTTTCGATCATGTCCCCCCTTTTCCTTCTGTCCTCCAGACTATACAGATTGAGTTCATTAAGTCTTTCCTGTAGTTGATAGATTCCTGTAGTTGATAGATTCCTGTAGTTGATAGATTCCTGTAGTTGATAGATTCAGCCAAATACTTCTTGAACTGTCATTTAAGCCAAGTGCCTAAAATGCACACTAGTCTCCGGTGGAACAACAGGAGAAATATGCTTAAAAATAATGTTCATGTGGCAGCTGCCAGTTGTACTCACACGAACAACAAATAGGGACTAAGATCTCAGCTTTTGAGCATGGCAGGTAGGGAGGAGTACATGGAATCAAGGTAGACACATGCAGCTCTCATTAAAAGCTATTAAACACGTGCAGCTATCATTAAAAGTTATATTTAGGGGCATGATATAATATAATGTAATTTATTTGTTTTGAGAGGTTAAGGGAAAGAAGATTATATATTTGTTGTTGTTGTTCAGTCACTAAGTCATGTCCGACTCTTTACGATTTTATGGACTGCAGCATGTCAGCCCCAGGGGTGGGCAGCAGGCAGGACGGGGTGGAACACAGTTCCACCGATGGAAATGAAGATGTATGCGCAGCTCCAGCTGATCGGCGACTTTCGCTTCCTGGATTTCTGGTCTCGGCTCAGCTCTCCTCTAAGATTAGGGGTCTTAAAGTGAGATTCAGCATAGCTTTGTGGAATAAAGGAGGGGGGTGGCATTAACAGTTCACTTGAACGATGATGATCGTTCAAGCCACTCCCACCTGATCACATAGCCAGCAAGCCACTCCTATCCAATCACATGACCATTAAGCCACACCCATAAAATAAGCCACACCCACAGTGTGGCAGTAAAAAATTTGGCTGCCCGTTACTGTTCAGTCCCCCTATCCTCCATCCAAAACCATGCTCATTGTGTCAATGACACTGTCTAGATATCTCATTTACTTCTCCTTTTGTCTTCAAACTTTCTGAACATCTTTTCCAATGAGTACTCTCCTCATTTGGTGGCCAAAGCAGGGGTGAAATTGTCCCAGTTCGGACCAGTTTGAGAGGACTGATAGCAGACGTAATTTGCTGGATTCTCAGAGAGGGGCAGCATACAAATCTAATTAATAATAATAATAATAATAATAATAATAATAATTAGTTAATATAAATAACAATAATTATTATTATTGTTGTTGTTGTTGTTTTGTTGTTGTTTTGTTGTTGTTATTATCATTATCATTATCATTATCATTATCATTATCATTATCATTATTAAATGAGGGGGGGCTTGATCTAATTGCCCCATGCCTGGTGACATAAATGAGTCTTAAGATTCTTAAGAATGTTAGGAATGTTTTCTGCTTTTGCAATTCTGGTTAGCCAGGGGGTTGGACTAAATGACCTCCAAGCAGTAGTGGGTTCCTACCAGTATGGTTGACACTATCGCATTGGTAGTGAAAATGGAGCTGCGCATGCAGCTTTGTGTCTTCAGTGTGTGTGCACGTGCACCCAAGCAAGATTTTGCTTCTGTGCATGCGCAAGAAGCAAATTCTCACGAGGGGACACACACGTACATGAGATTTGGGTTATTTTTTGCTTCTGCGCATGTGTGGAAGCAAAAATATTGCTGAGATCTCATGCATGCGTGTGTGCGTCCTCTTGTGAGATTTTGTTTCCTGCACATGGTGCTAAGATACATGCACGTAGGCCAGATGCGGAGATGCGCATGCAACACAGCTGTAATGGTGGGAATGGTACTAAAAAAAAAATGGATTTCACCACTAAAACTCTATCAAATAACATCTGAGAAGTTCCAATAACAAAGAAACTGATCACATAGTGCCCCCTAGTGTTTAATACAATGTACTTAGTTTCTGACATTTTGAACAGGAATATACAACTGAATGTCTTCCGAATGTTCTGTAATTTGGTTCTCACAGTCTTTTGCCATTGGGCATGTTGGTTAGAAATAGTAGAGATTATATATAATGGGCAGCACATTGCTTTAGATTTTAAATGCTAAAACAACACCATGAATTAGATTTGGAAACAACAACCCCCCCCAAATAAAATAAAATAAGTGGAATATTTTCTATCAACTACAGTTTGTGAACTGGGGCTACTACTAGATCTGGGTTTCATCATCCAAATAGCCACTATATGACACAAAGAGTAATAATTAATGTTTATAGTCTGAGGTGCTGCAAAGTCCCTGTCGGCTACAATAGTCATCTGGAATTTTGTATCTTCTATAGGGGGTAGCTCTAGAAATTTTTCATTGAGTTAATTTCCAGTTGCTTTTCAACACATGTTGTGAGAAGACAAGCATTATTCAACAACATAGCTTTGACCAATAATTAAGTGTCCACAACACTGTTTGAAAATTAGAGGAACTATCACTAAAGTTCAAGATGGTTGGGTGATTTGTCTTTTAATTAGTCATTTGGTTATAGCAACATGGTGCCTTTAGCTCAGTGACAACTTCCTTTAAAAAGAGGAATGAAGTTTTCCTGTAAAGTACAGACTACTGTAAATGCCTGTGTCACTGTAACCTGTCTGACTTGTATGTGGAAACCACATTATTTTGGATTGGGTCATAAAGGTCATCACTCTAGCAGATACCAAAATTCTTCAAGTTAATAAAAATAAATGAACAGTTTGTGTTTCAAGTAAAATGTAATGCAACCATAAAATTGCAATGACGTCATTGGAGTAAAGAGGGCATGTTGAGTTGTGTGTTTTTAAAAAAAAAACAACACAGTGCAGAAAAATATTGCCGTATTCAAGGAAACTGATTCATACTGGTCTGACAGGATTACTTGTAATAAAATATGTCTGAACTGTCCAGATACTTCACCAAATAAGGAATTACACCAGTGTTTCCCAACCTTGGCAACTTGAAGATATTTGGACTTCAAATCTGCTGGCTGGGGAATTCTGGGAGTTGAAGTCCAAATATCTTCAAGTTGCTGAGGTTGGGAAACACTGAATTACACAATACCAGGTTTTTTTGTTATTCCTATTTCTGGAAATACTCTTTAATCTTAAAAAAAAAAAACCTACTCAGGGTGAATAAAAGAACACACACAAAAATTCTAGACTCATCTTTACAAAATTGCCTTACTGACTTGGAATGAATGGGAGCTAGACTAGATAAGCTGGAAGAACCTTCTGTTTAAGGTATTGCCAGTTCTAATACTAGAACCAGTCCTCCTGAGTTTAAATGTGATTCCTAGTGATTTTCTAAATAGAATCTCTTCCAGTTTCCACAGAACTGATTTTCATCTAGTCTGTTGCCAAACATTCCACCAACATAGGGAACACTAAGGGGTGGTTTGTCTCCTTCCTTCACCGGTGAATAATAAAAAGAACTGCCATCATTAACTCTGGACTCATGTGTAGCATTTGTTTATATCATTAAACACCATAGATAGACTCAGAATATTTTAAACAGTAGTTTAAAACAACTGCCATGCAAATATTTACTTGCTATTGACTGCAGAAATCTGCTTTTTCCTCTCTAGCTCCTCCAGTATTGCTGTCCTCTTGAGATAGATCTTTAAATTGTGTCTCATCTTTTCTGATAGATAGGATATTTTATTTATTTATTTTATTATTTATTCATTTTGTCAAACAATTATAGGATGATAATTTGTACAAATAAAACATTAGATAAATAATGATAAAAAGTAACAAAAGAAGACAATAGGACAGGGACAGTAGGCACAGTTGTGCGCTTACGCACGTCCCTTACAGACCTCTTAGAAAGGGGGAGATATCCTTCTGTTCTGTTCTGTTCTGTTCTCCACTCCACTCCACTCCACTCCACTACATGTCACTCCATTCCACTCCATTCTTTTCTTCCTGCTTCCAGCCCTTTTGTCCCCCACCCTCTGTATCTTAAAGGCTAGGGCTAATTATACAATAATCTACGGTCAATGGGCTTGGGATGAGTTTGTTGGTGTCGCCTAATACTCGTTTTTCAATTGAAGCACTACCCTATGTGAGCTACGTATTTAGAAATTTCACAAAATTCATCAGGATTGCACCCCTCACCTTTGAATTGTTGAAGAGTAATTTAAACTCTTTAAACAACAAAAAGGAACCACCAGAGGGCATCAGAAACTCTCATTTCACTTTTATTTAACAAGTTTTGGGTTACCTTTTTCTGGATGAATGCTTTTACTTCCATTTTCTCTTCTTGACCCATTCAACTCCCAGCAAATTCCAACAGGAAGATTTTTTTCTGTTATTTCTGCTTATTTTTTCTTTGTTATATAGTGCCAAATTGTTTATTAATTATTTACTAGACTTTCTATGAAAGATACTCACAGAGAAGAAAAGGAAGACAAATGGAATATGTCCAGTTGCAGATGGAAACACTAGAACATAACATCATGCTAGAATAGTCTCAACATCCTTTTTGCATCGTGGCGACCAAAACTGAATGCAGTATTACAAGTGTGGCCTTACCAAGGCCTTATAAAGTGGTAAAGATCCTGAGGGGAGAAGTTCTAATGACTGAATACTGCAAAGAAAAGAAAAGAATCGGTGAGTTTTAGCGTCCTACAAATATAGCAACGTGTACCCTTTTCCACTCACCTTCTCCTAGCTACTCCATAACAAAACAAAGAATCTCAGCAGCCAGCATCTGAGGTATAAGAATCCAGATACTTTTCTCTCCTTAACTCCAGAAAATCTCTTTCCCTCTTCCAAAGCTTAAACTCAAACCATAAACTCAGAGACTTAATTAACTTCAAGAAGTTTCAAGAAACTTTAAAGAGGAAAAGTTCTTCTCTCCCCCCCTCGCTCCCCTCCCCCCTAGCCCATCTCAATTTGCATATCAAAGGCCTGAAGAAAGGAAAATCTGACTTTTCAAACACCCAGATGGTGCTAGGAGCTGGTAGGCGTTAATAATACTCCAACAAAAGGAATAAACAAACCAACTTACTAAAAAGAATTGCCTTCAACCCAACAGTAAATTCTCTGATTTTCCAATTTTTACTTACTCAGCATTAAGAATCCTGACAATAGCGAAAGGACTCTGAATAAACTTTAAAAAGAGTCCAGCCGTTGCAAAGGACTTGGTAAGACGCCTGACCCCCAGCTGTGTAGAGCCATCATTAATTACCTGACCTTAAAATTCCTAACTGAGACACTCAGTGGTAGGAGCCCAGCCTGCAGTGAAAGACCCTGCTAACACCAGAGTCTAGCTGCTAGCGAAGGACCCTGGAAGACGCCTGATCCCCCCTAGTGGCTGTATAATAACACAGCAACCTTTCTCATTCAAAAGCTATAAATCTCTACAGGTCGCTCCAACACCCCTAGTGGCTGCAAAGGAACCCAGCAGTCTCATTCAACCAGCAGCTATGCCGTCCAAGAAAAAAACACAAGCAAATCAAGTAAATGAGTCTGTTAACATCTGCTTCATATGTAACAACACTATTAATACACAAGAAGGATTTATAAAATGTCACTCCTGAAAAAAATCAGCTCATCATACCTGCCTTAACATAAATAAGCATGTTGCCACTTTTCTTCAAGATAATCCTTCTTTCTACTATTGCTGCCCATCCTGCACTCCTAAACCAGACTCCCTTGGCAATCTATCCAATGTAATCCAATGAGCAGTCTCTAAAGCCCAACTATCATGCTCAGAAAGCATGGAACTACGGTTTGCCTCCATAGAAAAAAACATCCAAGATCTGATACACACTATAACACCAAAACAAGTACCCTACACCACTCCACAACCACCACTTTATACTCCACCCAGGCCACCACTACCTCTATCTTCAAACCCTACTACTGACATCTCCACCCTGATGCAAGATGCCATGGAACGTGGACAAAAACGCCATAACGGCATACTTTTTGGCCTAGAAGAAAACGGAGAAACCGATCTATCAAATATCCGTAGTATCATCCACAACCATCATCCTCAATCAATCGCCCCTGACGATATCTTAGCGGTTTCTAGAAGTGGCCCTGTACAGTGATGGAACAATGGCTCCCCGGCTGTGCAGAATAGTCTGCAAAAACGAAACTACCAAACAACAGTTCATCAGGACCATGAACTCCATCGCCAGAAATAACGCAAATTACAACAAACTCAGATCCAGACCAGACCTAACACTACTCCAACGCATCCGCTCTCGTGAACTACGGGCCGAACTCCAGAGACATTGTGACCAAGGTGAAACTAACCTCTACATTGACTACCGCTCTAATTGCATCAGGACCAAATCTCATAATCCTCCCTTCTTCCCCAAACCCATTGTCCCTCCTCAGCCATCTTCTCCACCCATCATCCCTCATCTTCAAACGGACCCCCCAGCACTTCAAGCAACAAATAGGATAGTGCGCCTCTTACTACCTCATTCCAATCCAATTTCTACCCAACTCAACCCAATCCCACCCTTGACCACGAACTCAATCTCAAATGTAAACTAATCAATGCAAGAAGCATAATCAACAAATTATCTGAATTCCTCATCCTACTTGACACAAACATATTTGACTTAATATTTGTTTGTGAAACATGGCTGAACTCTTCATATCCTGGCTCCATCATCACACAAAGTAACTACCTGGTCTTCCGGTCTGACCACGACTCCCGCAGAGGGGGTGGTTTAGCCATATTCTACAAAAGCTCATTCAACCTAAAAAACATTCAAGTTACACAAGATCTCATCCTCCCTGAAAGCCTAGTTTGCGACATTTCCCTCAACACTACACTCCGTTTCCTTCTGTACTACAGAGCTCCTATCTACGACATTACCCATGCAACTAAACTAATCTCCCTCCTAACTTGGGCAACCTCCTGCCCCCATCCCATTATCTTCCTTGCTGACCTCAACCTACCACACATCAACTGGTCACTAAACGAATGCTCCACTGAACCTATACATACCGCCATCTATAACACCGTCACCAGCCTAGGACTAGAACAATTAGTATCAAACAACACCAGACTCAACAACTGTCTCGATCTCATATTCTGCAACAGCAAAAGTGCTATCTATGGACTGCACACAAAAGAACCTTTTTCCAACAGCGACCACAGCACGATCAACTTCAACCTCAACCTACATCATCTAAACACTCACATGAAGTATGCGGCGCCTAAGTACAATTTCAGGAAAGCCAACTATGAACTCATAGACGCCAATCTCTCATTTATTAATTGGGAATCCTTGTTCTCTAACTGCATCACCATTGATGACCTCTACAACACGTTCTTACACCAAATTAATAGACTTATAGATCTGCATGTTCCACTCACCTCTCCTAGAAGAAAACAAAAAAATAACGTACCAGTCTCGATAAAGAAACTACAAACCAAAAAAAGATCCCTCTGGCGTAGAAATAAAAAAGGCCCAGTAACCAACTTTAAAAGCCGCTACAGAAGCATATGCCAACAAATAAAAGTAGAATGTCTCAACTATCACAGTGAACAAGAGGAAAACCTCCTACGTACCAAATCTAACCGTGCCTTCTACAACTTTGTCAACAACAAATTTAACGACTCCAGACCTATTCCACCTCTCGTAGGACCCAACAACAAAGAATACCACGATGACCCATCCAAAGCTAACCTCTTCAACTCCTTTTTTGGCTCCGTTTTTGTTAACAGTAATGGCTCATCCCCCCTCTTCGCAAATCGCATTCCAAACTCATTAAAAAACCTAACCCAAATCATCTTCACTATAGACTACGTTGAAAAAGCAATCCGTGATCTCAAACCTTCCCTATCTGTCGGACCAGACGGTCTTTGTGCATACTTCCTAAGAAAACTTTCTTCTGCCATAGCTGAATCCCTAAGCATTATCTTCCAAAAATCCTTCAGGACCAGCACTCTCCCCAAGCTGTGGTCAAAAGCAGTAGTCATCCCCATTTTCAAAAAAGGAGACCCATCACTAGTTGACAATTACAGACCAATATCACTATGCTGCGTCCCTTGTAAAATCATGGAATCAATTATAAATCGATCAATCACCCTTTACTTAGAATCTAATAACCTACTATCAAAAAAACAATTTGGATTCAGAAAGAAACTATCCTGCAACCTACAACTACTTCACTGCAAAAACATCTGGACTACCCACCTTGATCAAGGAAAATCCATCGATGAAATTTATATCGACTTCTGCAAAGCCTTTGACTCAGTGGTTCATGACAAACTTCTCCTAAAACTCAAATCTTATGGCATCTCAGGACTCCTCCACAACTGGATTACTGCATTCCTGTCAAACAGGCAACAAGTTGTCAAAATCGGAAGCGCCATTTCCACCCCCGTCCCTGTCAAAAGCGGCATTCCCCAAGGCAGCGTACTAGGTCCTACTCTTTTCATCCTATACATCAATGACCTCTGTGATAATATTGCAAGCAACTGTGTGCTTTTTGCCGACGATGTGAAACTTTTCAACACCACTGACAACACACTCACTCTCCAAAAAGACCTTGACTTTGTTTCAGATTGGTCTAACACCTGGAAACTTCCAATATCAACCAACAAATGCTCTACCCTCCACATCGGCAAAAAGAATCCAAACTTCGCATATGAACTGAATAAACAAATTCTCACAGCCAACCCACACTCAGTAAAAGACCTTGGAATACTAATATCAAATGACCTAAGTGCTAAAGCCCACTGCAACAATATCACCAAAAAGGCTTCCAGAGTTGTTAATCTGATCCTACGTAGCTTCTGCTCTGGCAATCTCACACTACTGACTAGAGCCTACAAAACCTATGCCAGACCCATTCTCGAATACAGTTCATCTGTCTGGAACCCATACCACATCTCAGACATCAACACTCTCGAAAACGTCCAAAGATATTTCACCAGAAGAGCCCTTCACTCCTCCACTCGAAACAGAATACCCTACGAAAATAGACTATCTATCCTGGGTCTTGAAAGCTTAGAACTGCGGCGCCTAAAACACGATTTAATTATTGCCCACAAGATCATATGCTGCAACGTCCTTCCGGTCAACGACTACTTCAGCTTCAACCGCAACAACACAAGAGCACACAACAGATTCAAACTTAATATTAACCGCTCCAAACTTGACTGTAAAAAATATGACTTTAACAATCGAGTTGTCGAAGCGTGGAACTCATTACCAGACTCAATAGTGTCAACTCCCAACCGCCAACACTTCTCCCTTAGACTCTCCACGATTGACCTCTCCAGGTTCCTAAGAGGCCAGTAAGGGGCGTATATAAGTGCACTGATGTGCCTATCGTCCCCTGTCCAATTGTCTTTCCTTATCTCTTATATCATATATACTCTCTCCCTCCAATCTACTTCTCTTCTTTTTACTTTCTATCATCATATATACAGTGATCCCTCGAGTTTCGCGATCTCGATCTTCGCGAAACGCTATATCGCGATTTTTAAAAAAATATTAATTAAAAAAAAACCACTTCCGGGTTTGGCTTTGGGAGTCAGCTGGGAAGCGGCGCGGCTGTTTTAAAAGGTCGCAGCCGGCCTGGGGCGCTTCCCAGCACCCCGCCAAACCCCCAACCCGGGTTCGGGGGGGTGCTGGGAAGCCCCCCAGGCCGGCTGCGACCTTTTAAAACAGCCGCGCCGCTTCCCAGCTGAGTCCTGAAGCCAAACGCCAAAGGCAAACTTCCGCGTTTGGCTTCAGGACTCAGCTGGGAAGCGGCGCAGCTGTTTTAAAAGGTCGCAGCCGGCCTGGGGGGCTTCCCAGCACCCCCCCGAACTCCCAACCTGGGTCTTCCCGGCCGCCCACGCAAAGGGGAAACCCCGGCTCCTCGCTGATGCCCGCCGCTCGCCCGCCCGCCAGCAGGAGGGGGAAGACCCAGGGAAGGTTCCTTCGGCCGCCCAGCAGCTGATCTGCTCGGTAGCGCAGCAGCAGCGAGGAGCCGAATCGGGGTTTCCCCTTTGCGTAGGCGGCGGGGAACGCAAACTCCACCATCTACGCCTGCGCGGCCATAGAAAAAAAGGCGCGCATGCGCAGATGGTGTTTTTACTTCCGCAACCCTACATCGTGAAAAATCGATTATCGCGAGGGGTCTTGGAACGGAACCCTCGCGATAATAGAGGAATCACTGTATTACTTAATGTCTATTCTGTTCCATATGTATTGTATATTGGACAAAGAATAAATAAATAAATAAATAAATAAATAAATAAATAAATAAATAAATAAATAAATAATAGCAAAAAAATGATTTGAGGGACAGAAAGAATTATATTTTTAAAAACAATGTTAGAAATAGGGAGGGAGGTTCAAATTCCAAATATTTCTGCTAGCACACCAGCTTAGAATATTCTCCAGTAACTGCACAATAAACCTGAATAATATTTGTACCAACCAAAGTACAGTATTTACTTTTGGGAACAAAAAAGGTGCAAGCTTTTGGATACAATTTTCTAATAAAATGTAAATTAATACTGAGGACTAGTGTTCCCTCTAATTTTTTTTGGGGGGGGGGCGGAAAAGTATAGTGTCTGAGCGGCAGTATAGTGTCTGGGCGGCACAGAAATAATAAATAAATAAATAAATAAATAAATAAATTTCAAAATAAAATACTGTACTGTGTGTCTATAACAGTGAGCTCATAATAGGGCAACTCTATCAATATCAAAATGCCACTTAAATAGTTGAGCTAGTTTCAAACTAGATTTTGATTTTCTTTCTCTCTTCCTTACTCCCATTCTTTTTCTTTCTCTTTTCCTTCCTCTCTTTTTTCTGTTTCTCTCTCTTCCTCTCTTTCTCTCTCTCTCCTTCCCTCTCACTCTTTCCCTCTCGGCTTCTGGGCAGGTTTGGAAAACTCTGAGTTGATGATTATTTTTAAGTGAGCGATTGCTCACTGCTCAGCTTAGAGGGAACTATGCTGAGGACAATGAAATATACAATGTAGGGGGATTTTGAGACTAAATAAGGATATGCTCTAGAACTCCGTAACTTCAAATATGCAAATGAGAGTAGATGAAAAGGAATAGTAGAATTCCCAAGCAAAAGGGACCGAAATTTAATGTTTACCAAATTAGTACTTTTTGTGCTGCTGATCTCCAGAAGACTTTTTGTGCTGCTGATCTCCAGAAGACCACTAGTGGGCAGCAAACCGTACTGGAAACATACATACAAAGATACAGAAGTTTCTGATATCTGGTATATCATTTAAAATCATGTAAAGGTTATTATGAAAGCATTCTAAGGACTATGGTGTGATAAATGCAAGCTCTGTTTAAAATGAAATCAGTGTTCAAATTCTTTCACCTTTTTCTTCCACCTGTACAGCTGCACTCCACATTTTTTGTCCAGGAAAGGTGCTTTCATCTTGTTTTGTTTAGATAGTAGCTCTAGGAAATATTAAATATTAAAGAGGCAGAATATTATATTAACCCTGGATGAGAAAAGAACAAACATGTTTTTAAAAACAAAGTAGCTTCCTGCAGCTCCCTGCCTAGGGAGATGGAATTAAGACATGGCCCTCAGGACACGATGGAATTATTTTATTTATTTATTTAATTGGATTTGTATTTATTTATTTATTTATTTATTCTATTTTTATGCCGCCCTTCCCCTTAGACTCAGGGTGGCTTACAACATGTTAGTAATAGCACTTTTTAACAGAGCTAGGCTATTGCCCCCACAATCCGGGTCCTCATTTTACCCACCTCGGAAGGATGGAAGGCTGAGTCAACCTTGAGCCGGTGATGAGATTTGAACCATTGACCTTCAGATCTACAGTCAGCTTCAGTGGCCTGCAGTACAGCACTCTACCTGCTGCGCCATCCCGGCTTCATTTCATTTGATTTCATAAATCAAACAATCAAACAATCAAACAACCAAACAACCAAACAATCAAACAATCAAACAATCAAACAATCAAACAATCAAACAATCAAACAATCAAACAATCAAACAATCAAACAATCAAACAATCAAACAATCAAACAATCAAACAATCAAACAATCAAACAATCAAACAATCAAACAATCAAACAATCAAACAATCAAACAATCAAACAATCAAACAATCAAACAATCAAACAATCAAACAATCAAACAATCAAACAATCAAACACACTTCTTTGCTGGGCACCAGCACCGGCTGCCATCCTATCCACCCCATGAGTGAAGCAGGCAGCAAGAACAAGACCTCTGGGTGGCAGCAGGTTGCATGGAGGAAGGAAGGACAGAAGGAAGGAAGGAAGGAAGGAGGAAAGGAAGAAAGGAATGAAAGAAGGAAGGAAGGAAAAAGAAAGAAGGAAGGAAGGAAAAGAAAGAAAGAAAAGAAAACCGAGTCCCCAAATGTGCCCACACCTATTTTCTCCCCCACACACACATTTTAATGGCAGAGACAAAACCAAAGGCAGAAGAAGAGCAAAGCCCATAAATAAATGACAGCTCAACATAATCGGTATCGTTAAGTGAGTTTCACCATATTTTATAAGTTGTCCATACCCACCTGGCCACATGACCACCAAGATACGCTCTCCTGAAGCTATACCACCTGACATCCAAACTGCAAAATAACCCATGCCCACAGAACCAGTAGGGAAAAATTTTAGATTTCACCACTGCCCTCAGAAACAGAACTGTCCACATGGGACCTGAGAGATTGCATCACTCAGTAAGGCTCAATGAAGTCTGGGACTCAAAAGACAGTCTGCAAAGTTAGCTGAGACCCTCGCCCCCTGGGAGTCTGACTACCAAAGAGGATACATTTCTTGCCAGAGGAACAGGAAGCAAGTTCAAAGCCAACAGAGATTATAAATCTTGCTTCCTCTTTGGTTCTGATTGTGTGAGTCTTAGAAATGAGCAACTGATATGTGAAAGTAAAAGATCTGGGTTATTTGATATTGGGCGACAGGCCACCAAGAAATACCAGATTGTTGGTTAGACTTGCGATTTGTAAAGAGCTGGCCAGACAGATGCAGTGGTAAACCACTTATGCAACATTGTTGAAAAAAATTGCATTCCACATTTTCATTGGTGACTGGGAGCACTGGGAAGGTAATGGGCAATGTATGTACTGTGATATCATAACACAAGCATTCTTCATGCATGTTTATTTATTTATTTTATTTATTTATTTAGTCCAATACATAATACACATTGAAGAGAATAGATATGTAGTAATATAACTAAAGAAACGAATAAAAGAAATGATATAAAATTATAGGTGAACAAATTTGAAAGGAAGAAAAGATAAATGAGATAAGGAGAGACAATTGGACAGGGGACGGAAGGCACACCAGTGCACTTATGCACGCCCCTTACTGACCTCTAAGGAACCTGGAGAGGTCAATCGTGGATAGTCTAAGGGAAAAATGTTGGGGGTTAGGGGTTGACACTACTGAGTCAGGTAATGAGTTCCATGCTTCAACAGCTCGGTTGCTGAAGTCATATTTTTTACAGTCAAGTTTGGAGCGGTTAATATTAAATTTGAATCTGCTGCATGCTCTTGTGTTGTTGCGGTTGAAGCTGAAGTAGTAATTGACAGGTAGAACGTTGCAGCATATGATGTTGGACACCTTATCCTTGTTTACCAATTATATTTTTGTGGAGTCCATTTTCCAGCCCTATTCTTAAAAGGGCTGAGGCTAGAATAACCACATTAATTAACCACCATATTGTTTCAGGTGACTCTGGAAAGTTTCTGCCTTAGAAACTTAGATAAATGATTACTGAATTCTCTTCTCTTTTTAATCCTTGCCTGATGTTTAAGTTCTTCCCTGTTTTTGCCTGCCTTTTATCCTGTTTTTACCAGTTAGTTGTGTTTGATCTTTGATGAGTTTTAATGAATACACCTCAAGCTATATATTATTTTGCTAGAGTATGTGCATACTCTGATCCAGCTGAGTGGGAGTGTCCTCAGTGCAAAATAAATTGGAAATTATCCACAGTAATTTTCCCACAAAGTTCTTGCATGCAACATTGTGATAAAAGCATGAAAGGATGGGTCCTACATCACAATATTATGTTTCATCATTTTGGCTAGCTGCAGATGCTTATGGACACATTCATCAGGAATGATGATCCCCTGAGAACCAGTTATCTACTACTTTCTCTGTAATGTTATGCTAAGGACTTGTAGTAGGTGAGGGGCAATTAGATTCCATTACCTTGCTTCAGGCAATGTAAACACAAAGCTTGCCATATACTCCAAATATTTTAAAAACATTTGTTGATTTTCTTATAGATCCTGAGATGGTCCTCAGGAAATTATTGTGGATGTGTTCTCCAAAGGAAGAAACTAAAGAACTCCTCCAGGTCACAGCTCTTAAGCAGACATCCTATGACATTCTATTTTTCAAAGATAGAATTTCATCTGTCTTCAATTTATGAATTGCCAGCTATAGAGACAGCAAGATTTAGGGTAGTTTGATTTGTTGCCAGTTCTGGGATGGGAATGAAGCTGGGCAAAGAGCTACCTGAGTGTGGTTTAAGTGTATAATAACCTAATTTGGATTAGAATAATGCATATATTCATTTCCACAGACCTTTCATTTTGGTGTGGAAATGAGTATATGCATGATTCTAATCTAAATTAGATCACTATACATTTAAATCGCAGGCATTATATGTAAATCTAGTGGGAAGGAAATGACAGGAAAAGAGAGAACAGTAAGTGGATGGTAGAAAGGAAAAGAGAAAAGTAATACAACAATTATTGATCGAAGAGAGGGCTTTTTAAGATGGAAAATGGAGCTAATAAATACAATATAATACAATATACATAGGTATGGTAAAATAGCAGGACGCATAACCTTTTCATCTCAACTGCAGCAAAATGTTCTCCTAATGGGTGCAGAAGCAGTTGACCGCTTCAGAGAAATAAGGGCTTTGAAAAACGATAAATGGAAAAGACATTGCTTTCTCCCTTTATAAAAAATAAATGTTAACATTAGTCAACATGAGCCACAGTGGCACAATGGTTAGAGTGCAGTACTGCTGACTACCAGCTGCCTGCAATTTGGCAGTTCAAATCTCACCAGGCTCAAGGTTGATTCAGCCTTCCATCCTTCTGAGGTGGATAAAATGAGGAGCCAAAATTGTTGGGGGCAATACGCTGACTCTGTAAACCAGTTAGAGAAGGCTGTAAAGCACTATAAAGTGGTACCTATATTGTATTTTTCAGAGTATAAGACACACTTTTTCTCCCTCTAAAAGAGGCTGAAAATTTGGGTGCATCTTATACTATGAATGTAGCCCTGACCACCCGCCATCCCCCAGCCTTTGGCCTCTGTGCTCGCACACTCAAAACCAGCAAAGTAATATGCTGAAGCTGGCCAGGCTAAAGACACTAGGCAGATGAATAGCTGGTAGGCAGATTTTTTTCCCTTATTTTATTCCCCAAAAACTAAGGTGCGTCTTAATACTCTTTAAAATATGTTAAGTCTAAGTACTATTGCTATTTTTAAAAAATGAACTTTTACATCTCATCTGGGAAAATATTTCAGGCTCAAAAGTACAGATAGTTCCTCCTCTTTTTTTTAATTACTGGTAACTAGAGGCTGGAGAAAATTCTAACTTCCAGATACCCATCTTATGATTATTCATTTTTACATCCAAACCCCAAATTGCTCAGATTCTGAATGAAATGCAAGTAAATATTAAAGCTGTACCTCATTCTAAATATGCAATATTATTTCACCTCTGGAAAACTTCCTGTTACCTTCCTGTGAAACTGAGTGGTAATCCCCACAACAAACATGAGCAAAGTCCTTCACCTTGGTAAAAAAAAAAAAACCTAGACACACATACAGCCTGGGAGAAACCCCGCTTAGCAGTAGCAACTGCGAAAGAGATCTTGGAGTCTTGGTGGATAGTCAACTAAACATGAGCCAGCAATGTGCAGCAGCAGCAGCAGCCAAAAAAGCCAACACTATCCTAAGCTGCATCAACAGGGGGATACACTCCAAGACCAGGGAAGTATTAATACCACTCTACTACGCCCTGGTCAGACCACATCTGGAGTACTGCATCCAGTTCTGGTCACCACACCTCAAAAGAGACATTGAAACTCTGGAGGAGGTGCAGAAAAGAGCAACTAAAATGATTAGGGGACTTGAAACCAAGACTTACGAAGAGAGATTGCAGGAACTGGGCGTGGATAGTCTAGAGAAAAGGAGGGCCAGAGGGGACATGATAGCTGTATACAGGTATATGAGGGGTTGACACAGAGAGGAGGGGGCCACTCTATTCTCCAGAGCACCAGAGGGCCGGACGAAGAACAACGGCTGGAAGCTGACCAAGGAGAGATTCAACCTACAAGTAAGGAAGAACTTACTGATGGTAAGAGCGATCAACCAGTGGAACAACCTGCCTGCGGAGGTTGTGAACTCCCCAACTCTGGACACTTTCAAAAGGAGATTGGACTGCCATTTGGCTGGGGTGCTTTAGGATTCCTGCTCAGGCAGGGGGTTGGACTTGATGACCTGCATGGTCCCTTTCAACTCTAACAATAAATAAATAAATAAAATAAATAAATAAATAAATTAAATAAATAAATAAAAACAACCCTACCCCAAATATTGTCTTCCCCTTCTGGAATTGGCTAAGCAAAGAACACAATTTTGTAAGCTCTAAGATACAACTAACAAGACAAGGAGATTAAAATATATCAATTAGTCTTCTTATAAGGGTGAAGGTGATTCATTTACTTGTTTGTTTGTCATATTGTCTCATTTCCCATGTGAGATCATTTTAAGGTAGTATATTTTAATAAATAATCAAACAAAATCGACTTAATCACAACAATAACACTGCAACAAATGTAAGGCTTAATATAAAATTTATATTGTAAGAAGAAATGGAAAGGAAGCAAGAATAACCTCTAGCATTTCCATAGTATGAAAATAATCATGCTAAAAATCTGCAGTGGGCCAATCTGATTCAGAAGTGCTGCGTTTCAGATTGGAGTAGATAGTTTACCTACCTTTTTCTGTTCTTTGTTACCACCATCTCCTCCTCAATCCTTTAACCACGGGTAAGAAAGGCAAAATAACACCAAAGACAGGAGTTCTTTAAAAAGTGTTGGATGAAGGTGGTGCCGTGGATATTGCCTATCTGGACTTCAGCAAAGCCTTTGATACGGTTCCACATAAAGAGCTGATAGATAAATTAGTGAAGATTGGACTTAATCCCTGGATAGTTCAGTGGATTTCAAGCTGGCTGAAGCGTAGACATCAGAGAGTTATTGTTAATGGCGAGTATTCTGAGCAGAGACAGGTTACAAGCGGTGTGCCACAAGGGTCTGTTCTGGGTCCTATTCTTTTTAATATGTTTGTGAGTGACATAGGGGAAGGTTTGGTAGGGAAGATTTGCCTATTTGCCGATGACTCTAAAGTGTGCAATAAGATTGATATTCCTGGAGGGGTCTGTAATATGGTAAATGATTTAGCTTTACTAGATAAATGGTCAAAGCAATGGAAACTGCAGTTTAATGTTTCCAAATGTAAAATAATGCACTTGGGGAAAAGGAATCCTCAATCTGAGTATTGCATTGGCAGTTCTGTGTTAGCAAAAACCTCAGAAGAGAAGGATTTAGGGGTAGTGATTTCTGACAGTCTCAAAATGGGTGAGCAGTGTGGTCGGGCAGTAGGAAAAGCAAGTAGGATGCTTGGCTGCATAGCTAGAGGTATAACAAGCAGGAAGAGGGAGATTGTGATCCCCTTATATAGAGTGCTGGTGAGACCACATTTGGAATACTGTGTTCAGTTCTGGAGACCTCACCTACAAAAAGATATTGACAAAATTGAACGGGTCCAAAGACGGGCTACAAGAATGGTGGAAGGTCTTAAGCATAAAACGTATCAGGAAAGACTTAATGAACTCAATCTGTATAGTCTGGAGGACAGAAGGAAAAGGGGGGACATGATCGAAACATTTAAATATGTTAAAGGGTTAAATAAGGTTCAGGGGGGAAGTGTTTTTAATAGGAAAGTGAACACAAGAACAAGGGGACACAATCTGAAGTTAGTTGGGGGAAAGATCAAAAGCAACGTGAGGAAATATTATTTTACTGAAAGAGTAGTAGATCCTTGGAACAAACTTCCAGCAGACGTGGTTGGTAAATCCACAGTAACTGAATTTAAACATGCGGTTTAGCAAAGGGGGGGAAAGTCCCAATACGTCATGTGATGCCGCCATTATGACAGGAGCTTGATACCCCTGCTCTAATCCCTTATCTGGGAGGGAGGGAAAAGAGTTCTCACTACTAAACTGTTCAACTATAGTGGATTAGCTGCTAATTGACCACAGTTGTTTTGGGGCTAAAGAAATCCTCTTTGGATTATTTGGTTGGTTCATTTGTCTGGATAAAGCTGTTCATACAACTCCCTAAATTCTTATTTAGGCTTATCATACAAACAAGCCAGTACGTAGGGGAGGAATGATTTGTCTTGCCAATGTCCTCATCACTCACTTGTGTCTCAAGATGATAGTAATCCAATAGAGAGTTCCTTTGGCTATTTGAAGTGAAAAGGAATTTAATATCATATCTATTACTAACTACATGCCTATAGAGGCTACCCAAAAGCATGAATGTTAATTTCTTACACTGAATACATATAGGCTGGAATTGTGATTTTTTTTAAAAAACAAAACAAAACACACACCACAAAGTCATGGTCAGAAATAACGGTTCTCATGCCAATGTAATATTAGAAGAAGAGGATTAGTAGAAGAGGATTAGAGGGCTCAGGAGTTTATATCAGTGTGTTTGTGATTCAGCAGAGATGGGGGGAAAAGGCACTCATGTTACGCTAAAGTGGCAATATTCCCAGGATCTTTGCACTCTGAAAAAGACCCAGGCATGCAAACAATCTCCTTCCCTCCTTTTCTCCTATGGAGCTTTAACTATTGTAACTTGGCAGTTGCTCCAAGGTTAGGATGACACACAAGCTGCATCAACACAAGCAAGTTTCAAGGGCAGACCACTCACAATAGAATAGAATAGAATAGAATTTTATTGGCCAAGTGTGATTGGACACACAAGGAATTTGTCTTGGTGCATAAAATAAAATATACATTTGTCAAGAATCATGTGGTACAACACTTAATGATTGTCATAGGGGTCAAATAAGCAATGAAGAAGCAGTATTAATAAAAATCTTAGGATATAAGCAACAAGTTACAGTCATACAGTCAACATGGGAGGAAATGGGTGATAGGAATGATGAGAAAAACTAGTAGAATAGAAGTGCAGATTTAGTAGAAAGTCTGACAGTGTTGAGGGAATTATTTGTTTAGTAGAGTGATGGCATTCAGAAAAAAACTGTTCTTGTGTCTAGTTGTCTTGGTGTGCAGTGCTCTGTAGCGACGCTTTGAGGGTAGGAGTTGAAACAATTTGTGTCCAGGATGTGAGGGGTCAGTAAATATTTCCCCGCCCTCTTTTTGACTCGTGCAGTATACAGGTCCTCAATGGAAGGCAGGTTGGCAGCAATTGTTTTTTCTGCAGTTCTGATTATCCTCTGAAGTCTGTGTTGGTCCTGTTGGGTTGCAGCACCAAACTAGACAGTTATAGAGGTGCAGATGACAGACTCAATGATTCCTCTGTAGAACTGTATCAGCAGCTCCTTGGGCAGTTTGAGCTTCCTGAGCTGGCGCAGAAAGAACATTCTTTGTTGTGCTTTTTTGATGATGTTTTTGATGTTAGGTGACCATTTTAGGTCTTGAGATATGATAGAACCTAGAAATTTGAAGGTCTCTACTGTTGATACTGTGTTGTCTAGTATTGTGAGAGGTGGAAGGGTGGAAGGGTTTCTCCTAAAGTCTACCACCATTTCTACGGTTTTGAGTGTGTTCAGTTCTAGATTGTTCTGGTCACACCACAAGGATAGTTGTTCAACTTCCCATCTGTATGCGGATTCATCATTATCTTGAATGAGTCCAATCACTGTTGTATCATCTGCAAACTTCAGTAGTTTAACAGATGGATCGTTTGAGATGCAGTCATTAGTGTATAGAGAGAAGAGAAGTGGTGAGAGTACACAGCCTTGGGGGGCACCTGTGATAATTGTACATGTACAAGGGTGGTAACATAGGAGAATGATAAGATACGTGTGCTCCACAACTTACGATTGCAATCGAGCTCAAAATGTCTATTGTTCTGTTCTGTGGAGACATTTCTTGAATGCATTTTTCCCCATTTTAAGACACTTCTTGCACAATTGTTAAGTGGCTCATTGAAGTTGTTAAATTAATAACCTACCGTAGTTTATTTATTTGTTTATTTATTACTTAGATTTGTATGCCGCCCCTCTCCGAAGACTTGCTAAGTAAATCCAGCTTCCCCATTGACTTTGCTTGTTAGAAGATCAGAAAGGGTGATCATATGACCACAGGACACGACAATTGTCATAAATTTGAACCAGTTGACAATCATCTGAATTTTTGATCATATGACCATGGGAATGATGCAAAGGTTGTAACTGTGAAAAATTGTCACTTTATTCATTTATTTTATTTTATTTATTTATTTATTTTGTCCAATACACAATGAGGGTTTTAGTGGGTATATATCTATATACACATAGTAAAATACATGATGAAGGTTATAGAGGAGATACTCATAGTAAAATATATCTATGAAAGAGTAGAAAAGAAGATATAGTAATAGAACATATCAATGAAAGAATAGAAGAAGAGATAGAGGAATAGAAGAAAGGTATAGGAGATATAGGAGAGCAATAGGACAGGCACTCTAGTGTACTTGTACTCGCCCCTTACTGACCTCTTAGGAATCTGGATAGGTCAACCGTAAATAATCTAAGGGTAAAGTGTTGGGGGTTTGGGGATGACACTATGGAGTCCGGGGATGACACTATGGAGTCCAGGTTTAAACCTAACTCTCAAACAGTTTGCCTCTCTATCTGCTTGTTCACAAACTTAAAAAATACAGCATTTTACTTTATAGTCATGCAATTCTTATAGCACAGCAACTTGCTCTTCTCCTCACAGCATGAAAATAAATACTTTAGTAGATGTATTGTATAAAAATAGGAATTTGATTGA
The DNA here is from genome assembly GCF_031021105.1 of Erythrolamprus reginae. Classification (NCBI taxonomy): domain Eukaryota; kingdom Metazoa; phylum Chordata; class Lepidosauria; order Squamata; family Dipsadidae; genus Erythrolamprus; species Erythrolamprus reginae. Next base: position 303,864,575 of record NC_091951.1, on the reverse strand, counting down.
GGACATGTGTTCTGTTGTGGAGATAAAAAAATTAAAAAAATCAATTTGTTTGAAAATGGGAAAGAATAGTAGAAATAGGAGGATCTGCTCAAAATTGAGATATGTCATTTAAAACTGCTCAAGAAGTTCAAGATGACATACTTTTTATAGAGATAGTAATGGTGTATTTAAAGAAATCAGTTTAACAGTATCCACAATGGTCTTCTCAATGCTGTGACCTTCCAGCAGAAATGAATGACTGCATTACAATCAGAATTAATAGTTATTAAAATAATGTAGTCACTGTCATCACTTACAGAAGACCTAGTAACTCACTAACTCCTAAGATCACCTGATTCACTAAACTGAAAAGCAGGAGTTCACTCCAGGGCTATTGACTGATGAGATTTTGCAAAGTCACAGAAACTGGTCAACAATTTTTTAAACCTTGAATCCTTGATAGAATCATACAAATAGAAGGAGACATTTAGATCACTGAATCTAACCCTTTGCTCAGTGCAGGAATCTGTTAAATGTCTAGCTAAATACATACAGTGAGGGGCAGCCCTCCACTTCCAGGTAAATGTTTCCACAACAAACTTTTCTGGACGTTTTTCTTAATATTCATAATTGAATCTGCCTTTCCATAATCCATTAAATTCATTATTCCATGTCTTGCACTTTGGAATGATGTGGCTTTATTTATTTACTTACTTACATACTTATTTATTTAATTTGTCAAATCTGTATAAGATAGTACAAGTAGTAGTTTGTATAAGTATAAGTATAAAGTAACAATAAAATAAGACAATAGGGCTTCTTAGAAATGGGGAGAGTTCGACTGTAGACAGTATGTAAGACAATGGATCTTATTTTCAATAAGATCCACTCAGTTATTTAGGGACAGCTCTTGCATCCCTCCCAACTCTTCCCATCTCAGGATTAAGCATGCTTGGCTTTTTCAGTCTTCCTTCAGAGTTGTTACGTTGCCCTTTTTTCTGAATCTCTCCATTTTTCTCCAGATCTTTTTATCCTATTAGGTATATAGAGACTGGATTATGCTGTGAAATCTTATGGATGTCAAGAAAGGGAAGGACGGAGGAAAGATAGTTGGGTGCCCTGGTTTTCCAAGACAAGAAGATTTTAATGTTGCATCTACCATACTTTGTCTACTAAGTAGGATAAAGATAGATACCAAAAAAGGAGACTATTTCTCCCTTCACTGATTTTCCTGTTTGGCAACAGAATAATATGGAAAAAAACAACAGCAGCAACAACAAATTAGAAGAGGATACTTCATTCCATCTGATTGGTACTGAGGTGGGAAAAAGTAACATCTGCACATTTGAACTGTCAAGACCATGTTATCATCCCCAAAGATACCCATTTTAGATTTGTTCTCTTATCCTGCTTCCCAGCTGGGGCAGGTCGCTGGCAGACAGGAAATGTCAAGCAATCCATGGAGTTGCATTGTTCGGTGGGACATGACTCATTCTCTCATAAGTGTGTATCAAAGAGATCATAACAAAATATAAAAGCATGAGAAAATTATGTCATTGTTATAATTAAGACAGAAGTGTTTGCTTACCATAACCTAATACCGCATCCAAAATTGAACTAAAACCATCTATCTCTTATTTCTTTAGGAAAGAAGGACAAGTAGTTGAAACCTCCTTCCCAAAATATCAAAACCTGTAGCAAAACTGTTTTTCCACCTCTTGCAATGATCATGTATTTTCGATGCATTCTTTCTCTTCTGATAATCTATATTTATTTTTCTCACTTGGAGGTGGTAAAACATGCCAGGTACTATATGAAAATATAATGTTACTTTCCGGTTCTTTTTGTTTTTCTATTATTAACACACACACACACACACACCAAACAGCCTATGGCCCTTTCTAAAGGGAGCAAACACATTTAATCAGACTGTTTATGGAGGATGATTCAGAGCAGAGCTATGAATGACTCATTGGTTTTGGACTCACAGCCTGCTGAATGTCTCAGGAAAGCAGTCAGTATTTAAACCTGAACTAAAGTCAGTTGCAGCTAAAAGTCCAAATTATACAATTTTGCCAGGCATATTCCTGGATTAAAAACTGACCCAAAAAGAGGGCAGACTTCAGAACTGATGAATCGCCTTGTTACAGTTCTACCCTTCCCATTCGTTACGTTTATCTAAGACCCATTGTTGTTTGTGGCTAATGTTTAGTAATAAGGTTAAAGGAAAGGAAAATCTATGAGCTTTCAGGTCAATTGTAAAATGTTACAAAAGCTAAGTATTCTAAATGCTTTATTGCATTAAAGTTGAAGTTAAAAACAGTTCAAGAGACAACGCACCTCCCTTTCACTGAATTGCAAAACAAATACTAAATGAGAGGCTATGAAAAGCCCTGCCTGTTTGCATAATGCTTGCTGATTCATCATTTGCGGTAGATTGCAAGAGCAAACGGCCGCATGGGAAGCAGAGATTGCAATGCCCCTTGTAACAAATTATATTTGCAACAAAAATACTGTATACTGTATTGTAATTTAGGCTTTTGCTGGTATATTAACATGATGTGATTATATGAAAAAATATATCTGGGGCATAGCCTTGCCCTAAAGAGTTAAATTTGACTAGTAGTCATAATTACTCATTTGATAAAACGTTCATATATTATAATTGTAGCATTATTGGCTACATGGAAATGGGCTTATCAAGTATTTTAATAATTTATGTTTATTTTAAATGTTTAACAATACATAAATAAATAATAATATTCAGATATAAAATGTGCTGATTTCATTGTAAGTAAACCTACATAGCAGGGGTAATACAGAGAGAGAGAGAGAGACAGAGAGAGACAGACAGAGGGGTGGGCAGCAGGCAGGACGGGGTGGAATGCAGTTCCACCGCCGGAAATGAAGATGCTTGTGCAGCTCCAGCTGATCACTTCCTGGATTACTGTTCGCGACTCGGCTCTCCTTTTTTTCCCTGCTGTTGCTGCTACGTCTGCGCTCCTTGCTTTTTTCCCTCTTTCCTCCTTCCTGGCCTCGGACGAGCTTCCCTTTCTCCTGCCTGGCTTCCCTATGGCCTTACGCAGCCACCTCCCACCTGAGGTGGAAGCAGAAGCCATGCAAGCGGCACTGGCAGCTTTTATGCTTCTGGCAGCACCTGTTCACCTTGCTACCTAGGACCCAGGAAGGAGAGCATGGGAAATGCGAAGCAAATTGTCACCCCAATGAGTGACACTGGTAAGGTTGTAAGTCAAGGACTTAACAGTTCACTTGAACGATGATGATCATTCAAGCCACTCCCACCTGGTCACATGGCCAGCAAGCCACTCCTACCCAGTCACATGACCCTTAAATAAAGCACACCCACAGCGTGGCAGTAAAAACTTTGGCTGCCCATTACTACACACACACACACATATATATTGTGTTAAGTTTTACTTGGTCTTTGGGTGGAATTGTAGAAACATTACTCCAGAAAAGAGAAGGTGAGAAGAAACAAAAATTTGATTTGATTTAATTTAATTTAATCTAATTTATATTTAATTAAGATGATATAAGAGATCCATTTTGATAGAGTAGTTAAAACACCAAGCTAGAAACCAAGAGACTTTGAGTTCTAGTCTCATTTTAAGCATGAAGCCAGCAAGGTGACTTCAGGTCAGTCACTCTCTTTCAGCCCTAAGAAGGAAGAAGGACAAACTACTTCTAAGATTTTGCCAAGAAAACTGCAGGGAATTGTCCGGGCAGTCACCAGGAGTCAAGACTGACCCAAAGTATGTGCACATGCAGACACATAAACACACACATGTAAATAAAATTAATCTGATCATTCCCCCAGTCATGCATATATTTTTTTACATTGAAAATTATACTAAATAACTTTCTGATGTCATTGGGATAGTTCAGGAACTCTGTATGGACTCCTGACTCAGTTCTAAATCAATCACAAAGCTTTGTGAGCTTCAGATTTTTAAAAAATTCTTTCAAAGAATTCCATTGAATTCCATGGACTTTTTTCTCATGCAAATTTAATCCAAATCACTGATACCTTGTTTATTTAAACCGAGTGTCAAAAATGTCTAAAGTGGTAAGAAAGTCTTCAAGCTGAACTCAACTCTTGGTGATCACACCAATATATTCATTCAGTTTTCTTGGAAACCAAAGTAGCTACTACTGCAGATTTTGGGAGATTTCCCCCCCCCAATTTATCCAAGTACTAACAAAATCCAACTGCTTAGCTTTTCAAAGTTAGCCAGAATATATAAATAGAGCTCCCCCCCATACAAAAATAACAATAGCACTTAGACTTATATACTGTATCACAGTGCTTTACAGCCCTCTCTAAGCAGTTTTACAGAGGGTAAGCATATTGCCCCCAACAATTTGGGTCCTTATTTTACCCACCTCGGAAGGATGGAAGGCTGAGTCAACCTTGAGTCTGGTGAGATTCTATCTGCCAAACTGCTGGCTGCTGGTGATCAGCAGAAATAACCTGCAGTACTGCACTCTAACCACTGCATCACTGCGGCTCTTATGTTTTCTTAGTCTTCTTATGCTCAAGTATTTCTCCCAGTTGGAAAAGCAGCGTCTTCATTAATGTTTTCTATTTGTTACAGCTTTCTGACGCCATATACACAAGGTGCCTGCAGTTAATCAGTTATACCAGGGCTATCAAACTCCCAGTCACCATGCTAGACATGTCGTGCAATGGCCATGTTCACACCCTATTTACTGAAGGGGGGGAAGTCCCAATACTTTTGTCATGATGACATGAGTTTGACACCCATGAGTTATACTATTTGCTGCATTTACTTTTATTCCAATTGAAAATGTTCATTGCTCTTTACATTAACTAAGGAGCCAATAAAATGGTGGAATAAATAATTAGAGCAGGTATTTTGAATATTGGTTTTGTGAAACTCTCTTGAGTCTCGCTCATGCATCTGAATAATTGCAACATATGAAATGAACACAGTAAATACTCCCAATTGGAAGTTACAATGCATGGCCGATCATTCTAACATAACTGCTCATTAAGCCAAATGGTTAATATCTTACAGAGGCTTTGAGGTCCAACACATGGCAACTCCAAATCTCAACTAGCAAATGCTCTGTCCTACACATTGGGAAAAAGAATCTGAACTCCAAATACGAACTGAATAATCAAATTATCACAGATAATCCCCACTCGGTTAAAGACCTCGGCATACTAACAACAAAAGATTTAAGTGCCAAAGCCCACTGCAACAACATAGGCAAGAAGGCTTCAAGAATTGTAAACCTTATCCTACATAGCTTCTGCTCTGGCAATCTCACACTACTTACCAGAGCTTACAAAATGTTTGCCAGGCCCATCCTTGAATACTCATCCGTTTGGAACCCATATCGCATCTCAGACATCAACAACCTTGAAAATGTCCAAAGATACTTCACCAGAAGAGCCCTTCACTCCTCCACTCAAAACAGAATACCCTACAAGACTAGACTTTCAATCCTGGGCCTAGAAAGCCTAGAACTAAGACGCGTTAAACAAGATCTAAGTATTGCCCACAAGATCATATGCTGCAATGTCCTGCCTGTCGGCGACTACTTCAGCTTCAACCACAACAACACAAGAGCACACAATAGATTTAAATTTAATATTAACCGCTCCAAACTTGACTGTAAAAAATATGACTTCAGTAACCGAGTTGTCGAAGCGTGGAACTCATTACTGGACTCCATAGTGTCATCCCCAAATCCCCAACACTTTACCCTTAGATTATCCACGGTTGACCTATCCAGATTCCTAAGAGGTCAGTAAGGGGTGAGTACAAGTGCACTAGAGTGCCTTCCGTCCCCTGTCCTATTGCTCTCCTATATCTCCTATATCTTTCTTCTATTCCTATATCTCTTCTTCTATTCCTATATCTCTTCTTCTATTCCTATATCTCTTCTTCTATTCTTTCATTGATATGTTCTATTCCTATACAGTGATCCCCCGGTTATTGCGTCCCCGACCATTGCGAACAGGGTAATTCGCGATTTTTCAACCCGGAAGTCAAAACACCATCTGCGCATGCGTGCCCTTTTTTCTATGGGCACGCATGCGTAGATGGTGCCCGGCAGATCAGCTGCTGGGCGGCTTCCCTGGGTCTTCCCCCTCTTGCTGGCGGGAGGGCGAGCAGCGGGCATCAGCAAGGAGTTTCCCCACCGCCCACGCAAACTCCTCGCTGCCGCCCGCCCTTCGCCCGCCCACACCGTTCATTCTCGCCGCTTTGGAGCTGAGTCCTGAAGCGAATTCGCTTCAGGACTCAGCTCGAAAGCGGCCAGAGCGAGCGCGGACAAGCCGTTCGCTGGCGCTAGCTCTCGCCTGCCTGCCCGCTAGCGAGGAGCCGCCTGCCTGCCCGCTAGCGAGGAGCCGAAGATTGGGGGCGGCGGCTGCTAGGAAGCCCCCCATGCCGGCGGGGACGTTTTAAAACACCCGCGCGACTTTCCAATGAGTCCCGAAGACAACGCGTTTGTCTTCGGGACTCATTGGAAAGTCGCGCGGGTGTTTTAAAACATCCCCGCCGACATGGGGGGCTCGCTAGCACACCCCCGAACCCCCAACCCAGGTTAGGGGGGTGCTAGCGAGCCCCTCATGTCGGCGGGGACGTTTTAAAACCCCCCCGCCGCCCCCAATCTTCGGCTCCTCGCTAGCACTGCGGAAGTAAAAATACCATCTGCACATGCGCAGATGGTGTTTTTACTTCCGCAGCGCTACTTCGCGAAAACCCGCTCGTTGCGGGGGGTCCTGGAACGGAACCCTCGCAACGAGCGGGGGATCACTGTATCTTCTCCTCTATTCTTTCTTAGATATATTTTACTATGAGTATCTCCTCTATAACCTTCATCATGTATTTTACTGTGTGTGTGTGTGTGTGTGTGTGTGTGTGTATGTATATATATATATATATATATATATATATATATATATATATATATATATATATATATATACTGTATACCCACTAAAACCCTCATTGTGTATTGGACAAAATAAATAAATAAAAATAAAATAAAATTTGATCCTGCCTGAAACAAAGCTCAGTTGCCCCTGATCCTTCTACACATTTCCATGACATTGTCCAGTCAGCCCAGAAAAAAGAAAATAGTGACAGAAATGGGATTTGTAAAATTCTGCAACATGCGGAAAAAGGGATAATCGTCAGTCAGAAACCTGGATCCCCTGTCATGCTGGGAGACTCAGAGCAAATAAACAAAGGGCAGTCAATCCATATTTACTGACATTTAATTGACCAACTTCACAGAGTGCAAAATATGTTTAATACATTTAATTATTCAATCCTATTATATGCAGGTCCATTTTTAGAAATGCTGATGTGTAAATTCTTTTTATATTAGAAACAATTCTAATATAGATTTTCTTAGGACAAGGTATAACAGTGAGAACCCATAACATGAATGCCTTTCCAAAACGGATTAGACACATTTAGGGAGGATTAGGTTATCACCGTTATTGTTTGGGATGAATATAGAATGGCTGAGCTCTTTTATTGCATTAACTCATAAATTATGATTTACAGACTAAAGTGTCTGAAGCCACACATTGTGCTGAGCCAAAATAAAGAAAACTGCATTATGGTTTAACAGACTGTGGAATCACAATCTGAAAAGCTAAGCAGGAAAAAATTATTATTCTTGCCTAATTGTTAACTTCCCATAGGCTTCTGACTGATAGCATGGAAATAGAATGCTGTACATAAGTCTTTGGTCTGTTTCAGAGTAACTTACACCATTATGTAAAGCCCACGATTTTCTATAAATCAACATTCTTTATAGTTTTGTGTTTGTCTTTTTCAAGTCACAGAGAGATGGGTGTGGCATCAGAACTAAGGAAGCTGATAATTGTTTTAGGTTTACATGTTAGGGTTTATTGCCTTAACCTTTTGTGATTTGGCTGGTGAAGCCAGTAGCTGATTATGCTGCTTTTACCTAGCTTGTACAATAAAAGATACTATTGGGGATATTATCATTTTTTTCTTTGTTTTCTTTAGTGGCTCTGAATCTAAATTCGTGAGAATAATACATCTAAATTCTGGGTATCACCTTGAATACCAGTAATGAGAGATGCAGTTTAGAAATACATCAAAAATAGTGGGGTGAATAATTATGACTAACGTTGATTGATAATTGATAACATTAGTTGTTCAATTTGTCACTTGTTCCTGTCCATACAAATAACACATCTTTGCATAGTTTTTAGCATTTATCTTTCTATTTATTTCTCGATTAAAACATGATTTAGATACAAGAGGATATAACCATTCTGTTTTGTGATGGCTGCAAATCCATCTGGACATGAATCTACAATTTCTACAGAGAGTGTTGTTTATGTTTATGTTTATTAGATTTGTATGCCGCCCCTCTCTGTAGACTCGGGACAGCTCACAAAACAATAAAAAACAGTTTATAACAAATCTAATAAATTTACAATTTAAAATATTTTAAAAATCCCATTATTAAACAGACATACACAGAAGCATACCATATATAAATTGTATAGGCCCAGGGGAGATATTTCAATTCCCCCATGCCTGACGACAAAGGTGGGTTTCAAGGAGTTTACGAAAGGCAAGGAGGGTAGGGGCAGTTCTAATCTCTGGGGGGAGCTGGTTCCAGAGAGTCGGGGCCGCCACAGAGAAGGCTCTTCCCCTGGGGCCCGCCAACCGACATTGTTTAGTTGACGGGACCCAGAGAAGGCCCACTCTGTGGGACCTAATCGGTCGCTGGGATTCGTGCAGCAGGAGACGGTCTCGTAGATATTCTGGTCCAATGCCATGAAGGGCTTTAAAGGTCATAACCAACACTTTGAATTGTGACTGGAAATTGATCGGCAACCAATGCAGACTGCGGAGTGTTGGAGTAACATGGGCATACCTAGGGAAGCCCATGACTGCTCTCGCAGCTGCATTCTCCACGATCTGAAGTTTCCGAACACTTTTCAAAGGTAGCCCCATGTAGAGAGCATTACAGTAGTCAAACCTCGAAGTGATGAGGGCATGAGTGACTGTGAGCAGTGAGTCCCGGTCCAGATAGGGCCGCAACTGGTGCACCAGGCGAACCTGGGCAAACGCCCCCCTCGCCACAACTGAAAGATGGTTCTCTAATGTGAGCTGTGGATCGAGGAGGACACCCAAGTTGCGGACCCTCTCCGAGAGGGTCAATAATTCCCCCCCCCCAGGGTGATGGATGGACAGGTGGGATTATCCTTGGGAGGCAAAACCCACAGCCACTCCGTCTTATCAGGGTTGAGTTTGAGTCTGTTGGCACCCATCCAGGCCCCAACAGCCTCCAGACACCAGCACATCACTGGGTTCATGTATCACACTAAGCCATCATGTGTGATACATGTTCATGTATCACACTAAGCCATCATTTTCTTTAACCACAATTTATAAACTACATTCTAATAGTAAGCTATCAGTCATGGATTATATTTGAAAACTGTCACATTCACTCACTATACTAACACCAAACTCAAGCCACCCTATTAAATCTAGGCAGACAGTTTTAGCATATGTCATTAATCCTGAGCTGGTTAAATGTACTGTATTATGTTTGCTTTAGTCTGATTTTGCCACTCATAGGTTTAGATATATTTGTAATGATATAGTATATAGCCCAAAAACAAACAAACTCTATGTTAATAATAAGTTTATTATCAGAGGACTACTCAAACTATTCCTAGCTCCTAGAATTATTTTTGAAGCATAATGTTTGTGGAATTCTGAGATGACCTAATGTATGCAATACTTTACAAGTATGTCTTAAGAATATAAACTAATTACAATATGATAAACATGATACTGTGCTTTCTGTATAATATTTGTATTGGAGTTTTCAGTAAGGCCAATAGGCAGTTGTTTTCTTCTGTAGTACAACATAGGGCTGTAGAATTTATTAACTTTATAATTTGTTTCTATTTCAAGGAACTTGCTATAATAATACCTATCAATCAATATCAGTCTAAATAATCTTTGATTGCCAAACAAGAATAAGAAGAGAGAGAGAGAGAGAGAGAGAGAGAGAGAGAGAGAAGGAAGGGGGGAGGAGGAGAGAGAAAAAATTAAAACAATACTATTAAACAAGACAAATCAAGTAGTACAAGACAAATCAAGTACAAACAGGCCTAATTATATGGTTTCCTTTATAATCAAACTCCAAATGGTTTTTTGATTATATTTTCATTTCAGTATCCTACTGAAATCCCACTTTTTAAAAAGTAGTAGACAGCTAAAGATATTTGTTTCTAGCTAAAGCCAATGCAATATATTTCAAGCCAATTAGCTTTTAGTAAATTTTAAAATGTTTCCTTTTGTAGTGGTGAAAATACTCCCTTCTTATACAATCCTTGGAATTTAAATGGGCAACACCCAGTTAACTTGTCAAATACAATATAACTCCCTTCTGAATTTCAAAGTGAATTCTTCCTGTTGATTATAATTTTTTACCTGTCTCACATATTACTCAGTGCTTCTTCTCATTGTGTCTGTGTATAGACTGCAAAATATTTTGGTAAAAGGAATAACATCAGTGGAAAATGTGATCAAATGTATTTTTAAAAATCCCATTGCTATGACTTGTAACAATATTGCATCAAGCAAAATAGGAATGAATATGGAAAGGAATGAAAAACAATAGCATAGAAAATAAACAGGCCTTAATTCATTCAAATTCAAGTACTGTAATGGTTATTGAAGATGTTTTCAACCGAATTAAAAAGCAACACAAATTTTGAATTAAATAACAAAGAAAAGTGGTAAGAAAGGGGAAAAGGAAATGAAAATAAAAATAAAATGAAACAGAAAAATAATAAAGTGAAAAGGACATACAGGAAATAGAAAAGAAAAAAGGGAAGGAAAATAGAATCAATACAAAGAAGCAGAGATTCTTGGCAACAGTTACAGATACATTTACAGTATATTTTAATCACACTCTTTGTTACATCATCACTTCTTTCTTTCTCAAACTAAATAAATCATGTTCATTTTTTCATCTTTTTTCCCCAGTAAAAGATTCCTTTTGTCTTCTAGTTCATGCACCAAATGTCAATACAGAACTATGGTTACAACTATTGGGAACAATTTTATACATAGAGATTCACTGCAATAAACACATATAAAAAAAGAAACATCGAAATAAAATATCAAGAAATCTAAAGGTAATTAGAAGACAATGTCGATAGGAATGTATATATGATGTAGATTCATCTGTAAATATGATTATGTACTTTTTTTAAAAAAAATGGAAAAATTTAATAAATATATATTGAAAATAATAATAATAATAATGTTTCATTCCTTTTTTCTAATTGACTATCCATTAAGCCCATAAAAATGTTCTGGTTTCAATTGTATGTTTTATCTTTAAAATGCTTGTATCATTATACGTATTTGATATTTGGCTTTTTTGACATTACATTAGAAATAAAGTTATCTGCTCACCTTGGTTATGATGCAATACATTTGAAACATCAGGTTAGTAGCTGAGTAAATGCTCAAAAACATTATGCTCCATTCAGGGTTGGGTTCCAAATTTTTTACTACCACTCTGTGGACGTTGCTTATTTTGTGGGCCTGGCTTGATGATCATGTGACCGAATGGGAATGACTTGATGGTCATATAACCAAGTGAGAATGGCTTGCCGGCCATGTGACTGGGTAAGAGTGGCTTGGTGGTCATGTGACCTGGTAGAAGTAGCTTGGTGGTCATGTGATCAGGTGGTTCCCTTTCAACTATGTTAATGTTAATATATATATATTTTTAAAAAGAATAGTACAAGTAATTTTCCACTTGGCAACAGTATTGAATCAAAAACTCACGGGCCAAAGGTGTTCATACTTGTGGACTTTAACTGGGATTTGAGCAAGCAACTGCCAGGTAGGGAGGCAGCACATGCACAGTGCCGGAAACTCAGCTTCTGCGCATGCACAGAAGAATTTTTTTAAAAAGTTCAGTTAAAACATTTTTTTTTAAAGATGGTGGTGCCCACAGACCGGCACCGATCAATCCGGCTCAGTGATGTCATAGTGATGTCAGCAGCGGGTCGCTACTGATTCAGGCGAACAAGTGAGAACTGGGAGGAACCCACTCCTGGCTCCACTGTACTTTACGAAATGGATGGAAGCTCACTCATGTGGAAGAACTGAAAATGACCTGAAATTTAGGAAATGTAGAAATTTACTGGGGGGGGGGCGTTGCAAATAGTTGCAGAAACCTTTTCACCACTCTGCCTTGTGATAGACATTTATTAGAAGTCACAATGAAAATTATACATCATCTTGTGACATTTATTTATTTATTTATTTATTCAATTTTTATGCCGCCCTTCTCCTTAGACTCAGGGCGGCTTACAACATGTTAGCAATAGCACTTTTTAACAGAGCTAGGCTATTGCCCCCGCAATCCGGGTCCTCATTTTACCCACCTCGGAAGGATGGAACGCTGAGTCAACCTTGAGCCGGTGATGAGATTTGAACCGCTGACCTTCAGATCTACAAGTCAGCTTCAGTGGTCTGCAGTACAGCACTCTACCTGCTGCGCCACCCCGGCTCATTAGTGGCATGATATGACTAATGTAAATTATACAATTCATATCAATTGCACGATAATGTACATGACATCACTTCCTTGCGTGCCTCCTCTCTTGATTGTTATGTGCTTTCCTGGCTGTTTCTGGAATAAGGTAGACCAAGGCAATTATTCAATAGATTTTATTTAGATATAGGTTTAGGTTTATTAGAGTTATAGGCCGCCCTTCTCCTCGCAGACTCAGGGCAGCTTACAAGAATAAAATAGAAACAATAACAATAAATAGAATCAGTCAACCTTCTTTCATGAAACTGTTCCTCATGGTTCCTGCTGGCACAGGAGTGTCTTTAGTAGCTTCTGAAAGGCAAGGAGAGTGGCAGCAGTGCGGATCTCCAGGGAGGGAGTTGGTTCCAGAGGGCTGGGGCCGCAACAGAGAAGGCTCTCCCCCATGGACCCGCCAGCTGACATTGTTTGGCCATTGGGGCCTGGAGGAGGCTGACTCTGTGCGACCTAACCAGTCACTGGGATGTATGAGGCAGAAGGTAGTCCCATAAATAATCTGGTCCAATGCCATAGGTAACAACCAACACCTTGAATTGCATTCAGAGACCAATCAGTAGCCAGGGCTGAACTAATGTGGGAATACCTGGTTATGCCCAACATGGCTCTCACAGCTGCATGCTGAACTACTACAGTCTCTGAATGTTCTTCAAGGGTAGCTCCAAATAGAGCGTATTGCAGTAATTGAGCCTAGAAGTGATGAGGGTGTGAGTGACTGTGAGAAGAGACTCCCTGTCCAAGTAGGCTCACAATTAGCATACCAGATGAACCTGTAAGAAAGTCCCCCTTGCCACATCCAAGAGATGTTGCTCTTATTTATTTATTTGTTTGTTTGTTTGTTTGTTTATTTATTTATTATTTAGATTTGTATGCCGCCCCTCTCCACAGACTCGGGGCGGCTGTTACTTCAGCTGTGGGTCTAAGAGGACTCCCAAGTTGCAGACCCTCTCTGAGGGGGTCAAAATCCCCCCCAAAGTAATGGATGGACAGGTGGGATTATCCCTGGGAGGTAGAACCCTCAACCACTCAGTCTTGTCAGGGTTGAGCTTGAGCCTGTTGATGCCCATCCAAACCCTTACAGCCTCCAGACACTGGCACATCATTTCCACTGCTTCAAACATACAGCTGAGCATTGTCAGTGCACTGATGGCAACTCACCCTGTGCCTACAGATGATCTCACCCAGTGGTTTCATGTAGATATTAAAGAATAGGGGAGGGAGGATGGATCCCTGCAGCATCCCACAAAGAAGCTAAATATGCTATTTAGCATATGCTGTATGCTAAATTTAGCATATACTATATGCTAAATTGAGGCCTTTTGCTCTCAAATTTGCATCTGATTAACATAATGTAATTGATTCAGTTTTAACTTATTTTATAGTCTGAAGTTCATCATGATTTTTTTTTCCAGTTTGTGACTTAGCCAGTTGTGCTTGATTTAGTAAATGAGTGTTAAGAAAACCCAAAATACATTGTATTCATGGTATGCACATCTGGCATGATCTTTTTCATTCTTTTACACTATATTTTATTTTTCCTCAAATATTTCTTTCAAATATCGTACTGTGTTAATACTAGCTCACAATGTTTACTTTTATTCAGATCTGAGATGGTTTATTTTTGTTTTCTTTAAAAAAATGAGCAGAACTTACAGACTTTTATTAAGAGGAAGACCCTGCACCAATAGCACATTATCCCACAGAGTCTCAACATCTTGATTCTGATGGCTATCTGTACACATTTTGAGAATACAGCTTTCTCCTAGTATGTCCCCCAATGACAATACGGAGCTATAGTTACAGCCTTTGAGAACAATTAGCTGTTTGCAAAATTGTTGACCTGTTTTTAACCAACAACTTCCAGTAGGATTTTAGTGCAGAAGACTTTGTGTCCAAGCAACTCCCTTTATAGTCTCTGAGACTGTTATTTTCTTTTATGTATACTCAGATATATGCACACATGTGGGGAAATAGAAACATAGAAACATAGAATACTGACGGCAGAAAAAGACCTCATGGTCCATCTAGTCTGCCCTTATACTATTTCCTGTATTTTATCTTACAATGGATATATGTTTATCCCAGGCATGTTTAAATTTGGTTACTGTGGATTTACCAACCATGTCTGCTGGAAGTTTGTTCCAAGGATCTACTACTCTTTCAGTAAAATATTTTCTCATGTTGCCTTTGATCTTTCCCCCAACTAACTTCAGATTGTGTCCCCTTGTTCTTGTGTTCACTTTCCTATTAAAAACACTTCCCTCCTGAACCCTATTTAACCCTTTAACATATTTAAATGTTTCTATCATGTCCCCCCTTTTCCTTCTGTCTTCCAGACTATACAGATTGAGTTCATTAAGTCTTTCCTGATACGTTTTATACTTAAGACCTTCCACCATTCTTGTAGCCCGTCTTTGGACCCGTTCAATTTTGTCAATATCTTTTTGTAGGTGAGGTGAGGGAAATGTTGAGGGAATGTTGAGGGACCTGCTAGCAGTTCATTCTTTTTGTGTGGAGTCAGTGAAATAATATTTATTGCTTCAAGACCAGTGATGGTTTAGGGCAAGGCACTAGCTGAATTGTTCTTTTAATTAGCTGGAAAGCACAGTGATTGGCCCAAGATGTCTCATCATTTTTTAAAAAAATAATTGAAATAATGAATATTGTAACTCCAACACTTCTGGATAAACTTGCTTAGAGAAGGCTGATCTAACATACACTATTTGGAAATAGCTGATACCAGCAAACGAGTGTTCATCTACTAACTATAAGAAGGCCGAGTCTATGTAGCCAATTGCTTTCATCTTGTTCTTTTTCCAACCACACCTATTTTTATGTCAGTGGCCTAACTGATTGATGCTTAGTGCGAGCCCTGCCATGAGAAAAATAAATTGGAAATCCTATTCACCCTACACAGAGAAGTTAAGATATTCTAAGCTTTCAAAGTGACTGCCAGAGGCAAGACTAAAAAGGAAAGTCAATCATACCATGTATTTATGTATAAGTTTATGTTTGTCTGATTTCTCATGTCATTCAAATTCAAGTGAAATATTTATTTGCTGTTATTCACCCATTATTGAAACATCAAGAAATGTCCACTCGTTCTCAAGGCTCACAATGGCTATTACCAAAACCTACATGGCACAGGGCCAGATTATCTCTGAGACCGCCTTCTGCCACACGAATCCCAGCAACCGGTGAGGTCCCACAGAGTTGGCCTCCTTAGAGTCCTGTCGACCAAACAATGTCGGTTGGTGGGTCCTAGGGGAAGAGCCTTCTCTGTGGGAGCCCCAGCCCTCTGGAATCAACTCCCCCAGAGATTCGCACTGCCCCCTCCCTCCTTGCCTTCCGAAAGAGCTTAAAAACTCATCTTTGCCGCCAGGCTTGGGACTCTTAGATCTTCCCCTGACCACTGAATGCCTTAAGTATGATTACTGAATGTTTGGTTAATAAGTTAATTTTTTAGGTTAATCTTCTCTTTCTAATTGTTTTTAATATTGTAGTACTAATTGGATTATATTACTGTTCTTTTTTTATATATGCTGTGAGCTGTCCCGAGTCCTCGGAGAGGGGCGGCATACAAATCCAATTAAATAAGTAAGTAAGTAAGTAAGTAAGTAAGTAAGTAAGTAAGTAAGTAAGTAAGTAAGTAAGTAAGTAAATAAATAAATAAATAAATAAATAAATAAATAAATAAACTTATCTGTATTCTTATCAGATATGTTGTGGGTTACTATGTCCCACCAATATATTTACAATTTGTGCAACCCAATTTGGCAATGTTGTTAGCCAACAAGGTTTCCTTTTTTCCTTAGCTACTACTGGAATTGAATACTAGTATTTCTAAGCAGCAAGATACAAAGCACTAGAACAGTTGATAAAAAGTAATTACTGAATTAATTATAAATTATATAATAAATTAATTATAAATTATAATTATTGCAAATATATCCTATGAAAGAGATCTTATAGCACCATGTTGAGCAAATGCACCCCAGAGTTAGTGTGGATCTTAAAATCCACTTTTTAATATAACTGTCGGATCCCATTCAAGGGTACCAATAAATTTCTGCAATTAAATTTTTGAAAACTGGCAGCATGGCTATCACCCTTGGGGCAGAAAGTACATGAACATTGGTCCTAAAATAAACCTGAAACAGAAAATAAACACTGTTACTCTCCCTCTAAAGAAAACGTGGAGGAAAAAACCACAACCTACTAAGCCAAGCTAGAGGAGATGCTTCTACTCACAAGATTCAGGCTTGCAAATAAACATTAAAATGTGACCTCCAGCTACTAGAGCTTGCCCAATTCTGCTGTAGTCTGCAAAAGTGTTTGAGGTTAGTGCAGCATACCATAAAAGCTTTCAGAAACCACAGCCCTGGAAATGGCTATTTATAAAATATTTTTGGAGGTGGTGTTGTGGCGTGGCAAAACAGTAAACTAGTCTAAGTCATGAGAATTTAGTTAATATGAAATAAAAATTTTGTAATCTCAATAATAATATAGGAACACTAATGATTTCTTTGGAACTGAACTGCAAGCCTGCTTACAATATTTCAGGCTGTCTCCAGGTTAAAAGTGAGTTCTGTTCCTAAGTCTGCCTTTAAGTCAAATATGTATGTGAGGTGGAACTTGTTCTTATGCATGAACAGGGGTGGGCAACAGACAGGATGGGGTGGAACACAGTTCCACCGGTGGAAATTAATATGCGTGCGCAACTCCAGCTGATCGGTGGCTGTCACTTCCTGGATTATTGGTCTCATCTCTGCTCTCCTTTTTTCCCCTGCTGCTGCTGCTGCTGCATCCGCGCTCCTTGCTTTTTTCCTCTTTCCTCCTTCCTGGCCTCGGACGAGCTACCCTCTCTCCTGCTTGGCTCTCTCCAGCCTCACGCAGCCACATCCTGTCTGAGGTGCAAGCAGAAGGTGTGGGTGGAGGCGGCACTGGCAGCATTTATGCTTCTAGCAGCATTCGTTTGCCTAACTACCCAGCCTGAGGCGGGGGGAGGGGCGACACAGGAAGGAGAGCATGAAAAAGCGAAGCAAATTGTCACTCCAGCGAGTGACACTGGCAAGGTTGTAAGTTGAAAACTTAACAGTTCACTTGAACGATGATAATCATTCAAGCCACTCCCACCTGGTCACGTGGCCAGCAAGCCACTTCTACCCAGTCACGTGACCATTAAACTACAATCACAAAATAAGCCACACCCACAGTGTGGCAGTAAAAATTTTGGCTGCCCATTACTGTTCATGGACTGCCTATTACTAAAAATGGCAGACAGCATTCTCCTTCGGTAGTTTGATGAACCAATATATAATATTGGCAGACTTAGTTGCTTTCATTGGCTGACCTTGTTAACATGGCTCTCACAGTTCATGAATATCTTAACTCTATCCATCTATCTATCTATCTATCTATCTATCTATCTATCTATCTATCTATCTATCTATCTATCTAAGTCTTCTTGCTTTTTTATGGATCAACAATCAGCATAAGTTTAATATGACTATAGCCTATAGACTATAATCTCTATTGCAGAAGTAAATTGGACGTCATATTTTTGTCATTACATCAATAGATTCATACTGCAGCCTCAGTTGGATTATCATGGGTAAGTAAACCACGACTTAGCGCCAGTGGTGGGTTGCTACTGGTTGTCACCAGTTCTGCAAACCAATAGCGGTGGTGGCAGGAGGCTCCACCCACCTACACGGATATCATCAAAAACATTCTGCACATGCACAGAAGTGTTGCGCATGCACAAAGCACCCATACACATCCACACCCTTCCATTCCTGAACTAACAAAGGTCTTAGCACAATACATGACCTGCTACACATAGGTAGTAAAGATGTAAGACTGCTTAATTCTAAGTTCGAGATAGGGTATTAGAATATGCTCATTTCTCCCTTTCTTCTGCTGCAATATGTAACCTTCCTCAAATGTTCCAAATCAAGAATACTACACGGCACCAGAATGAGATGATGAATTGTTGGAATACATATCTTTGGGCAAGGTTGGTATCTTACCCCTAATTTTAAAAAATGCATATGCTCTAATATCTTGATCCTCCCAGAATTCCATTCTGTTATGCTTATCAACCTTGTAGCAGAGAGCAGTGTTCAGTGTGATGAACCCTCAGGAATGCAGCACAGTCTGTCAAACCTGTTATGTGATGAGGTTAAAGTATTGTTTAAAATTAAACATCACAACTAAAGAAAATCTCATGAAAAATAATTTGTGTTTCAAGAATGATCCTCTTTCATTTTACATGGTTCCTCTGAATTCTAAACATATAATAGATTATTAGTTAAGAATATGGACTAGGAAATGAAAATTTAATTCTCAAATCTTAGATTTTAAAAATCACAATCATTCATACGAATGGGTATATAAGTTCAGCAATCATATGAGGTATGTTACAAAGTAATGTTGAATTTATCTTACTTTATTTATTAGGTTTCTATGCCGCCCTATTACTACAATTCAGACTTGTTCTTTACCTTTCTCCAGTTTGCCAATTTTTGTATTTTGCAGAGGGGAATGGGAACTCAGTGGAATTAGTGTCAGTTTAAGATCTTATACAAGCATGTGGCATATTTGACGAAATGCTTAACATTTCATCCAACCAAAATGAAGCAGGACTATTTGGGTTTAATAATTTCTTTTATATTAATCATGAAAATATATCAGGATCTCACAGCTTAGGTACAAGCTTATATTAATTATGAGGGTCAAAAGAAACATTGTAATTTTTCACTTTGAGAGGAAGCTGCCAAAATATGTACGGTAATCCTCTTTTATTTATTTTATTTATTTATATTTATATGTAACCCACTCCAATAGGACTCGGGGCAGCTAACAGCAATTATAAATACTAAAAACAATAATAAAATACAACAATGATAAAACAGCTATGTTACAAAAATATGTAAAAGCCTAAGAAAAACCATGCATACACACAATCATTCTTAATTCCAGGCCTGGCGGAAAAGCCAGGTCTTAATGGCTTTCCAGAAGACCAGTAGGGTGGAAATAGTACAGATCTCTGGAAGCAGTTGATTCCAAAGGGTCAGAGCCGCCACAGAAAAGATGTGGTTTGAAGATAGAAACTTATTTCAAGATAATTAATTGCTTTATGTTTACATTTCACTTACTTACTTACTTACTTACTTACTTACTTACTTACTTACTTACTTACTTACTTACTTACTTACTTACTTTTTACCATTCACTCATACTGGAAAGCAAGAGATAAAGTCTAAGTTTTATGTGGACACGTTCCTCTCTTTTGGCACAGATACTTTAAAAATGACCATGGAGGGCATAACCAGTAACCGCAGGGGAATTTGCTCTATTCAGGGGTGAGTTCCTCCCAGTTTGGACTGGATCGCCTGAACTGGTAGCGACCCGTTGTTGATGTCATGATGCAATTCAGTCAGTGCCAGTCTATGGGCGCCACTATCTTTTAAAAAACATTTTTGCGAATTTTTCTCTGTTTGGATGGCTTTTCCTCTTCTGCTACTTGAAAAAGGGTCTGCCTGCCCGCCCTGGGTTAATACAGTACTGAACTTTATTTCTTCACCTGAAGCACAGCTGATCAGCTCCTCAGCTATGTTTCAGGCTAATTCCTGCTACTGAGCATGCGCGGAAGCCAAATTGTATAAGGGGACAAAACATGATGTGAATCAGTGGCAAAGGTGAGTGGAATCCATCCCTGGCTCTATTGTGGCAACTCTTAACAGCTAGCAATAGGGAAGGGGTGTCAAACTCGATTTCATTGAGGGTTGTGGGCATGTCCAGCTCAACATCTTTGGATAAAACAGCTTCCTGCAGCAAAATCAGAAGTTGCGGGGGGGGGGTGTGGTTCCCTGAGTTCTGTTTTTGCTGGAGGAGGCTCAGTGGACCAGTCCTTTGCTGTTTGCAGTGTGGGCCATATGTAAGCACCCCACAGGCCATGGGCGTTAAGTTTGCCATGCCTGCAATAGGGGGACAGACATTGTTATGCTGAACAGAGAAACCACACATCCAGTCTTGTACTGATGCAAATCTAAAAGCACAACAGAAAAGAAGGATTGCAAGTTGCAATCATTTTTCTAGCACAACAGAAAAGAGGGTTGCAGGTTGCCTTAGTGAGGAAGGTAAACTAAGATTGATGTCATTCAGACAAGTCATTTCAATGTGATCATGGAAACAATGCCTGTTAGCAGGCCATGTAGAAAAGCTCATAATTGTGGGTAACAGCTTATAGGAGGGTCGGAAACCTATCTACATAAACCACTGTGTCTCAATCTTGGCAAATTTATGATGTCGAACTTCAGCTCCCAGAATTCCTCAGCCAGTGGTGCTAGCTGGAAAATTCTGGGAGTTGAAATCTATATATCTCAAAGTTGCATTTGGTTGAAAAGCAGTGCTACAGATGTTTTGTACGCAACCAATATGGATAATGATAAGCCAGAATATTAGGGACTTATTTCAGAAATGTCCGGAACGTGAAACTGTGTAGGTGCCTAGAACTGACTCCTAATTCTCAACTATTAAAATATATGTCCTGCTTTTCCATGCCCTTATCAGCTACTCGTTTCAAAACTGAGGTCACTACTTTTTGCATAGATATTGTGATTAGACAATAATTCCTAAGGAAACTTGTTTGGCATCAACATTCTTTTCATTTTTATGGCAGACAACTGACAAGAGTTCTTTTTACATGAAATGTTTTCAACTTGGGTTAGCTAGTATAATTATAGCATTCCTATTTGTAATTGTATAAATTGCCCTGGGATTTCTTTTGAGTGAGATCAATTAAGTTTTAAGCAACTTTTTTTTTTTAAAAAAACCTTTTTGATGTTCCTGACATTATTGAATTCAGGAATGTCTATATAAGCTTTCAAATAAATTACACCAAATTTAGTGGGAGAGGCTCCCAGATGTATGGATTTTCTTTCTTTCATCTAGATGGCTTATCTGGAATTGTCAAATAATTGTTTCTCTCATCCAAACACAAACCAGACACAAGCCTGGACCTTGTGGCTGCACATCTGGTTTTTTAAGAGGAAAGTGATATTGTCCTGTGCAGGTTACATATTAAGATGCTTAAATTTTTAGAAATTAAGGACAGGCCTCACAGATATCAGACCAAACCAGTAAGAAACTGGATCAATAGATGATATGTGTTTGTTTATCTCTGAGTGCGTTCTAACCTCTGCAAGATTTTTAAAAGGAGACTCCTTTGAAACAAGCTACCGGTAGAATGAAAGGGAGCTCGGAGGCTGGATTAACAGCCTATAAATCTGTAAAGCACAGCCGGCTCGGGGAACACAACAATGTGCCACCCAGCCCTTTCGCAGTGAGCCTCCTCCCGGAGAAATTCTCCGAGACTGAAGCAGCGGCGGCTGCAGGAAGAGGAGGCGCCACAGCCGCCTGATTTTGGCACGGGGTCCGTCGGAAAAGTTGTTTCGTAGCTCCCCGCCGGATCCTCCTCATCTGCTCGGCTCTCTTCCTCGTTCTTGCGGGGGTTACCGCAGAACCCCGTCAACACGCCTCAGGGGGGAAACGGCCTGCGAGGAGCCAAAGCGCCTCCTCAGCCGCGTCATGTCGCAGCCAACGAAAGGCAAGAAACAACCCCCCGCGGGCTCCAAAGAGGTAAGTCGAAGGCGGCTGACTGACTGACGGACGGACGGACGGGCGGGCGCTAAACTAAACCAAACCTTAAGACAGGGAGTCTCCAACCTTCGCAACTTTTAAGCCTGGCGGACTTCAACTCCCAGAATTCCCCAGCCGGCACAGCAAAGTCCGCCAAGGTTGGAGACTCCCTGTCTTAAGAGGGCTCGCTCTTATTTCCCCTTTCGAATAAGAAGGGTGAGAAACGTCGCCCTGAGGCGCTCAGTTGGGGCCGAAGGCTTTCTGGGGCGAAGTGCAGCAGAAATTCGCCAGCGCCCAGAGCGGCCAGGAGCCAAATATCGGCGGCGCGCGCGAGCGGCTGGGGAAGCATTTGGGTGGGGCGGAGCGGCTGCTCGGGCGAGGGAATTTGGGGTGCGCGCGCGCCCTCGTTTTGCGTACGCGCGGGCCGCCTCCCGTCGTGACGCCGCCTTTATTTATTTAATTTTTTTAAGCCTCTCGCTCTTTCCCAGTTGTATGCCCGGCCTGCTCTGTAATTTCTCCTGTCAGCTGATAGGCGATAAACGCCCCAGGCGTGTCATTTTCCAGGGCGCCCGCTGGAGGAAGGCTGGCGAGGGCGCTTCAAAGCCCTGAGCCCCTCCCTGCGGTCCTGTGAAAAAAAATGGTGACCGTTATTGCCCCCCCCCCCTTTTAAACATTTCAGCAGGCGTATTTGGGCTATTTCCAAGCCTGAGGTAGAATCCTTGAAAAGCTTCTGGGGAAAGTGACTGCACCTCCCGCACTTCGTCACGGGGCGGGTTTCTAAAGTGTGGAGGATTCAAAGCTATCTTTTTGACTTGCGAACTTTATCATCCCGGGTTGTGTTTGTGCAAGGCGGCAAATTTTTAAAGCCGTGATTTATTAAAAAGTGCAACGCCAAGTTGCGCTGGACAACCGAGGGACGATTTTACCGAATAACAAATCACCAAGCACATTTAAACGTGCTCTAGAAAAAAGAGCGTGTGGTTATTATAAAATGGTGTTATCTGTGTGAACTTGGAAATATGGATTAACTATCGTTTAAATTGGGAGGCTTTGCAGCAGCAGCCTCATGTCATGGCCTGCTGCAGGTACCATGCCATTTAAAACAATAATGCTTGGTTATGGCTTGGTTGCAACTCAGTGTGTTGTTTGAACCCAGGCTCTGAGTATATTTCTCTGCTACACTGTTTCGTGTCATTCTCTGGTTTAAATGAAATCTAGATGGTATCCTAAAGTTCCAATAGAAACCAGGAGATTTAGTTAACATTGCCTTCAGGATTTGGGGTATGTTTCCTCCGCTTTAAGGGAGAGAGGTTCTTACAATTTAGGCTGCTGGTCCTAGAGAAGGGATGAAAGGTTAGTATGGTGTCATTCATCAAGACCTCGATCTTATTTCTAGTACAAGTGATCTGTTTGTTTGTTTGTTTGTTTGTTTGTTTGTTTGATTGATTGATTGATTTGTATGCCGCCCCTCTCCGAGGACTGGGAGCTGCTCACAACAAAATACAATGTCACAAATCCAATATATGAAAAACACATTAAAAAAACCATTATTTAAAAACCTTTAAATAACCATCTTGCAGATATTCCTTCTATGAAAGGATAGATACTACAGTGGAATTTCAGAGTGTGACTTCTATCATCAAGTTACTCCAGAGTGCCTGTAAAAGTGGGTTGTGGAGGGGCCGACTTTATGCCCATTTGTATGATAGCAGGGCAAATGGCAGGTGGAGATTCCTTGCAACACCTTCACAAAATTGTGGAGCACATTACAGTATTCATAGTTGCTCCTTTCCAGTGAAGGGCTACCAAAATTTTACTACCACACTGTGGGCGTGGCTTATGCAGGACGCCCTGCATTTTCTTTCAACATCTCAGTGCAAATTGGGTGCTCTGAGGGGGACTTCCATTTTTGCTACCCCAATGCTCCCCCCCCCCAATCCGGGCAGTAGCTCACCCCTGCTCCTTTCCCCCAGTGCTGCTCCTTTTTCAATGCTGTTTGCAAACTGGGCAAGTCAGGGTACCGGAGATAAAACTTCTCTGTGTTCCTTGACAGTTAGTAACCTATTAGGTGCCCCTAGAGGAAGGAGTATTTGAAATATCTTTCTCAGAATTTATAGTAGATGACTTTGTATATTCTTTTGGGCTTTCAAGCCACTGGCAACAAAGTGTTTCCCTATTTGGTGAAAACTAAACTGGTGTGGTTAGTTTATACTGTAGTCCATTTTCCTGGTAATTACTAAGCCATAAATCATCTGACTCCAAGTTAGCACCTGTCTGTGGGAACATAGAAGAGTTTATTGTGCCTTAACGTTTTGTGTGGAGCAAAGTGCATTTCTTTATCTATGAATGCAGGTGTGTGTGTGTGTGTGTGTGTGTGTGTGTGTGTGTGTAAAATATGACTTCTTGCCCAGCCTTTTTTCTTTTTAAAGACTGTCTGACCGGATGAATTTTATCCGGAAAATGCTTGGAGTTTAGAAAGACAATGAGTGTAGGCACTCCTTCTCCTTCTTCCAGGAACTGGGTCAAAACAATGAAATCATACTTAGGTGGTTTTGGGCGGTGCAGCTGGCACCAAGGAGAAATTGGATCGAGACATCTTTCTCCTCCTTATCTCTGTCTATCCTGAAGAGTAGGGAGGGGGAACCGTCTTCGCTGTTTGGATTCGCGCGAATTTTGTCCAAAAAGATTACTTCTAGGCAAACGGGGCTTTCCCCTGTTGCGCTAACTTCAAAGCAGAAAGGCGGGGCTCCCAGCGAGCAGACAACTAACCCCATAGACACGGACCATCCTCTACAAACTTTCCTGCTCTGCTGTCTGTTTGGAGACGGACCGGCTGAAGGACGGGGCAGCTTCTCCACGCCCCGCTCTTTACCCGCATATATCCCCAAGCCCTCGGGTCAAGACGCTCAAAGCCAGCCCGCCCGTATAGCTGGGAGTTTCGTGCGCTCTCTCCTTGGGGGAAGCTGAAACCGAACTTGGAAGGAGAGCTGGGAGCGGTCCCCGCGATGGCGTTCGCGAGTTGGTGGTATGCGACGGTAAATACGCCGTGGAGTTGTGATTGCTGCGGGTTTGGGAGATCCGGTGGTTGGATGTAGGGAGTGTCGGTCGTTAATCCTCTCGGGTGGAAAGCCTTCCTTTGTTTTGCCGGGGGTGTGTGGGCTTTTACACCAGGTGATGAATTGGCGAAGGAGAACCAGAAAGTTTACGCCCTTGTGGTATGCATGGAATAGCTAGCCTATTCTTGTGAGGGGTTTTTTTTTTTTGGCTGCCTTTAACTTTCTGCAATGAAAGTTTGACTGATTAAAAAAGGAAAATGAAAGGTGGGATTTACACTCTTCGCTGGTTGAATAAATCGGATTGAAAGAGACCTTTTAAACCACCGATTCATCTTGGCAATGTAGGCAGCAAGACAGATTTGGGAATAATAAAAGTAGTTGTTCTGATTAAAGTTTTCGAAACTTTTGGGGCAATTTAATTGATGATTTAAGAAAAGGGCATGCAAAGCTTTTGCATTTTTTAGAAATAAAAAGTGCATAATTTTCAATGCAGATTGGGTGACTTACATATTTATGGAGGGTGGAGCTGCAAGCCTTACCTAATGAAAATTAATATTAACTCTCCTGTCAATATTGATGGTTATGTTATTGTATATGATTATCACAAAGTTGAATGGCTTTCAAAAAGAGTTATATGTTTTCCTCTTCTCCAAATTGTCATTGAGAAGGAAGAGAATGATCGAAGATTCTGAGATAAAGTAAAAGCTATAGAATCTTTCCACCCCCTGAACACCTCTGAACTATATTTTTGCTTTTAATGTCTTTAGGGCATTAGTGTCTTTAGGGCATTCAGGCCATTTCTGACTTACGAAAGACTTTCTAAAATAAATTATGATGCACATCTTTTGAAGTTTAGTAGTTATCATTGCAAAAGAACTTCCTGAATTAACCTGCAATCGTCACAAGAAGATCATTCTATTTGCTGATTTTACTAACTTTAGGAAGTGATTTTAAACTTGCAAACGAGATGGGTCATGTAACCATAATTTTTACTACATAATGTAGTGGGCAGATTGCTGAGGGAAATACCTGACAACATACTGAGCAATCAGTGATGACTAATTAGTTATCCAGCCATGTCAGTAGTTCATGCTTAGCAGATAAAACCCTAAAAATGAGAGACCAAGATACAGATCATTTTCCTTTATCGCAGACTTGCTTAATCACGAACACAGGAAAAATTATGAAAGAATTTGTGCTGTGATTCAGAAACTGCTATGTTATGATTAGTGTACTGAAAACTAGGCGTTCTCTATGCAAATCTAGCCAATCTTTTGGTACATTTTTCACCTGATACTTGGGTGGTGTCTATATTGATTTCCTTTTACCATAGGTTTGTAAAAGGCACCTCTGTGAATGTCAGGTGTGCTTTCCTTCCTTTTAAGAGTTTATTATATTTTAACCTTTTTTTCTATGATACAGTTTAAAAACTTTTTTTTTTTCATAATAAGGTGGCATTAAATATGTTCATGCAGAACTACATTGTTTCATGTAGTCACATGTAGCTAATAAATTTGGTGGAGATCGTATAAGTCAGTGATGGTGAACCTTTTATTCCTCGGGTGCCGAAAGTTTGTGTGCACATGTACAATAGTGTAGATAGTGTGCCCACAAGTAATTCAATGCCCCCTGCACCCAATCCCCCTGTGTATGTACTATGACCCCTTGTGCTGCCCTTCCCCTGCCCCATTTTGGGCTTAGCAGGCCTTCCTGAAGCCTCAAGAGGCCAGAAAAGTCTCATTCCCAGACTTCTGGTAGGCCCATTTTTCATCCTCCTCAGGCACCAGAGGCTTCCTTGGAGCCAGAGGAGAGTGAAAATGGCCTCCCTCCCATCCCAGAGCCTCCACATGAGCCCTATAGTAACCTAACATCCATAATTGGCTAAGCAGAGACTCCTGGGAGTGGAAGGGTGGTGTTGAACAGGCAGTGTGGGTAAGGCCAGCCGAAAATTAGCTGGTGTGTGTGAGCATGCATGCTGGAGCTGAGCTAGCGCAACGGCTCGTGTGCCTCTGGAAATGGTCCCGCGTACCAATTTTGGCACACGTGCTATAGGTTTGTCATCATGGATAAAGGTTGTAATTGGAATGGGTACATAGATAAAACCCTAAACCATAAACTCTTAAAAAATATTGCTTTTAAAATAATATGAGATAAAAAATAAATACCAAACCAATACCAAAAATCCATGTACTGTATAATAAAAATACATAACAAGTGCTTACAAAAAGTAAGTGCAACAGAAAATCCACAAAATATAAAGAGTAATATGTCATTAAAGTAAATGGTGAAGAATTAAAATTCTCTATTAATTATATTTATTACAGTGCATGTAAAAGGCAAACAATATGCAAGTGTATGTGTTACACATTAATGTATGCACATATATTTTTAATACTATTTATTCAATTTATTCCATTTATATGCTGCTTGCCTCATTGTCAAGCAACTCCGGACAGCTACTCTTATGTAACTATAATGCTTTTTTAAAATCTACTGTAATTTATGTATGTATGTATGTATGTATGTATGTATGTATGTATGTATGTATGTATGTATGTATGTATGTATTACTTCAGCTATAGTAAGGCCATCGGGAATCTATTTACATTGTCCAGTTGCAAAGTTCTGTGTACTGTGTATATAATTCAAGAGAATATTGTACTCTGAAAATTTTGATGTTGTACAATAAAACTTATACACTACACTTCTTTCTCCCAAAGTTTAACTGAAAAGAATATGCTTTAAAGATATGTTAAAGCATTGTCCTTACATCTCCAACAAAATCCTTTCATGGACTGACTGACCGATTGACTGTCTGTCCCTCTATCCATCTATTTTTCTTGTTTATATATTTATAAGATTTATGCAGCTGTTCATCTTATACAGTGACAAACCCTAGGTGGTGCCTAATCAAAACATATCAAATATTAAGCTGATAAGAACATATATTACTCTTGATCTTAGATAATAGGCCAAAAAAGATCTTTTTGTATAAAGACATAGTGGATCCAATAAAGTCTACATTTTATTTTTGCTATATAAGTTGTAGTTTAAGGTCCATTGACATCTGTGCTATAAAGATTAAGACACTCTCCCATTGTCTGGGTAAGATAGAAACCTATAGTTCTTTATTCTATTTATCTCTTTTTTGCATATCAAATTAATTTATTGATAAAACTATCAAAACTATCAAAAACTAATAGTAGTTTTTCAGTTTTAAAAGACGTAACCAGATGTCCCAGTATCATGGGTGTCTCTGAACCTGAAAATGATGTTAATCCAAATAATGTTGTTAACAAACATTGTAGCTATAAATATTGCCACTAAATTACATTTGATAGATGTTTCTCTCCAAGCAGAAGTTATGTTAAAAGTTCATTCACATCATCTATCATTTTCTGCTACTTTCCCATTGTTTAGAGGAACTAGACAAGGGCCTCCACTTTCACTCTTGCTTTTTGGTATTGCTTGGAACCTTTGGGTTGTGCTATTAGTCTACATAAGGATATTTATGAAATAGGACATAATTTAGTTAAATTGGTCTTATTTGGAGATGACATTTTCTGTTTATATCTAAATTTCACATTATAATTCTTATGTTGATGTAGATAAGTGATTCTTTTATCAGATAGCAGTACATTCCATCAACTTATCCAAATCAGGGTTGATTTCAATAAATAAAAATCTTGGTCACCCGTCCATTTAAGGAATATTAATTCCTTATCCATTAAATATTTGTGTATGTGTATGTATGAGTGTTTGTATATGTGTGTGTACATGTGTTTGTGTATACACACACACACACACACACACACACACAGAGTATATATATATACTGATAAAATATAACCCAGCAACCTGTAATATAAATAAAACATATAACTTCAGATGTGGATAAATAGGAGTCACTATGCCTAATCCCTTAGGGAATGTGAATATTATTTCCAGACCAATTTATATTCTGAGAGGAATTCTTATTCAAATATCTAGAAAATATTTTCAGAAAATAAACTTTTTCTTAGAAAATTTCAATGGGATTCTTTGATTCCAAAAATATCTTTACAACAAATGCCATTAAATGTGGGAGTATTTGGTTTTTCAAATCCCAGCTAAGATACAAAATTTGAATTATTGATTAATTGATTGTTTGTTTGTTTGTTTGATTGATTGATTGATTATATTTTTATGCTGCCCAACTCCCGAAGGACTCTGGGCAACTTACAACAGGATATAAAATACATTTAAAAACATCATAAAAGATTTACGGTTAAAAATTCAGAAACATACATATCATTCAAGGCCAGATCTCATACAAATTGCTAGATCAATAGCCCCAAGCCTGCTGGAAAATCCAGGTCTTCAATGTTTTCCAGAAGGCCAATAGAGTGGGGGCAGTCTGAATCTCACAGAGTAGTTGGTTTCAGAGAGACGGGGCAGGAAGAGAGCAGCCCCCCCCCCCTGGGCCCACCAGTCGACACTGTTTACTTGGCAGGACCTAGAGAAGACCAGCTCTGTGGGATCACACCAGTTGCTGGGAACTATGAATTTAAGATATTATAAAACACATGGGAAGTTAACGTGGGTTCTATTTCATGTAGAATAGCTAATTTTGATATGTGTAGGTTAAAATTTCTGTGGTTTTTTACAGAATAACAAATTACAATGCCTGTCCTCACACTATTATTTATACTTGTCTATTTATAGGCCTGTTTATTTTGATACCTTCATAGAAATGACTCTGGCACAACATTGCATAAAATCTTATTCTAGACAGAAGTAATCATAATAAGAATTGTATAAATACTGAACTTGGATTGGTGTTATTCTGACTTTTTTCCTATCCAAGGACAACTTAGTATAGATTCTAGGTATGCATACTTCGACTCTCCCCCACACATTTATTTATAAATATTTAAGTATATTTATAACATGTTTATAGTTATAAATATAAAATATTTATAAATGTATGTGTGTGTGTGTGTGTGTGTGTGTATCACATGTTCTTGCTGAATTTTTAAAATTAAGGGAGACTAGGATAGCACTATTTCAGCCTTGTTCTGGCCTCATCAGCTAGCCATACCCTTACTGGGATTTGATCCAGCAGCTTCTGCCTTGTAAGGCAGAGAATTAACCTCTAGGCCACCAGATCTGATCCCTTCAGCTTTGTACCAGGGAGGGGCTATATGTTCTTTAGATGATGTGAATATTATATATCAAGGATCGACAAACCCAGGCGCCTGGTCGCCAGTGGCGCCTAGAAAATGTTGTCTGGCGCCTAGAAAATGTTGCCTGCTGTACTGTATGTATACAGCAGTGTTTTTCAACCGGTGTGCCGCGGCACACCAGTGTGCCGCGAGACATGGCCAGGTGTGCCGCGAGGTGGCTCCTGCAAGTGGGAGCTCCAGGGCTGAGGCTTCAGCCCTGGAGCTCCCACTTGCAGAAGCCGCCCCCCGGCTATTGCCCGCCGCCGCCGCTACCCGCGCACCCCAAAATACCCCCCCTGCGTGCCCTTTTCCATGGGCGCGCAGTCCCCATTCCCCTGCCTGCCTGGGGGGGGGGGCGGGGGCGGGGAGGCGCCGGCAGTAGAAGGCGCAGCCCCCGCCCGCCCGATCCGCTCCCTCTCCTCCTCTTCCGCTGAAAGAAACGCGCGGAAGCTGCCTGCTTGAGCCTCGCGTTGCTCCACCCCGCTTCATCCTGCTTGTCATCCTCCATTGCCAGGAAAGCCGGCTTTGTTTTCCGTGAAAGCAGCGCGCCTTTTAACACGCTGCTTTCCTGCACCAGCGACGTTTGGCTGCCGGGGGGGCGGGGAGGAGAAAATCCTCCCCCCCCCAGGAGCAGCAAAAGCCTAAGCGGTGGGGTGCGCCGTTTGCCTTCCGGCTCAGTCGCAGAGGCTTTTGCTGCTTGTGGAGGGGGGGGGGGGGTTGGCGGTGCCGATGCCAAATGCTTTCCCTCCGCGGTGGGGGGTGCAGGGCAGGCGCAGTCAGCCCCAGGAGACAAAGATGGAATGAGAGAAAGGAAAGAGAGAGAAAGGGAGGGAGAGAAAGAAAAAGTGAGAGATAGAAAGGATAGAGAGAAAGGGAATGAGAGAAAGGAAAGAGAGAGAAAGAGAGGGGGAGAAGGAAAGAGTGAGAGATAGAAAGGATAGAGAGAAAGAGGGAATGGAAAGAGAGAGAAAGGGAGGGAGAGAAGGAAAGAGTGAGAGATAGAAAGGATAGAGAGAAAGAGGGAATGAGAGAAAGGAAAGAGAGAGAGAGAGAAAATAAGAGAGAGAGAGCAACAGAGAGAGAAAGAACAAGAGAGAGAAAGCATGAGAGAGAGAAAGAACAAGAGAGAGAGAGAAAATAAGAGAACAAGAGAGAGAAAAAGATAGCAAGAGAGAGAGAAAGCAAGACAGATAGGGAGAGGGAAGGAGAGTGAGAGAAATGAGAACAAAAAGGGGAGAAAAAAGGAGAAATGAGAAAATGATTGAGGCAGAGAATGAGAGGAGAGTGAAACAAAAGAGAGAGAGAGGTGATTCTTGAAGCATATGGTAAAAAGCACCCAAATAATAAGAAAACCCCCCCAGCCCACACCTGTTTTTGAAAAGGATAAAAGAGAAAAAAACCCCAGCCCTCAACTGGTTTTGGAAATGGTTGGAGTGTGTATACATACACACACATAAGGGGGGGAGAGAGACAGGGATGGAAAAAGAGGAGAAGTGAGAGGGAGAAGGAATGAGGGAAAAAGGGAGGAAGAGAGAGAAATGAGAAACACGAGAGAGAAAAGGGGGAAAGACAGGAGAAGTACCCAGAAATGAGACAGTGGTATAAATTTCAGGAGGGATGATTGATGATTGACTGTATTTATAAGGGGATGTTACATGGGATTGTATATATGAGGGGGTTATTTATGTATGTATGTATGTATGTATGTATGTATGTATGTATGTATGTATGTATGTATGTATTTATTATTTATTTATTTATTAGATTTGTGTCATTTTGGTTGGTGGTGTGCCCCAGGATTTTGTAAATGTAAAAAATGTGCCGCGGCTCAAAAAAGGTTGAAAATCACTGGTATACAGTATATTTTTCCCGCCTTGTGTTTACGCCCAGAAATGGTACATCTTGGCTTCCGTAGCTCCGCCCATCAACCTCGGAGCGAGCTGCTTTCCCAGCGTCCCCTGCGCTTGCGTGCGTCTCTCCCTCCCCTCCTTGCCTCCATTCCGCCTCCTACTCGAACCCCTTCACTCCCCCCCACCGCACACAGACGCTCCGATCTTGGCCGCTCACCCGCCTTCGGAGAGAAGCGGAAGCCCCTCCCCTCCCGGCGTGAGGTTTTGTTCATTCCTCCTCCGGCCGCGTGCGCGGTGACTTCCGACCAGTAACCCCTCCTCCCCCCTCCCCCCCTCACCCGCGTCCCCGGCCCGGTCTCCCTTTCCTTCTTCTCTGTTTCGGTTTCTGACTAACGGTCTCCCCTCGGATCCCGACGGGAGTACAGCAGAGCCGGCTCGGCGGAGCCAGGCCTGCGCCGGGGGGGAGGGGGTGAAAGCGATGTCAGGTGGAGACTCGGCAAAAAAACAAGTTTGCTTAAAAAAAATTCTGGCTCCTAAATTTTTTGGCTGGCTCCTAGATTCTGAACAACTTTGTCGACCCCTGTTATATATATATATAATATTCTTAAATTACAATTATACAAAATTATATTTATTTATAAAATTTATAAATATATAAATACATGTTTTATATTTCATAGGTCAACCATCTTCCATCCTGCCAGAACCCCTATGGTACTAATTAGAAGGAAACATTAATCATTGTTTGATTCTAAAATCCAATTTAAAGCTTCTACAATGATTTCTAGCTTCCTGTGCTTGAACATATCTAGCAAAAGGGAATGTGTATGTGAAAATGACTTTGGGAGATAGTAAGAAAAGACACAGCCTACACAAATGAAATTTGAGTGTCAAAGGTGTGTCAGAAGGGACCCTCTAGTTTGGGATAAATAAAAGTGAGGTATGGGAGGGGTCCTTTCAGACTGGCAAGATTAATCTAACCTTACAATAAAGATAGAGCTAACATGCCGGCTGTGTTACTTATCGGAACTAACTTGCAAGACTGTCAGGGATCTGTTATTTCACTGTGTAACTGTTTCCCCTATCGAACCAGTGTTTCTGTTAAATATTTTTTCCTAGCTGAAAACTGCTTTCATGTGATTTAAATCTATCATTCCTTGTCTTGCATTCTGCAACAATAAAGAATGAGTTCATGATTTTCTTCTTCTGTGTGACATCCTTTTGAATATTTCAACCATGCAGGGTGGATATACCTGATCACAGTGGTGATGAATACACTGTTACAAGATCTGGGAACAGAACATCCTGGAGATCAATTTACATGGTTGCTAAGAATCAACACTGATGATGGCAATAATCAATCAATCTTTCAATATTGAATAACTAGCAGCAATTAAGAATTATAGCCATAAATACTCAGGCAGCTTTCAATGGATTTAATTTATAATAAATACATTAATTGGAGATAGTTTCCTGGCAAGGCCTTTCTAAACAAATTAGAAATTATTAAATGATTTTACACAAAAAGCCTTTTCTTTTTTTAAAAAAGTTTTCACATTGCCATGAAATCTTGAATATGTCACGTCTCCTTACAAAATGACTTGATGGGTTCATACTGAAGATAATATTTTAGAAGTTCTGGTATGATTTATCACCAATTGTTTCAGTTATTTCCAGAAATTAATATATTACCCAGTTTATGTTTTGCTATCCCATTAAGACATTTTCAGTATTGGGTTTCTACCTGGATGGGGGGGAACGGCATTCCGCTAATGAAAATGGAGCTGCACACGCAGCGCTGGGTGACCGACAGGCGGGTGAGTGCATCAGATTTGGCTTCTGTGCATGCGCAGAAAGCAAAATCTCATGAGAGGGTGCGTGGGTGGGTGTGATTTTGGCAATTTTTGATTATTTTTTGCTTCCGCGCATGCGTAAAGTAAGTAATTAAGTAAGTAAGTAAGTAAGTAAGTAAGTAAGTAAGTAAGTAAGTAAGTAAGTAAGTAAGTAAATAAGTAAGTAAATAAGTAAGTAAATAAATAAATCTGTTCCCCAGTTGTTAGGTTGGCCTGCACTGTTCCCGCTTCCTCTCCACTTTCCATACTCAGGGATCAGGAGGGAGCAGTCCTTGCTCATTGCCTGAACTCATATCCACTCCCTGCCCTCTTCCCCTCCCCCTCTCAGTCCTGCCCCCATTCCTCCTTGCTAGCAAGCTGTCCCAAGCCTGAGGAACTGGGGGCTGCCTCTTCACCTCTGTCGGCTCCAGCTCCCTCCATGGACTCAGGCTTTGAGAGAACCACGACAGGTGTGGTGATAAATGTACTGGCCTAGAAACTAGGAAATTGAGTTTTAGTCTTTTTATTTTATTTTATTTATTATTAGAGTTGAAAGGGATCTTGCAGGTCATCAAGTCCAACCCCCTGCCTAGGCAGGAAATCCTACAGTGGCCCAGCCAAATGGCAGTCCAATATCCTCTTGAAAGTGTCCAGAGTTGGGGCGTTCACAACCTCTGCTGGTAGGCTGTTCCACTGGTTGATCGGTCTGACTGTCAGGAAGTTCTTCTTTATTTCCAGGTTGAATCTCTCCTTGGTCAGCTTCCAACCGTTGTTCCTCGTCTGGCCCACTGGTGCCCTGGAGTGTGTGGCCCCCTCCTCTCTGTGGCAACCCCTCAAGTACCTGTACACTGTTATCATGTCCCGCCGGCCCTCCTTTTCTCAAGGATATCCATACTCAGTTCAAGCAATCTCTCTTCATAAGTCTTGGTTTCTAATCCCCTAATCATTTTGGTTGCTCTTTTTTGCACCTTCTCCAGAGTTTCAATGTCTCTTTTAATGCCTTAATCCTGCCTTAGACATGAAAGCCAATTGTATGTCTATGGTCAGTCACTTTTTCTCTGCCCAATCTATCTTGCAGAGTTGTTTTTATAAGCAAAGTGGGGGAAGAAAGAAAGAGCCCTGTGTATGTTCACTACCTTCAATTACTTATGAAGCTGCTGCTGCTGCTGTTTTCATGTCAAAAGTGCCAAGCCGCTTCCGAGGTGAAAAGGTTAACTGGTGACATCACCATTGCCCAGAGGATGCCCAGTTGGTGATTCCTTTCATGTCCCCCTTAATGTGCCCGTTGAAGTGGTACCTATTTATGTAGGTGTGTTAAATTGCACTTTGCACACTTTCAAATTGCTAGGTGAGCAGGAGCTGGAGAGAATGATGGGAGCTCACCCCATCACATAGCAGTACTCGGTTTTTGAACGTGGGCTTTCAGAATGTCAACCCAGCATTCTAACCACATGAGTCACTGCACTCCTATTTATGAATAGCAAAGGCAGAATGAAAAAATCCAAATTAATGCACTGTTATAATCAAATATTTACTTTTTTTTTTTTTACTATATTGGAGTTTTTAATACATAGTTTAACTTATTTATCAGTCTTAATGAAAATTCTGGTAGTTGTGAAAGAAAAACATAACACGGTTTTAAGTTCTTTGGAAGATACAGTATTGAAAGAATGTATCAAAAGATAATAATGTAATTTTTTTCCTTCAGTTCTATAACTTCACATAGGAAAAAAATTGTGTAAGGATAATTAAGTTGAGTAATAGTCAGATAAAGCAATCAAACAATGCCTTTTGGTTTCTTCCCCTTTTTCCTACCTTACTGTATGTTTTTTGATAAGCAGGTGATTTATATGTGCCTGTTTAACATTTCAAAATTATTTATAGGCAGTATAAAACTTACCCTGGCTCAGTTAAAACTGTTCTCTATATATTGCTACATTTACATCCCAGCTCTTTCTAGGAGCAAAATAAGTGCATGAATCAAACCTGGCTGTAGATTTATCAGGCTTGCAGGGGATGTTGTTTTCGTGTACTGTATCTTCCTGACAGAGGTCCCCAAACTTGGCAACTTTAAGACTTGTGGATTTCAACTCCAAGAATTCTCCAGTCAGAATTCTCCAGTTTAGCTGGCTGGAGAATTCTGGGAGTTGAAGACCACAAATCTTAAAGTTGCCAAGTTTGGGGACGCCTGTTCTAGAACAATATTTCTTGATGTCAATAGTCTTGTGTCTCACTCTGGTCTTTAGGACACAGAGATCTTCGTCTGGGTCATCCAGGGACAAAATACCTTTCAGCCATTCCAAAGCTGCCTATTCAATCTGATTCATCAGCCATTTGCCTCTTTCCCAATGATTTGTCAGAGTGCTAGAACCATGTCTAGATAATCATATGACAGCATTGTATTCAGTTGCTGCAGTCATGTCACACAATCGATTGGGGAAGAGAGCTTGGCTATGATAGTACAAAAACAACTCTAGTTACCCTACTCTTGAAGATTTTATCATGGTAATGGATCATACATTTCTGGAAATATGTATAGGCAGTTATCGACTTACAACAATTGCAATTTTTGTAATTAAATAATGCAAGCTCTTAATAAGGGAAGGGGAGCTTTTCCCTCCATGGAATGATTACTTGGACATAAAATCCCAGGTGATAAAAGAAGGAAATAGAAACATAGAAATTGGACATGAAGGCATATTCCTTAGTCCTAGTATATAATTTCCTTGTATGCAACTCTTCCATCCTTTTTATTTTCTAAATAGATTTGTGCAATTTATTGTGGGAGCTGTTGGGATTTTTGTAAAAACCAGAAATCATTGGTGTGATTTGCAGCCTACTAATTTCTTATTTTTGTTTTTAGAATTTTATTATTATTATTATTATTCTATGGATGTCTATGCTGCCCCTCCATTAGGACTCAGGGCGGCTCACAACATGGGGGGATATGTTTTGTGGGTGCAAAGGGAGTGATCTGTGGCAGCGGTGGGTTGCTCCCAGTTCAACCAGGTTCTGTCAACTGGTAGCACCAGTGGCGGGAAGCTCTGCCCACCTGCCCAACATGTGCAGAAGTGTCACACATGTGCGATCGTGCATGTTAACCGGTAGCAACAGGTTTTAGAACCCTCTACAGATCTATGGGCATGTTGCTTTTGAGAACTATGTTGCCTATTCCTTGTGTAGGAAACATTTTATGTTTTCAAATGCTAGTTTGACGTTTTAAAATTTTCTTACAGCATGGGAGTAAAAATGCAAGTGGAACATCAAAAGAGAAGAAGGGCGCAGAAGCAGCTGAGGTAAATTATGGCTATAAATTATAATAAGATAACAAAAGGGGTCAATATTTAACTTTTGGGCATCTGCTATCATTCATAGCTTGTATAAAGAAATTCTAGATCAGGGTGACAAACTCGATTTTATTGAGGGCCACATCAAGGTTTTATTTATTTATTTATTTATTTGTTTATTTGTTTTGGTTATTTATTTATTTATTTATTTATTTATTTATTTATTTATTTATTTATTTATTTATTTATTTATTAAATTTGTATGTCGCCCCTCTCCGTAGACTCGGGGCGGCTCACAGCACTGATAGAAACAATGTACAATACAAATCTAATAATACAAAGTTAAAAACCCATAATTTTAAAAACATGCCCACAACACACCATACATAAATTATATAGGCCTGGGGAAGATATTTCAATTTGACCTCAGGGGGCCAGGGTGGGTGCAACCAGTTCAATGTCACTCATGATGGGGGCGCCTTTGGTGGTTCAAGCATTCTGCCACCAAAAGGAGCTCCTGAGCTCCATTTTTGGCTGCAACAGCCTCCTGTAACCCTCTGCCAGTGAAAACGGAGCTTAGGAGGGCTGCCTGCAGAGCTTGGGAATGCCGCCCGTGGCCCACCCACGCTCTGTTTTCACTGGCAGAGACACCATGGATGGGTCTGTTCCTGTTTCCAGCCACCACTACCCCAGCAGACACCGGATCTAAGCACCCTGAAGGCTAGGTCTGGTCCCCAGACCTTGAGTTTGACACCCCTGTTCTAGAGGGTTTACACATTTCAATAATTGTTGTGATTTGGTTATTATCTTTATTAGCCATCAGCGATAAACTGGGCTGCTTTAATGAATAAAAAATAAGTGAGCTCATGTAAGAAACACGTATTCTGAATTATTTTCAAATTACATGAATCCCGATCAAGCAGTATTGGGTAAGAGTGGTTAAGCCATAGTACATTACTGTCATTATTATCATCTATGAATTTAACTGAATTTAGGGTCCCGTTTAAGCTTTTTATTAGGAGTCTACAACCTCAGGTGGCAGACTGCATGTAGTTTCCTATAATCCAGAATTTGTCTAAATGTTGCTTACATCTTTCTGTTTTTAACAAGACAGAAGTTATTAAACACATGGACAATTTACTGCATTGTGTTAACTACATGTTAATTCAATGAAATCAAATGTGATTTTTGCTTATTTTTAGGAAATTTAGCACTTTTCTGTGTTATACATAATGTAATGTCTAGTCTGTTTGAGGTGTACCATATTATCTGGATCCATGAACTTTTAAGGTATGGAAGCCGTCTTTGCTGGATGTACATGCAAATAGGTATGAGAGGTGAATTCATGAAAACAGGTGTAAATGCAGAGGTGTCTGCAGGCACAGGAACTTTCACACAAGATTAATAGGGTTCAAATAAAGCCTCATATTTGCCCTTGGTTTTCCTATGTGGTTACTAAGTTGATACCGAGCATCAATCAGTCTCTATTCAATCAGTCATACAATCAGTCTATTCTTCAAAGCAGGATTTGAACTGTAATGTTGACCTCTGTGTGATGGATGTGAGGAATGTGAGCTAACATGGCTAAAGATCAAGTGATGAGAATTGGTCTTAACACTTTGAGAAACACAGGTTGCTGTACTCACTTGAGATAACAGGTATAAGCTAAGCAATTTTTTTAAAAAATATAACTGATATCAAGATCATCTTGCTTCTTGATGCATATCATTTAATTGTTTCTGTATTTGTCAAATATATATGGCTGCCTGTGTCACAAAGAAGTGACTCTAGGTGGCATAAAGACTAAAAAAAAAATCATTGATATGACTGGTCACACAGTCAGCCAGATGTTTAAAATAGATTTGGCATTTTTATTTAAATCAATAAACATGATCCTTGATACTTTAATTTTTCCGTTGACTTGGTGTTGGCAGATTATGTTGTTTAATATTTCCCCCCTCAATTCTTTCTCTTCTCTTCTGCTGGCTTTAGATACTGCAACACCCACTATTCACATTTTTCGTCTTTCCTATCAACAGTTATTAAATCTGGGGTTTCATGTGTCAGGTGCTTGACTGTTTGAATTCCAAAGTAATAGAGCACAATTGCTTCTTCATTGTCTGTTACTTTGTATATTTTGTGATCCCTTCAGTTCTTGTTTGTAGGCAATTTCTTGAAAATACTCAGATGCAACATTGTTGCTACAAAGTTATAGAGGAGATACATATAGTAAAATATATCTAAGAAAGAATAGAAAAGAAGATATAGTAATAGAACATATCAATGAAAGAATAGAAGAAGAGATATAGGAATAGAAGAAAGGTATAGGAGATATAGGAGAGCAATAGGACAGGGGACGGAAGGCATCTTTTTTTCCTTGGGTGCCGAAGTCTACGGAAAGGGGCGGCACAGAAATCCAATAAATAAATAAAATAAACTCTAGTGCACTTGTACTCGCCCCTTACTGACCCCTTAGGAATCTGGATAGGTCAACGGTA
Source organism: Erythrolamprus reginae (assembly GCF_031021105.1). Classification (NCBI taxonomy): domain Eukaryota; kingdom Metazoa; phylum Chordata; class Lepidosauria; order Squamata; family Dipsadidae; genus Erythrolamprus; species Erythrolamprus reginae. The sequence continues at coordinate 303,824,588 of NC_091951.1, read as the reverse complement.
GATAATCTAAAGGTAAAGTGTTGGGGGTTTGGAGATGACACTATGGAGTCCGATAATGAGTTCCACGCTTCGACAACTCGGTTACTGAAGGCATATTTTTTACAGTCAAGTTTGGAGCGGTTAATATTAAGTTTAAATCTGTTGTGTGCTCTTGTGTTGTTGTGGTTGAAGCTGAAGTAGTCGCTGATAGGTAGGACGTTGCAGCATATGATCTTGTGGGCAATACTTAGATCTTGTTTAAGTCGTCTTAGTTCTAAGCTTTCTAGGCCCAGGATTGAAAGTGATGGTGAACCTTTTTTTCCTTGGGTGCCGAAAGAGTGTGTGTGTGCACTATCGCGCAGCCCTGAGTTCCCACACTCATAAGTCACTGCTTGGGAAGGGCGAAAACAGCTTCCGTCACCTCCCGGAGGCCCTCTGGAGGCCAAAAATAGCCTGTTTCCTATGTTCTGGTGGGCCCAGTAGACTTGTGTTTCAGCCTCCCCTGGCTCCAAAGGATTCCCTGGAGATGGGGGAAGGTAAAAATGCCCTCCCTCACCCCCTGGAGGTTCTCTGGAACCCAGAGCTTCTGTGTGAGCTAAAAATCAGTTGGCCGGCATATACATGTATGTTGGAGCTGATCTAGGGCAATGGCTTGTGTGCCAGCAGATATAGCTCTGTGTGCCACCTGCGTGCAACCTGCCATAGGTTCGCCATCACTGGTCCATACGATCTTCCTGCAGCAACTTACTAATTGTCCTACAGTTTCTTCTGTTTCTTTGCAAAAAGGCACTTGCTGTATATAAAAACATTCTGCTTTTATATATTTTTGTTCTTAAGGCTTGGTCTTGTGTACCCAGAATTAATTCCTCTAATTATTTTCTTCAACTTTCCTATTCTTAGTCATTGCCAGGTCTTATTGTTATTTGCTTTGCCTATTAGGGTGTGTGTGTGTGTGTGTGTGTGTGTGTGTGTGTGTGTGTACTGGCCATGGAATACTTTTTTATTTTTCCTTTGGTCTTTCTTGTAGGCCAGTATTCAATAAGCCTTCATGGTGTACTGGTTTCAGTGTGTGTCCTTCAGATATTCTTCCAATGTCTGTTTTTCTTCTTCAACTGCTGTCTGGTGTGTTTGTATCATTCCACATGTAATGGGATGGCAAGTCATTAAGGAATGTCTTCTGTTCTGCTAATTTGGATATACACATAGTCCTTGCTTAGCTGTTATCTCATTTAGCAACCATTCAGAATTATAATTTAAAAAGTAACTTTATTATCAATCCTCACATTTGCAACCTTCACACATCCGTAAAGCAAAGGAAAGCCGATCCTAAGCACAGTTGCAGTGTTACTTAGCAACTATTCTGTTTAACAACTGGTTTGTTAATTGCTCAACAAGAACTGCCTGTAATCAGTGTCTGACTAATTCCTGTAATGCAACAGACAATGACAGGTGTTGTTCAAAATGAGTAGTCTCCAATTTATTATGTCACCATGCCACATTCCAAGAGATGGAGTTTTATGTAACTCCCATAGCCTTAGTAGTGAGTTAGTTGATGGTATTCAAAGTGTTGTGTTCTTGCTTAGGTTTAAGAATACATACTGATGTTATATTGATATCATCATCAGAATTGGAATCATTACCAGGCAGCAACTTTGGGCTAAACTCAATTAATTTGCTATCTCTGCACCTGGCTGGATTTGCAAGCTGAAGATCAGAATGCACTCTTGGTCAGAATGCACTCTTGATATAGCAACTTTCTTATGTCTTCTTTTCTGATTATTATTATTTATTAGATTTGTATGCTGCCCCTCTCCGAAGACTCAGAGCGGCTGATCTAGTCTCATATAGAAGATTGTCATTTTCCCAAACTGAACAAGTTAGAATCAATTTGGGCCGTTTTAGGCTAGAAGGACATTTTGGTTTGCTGAGCTGTGGGTTGTTTTCTTCTTTGATTGTAGGTATTTGTCTTCCATCACCTCATCAGGAAAAAAAAAGTAGTAAAGACAAAGTTAAACATTTTTCTAATTTACATTACAGTTACATTACATATCTAATTTACAGTTGTGAAAACTATCTGAAAGTGGAAAAAGAAAGAGTGTAGCATCTACTTTTATTGTAAATGTATCATTCTATTCACTTTTGCTGATAACCCAGCACCTCATTCGTGCATTCCGTTCTCTGCATGTTTAAAGACCTGCAGATGAAAACAATAGCTTCCATTATGCCAGTAGGCTAGGAAGAAAAAGAATTTTAGGCAATGAGTTGACAAAGTCAAAAGGGATAAATTACAGCAACACTTTATTCTTCAGGAAATGTGATACATTTTAATTCATCTAATAAAAGGAGTAGAACAGATAATGTTACAAGCAAATTGCCAACCTCCACGACAATTCAAAAGTCAACCAAGTTTTAGAACAAATGTCAGCTAGTTTGATTGAAAGGTCATATTCCTGTTCTTTTGAACTGAGAATACAATTCTCTGTTATCATGAAATGAAGCTGAGTTTCACCGCATCATTCAGCACTCCTGTCTTTGTATTTCTTTCCCACTTTCTGCTGCCTTCCAATGAGACAGCCATGTAGATTATGTTTCTTGGGATAGGCACAGACATACTCTGATACCCATCCTGCAAAGATGGTTGACTCCAGGGGTGGGCTGCTGCCCGGGGAATGCAGTGGGGTAGTGAAAATGGAGCTCCACCCCAGAGCACCCAATTTGCACTGAAAGATGTTGAAAGAAAATGCAGGGCCATGCCCACAGTGTGGTAGTAAAAAAATTGATAGCTCTTCACTGGTTGACTCCATATATCATTCCTACTATAATTGGGTTTGGATTTGGTCTTGTGTAAGTAAAGGCAATCATTCTGATTTTTCAAATACAGTTTGGTGTGAGACCCCGCTATGTAGAAGGTACATAATCATACTAACATTTTTAAAAGAATGATGATGGAAACCTGAAAATGGCCACATTTTGTCAATCTTAAACAAATGTAACCTGAACAGTACATGGAATGAAATTATTAAAGTGCTACACAAGTAGTCTTCTCAATTTACGACCACAGCTGACCCAAAATTTCTGTTATTAAGTGAGTTTTGCCCCATTTTATAATCTTTCTTGCTACAGTTGTTAAATGAGTTACTGCAGTTGATAAATCAGTAACCTGGTTGTTAAGGGAATGTGGCTTCCCCATTGACTTCACTTGTCACGAGGTCTCAAAATGTGATCACATGAACTTGGGACACAGCAAAAGTCATAAATATGACTCTGAATTTTGATCACCTGATCATGGGGATGCTACAAATGTTATAACTGTGAAAAATGTCATAAGTCATATTTTTCAGTCTTGTAACTTCACAGTGTTCACAGTCACTCAATGAACTGTTGTAAATTGAGGATTATCTGTATTACCAGGTCCCCCCAGAGATTAGGATTGCCCCTGCCCTCCTTGCTTTTCGTAAACTTCTTAAGACCCACCTCTGCCGTCAAGCATGGGGGAATTGAGACATCTCCCCTGGCCTATATATATTATGCATGGTATGTTTGTGTGTATGTTTTATTTTTAAATAAGGATTTTTTAGTTTTTAATTATTAGATTTGTTACTGTATATTGTTTTTATTATTGCTGTGAGCCGCCCCAAGTCTACGGAGAGGGGCGGCATACAAATCTAATAAATAATAATAATAAAAATAATAATAATTTAAAAGCATCTTAGCCTATATTCCTTAAAATATAATGTTAGGCATGAGTAAATCTCATTAAAAGTAATGGAATATATGTACTACTAAATTTGATTAGAATTAATGGCAACAGAGCAGCAACTTTCTTGCTTGAGCTCCTTATATTTCATTTGTTTTATCCATTTTTATAAATAACTTAGTTACATATTTTGTTATCTACTTTTACTTAATAATTCTCTGCAAGAGATATTCTAACTCTCCAAGTCCCTAAAACATTGTAAAAAGGCTTCTGATATGGTACAATGACCAAAGCAATGAGGAAGAACAAGAAACACAACCAGACAACAATAAGGATCACCTACAGTACTTAAACCAACAAAGTAGCCAAAAATAGATGACAACATGATGACAAGAAAACTAAGTAAAAATAATAACAACATAAATCTTCTCTATTCTATTTCTACCTCCCATTTCTACCTCTATCTGAGCTATAGTCAACTGGGATTTTGAAAAGAGACTGAAAAACAACAACTATTAAAACTCTTCTATTCTTTGCATTAGGAATAAAACTTTCTGACTGCCATTTCAGTCTCCCTGCCATTAGTGCAGGGGTCCCCAACCACCGGGCCGCAGACCAGTACCGGGCTGCGGGGCATGTTGCACCGGTCCGTGGAGTCAGCAGCTGCCGGCCCTCATGCCGCCACCCCCTCCCTCCAGCGCTTCGCCTCCCGCCAGGCAAGAGGCCTCAGGAGGCAGGTTCTGCCGGCCACAGGATGATGGATGGGACAAAGGGGCGGGAAGGACCGAGAGGCTCAAGCCTCTTTTGGCTTCTGCCGCGGGGCACTTTTGCGTTTTTGGCTGGGGGGAGGCAGGAGGGCCAGCCTGACCCCCTCTCTCCAGCGCTTAGCTCCCGCTGGGCAAGAGGGCTTGGGAGGCAGGTTCTGCCGGCCACAGGACGATGGCGGGAAAGAGGGGCGGGCAGGAGCAGCACCCCCATGCTTAATCCCGCCCCCAACCACGCCCCTTTCCGCCCCCACTGGGCCATAGAAAAATTGTCTTGCTGAAACTGGTCCCTGGTGGAAAAAACGTTGGGGACCACTGCATTAGTGTATCTCTGAAGGGAGAAAAGCAAGTTAAGCTATCAACAAAAAAATTCACCACCGGCTTTGCTGATAGACAATGTCTACCAACTGCAAAAACTGTTGAAGCATTTTTCCTATTATGTTAAAATGCTAATATTTAATTGTTTATTTTTTCTTTACAGAAGAGAACTGTAAATACTAGCAAGGTTGAATCTTCCAAAAGCCAGAGCAGTGGAGTTTCTTCAGTCAATAAGGTAATTTACCTGTTTGTAGACCTATTAATCTTCCCAAAAGCAAAATATCTCCCTATCATTTTAAATGCTTAGCTGCTACTGTAACAAATAGTTGCTTTTGCAAAGAGATAGAGAACTTCTGTGCTCATGAAAATTAAGAAAAGTGCAAAATCATGTATTGAAATCTCTAGATTAAGCTACTTACTAAGATTAATAATGACATACTCTAAATGCATGGCTGCATTCTCTAAATTGATGTTTGCTGATAATTTGTAATTTGTAAATGAGGCTTTTTGCTGATCACATTTTCTGTCAGTGTTTTGCCTCATCTCTAATATATATTTCTGAATATTTTAATGTTGTAATCCTCCTATCTTATTCCACAAGTTGTGCTTCTTAAAATTTAAATGATTTTGGTCTAATTTCAGTCTGTAAATATTTTAAGGTTTAATATTCCACTTTTCTGCTTTTTAAAATCTATTAAGAACTGTACCTAAGTAGATGTAATTCAGATAGTATGTTTGCCTATTTTATTTCAATTGTTTTATAGAATGCAAGAAAGATGAGGACTGATACGTCTTCTTTGATCTTTTCTGCCTGTACAGTTACAAAAAGCAGAACTCTGAGGTTTTGTGCATTTTGATAGAATGGCAGGAAATACTGTAAATTCGATGAATACATAATACTTATAGTATTTACTTTAACCAGAGGTGCTTGGGAACTATTGTGTTCTGAGACTTAGATATACAGTAATCAGTTCCAAAATTGCATGTTACCAAATAATGATTTCTCATAGTGAAAATGAGCAAAAGTTGAACTCTGAGTTTGCTCTTGTAGTAAAGAGATTTATGTTTTTAATTGCCACTATTCACAATTTAATATGCTATTGAAAACTTAAATAGTGGTTAATACTAGTTATTTTTAAACAATGTTTGAAATTCAGGTTATGAAGCTGTTTTAGTAGTTTAGAGAACTGGTAGCAGGCTACTATTTGTTATTATACTTTACAGCTAGGAAGGTAAAAAGTTACTTGTAGAAGTTCTGACTCAGATGCCAGAATAATTTGGCTGGCTCTGATAGCGCTGTGAAGCTTGAATGTCTGCAGAGAGAAGATTAACATTTGCTGCTTGGTCTCAGTATTTTGAGACAGTCTAGAAACAAATCTTAATTCATATTGACCATAGATTCTGCATGGATAGTATGTCAAGTTGTTGTAAATAAAGGAAAAATTCCAATTTATTCTTGTAGTTCATCTAAATTAAATTCAACTGCCAGCTGAATTTATACTTTATTCCTTCTTGCTGAATAACTATATAGTAGCTAGACTCACATGGCATACCAAACCAAAATAACAACCAAAAAGACTCACATGGCATACCAAACCAAAATAACAACCAAAAAGCCTGCTTATCTCTCTCTCTCTCTGTTTCTGTTTCTCTTTCCCTTTCTTTCTTTCTTTCTTTCTTTCTTTCTCTCTCTCTGTCTGTCTATCTATCTATCATCATAAAATTTATGGTTCCCCATCTCACAGAATATAATTATTTGTATTTTAGCTTAATATAACACGTGAAGGTAATTTAGAGTCCTTTTTAATAATCTGAACAATAATTTAATTTTATGCCCCAAAATCATCAGTTGTTGAATTCAGCATTATCCAAGCCTACATAATTTGTTGGGCCAGAAAGAGTGCTACAAAAAACATGTCATACACAATTTACTGCTTAACATGTATTTAATTTTATTGTGTTTCTAAAATGAAATTATTTTATATACTCTGGATTAGCATAAATGTCTGATCAAATTCAAAATATCCAGCTGTTTAAATATCTATAATATTTGTTTTAAAAGGCACTTAATAATGGTGTATTCTATTTAAACTGTTAACTATTTTAAGCTTATTGCTTCTTCCAATGAATAAAAATTGCTGAGTACTGTTTTGTGCATTTATAATTGCTATTGGGGTAGAATGAAGGGGCACAACAGAATTGAGGTTTGTATAAGCAATGCTTCTCTCGCTGTTAGAACAAATAAGTTGGAAATAATTTATTAATGCTGCCACTTCTATAACTCCTGCAACATTTGGCAATTCTGCTGAAAATCACAAGGGCTTCTATAAATCCTACAAGCTAAGCAATACCAATATCTAGGGATAACTGCAGTCTTTTTGCACTAAAATTACTGATGTGGAGTAAGCATATTTGACTTAGGAAATGTTTTCTATTTGACTGAATTAATTGTTGGGTTTATTTTTGTCCTGACTCAGTGGTTGCTGTCAACTACGCAGCTTCTTAGCATATTCATAAGGGGGGTGGAGCAGAACAGCTGTAGGCAGAGAGAGTTTGGAAACTGTTTGTTTGGCTTTGCTGTAATATTCTGAAAGGCTACAGACTATGTTAAAACTGTAGTCATAGGCAGACCTGATAAGCACTGTAAGAAAAACAAAATTGTGCTAATGATCTGAGCAGGCTACATCAAAAACTTGGAACAGAATTGATGATCTGTATAGTGTGAGTACTCTTTTCTCGGAATGTTTGTGTCGTTGTCAATTTTCTGGGTTAGTTCTACCATACTTCCTCCTTTCTTCTCTGAGATTGCACTTTCTATATTATAGAAACATGATCCTTCAATTTGTAGGTTTGAGACTCACTTAGTAAATGAGTGCTTTTCCAGGATGTGTAACAAGATTGTTAAACTATTGGTTGGATCTCTCGTTTTACTCACAGTGTAAAACCTTTTCAAGAGTTCCTTGACAGTTTTTTCTTCATCCCTCAGGAAGGATATTATGAAAACAGTGGCTTGAAAGTTCTTTAAAGAAGAACAAGAACTCTACAGATCTAAAAATTATTACTAATAAATTTATAAGACTTTCACAGAATTGACTTAAAAATTCATTTCTGGTTCTCAATTTTTAGACTGCATTTTTCAGGGTGTGGTCATCTCACTGGCAGGATATGTTTGTTGAAACATGCCTAAGTAACTATTGCCCTTACAACCCATAGGTAGCATTTATTTCAATGGTATTTGCTGTTGTTTCTTAACAAAACAAGTTGTTGCTAAGCTATTTATATCATATTCTCTATCCCCCTTAATTTAATAAATGTTTGTCATTTCATATTTTAAGAAATTATTTTGTTTGATTATAAGGTTTGGAGTTAGTTGACCTAAATTGGAATTTAGTCCTGAGAATACTTATGAGGAAATAAATTTATTAAATATCATGTCATATAGTACTACTTAGATACACATTAAACTGTGATAAAAGTTTTATTGCTGCATTTTCTTCAGTTCATTGAACTGAAAATTGTAATTTTGGAAATTTGATCCAAGGGTGCCAAGTCTTTATTGAAATAAGATATTTTAAAGGTTTTGTTCTTCATAACATACATTTATGCTAAACAAGAAAATGCTTAAAAATAATTTTTAAGGAGAAGTTGTTTTATTTATTTTATAAACAAAAGTTGTTTTGTTTATTTTATAAACAGGCAATTTTATAGAATTATTCCAATTGAAATTCTGTACAAATGAACGTGAATGAAGTTGAAATCAAACTTTCATCAGAGGCAGATTTGTGCCTTTCTTCAGATTAGGAATTAAAATGATTTTATTCTTAATGTTATATTTAACCATAGGGAACCTATAGCCCTTGTGTTGTACCTGAACTAAGGTTCTATACAATTCTTTGTAGGTACCATGGCCAATAGTGAGATCTTGCTCCATTAAGAGAATACTAATTTTATTCAATGCCCAATTTGAATGCCAGAATAATGTCCTGAACAACTCAATGACGCACAACTTGGGTTTTCAGTGGGACCACACTTTTAAGATTCAGAAAGCATCATGTGACTCGTGAGCCCAGGGTTTTATATTCTTTACTCATTGATTTTTTTCTTTCAGTTTCATTAGCTACAATTTAGGAATATACAGTATTAAGGATTGTGCTAAATTCTTTTTAGGAATATATTTAGGATTATGCTAAATTCTTCTAATGACTTAATGTGTCAGTGATAACTTGAGTTGTACAGTGGTTCTAGGTTAGTTTAACACAAGGTCTTATTTAATTAGCATTATTTTCTCAGATCCAATGGCAATTGATAATTCAGTAACATTGCTTCTTTAATTATTTTAATTGTGAACTAATAAAAAGAATTGGGTCCAGTTCCATTGAAGTTGTAATTTGGTGTAAATGCAACAATAAAACCTGTTTGAACAGAACATAGCTATGTTGCAGGAATGAGGCACCATTAAATTGTTCCATTGATTCACTGGAATCAGTCTGTTGCTCTCTCTGTACAGTAGTGGGAATAGGTTTCTTTCTTTCTTTCTTTCTTTTTTCTTTCTTTCTCTCTCTCTCTCTGATTTGATTTTTATACCGCCCCTCTCTGAGGACTCAGGGTGGCTCACAACATATCAAAACAATATAGATATCTAAAAAATCCAATTAATACAACTAAAAAACTTTTAAAACTCTAATAACATTTAAAATCATTCATTCCCATTCATACAGCAAGACATATTACACTTGTCTTCCAGGGGTCTAGGGTCTAATGGACCCAAGCCTGGCAACACAGATAGGTCTTTAAACTTTTACGAAAGGCGAGGAGGGTGGGGACAGTGCAAATCTCAGGGGAAAGTTGATTCTAGAGAGCTGGGGCCCCCACAGAGAAGGCTCTTCCCATAGGTACTGCCAAATGACATTGTTTAGTTGACGGGATCTGGAGAAGGCCGACTCTGTGGGACAATTATAATTACTTTGAAATTATAGCTCTGATCAGAATTTTTACTATACATTAACTTTTTGGGCACCAGGGACTAGTTTCCGTGAGAGAGGTTTTTCTGTGGACCAGAGGGTCTGGTTTCACATGCTGCCTACATCCCTCAGATGGGGCTTCACTTGGTTTCTGTAGCCTGATTTCTGGCATGTCGCAGACTAGTGTCAGCCTATGGATTGGGGATTGAGGATCTCTGCTATAGGTTTTAGTGCTCTGCCGTTTTCTTTGCAGATTATCTCTTGAGGATTATGGAACTCTGCTATGGTGTGAGAAAAGGAACTGTACATCCAATCATTTTTATTAGGGCTTGGGTTTTTTTTAATCTCATCTTATATTTTAAAGAAGTCAACTGTGTGTGCTAGTAGAAAAATAAATGAGATCTTTAGTTAATATGTGGAGAAAGTTAGGAAATTGATTCCTGTGATTTCAAATTTCCTTGCACTGAACATATTCCATGCAAGGAAGATTAATTGGTAAAATTTAAAAATGCAGGATATTATTATTTTTTTGTCTTGGCACTGTTGTCGTGCCATGGTGAATAGAGCTTGCAACTCTGTGACATTGCAGGAAAGGGCAGCTTAAAAAACGTACAAATTTATGTTTATGGAAAAATGAGTAGTAGAATTGAAAATGAAACTTTGTAAACTCTGGAAACGTTTTCTTAAGTGGGGGTGGGAGAGAATCTATATAATTTATATTTACTCCTAACCGTAACCTACAGTGACTATATCATACAAGGAGTTTCCAAATCTCATCTGGTAGTAATTTTAATACTTGCCCACTCTACTTTTCTCACAAATAATGGAAAAACTTCCAGTATTCTTGCTGCCATCAGTATAGGTTCAAAGGTATTCCTGAATTTTCTTTATGGAAACTGCACATTATTTGTTTTTCCCAGGTTCCATATGATAGTAGGCCACAAATTCTTTTTCCATGCTAAGATTTAAAATGCTGAAGGATTACCCCCTATTTTATTAGCTTGAATCAAAGAAATAGTATATTTCTCAACTTGATTGTTTAGATTCACATTTCCCAAAGCAAAGAAAGGATGTTTCACTTTGAACAAAAGTAGAAAACTGAAATTTCAACCCAGAATTCTCAGTAAGTTTTAAGAGGGACAATTTTAGGAATGGTTTCAGGTCATGATGAAAGGATTGCTTTGGATCATGTTGTCTTACATGCAGAAGATGTATTCTTCTGAGCAGAATTAGTCATTTCCTTTGTCACTAAGGTTTATTTAGGGCAGATCCATAAAAGGCCTAGCCAACTGTTAAGTTCTGGGTCATGAATGGAGGCGAGGCCTGAGTGACTTCTAACAGCTCTTTCTTTACTGCCTGTGAGACAAATTCCTGGCTGACACAGCTGACAACTATATATACTATATACCAATGAGAGCAAACCCTTTTCTGGTTGTGTGACAAAAGTGTGTGTGTGCACCCACAATATTGCACGCACGTGCTGGCAACCACAATGCAATAGAAACATAGAAGACTGACGGCAGAAAAAGACCTCATGGTCCATCTAGTCTGCCCTTATACTATTTCCTGTATTTTATCTTACAATGGATATATGTTTATCCCAGGCATGTTTAAATTCAGTTACTGTGGATTTACCAACCACATCTGCTGGAAGTTTGTTCCAAGGATCTACTACTCTTTCAGTGAAATAATATTTTCTCACGTTGCTTTTGATCTTTCCCCCAACTAATTTCAGATTGTGTCCCTTTGCTCTTGTGTTCACTTTCCTATTAAAAACACTTCCCTCCTGAACCTTATTTAACCCTTTAACATATTTAAATGTTTAGATCATGTCCCCCCATGTACGCCCCAGCTGTGCAGGACTGCTCCCCTATGCATGCACATTTCACCCACATGTGCCACCCACATGTGTGTGAAATGGAAAGCCTCTTGCCCCAAATTTTGCCGGTCTGAATGGTCTGACGCTGCTGCTCCTCATTCTCCTGCCAGCCTTGTGCTCTGGGGAGCATCCAGCATGGTCATCCGCGCTGGTAAACATTGGTGTCTTATGCTTGTTCTACAGAAGCATTCCCAACCACCGCACTTCTTACCACTTACTGCAGCCACCAGGGAAGCGGTAGTGTGAGAGTTGCCGCTGCTAGGCACGAAGGGTTGGGGGTGGCAGGGACAGTAGGCTGGGGTTTACCTCCCTCCCTGCCAGAGGCTGTTTTCCTTTCCAGATCAGCTCCAAGCAAGCGGTGCACAAACTTCAGTGCTGCAGCCTGCCAGTTTTGTCGATTGAAAGATTCCCCAAAACTTTCCTGGAAATAGGAAGCCTTGTGGCACTTGGGAGCAATCAAAGGGGTGGTGGGAACAGAGAAAAAGTGGCTGGGAGTGGGGGGAGCATGTGGCAGGAGCGCTGCAGAGGCCAGATGACTGGCAGAGCAGTCCAGAATGAAGCACAGAAGGCCACCCTCCAACAGAGCCCAACTAGGCCCTTCAGGTAGGGTAGCCGAGACCCTCCCTGCCTCCGCCAGCCTCTATTTTAAGCAATCCTGGAGGTGGCCGGAAATGAAACTGGCACCTCTGCTTTGCTGGCGGCTACCCCATGGACTTATTTATTTACTTATTGGACTTGTACGTCGCTCCTCTCCGTGGATGCAGCTGGGGTGCTGGGCCGCCTGGAGCATGCACCTCCCACCTTGTGGGCATGGCTGACACTGCCTTTGATGCTCGGCATCATTCTCCTGCCACTTCGCTGTGGTGACTCCCTCGCGCTGCCTTCCATACACCCGGTGCGAGGTTGCCTCCCAGAGCATCTGGGCGCAGAAAGGCAAAAGGGGGTGCTTCGCCCTGGCCGGATCAACTCAGCTTCAGCCAAACCGAGGAGTCACCACAGTGAAGTAAAGGTGCTGGCTACCAAGCGAGAGAGAGAGAGAGGAGAGGGGAGCCCTTCAGCATGGGAAGGAAAAGGAAGCAGGTAGCAGCAGCAGCAGCCTTTTGGTCAAAGGAGCGGGAGGTTCCCCCCTCTCGCTCGCCTGGGATTCTCTCTCTGGTGCAGTGTATGGGTGGCAGCCTCCTGCTGGGTGTATGGGTGGAGCCTCAGAGTCCCTCTTTTCTTTTTTATGCCTTAAAGTTTTGGATTTTTTAAAATTGCCCTCACCGCACCTTCTTTCTTCAGCAGCGACTGTCCTCCTCGTCTTCTTCCTCTTCCTCTTCCCACCCAAATTCCAAGCTTTTATTTCTTTCCTAATGGGTTTGCCCACATTGTTTGTTTTTACATTGATTCCTATGGGAAAAATTGCTTCTACTTACAAACTTTTCTGCTTAAGAACCTGGTCACAGAGTGAATTAAGTTCTTAAGTAGAGGTACCACTGTAGTTTTTAACCATTGGGAAGTGCTGGCTGCTGCAGTATACGTGAAATTCCTCTCTTTTTTAAGTGCAGTCAGGAAGTTTTTTTCTCCTTCTGTTATATCTGGGTGTGCCTTCCTCAAAACATGCTAGAGTCTCTCCAAATTCTATTTAGCTATGAATCATTCAGCTATTGTTGGTTACCAGGCAATACTTTCATATTTACTTTTTAGTTTCAGTATGTGATCTTCAAGGATCAAAGCTGTGCTTTCTTCTGCTTGTGAAATTTATGGCCAACTAACATTTTAAAAATAAAAACAGTATATAGTCAGAGTGGAGAACATTAAGTTTGCTGCAAGATGATTTGTTTCACTTTAAACATTTTTGTAGCTGAACCTTTAAATTGTTTTGGTATTCTTTGGTATGATCAAGGAAATGGAGCAACTCCCTTATGAAACCAGGTTGCAACGCCTTGGTCTCTTCAGCCTTGAAAGACGGCGTTTAAGGGGTGACTTGATCGAAGTGTATAAAATCATGCATGGGACAGAAAAGGTGGATAGAGAATAATTCTTTTCTTTATCACACAATACTAGGACAAGGGAGCACTCTCTAAAGCTCATAGGTAAGAAAGTAAGTACAGATAAAGGGAAATATTTCTTCACCCATAGGGTCGTTGGTTTATGGAATTCACTTCCAGAAGAGGTCGTAACAGGTGTCAGCCTTGATAGCTACAAGGCAGGATTAGACAGATTCATGCATGCCAAGTGTATCCGTGGTTATTGAAACAGATGTCCATGTGCCACCTCCATGTTGGTTGAGGGAGGCAGGATTCCCTTGAGTACCATTTGATGGGGGTTAAGGGAAAGGGAATATTCTGCCTTCTGTTTCTATTCAAGATCCCCATGTACAATTGGCGGGCCATTGTGTGACACAGAATGCTGGACTCGATGGGCTTTGGTCTGATTCAGCGTGGCTCTTCTTCCATTCTTATGTTTTTATGGTCTATAAAGCTGGAATATCAAGATCTGCTAATTTTCATATTGAGATTCCCATGCCCATCACCTTAGAAACAGTGATTTTCATAAAATGCAAAAGTCCCAAATATTAATACTATAAATTTTTTTGGTAATCCTTTTTGCAATCTTGCTGTCATAAAGTCAATCTTTTAATTGATTTATTTTTGAATTATATTTTAAAAACTTGAATCTTATATGAAGAATTATATAATTAGTGGAAAGCAAAAAAGATAGTTCTTCTAGATTGGAAAGATAGTTTGATCCCAGATTTACAGTCTTGAAATGTTTTTTTTAAATTGGAGATTTCCATCCATGCAGTGAAAAATATGTTATAACCAACATTATTTCACGTGGCTGGTTGTATAATAATGTTTCAAAATTAGGCTGCATGATTTCTTGTATATAATGGTTATAATGCCATCTTTCATTCATAAAAATAATATCCAGCTTCTAAGACTACTCATTCATACTCATTTCTTCATCTCAAGCAGATTAAACATTGGGAGAAGTATAATGCCTGTTATGAAAAGCCTTCCAGCTCCCAGATAGGGAAAAAAAACCCTTTGTTCTTTTAAAATCAGTATTTAAATTACTTTAGTTTTTATTACATAAAAATATCTCTGTAATAAACATTATTTAGAAATAAAACCAATGGCAGAACTGTGGCGACAAGAAAGATGATATTTATACCATATCCCAAGCAGTGTTCCCTCTAATTTTTTTTTGGGGTGGGCGGAAAAGTATAGTGTCTGAGCGGCGGCACAGAAATAATAAATAAATAAATAAAGAAAGAAAGAATAAAGAAAGAAAGAAACAAAGAAACAAAGAAACAAACAAACAAACAAACAAACAAATAAAAAACCCACCCTGTTTTGCCTCAGAGAATTTCAAAATAAAATACTGTACAGTACTGTGTGTCTATAACAGTGAGCTATCAATATCAAAATGCCACTTAAATAGTTGAGCTACTTTCAAACTAGATTTTGATTTTCTTTCTCTCTTCCTTACTCCCATTCTTTTTCTTTCTCTTTTCCTTCCTCTCTTTTTTCTATCTGTTTCTCTCTCTTCCTCTCGTCCTCTCTCTCTCCTTCCCTCTCACTCTTTCCCTCTCGGCTTCTGGGCAGGTTTGGAAAACTCTGAGTTGATGATGATTTTTAAGTGAGCGATTGCTCACTGCTCAGCTTAGAGGGAACTATGATCCCAAGTTGTCTTGATAAACTGGAAATTTCAGAAACCAGGACAAGTCCAGGAAAAAGAAGTAGATGACTTAACATCAGAATTCAGAAATAGACATTGGACATTGTGCTCCAGATTTTTAGTTCTATGATGTAGATAAATATTTTAGGGAGAAATTGCATGAAATTTAATTTCTTTGGTTTGAATGTGTTTAAGTCCAATATTCTTTATTTTTGTGTAGAAACTCAAATTTTTATGTATTTAACAGGTTGTTCAAGATGATATTTCCTTTCTTCTAAATGTCTTGAGATTACTTTATTTCCCCTGACAAATCCTTTGAGATCTGTAAAACTTCGAGTTTAGGAGATTTGTGACAATGTGGTTTTTTTGTGATTTCTTTTAAAAAAAATTTTTTTTTATTGATTTTCAAAAAGATAGACAAAGACATACAACAATAAACATTTAAGGAGCTACCATTGCTCCGCTTATCATAGAAGTCTAACTATTACAGAAATATAAAAAACCTAACTGTAGTCAGATTAAAGCAGAAATACCACACATTTTTTGTGATTTCAATGCACCAGCTACTCTGTATTGTAGCTTTGACAGCTGCAGTGATTGATGCAGGATTGCATGATTACAATTTTAAGTTAGAAAGTAATTTCTTCTGAAATTCTCTCAACTTGATCATGTGATTGGTGGGGAAGAAGAAGAAGATAACATCTAGTCACATAACTCCAATTTGCAATTATTTTCTTTTGACCTTTCTACTAGCCTGGAGTTGATTGGGAGAGTGACAGGCTTCATGAATTCATACTGATTCAACAAACTTTCCTGTCCTTTCGTTTCCGCTCTGTATTAACAAAATAAAACTAATTTCTACTTTTCAGATATATAACACAATTCATAATACGTATTACTAAATATTAAGTAAGCAGCTAAAAATAGTTAAACAAGCCTTCCACTTCCATCTCTTCCCCGCCCACCTTTGTAGTGAGTATAGTGAAGAATCAGTAAATATTTATAGTGATTTATGTGCTTCCGTTCAAACATTTTAAAAGTTATCTCTTCCACTCAATAAAGCTTACATTGTGAACTAAATGCACCCATCGCTGATTTTAGATCCCCTTACAACTTAAAGTTAAGTAACAGGATCAATTATTATATGGCTGGGTGTCTCCCTTGCGCTGACAGAATATGGTCGTCTTCTCTTCAGGCCATCTGGTAATGTTAGTAATTTATCCAGTTTCAAGTCCCAGCCTGGAAGGGTTGGTGAATACTGCTCATATTTAATATGTAGTTAGCATGACCTACTAATTTTTTATAGGTGTTCAGTGTTTACCTTGTCCTTCTAAATAATTATATAATACTAAGTGATTAAATAAGTAGTTTGGTGCAATGCATGAATTCAACTGTCATTTGGTATAGACTGTTTTACTGGAATAATAATTAAATCTATCTGGGATTATACTAGTGATGTACAGAATTTCCCAAATCTAGTTTGCTTTCAGTTAGCCTTGCACTCAAATGACAACCTGTTCTCCAAATTTTATGGAAATATTTAAATTGCTTATTAAAACAACAAGTGCTATATGTGTTATTCTTTTATGTGTGTTTCAACTGTCCTTTAGCAATGGGCAGTGAAATAAACATTAGCAGAGTTGAATTGCACATGGATTGCATAAGGATGGATTCTTTTTTGGCAGCTCAGGCTATTTTGTTTTACAAAGTAATACATGGTGGATTTTACATTCTAGCAAAAAATTCTTCTCTTCTCTTTACAAATGCAATTTTTGAGTTTTGCTGTTTGGGAATCCAGCTAATTAGAAATGTTCTGATCGGATTTTTCAAGTTATGCTGTTTTCTTTTCCTGAGCTGAGCACAAAATATGGTTCCTATTTCATTCATACCGCAATAAATCCATGCACAGCAGTAATGAATGTGACTCATCTAAGATCGATATGATACAGGATCTTTGGGGTCCTTGGTATTATCTGAACTTGATCCTTTTCTTGTGGACATTTTATTATCAAACTAGGTAACATCATCAGTGCTAGAGGTTTGTGATGCACCCCCTTCTAAAAAGGAGACAATGGTCAGCTGCTCTCTAACCTTTCCTTTTGGACTGTTATTGAGACAGTCATTGATGAACAACTATAGGGCATTGTAGGGAAAATAACTTATCTTTTCAAGCAGGATTCAGGCCTGGACATCCAATGGAGAGGACACTGTTTTCTTTTCTTGATTAACTTTGTCAGAATGTAGGGAGGAGGGCAACCCTTCTTATCCTTATAAAACTCTCAGGGGCCTCCCATGTCATAATATTGTTCTGGACGGCTTGTGAGTGTTGAGGATTAGAGGAACTATATTGCAACGGTTCCATTCCTATTTGAGTACCATTGGTATGTTTCTCTATGATTTTTAGTTATGCAACTTGTTAGAACTTACTGAACTTCACATTCCTATCTGTCGTTTCATAAATCTGTCATTGCATTCCTATCTGTCATGGGGTTCATACAGATTGAAATGCAGTGTGTTACATTGGGGTAGAATGTTCATCATATTACTTTTTAAAAAATGTGTATGAAAGACAATTCACACTTTTTTTTACCTTAATACAGGCCCAGACTTCTGTTGCATCAAAGGCACCAACTATGAAACCTGCTGAAGCAAAGGTATGTCTTCTAAAAAAAACCAAGAACAAGTCATTCTTGCAGTGTCATATATCCAAGTGTGATTTAAAAAAAAAAATCAACTCTTACAGTTGCAGCTCTCAGTAATTTTTCCAGTTTTTAATAAAGAGAAAAGTTGCTGACTGATGTTGGGAACAACTATGAAACTAGTTTATTGCTATTATGTTTTGCATAGATTAAAGTAAACTATACAGTCTTCCCTTGATTTTCGCGGGTTCAAACTTCGCGAATAGCCAATACCACGGTTTTTTAAAAAATATTAATTAAAAAATACTTCACGGTTTTTTTTCCTATACCACGGTTTTCCCCACCCGATGACATCATACGTCATCGCCAAACTAATAATTTTTGCAAATAAATAGCAAAAAAAATAATTATTGTTACTAAATAATTATGTTTATAAATATCAGGATCACTAAGTGTCTTATTCAATGGTGAGTACCAGTAATAATGGTGAGTAAATGGTTGTTAAGTGAATGGGAAATGGTAATTTAAGGGTTTAAAGTGTTAAGGGAAGGCTTGTGATACTGTCCATAGCCAAAAATGGTGTTTTTACTTCCGCATCTCTACTTCGCGGAAATTCGACTTTCGCGGGCGGTCTCGGAACGCATCCCCCGCGGAAATTGAGGGAACACTGTACTTCTGATTGAGTTCTGCACATTATTGGTATGAACCTTGAAATGATTTATTGTGTAAGTTTTCTGAGTTAACTCATGAATTTGTTTGGTGTAAGTTTCAACTGTATTATTGTTTTGAATGCACTATCACATTAATTCCTTTTAGGAAGGTTCATACGAGACAATATTGCTATTAGCATTATTTAAGAACTGATTTTGGCATAGCATTTTTGCTATTATCTACCGCTGGCATAGGGGAATTACTAGTTTCTCTCTCTGTCTCTCTTTTCCTGTCACCAGCCCTATGTTAAAGAAAGAATAATTCCATATACTGTAGTGACATGATACAAACTGATCAAATTTTTTTGTTACTATTTGGGAGTTTATCTGAAAAAAAATATGCTTTTTAAAAAAAAAAACAATTCTATTTATAATAGTTTTTGAAGTCTTCAATTACTTCATTTTAACTATTTTGAAAATAATTTTTTTTTTAAACCAAACCAAAAGCACGCCCATGCATGCACGCACACACTTATTTGTCGCTTGGTGATTTCTCAATTATGAGCCAGAATACAAGGTAACTATTACTCTTCTTTTAACATTTGTTGATCTTTGAGATTGGTGCTTAAGTGGTCATCATATGAATAGAGTGATTGCTCTATTTATAGCATAATGTGATAACCACACAGGTTTAAAAAGATTGGCAGAGCCATCTAAATTTTAGGATTGTTAAATGGTTAAAACGTGGATCAGCATATGCATTCTTTCATTCATAGGAATAGATTTAGTGTTTTAATTGGCTTTTTGTGAAAAGCTTTTGACATAGGAACAAAAGGAGCCACTGAGAAATACAAGGGATTGTCAACCTGGTTAAGCCAACTTTCAGAAGGCCCAGTGATTATTCTCTGTATAACTTTTAGTTGAATATGTTGTCGTGAAATTAGAGTTTGGTATCTTGTTTTACAAAGGAATTTTTGCTTTCTTCTAAAGGAGTTCTTTTTTGCTTTATTTTTATTACGCTTTATTAATATTTTAAGGAAATTTGAATTTTCCCATTGTCTTTGCTTGTTGGGGGCCCCGTGGGAAGGATGTAGATGGGGATCAGATTATCAGGTGTTGCAAATACAGTGGTACCTCATGATACGAACCCCTCGCCGTACAAACAACCCGAGATACGAACCCGGGGTTCGGATATTTTTTGCCTCTTCTTACGAACGTTTTCCGTCTTATGAACCCACCCCCGCCGCCCGGCTGTCGCTTTTTGAAACAGCCGGGAGGGGGCTTCCCAGCATCCTCCTGAACCCGAACGCCAAACCTGAACTTCCAGGTTCGGCATTTGGGAGGCCGCAGAGAAGCCCCCCGGCTGTTTCAAAAGGTGACAGCTGGGCGGCGGGGCTTCTCGGCGGCCACCCAAACCTGAACTTTTGCCAAACTTCCGGGTTCGGCATTGGGCGAATGCTGAGAAGCGCCCGGCTGTTTCAATTGAAATAGCCGGGTGGCGGCAGTTTTTTGCTTTTTTTTTTCGTTGCACGCATTAATTCATTTTTCATTGTTTCCTATGGGAAACAATGTATCGCCTTACAAACTTTTCGCCTTACGAACCTCCCCCGGGAACAAATTAGGTTCGTTAGACGAGGTATTACTGTACATGCTGCCAAGCATCTAAGTATTGATCACATGGCTGTTTGAGGAGAGGTCATAAGCCACTTTTTTTGACAGCGCCATAACTTTATATTGTCATTGAAAGATTGTAAATTAATTTCTATCTGCATATGTTTGTCAACAAGTTTAGAGTTTTTAGGTACTAATCTACACCATCAAATTGGGTTCCACTTAACAATAGCACTTAGCACCCCAAACTTGGCAATTTTAAGACTTCTGGACTTCAACTCCCATGCTGGCTGGAGAATTCTGGTAATTGCAATCCACAAATCTTAAAGTTGCCAAGTTTGAAGACCTCTGACTTAGACTTATACCCACAGTGCTTTTCAGCCCTCTGTAGTCAGCATATTGCCCCCACCAATATTTGGTCCCCATTTTGCCCCCCTCTGAAGGATGAAAGGCTGAGTCAACCTTGAGCCAGTAAGAATCGAATGGCCAAACTATTTATTGTATTTTTGGAATATAAGGGGCACCTTTCCCCCGACTAAAAGAGGGTAGAAATGTCGGTGTATCTTGTACACTGAATATAGCAACTTTTGGCCTCCCAAAGCCCCAACCAATCATCCCATTTTTGTGAAAAATGAGCCCATTCTTCACAGAAATGGGTTGAATAGAGGGTTTGGGAGGCAGAGTGCTCCTGGGGGCTAGGGAAAGGCAAAGATGCCCCCATTTTTTCAAAGAATGGGCCCATTTTTGCAAAAAAAAAGAGGCACACAGAGGGTTTAGGAGACTTGCAGAGTACTCCTGAGTACCATGGAGGACCTAAACATTTTTTCCTTCCTTACCTCTTTGAAATCTTGGTGCACCTTATTCATCGGTGCTTCTTGTAGTCTGAAAAATATGGTATCTACAAATCAAAGTTCAGATTTTTAAAAGCCTGTCAGAAACTTAAACCTATGTTGTTTTATAGATGATATAATATAATAGAGAATAGAATACAATTTTACTAGTCAAGTGTGATTGGACGCACAAGGAATTTGTCTTGGTGCATATGCTCTCAGCGTACATAAAAGAAAAACATACATTTGTCAAGAATCATGTGGTACAACACTTATCATAGGGGTCAAATAAGTAAGTAATGAAGAAACAATCAATATTAATAAAAATCTTAGGATACAAGCAACAAGTTACAGTCATACAGTCCTAAGTGTGAGGAAAAGGATAGGAATGACTGATTTGTTTAACCAATCCTTGTTAACAGGAGATGTTCCTGAGGATTGGAGAATGGCAAGTGTTGTGCCTATCCACAAGAAGGGCAGTAGAGAAGAAGCTGGTAACTACAGGCCAGTTAGCTTGACATCAGTTGTCGTTAAAATGATGGAGACTCTACTGAAAAAGAGGATAAATCAGCACCTAAAAAACAATAAATTATTGGACCCAAATCAGCATGGCTTTACTGAAGGCAAATCATGTCAGACTAATCTCATTGATTTCTTTGACTATGTCACAAAGGTGTTGGATGAAGGTGATGCCGTGGATATTGCCTACCTGGACTTCAGCAAAGCCTTTGATACGGTTCCACATAAAGAGCTGATAGATAAATTAGTGAAGATTGGACTTAATCCATGGATAGTTCAATGGATTTGCAGCTGGCTGAAGCATAGACACCAGAGGGTTGTTGTGAATGGCGAGTATTCTGAGCAGAGTCAGGTTACAAGCGGTGTGCCACAAGGGTCTGTTTTGGGTCCTATTCTTTTTAATATGTTTGTGAGTGACATAGGGGAAGGTCTGGTAGGGAAGGTTTGCCTATTTGCCGATGACTCTAAAGTGTGCAATAGGGTTGATATTCCTGGGGGCGTCGGCAATATGGTAAATGATTTAGCTTTACTAGATAAATGGTCAAAGCAATGGAAACTGCAGTTTAATGTTTCCAAATGTAAAATAATGCACTTGGGGAAAAGGAATCCTCAATCTGACTATTGTATTGGCAGTTCTGTGTTAGCAAATACTTCAAAAGAAAAGGATTTAGGCGTAGTGATTTCTGACAGTCTCAAAATGGGTGAACAGTGCAGTCAGGCAGTAGGGAAAGCAAGTAGGATGCTTGGCTGCATAGCTAGAGGTATAACAAGCAGGAAGAGGGAGATTATGATCCCGCTATATAGAATGCTGGTGAGACCACATTTGGAATACTGTGTTCAGTTCTGGAGACCTCACCTACAAAAAGATATTGACAAAATTGAACGGGTCCAAAGACGGGCTACAAGAATGGTGGAAGGTCTTAAGTATAAAACGTATCAGGAAAGACTTAATGAACTCAATCTGTATAGTCTGGAGGACAGAAGGAAAAGGGGGGACATGATCGAAACATTTAAATATATTAAAGGGTTAAATAAGGTCCAGGAGGGAAGTGTTTTTAATAGGAAAGTGAACACAAGAACAAGGGGACACAATCTGAGGTTAGTTGGGGGAAAGATCAAAAGCAACATGAGAAAATATTATTTTACTGAAAGAGTAGTAGATCCTTGGAACAAACTTCCAGCAGACGTGGTAGATAAATCCACAGTAACTGAATTTAAACATGCCTGGGATAAACATATATCCATCCTAAGATAAAATACAGAAAATAGTATAAGGGCAGACTAGATGGACCATGGGGTCTTTTTCTGCCGTCAGACTTCTATGTTTCTATGTTTCTAAAAACTAGTAGAATAGAAGTGCAGTTTTAGTAAAAAGTCTGCCAGTGTTGAGGGAATTATTTGTTTAGTAGAGTAATGGCGTTCGGGGGGAAACTGTTCTTGTGTCTAGTTGTCTTGGTGTGCAGTGCTCTGTAGCGACGTTTTGAGGGTAGGAGTTGAAACAGTTTATGTCCAGGATGTGAGGGGTCAGTAAATATTTTCACCACCCTCTTTTTGACTCGTGCAGCATACAGGTCCTCAATGGAAGGCAGGTTGGCAGCAATTGTTTTTTCTGCAATTCTGATTATCCTCTGAAGTCTATGTTGGTCCTGTTGGGTTGCAGCACCAAACCAGACAGTTATAGAGGTGCAGATGACAGACTCAATGATTCCTCTGTAGAACTTTATCAGCATCTCCTTGGGCAGTTTGAGCTTCCTGAGCTGGCGCAGAAAGAACATTCTGATGATGTAACAGTTTGCCATTTCTGACCAGCCATTGTTCTTAAAAATTCAAGGGTCAGCTAATCTGCAGGTTTACACATTTTTCAGGTTTGGCTCAAATTTTGAGGATTGGCTTATTTGCCTTATTGTTAAAAAATAATGTAGCTAACACCTGCAAAATTCCAAGTGAGCACTATAATTTAACAAATTATTCCATCTTAATAGGTCTATATGCAAGGACAATTTTGTGACTGTCTAGTAACCAAGCAATCAAAATTGCAGTGTTTTAATCTGGAAGATTTACACAATAGAGGCATGTAAAATGATGGGGATGAAATACATTTTTGTGTGGCAATATTAGAGCCTGGAAAATGACTGTACTATATTATTTCCCAAGAAAATAATCAGCACTAAGATAGCATGTTGGCTGCAAAATTCCAGAAAGAGATTGCAGCAACAAAAAGAAAATACAGTGCCTCTGTAATATGGCATTTCTCAAAGAATAATCCTGCAAGGGACACTCATGCTGATACATGCATTTAGCAATCTTGTTCCTAGGGTTATTGTGGAAGTCAGCTTCTATAAGTCTCAAATAGCATTGCCAATAGCAAATAATTGTTTTATGACTAACGATTTACAAACTCCCATCCAAATTAACTTAAATTATTACCCAGCCTGCTACTTTGCCTATGCCAATACATGCATTCTCTCCTTATTCTTTTTTCTCACTGTAAATCCCAGTGCAATAATCATAAAATTCAGTACAATCATTATGTTCATATCTCCCCCCCCCCCGCTTGATTAAACCATGTGATGCATCTGGCCTGCAGGCTGCGAATTGCACAGCCCTGCTGTACATAAAAGAGATCAGCAGAGGTAATGAGTCTGTGATATCTTATATACTGTGAAATATAACAGGGCATGAGCTGTGATTTTTATTTATTTATTTATTTATTTATTCTTTGTCCAATATACAATACATATGGAAGAGAATAAGCATTAAGTAATATATATAATGATAGAAAGTAAAAAGAAGAGTAGATGAGAGGGAGAGAATATATATGATATAAGAGATAAGGAGAGAATATATATGATATATGAGTTAAGGAAAGACAATTGGACAGGGGACGATAGGCACATCAGTGTCCACAGGGCACAATCTCAGTTTATGTGGGACTTTTTTTAATCAGCTCACCAGAACTGCTACACGTAGAGTGTTAACAATGGGCTAGAGTTAGTCCCCTCTGAAATTTAGAGAAAGTTATGTGATACAGTGGTACCTCTACTTACGAACTTAATTCATTCTGTGATCAGGTTCTTAAGTAGAAAGGTTTGTAAGTAGAAGCAATTTTCCCCACAGGAATCAATGTAAAAGCAAATAATGTGTACGAATGGGGAAACCACAGGGGGGGTGGAGGCCCTGTTTCCTCCCAGGAGATTCCTAGAGAGGCCCCATGGAGGCTTCTCCCTGCCTTTTCCGGTTACAGTTTCAGAGGCTCGGGTTTGTAAGTAGAAAATGGTTCTTGAGAAGAGGCAAATAAATCTTGAACACCCGGTTCTTATCTAGAAAAGTTCATAAGTAGAGGCGTTCTTAGGTAGAGGTACCACTATATATCTATCTCATTTGTCAGTGAAGGGAGATCTGATTATTCAAGAAAATATTCCTGGGTAGAGAACGACAGGTGCTGTGGGATTTCCTGATATTTAATATGTTGTTTAAATGCACTAAGTGTACACTCATAGGCCATAAGTGAGCTCCTTCTTGGAGACGCCAAGAAGTTGGAGTTTTGTGAAATAGTTCTAACCCATGTTGATTTATAATTTATCCCCCATAAGGAGAGCCTCAAACCTGTGGGAAAGAACATTAATTTCAGCCAGTGTACTATAATGTAAGCTCATACAGTGATACCTCATCTTAAAAACGCCTCATCATACAAACTTTTTGAGATACAAACCCGGGGTTTAAGATTTTTTTGCCTCTTCTTACAAACTATTTTCACCTTACAAACCCACTGCCACCGCTGGGATGCCCCGCCTCCTCACTTCTGTTGCCAGCGAAGCGCCCGTTTTTGCACTGCTGGGATTCCCCTGAGGCTCCCCTCCATGGGAAACCCCACCTCTGGACTTCCGTGTTTTTGTGATGCTGCAGGGGAATCCCAGCAGGGCAATCCAGCAGTGCAAAAATGGGCGCTTCGCTGGCAACAGAAGTCCGGAGGTGGGGTTTCCCAGTGAGAGGAGCCTCAGTGAAATCGCAGCATCGCAAAAACACAGAAGTCCAGAGGTGGGGATTCGAGGACTTCAGTGTTTTTGCAATGCTGCGATTTCACTGATGCTCCCTTCGCTGGGAAACCCCACCTCCAGACTTCCGTTGCCAGTGAAGCGCTCATTTTTGTGATGCTGGGATTCCCCTGCAGCATCGCAAAAACACAGAAATCTGGAGGTGGGGTTTCCCATGGAGGGGAGCCTCAGGGGAATCCCAGCAGTGCAAAAACGGGCGCTTCGGCTGGCAAAGGGGGTGAATTTTGGGCTTCCACACATTAATCACTTTTCCATTTATTCCTATGGGAAACATTGTTTCGTCTTACAAACTTTTCACCTTAAGAACCTCGTCCCAGAACCAATTAAGTTTGTAAGACAAGGTATCACTGTATATCTGTTTTGACCTTGGACATACTCTGTATGTGTAGTTAGTGGTGCTATGCACACTCAGCTAATTCATTGATGATCGCTATGTTTCTTTAATTGGAGATGCTGTCATTCTGCATTGTTGGCAATGGCCCAACACTCTTTTATGTCAGTGTTGGCAAATGTACACTTCCAAAATGAGCCAAGTTGTCAAGTGGCAAGTTGGCAAAACTTTCCATTCAGTAACCCAGGGAAGGTGTTACATCTCATAGAATAAAATGATTTAAGTGTATTAATTATGTTTACTTTATATTTATGTTCTCAGTAGAATTCTAGATTATCTAGGTCTTTTATGTATTCATCTAGGAATAAATATATTTTTTTCAGTTGAAAGTTTTTTTTAGGAATCTTTGTACTCAGAAAACAGAAAAACCACCTCATCTACTTAATCTGCAGTCTGTACATACATTATTTCTAAAACTCAAGGGGATCAAGAGTGATTTATTCCAGGTTATAGTGTGAGCAGATATGACACAGAGTTATATATTTCTGGAATGAAAGAATTTTATCCTCTGCCTTCCCTCTTGTATACACTATTTTTTTAAAAAGAATTTCTAATTATCCAGAAAAGAGAACCTAAAACTTTTTTAAAGGACAAATTTGACTTTTATATATATTTTTGAAAAGGACAGGTTGTACCATACATAATGATATTTAATTTGAAGTACATAAATTGAGAAAACTCAGTACTTGAAGAAATTGATAAATCAAAATAGTTAACTTATAGTGATGGGTGAACCGAACCCGCACAATTCGGGTCCGTACCAAATTTTGCAGTGTTCGGTATGCCGAACACAAACCCGAAATTTTTTGAAACTTCGGGCAAAGTTCGGAGTCGTGTTTGGTGTTTGGAGATTTGACGTCGCTGGCAGGTTGCTAAGGACGCCAAGGTGATCACTTCCTGGATTCCATGGAATCCAGGAAGTGATCACCTTGGCGTCCTTAGCAACCTGCCGGTGACGTCAAGGCTCTGCCCCCGGAATCTCTTCATGGGAGGGATTCCCCAGCTCCTTCAAAGGGAGATCTTCACGTAAAAATAAACATGTTTATTTTTACGTGAAAGGACCGCCCTTTGCTTGTAGTGCCACTGCAGTGTCCTTTCATGTAAAAATAACAATGTTTACTTTTACATGAAGACCTCCCTTTGAAGGAGCTGGGAAATCCCTCCCATGAAGAGATTCCGGGGGCGGAGCCTTGACATCGCCGGCAGGTTGCTAAGGATGCCAAGGTGATCACTTCCTGGATTCCATGGAATCCAGGAAGTGATCACCTTGGCGTCCTTAGCAACCTGCCGGTATATGTGACATTGGGTTCGGCCGAATTTTGCATAAAGTTCGTCCGAACTTGCCAAACCCGAACACCGTTGGGTTCGCCCATCACTATTAATTTAGCATCTACATTTGACAACAAATGCTCATATGCAATACTATGGATTTGAAGAGGGAAATGTGCTCATATAACATTGTCAAATTGCTTAAAGAAATTAATTATTTTTATGAGAAACAATGTTTTTAGATTAAGGAGTTGCAACAAATGGTACATTTTCCATCACATCTATTTTAAAATATCTTTGTTCTTTCCGTTTCAAAGTGTTTCCTGGCCCTAGTCAATAACTGGAATACATAATACAATCTTTGTCCAGCTTGGGAAGAACCATAATGTTTGTCTAAATGACACATAGGTGTAAGAATATACATTTAAAAACAAAAAATACCTTCTTCAATACATACTTTATCAAAATAGGAAATAAGAATCCTAGTTATTTTTGTAACAACCAGCAGTGATATTTGCT
This sequence comes from Erythrolamprus reginae, assembly GCF_031021105.1. Lineage (NCBI taxonomy): Eukaryota > Metazoa > Chordata > Lepidosauria > Squamata > Dipsadidae > Erythrolamprus > Erythrolamprus reginae. The sequence continues at coordinate 303,796,841 of NC_091951.1, read as the reverse complement.
ATAATTTCATAATTCCATAATTTCATCAATATAATTGGGTTCATCATTTCTTGAGGATATAAAATTGAGATTAGTAAGAAGTTTCCTTATTATATATTGAGCAATTTCTTTCCAAGATCCTGAGTTTGTACTCCCAATACTAGGCTTCCTCAAGCCAACAGCAAACACGTGGAGTGGATTCCCAGAAAAGAAAAAGAAACAAGAAGAAGGTGATACAGACCCTGGGTTGTGTGTGTTTATGCTTGATAATAACAGCAGCCACATTGCTAGCATGTGCTCATTCATTAGCCCCAAACTAATACATTCTACTTTACTTTTGCCTTCCTTTTGTGTGATCACATTGCAATATCTTCTGATGGCACAGCACAATTTGAAAACGTATCATATAAAAGCAGTCTCTTAGTATTTTTTACCATTTAGTCTACTGTGATTAATACTTATGTCCTAGAGAATGATACAGCTTTGCTTTGGTGAATTTATTCTTGTTTAAAAGACAAGAAAGCTAGATGTTTTTGCTTTTTTTGCTTGTGTTTGATAACAGTTGTACAGTATTAAAATGTGTGGATGTATTGGAGAAAAGCTTTCAATCAAATTATAAAGAGGTTAATTAATTGAAAGTATAGTATTATGTAGCATTTGAAGTGGGCAATTTATATATATAAATGCTTATATATACGTGTTTAATATTGAAGATGATGTAAAAGTAATTCTAAATTCCGATTTACTCTACAGTAAATCCCACTTTCTGATTTGAATTTTCTATTTTTTCCTTCTAATCCATGATTTAAATTATTTTCATAAGTATCACCCTAACATTTCATCGTTTGTTAATACATTTAAATTTCATTTTCTTCATTCTGCTCTTGTCACAGATGATAAACAATTTTGCCTATGCACCATGTAAAATTAAGTTGTTTTTGTTCCATGCACACTTTTATTGTTTTTGGCTTTTATTTTGTGTATGTTATGTATATCTATAATGTATATGTACATATTGTTATATGTATATTGTTTTATTCTTGGTTGTTATCCATCCAGAATTTGGTTACGATGTTTAGCTATACAAATGTTTTAAATAAACAGATTTTATAAGTCTGTGTTATTTTAAATAGTGCCCAAATAGTTTTGAGGCTGCTTACTTATAACTTTCTCACAAAAGCCCCAGAGACTTCAAGTTATACAAAATTTGCAGAAAATCTTCCTGCAGTAGCCATTGAAAAATATAGATTAAGTAATTTTTAAAATTATTTTTATTCATATCGCAGGCAACACAAAAAACAAAGGCAGAACCTGAAAAAGCACTACAGGACAAAAAGGTAGGATGAAAAGCCTTGTTGTTTGAGTGGGTATGATTATTTTATTTGATTATGAAAAGCCTGTTGTTTGAGTGGGTATGATTATTTTTTTTAAATAATACTAGTGCAGGGGTAGGCAAAGTTGGCTCTTCTATGACATGTGGACTCCAACTCCCAGAATTCCTGAGCTGGCATGATTGGCTCAGGAATTCTGGGAGCTGAAGTCCACAAGTCATAGAAGAACCAACTTTGCCTACCCCTGGACTAATACATTTAGTTTTTTTAATTAATTGAATTTATACAATTATGTTGTATTGTTCTTCTTTTGTATGTGTTGTAAGCCACTCCGTGTCTTCAGAGAGGGGTGGCATATAAATCCTATTAAAATGAAATAAATAAATAAAATAAATAAATTATTTTGTTCATCATGTAGAGCATTCTGTGCTAGAATAAAAATCAGTATAAAACAGATTTGATTAAGTTTTCATGTGTGTGCTACAGGCAGATGAATCTCAACCTGTCTGTCCAGTTGAAGGGAAGCAGAAAGATCCTGGAGGGGTAATTGATTTACATATTAAAATAAAAAAAATTAAAATGCAAATTAGTATAAACACATGATTAAAGATTTAAAAATATATTTGTATAGGCAAAAAGTTCAAGCAAAGATTCTTTAGGGAAGGAACCTAAGCAACCAAGTTTGGGAAAAGAAACCTCTGGTAAAAATGCCAAGTCAACACAGTTGGCAACAAGTAAAGAAGCAAAGGTAAGGTGATTTTTCTATTGAAATGTTCTATGTTGGTTGAGGCAGACAGGATTCCCTTGGGTACCATTTGTTGGGGGTCAAGGGAAAGGGAGGGTTTTGCCTTCTCTTTCTGCTCAAGATCCCCATGTACAATTGGTGAGCCACTGTGTGACACAGAATGCTGGACTCGATGGGTTTTAGCCTGATTCAGCATGGCACTTCTTATGTTCTAAGTAAAATTTCTTGTGTTAAGTTTATGAGAGCCTTCCCCAAAATGACACACACTAGAAATTACTGGGATTCCTAACTACAGGCCATATTAGATTAGAATTCTGGAGAGCAGCATAATGAGAAAAAATGGTAGAGAAGGAATCCCAAAGACTAAGGAGGACAAATGAAGAAAAATGTATTTCTACAGGAACCACTTTGGTAAATAACTTTCACTTTTTCTGCATTCTTAAAATAGAATATATTCCAGATATGTAATTATAACTGTTCTTTATATAAATAATTATGGTTGTGGGATTTCTCTTTGTTCTTGTTGTATTTGTTCTTGCTCTCTTGTTCTCTTTGTTCTTGTTGTCTTCAGAGCAATAAAGCAATTTCAAGTACTTGGGTAATTTAGACTTATTTAGGTGAAACCTCATAGTTGGTCACTTTATTATATCACAGAATTGGCCAAAGCTCACTAGCAGGACATAAAAGTCAGTTTTTGATACTGTGTAATAGTATACTGTACTTAGTAGTAATTCAGTCTGGTTGTTTAAAAATGTACTTTAAAGCTTTACTGTAAGTTCAGAACAGTTTCCATTTAGTAAGCATTAGTTTATAAAAACATTTTGTGAGGTAGTAGTTAGTGTATTAAATTGGGTTAGATCATATTCCTACTATGAGCTTATTGACTTATTTAGGAAATGTTATTTTCCTAAACACCTTAGATTTATTTATTTATTTTATTTATTTATAAGATTTGTATGCCGTCCCTCTCCGTAGACTCGGGGCAGCTAGCAACAATAATGAAACAACATGTAACAAATCTAATATTTAAAATAATTTTAAAAACCCTTATTTTAAAAAAACCAAACATACACACAAGCATACCATGCATAAATTGTGTACACCACTGTATATACCAGCATTGTACATGGCCAATAAGGTATTTTTTCCCTGTCATATTTTTATTTGCATGACTGGAATTACACTGTTGATCCTTTTGTTAGGCAATGTTTTAGGGTTAATTATATCTGATAAGCATACTAATTAGAAATGAAAATATAATCACAACTGACTCTAAAATTTCTGCTGTTAAGTGAAACATTTGTTAAGTGAATTTTGCCCCATTTCATGACCTTTTTTTTTTGCCCCAATTGTTAATTGTTAATTGAATTGTTAAGTGAATCACTGTGGTTGTTAAGTTAGTGATGCAGCTGTTAAGGGAATCTGGCTTCCCCATTGACTTTGCTTGTCAGAATGTTGCAAAAGGTGATCACATGATCTCAGGACACTGCAACTGTCCTGATAAGGTGAACTAGTTGCCAAGTGTCCGAATTTTGATCACACGACCTCAGGAGATGGTCATAAGTATGAAAAACAGTCTTGCATCTCTTTTTTCAATGGCGTTGTAACTTTGGATGGTCACTAAATGAACTCTCATTGTAAATCGAGGACTACCTGTATATGCAAGATACGTTTTTACAGTAATTCTGAATTATGCTTGTAGGAAATGATTTCATGTTATGCTTTTTGTTGAGGGCCAGTGTAAAAATCATGCCTGAATGATAATTTCTGCTTAGAATTTGGGCTGCTCTAAATATTAGTGGTACTTTGTGTTGGCTGATCTTGCCCTTTTCCGCTTTAGGATAACACTGACAAGAAATCATTGGCTTCCAAAGTAGCTGTTGGCACAGCTGGAACAGTTGCAGCTGCTGGTTTGACTGCTACAACTGCAGAAGTGAGTTTGGTGGTGATTAGTAGTATGGGTATGTGAAATTATGTACCAGTTCTCAGAAATACATTCTTATTTTCAGCCTAAAGAACATAAACAGGCATCTCCTGCCCCAGTTATTGTGGACAGCAAACCAGCAGAAAAGGTAAATAAAGGTTTACTAACCATGTATTCAACTGCAGCATTTTTGTTTTGTTCAAACACCATTTTAAACACAGCTAGCCAGCATGGATAATCTTGATATTCTTTAAAAAAATTATTTATTCATTCATTCATTCATTCATTCATTCATTCATTCATTCATTCATTCATTCGAATTTTATGCCGCCCTTCTCCTTAGACTCAGGGCTACTTACAACATGTTAGCAATAGCACTTTTTAACAGAGCCAGCCTATTGCCCCCACAATCCGGGTCCTCATTTTACCCACCTCGGAAGGATGGAAGGCTGAGTCAACCTTGAGCCGGTGATGAGATTTGACCCGCTGACCTTCAGATCTACAGTCAGCTTCAGTGGCCTGCAGTACAGCACTCTACCTGCTACGCCACCCCGGCTCATGCACAATCAGCTTTATTTTACACCGTAATTTCCCCTATGCTGATTTCTGAGAAAATAAAATATAGAGTTACATTGTACTATATGTAGAAATGTACCCTTGTAATATGTGCTACATGGAACACTTGAATAATCATGTGTGTATGTGGCACATATAATCCTTCTCTGACTGGAAGGCTGTGTTCCTCCTTTTGTCTTTTTAAGCTGCCTGATTCATGAATAGTTTTTTCCTCACTTTAAATCTCTACCTTTTTGCTTGCTTGCATTTGAGTAATTTTTCTGTTTGTCTTTAAATCTCTCAAGTCATTTTCACTCCTTAGGTGCTTTACTAAATTATCCACTTCCTTTTCTTTTTCCCAGTCATTTCTTCTAGGTGTGGTCTCTCTGAGTCAAGATTACTGATGTCAAGAATAATCACTAAGCCTGTATTATCTTCTTCTCTAGACATCTGTCTTCTTGTATTCGTAACACCACACCTTTTATATATTTTCAAATTCAACATTTGTTTCTTCCTCTTACCTCTTCTGCTTGACTTTCCTCCCTGCTTTCATTCCAATTTTCTTAAAAGTTTACTTTTTTTGTATGCTAAAAAACCTCCTTATCTCATCCTGTACCCCAACTGCCTTATTGATATAGCATTTATCTGCATTTTCATGTCTTATTTTCTACATTCTGCCAATTGTAAAACCTAGATATCTGGATTTCTAGCAGGCAAGTTATTTCTTTTTTCTTTTAGCAAGTTTCTACCATACAATATTGACAAAATGTGTTTCTCCAATGGTAAAATATTTCCTGGATTACATAAATTATAACTTTGGATACTAATATGTCACTGAAACATTTTAAAATTTGAATAATAAGTTAGATTTTACTGTATTTATTTTTTAAATATATGATTATAATAATTTTAAGGTGTGTCCTGCTATATATTATTTAAAATGTTTTCCTAGTCTGATTTAGATACTGCCTTAGATGATTTAATAGATACACTTGGAAGTCCTGAAGAAAATGAACCACCTGCTCCAATATATACTGGACCAGAAGTTTCGGTATGGATTTTTTTCTATAAGAACTTATGTATGAAATCTGCATTTTTATAATTACATTTTGTTAATGTGGATGCAAGTAAAATAATACGTTTTTTCAAGCTTTGTTTCCTCGTGTGACATCCTTGAATATTAGTGCATGTGCCTCTATTATGCATTTTTCAAGTTTTTAAACCACATTTAGTGCTGGATGGTTTTTTTCCTATTTCAATTATGGGAGGGATTCCCCTTTCATTTTTATTTAAATTGTGTTGCTAATCAGAATATTGTGATTGTGATATTTTGTTTCAATTTAGATGTTACCTCCAAATGAATTTAGGAGAGCTTGCTTCCATCTCTATCATAGAATCTGATTTAGATGAGACTAGACTAGAATATAGACTAGACTAGAATAGAATAGACTAGAATAGAATAGAATAGAATAGAATTTTATTGGTCAAGTGTGATTGGACACGCAAGGAATTTGTCTTGGTGCATGTGCTCTCAGTGTATATAAAAGAAAAAATAATTTTGTCAAGAATCATAAGGTGCCACACTTAATAATAGTCCATGTTCAAGTTACATATTAGGATACATATCAAGTTACAAGTTGTATATTAGGAACCAGTCAATGGGTCATTCTTTGTTAAGTGGACCAGGTGAAATTGAAGCCTTATTTGAAAAGAAACCATCACAAAAACGACATATATGATATAAAAAACGTGTTCTTTCTAATGAAATAAAAATGAAGATGACTGAAGGTGAGAAAACATAAAGCGATAGAAAAAACATGCTCTTTCTAATGAAATAAAAATGAAGGTGATTGAAGGTGATGAAACAGAGCTCTCCATTTTCTCACCATCAATCATCTTCATTTTTATTTCATTAGAAAGAACACATTTTTTTCCATTATATATGTTGTTTTTGTGATGGTTTCTTTTCAAATAAGGCTGAAAGAAATCAGTCAAGTGAACACCTGGTCCAGTTGAAAAAGAATGAACCCAATATAAATTGTAAGGATACAAGGAACATATTTATTTATTTATTGGACTTTTATTCCACCTCTCTCTGAGGACTTATTAGAGATAGCATTGCACTGTTGCGAAAAGATTATATTTTCTTTTAAATTTACATATTAGAAAACAGTCAGGTTGAATGATAGTCTATGCCAGTGATGGCGAACCTATGACACGGGTGCCACAGGTGGCATATGGAGCCATATCTGCTGGAACGCGAGCATTTGCCAATTTCAGCTCCAATGTCCAGGTGTGTGCTAGCCAGCTGATTTTTGGTTCTCACAGAGGCTCTGGGAGGGCGTTTTTAGCTTCCAGAGAGCCTCTGGTGGGAGGGTGTTTTTACCCTCCCCCAGCTCCAGGGAAACCTTTGGAGCCTAGCGAGGGCGAAACATGAGCCTACTGGGTCCACCAGAAGTTGGAAAACAGGCCATTTGGGCCTCCAGAGAGCTGGAGGGGGGAAAGCTTTTTTCACCCTCCCCAGGCATTGAATTATGGGTGTGGGCACTCACGAATGTGTGATAGCGCGCACATACATTGAATTAATATAACCCTCATCAATATATAACTGAGTAGGTTAAAGTTTTTTTTATTATTCGCATAGTCAGATAAGAAGGAGCTAATAGTTGGATCTCAAAATATAGAAGAAAAATAATCATTTTCTGCACTCTAAACAAGGGATTTTTATCCTGCAAACTGTAGTGAGTTTATTTCCATTTCCAATCATCCTAATTATTAAATTATCCTGATAATTGTCAACACCTGCCAGTTAGAATGTTATTTTAAAACCATCATGTTTTAGTGTTAGGTAAAACATGATCTAACTTGTCTTATTAACATGAATTGCGCTTCTCAATTGTTAGATAATTGAGATAAAATGAAATTTGTTCTGTACAATAGTGATATATTAAGAAAACAGAAAAGACATTTGCAGATGTAGACATCAGTTTGTATTGATTTTTCCTATGTAAAGGAAAATGACATTATGTGATGACATAAGCAGTCATTTTTAACAAATATTAGGGATAACTGTTTTACATGGATAATTAACTAGCATAAAATGAACTTAAAATTATATTTTTCTTAATAAATTGGAATCTAGTGGAAATATCTTTTATGTAACTATGAATTAATTGTTGAGCTCAAGAGTAAAATGTAACTTTTCCTTTGATATAGGATCCAATGTTGTCTTTAAACATAGAAGAATTGGGAAAAAGGGAGAGCACAATTCCTCCAGAATACAGGAAATTGTTGGAGGTATAAATGACTCTGAATTATATTCTAACCATTTCAGATAAGATAAACTGCTTAAAATATTATCACAAACATACTTTTCTTTTTCAGAGTAAAGGTGATGGTAAAATAGCTTCTCCATCAGTTGCAGTGGGAGAATCACAGGTATGGTTAATTTGTTCAGTACAAAATATGAAGATGGAAAATTAGTACTGATCTTTAAATAAAAAGTTATCCATGCTTGTTTCAAACACAAATCAAATAAATACATTTAGGCAGTTCTAATTGGTTATCTGGAGCACACAGTAATTGCAACATCTTAAATGTTTTGGGCGATCCTGAGAAAAGATCCTTCTGTTTTAGGATGTTGCAATTAGATGCAATAATTAGATAGTATTATCCACTATTGTTTGATTGTTAAACAAATTATTATATGGTATTATATATTATCAATTATATAGTATATTATTTTTGATAGTATTATATTTGTTGTAAGCTGGTTGCCAAGTGCCTGAATTGTGATCATGTGATCACTACGGGAGGTGATGAAATGGTCATTAATTGTGAATGCAGGTTATAAATCATTTTTTCCAAGGGCATTGTGAATTGTTGTTAAACAAATGGTCTTAAGTCAAGGACACTATATTTTATTTGAATCATGCCATTAAAAAACACTATTGATATTACATGCAAATGCAATCATTGAATAGTCAAGAACTGCTACAAAAGTGTGCTATTGCAAAACTAGATTGCTTTTTTTCCCTTTTGTCTTCAATTTTGATGTAACTGTTTCTATTAATAGAGACTGATGGGTGTTTCCCGATTAGAAATAGGCTAATTTGCTATGAAGTATTTGTATTAAGCTATATGGTGCCCATAACCTGTAAAGAGCTATTGGGCAACTAGTGTAAATCTAACCCAGTTTTTGTTTTCATTTAGCCCACAATGACAGACGATGACCTTGCAGATGCTCTGTCATCTGATTTCAGTTGCACTACTGTACCATCTGCTGGAGAAAAGGAAGTCAAGCCAAAAGAGGTACTGGTTTTACTGTCTTTTAAAGGAATATTGCCAAGCTTCAAATATCTGTTTAGAAAGCAAGATTTAATACATTACTTTAGCAATAGCATTACATTTAATTTAATCCATTGCTCTTAATACATCAATACACTCATTAATGCATTAATGTTGACTTAATACATTGCTTTTATAATTTATACCAATCAATTTTGTGTTTATATTTATTTATTATATATTTATCTATTTATGCTTTAAGCCTGCAGCAAAAGAGGAGCTTTTACAAGCCCATTCTACAACATCAGTCAGCAGTTCGGCTCCTCCCAAAGAGAAGAAACCAAAATTGGAAGAGGTAGATAGATATTACCATATTTAATGTTCTGATACTCAAAAATAGACATATAAAATTATTATGACTAAGGATTTTGGAAAGCTGCTACAAAAGTTAGGTAGCAAAAACTTTCTGAGCTTCTTTTTTCAGTCTTTATTATACATGTTCCAACTGTATCGTGAGAATTTGTATTGAATCATATTGATTGAACTCAATTTAAACTTCGTTTATTGGATGAGCCTTTCCAACAGAAGAAAACTTTTTCATCTTTGTTTCTTTTAAAATGCTTTTAAAATGTAGTGTTTCATCTTAGCGGGGTCCATCCACTGGAAGGCTTTAGATGGGAAAATGTCAGTAATCCATATCATATTATAAACTTTTGAACATTTTGAGATATATATATAGCTGTTGTTTAAAAGTGGTTGAGTTTTTAATGGAAAATACAGTTACATAAAATATATATACTTTAATAGCTGCAAGATTTCAAACACATCTAAGTTTGAATTTCAAATGTGAAATCAGGATGTGATTTCAGACTGCCAAAAGTATCAGTTGTTTCTACTGTGGCTATTGTGTTTTATTGGGCATGACTTCTTTAAATTTTTTCTACCTGTGTTACATGTTGTGTTATAATTATTCAAATTGTTTATTGATGTACAGGATCACAAACAATTTACAAAAACATATTAGGATGACAGTTATATTATCTAATATTGAATAATAATAAGTATAACACTTATCCTGGAAAGAACACATTTGGCACTTTATCTAGAAAATTACTCAATTTCTAGTCCCCCCCCCCGCCCTTTTTATTGAGCTAAACCGGGATTGATTTTCCCAAGACTTCTTATAATTGTTTCTTATATAGATCACTCTACTTTCCTGAGCTCACAATTGTTATACCGCAACTAAGTCTTCAACTACCTTTCAAGATTGATTGTGGATTTATTACTATTATGGTTGATGAACCTGCATTATTATCGATGACTTGAAATTCAGTACTAAATATAAAAATACAGATTATTGTCCTGAAATGGAAAACTGCATAATTTACATCCTACATTAAAATGTTTCAGCTATCAGGTCTAGATTATACTATAAAACAATTGCTGAAAAATCTGAATTGTCAATACAATATTAGGTCCAATAATTCCAGAATGTGTTCAAATATAAGGAACTGTCTGTATTGTGCTGTTTTTAATAATTGCACTTTGGTTTTGCAATTTAGGTGACAATTAGTGATAGCGCCCTGGATGCTCTTGTGGATACACTTGGTATGCCAGAACCTGAACCTGAAAAAGATATTAGTTCCATCATTGAAGTTGAAGAGGTATATCTGTGCTACAAACATTTTAGGAAACATTTTAGGCCAAAGTAGAGTCACTTTGATCTAGTGATTTAGAAACCAGAAGATTGAGAGTTCTGATCCTACCTTAGCCAAGAAAACCAACTAGGTGATGTTGGGCCAGACATTCATTCTCAGAATAATTCACCCCACATGTTTGTTACTGTAGGGAAAATGGGAGGAAACACAAAATATTGGGTATCGCTGCCTTGAGTTATTTATAAAGTATTAAAGGCAAGATTTTTTGTACAAAAAAGTTAATCAATCAACAAATATACAAATAATCAGAACAATATTGGCTTTTTTGTAAAAGAGTTGTACAGTCCTTCTAAATTTAGAATAAATACTATTGAATACATTAAGAGGTATTTGGGGGGAAATGTAATAAGATTAAGTTGCAACTGTGTGAGAATAAAGTGCTATTTAATTAAATACTATATGCTGAATAGTCATGAAGTACTTAAGTGTATATATTCATTGATATGATTGATATAGGTTTAGGCACTTTTAAATCTTATTGATTTTAGAGTATGTATTTAAGTTCCGAGGAATCATCCTTTATATTGATAAATTGTTTTCCTCTCCCCTTCTTTAGCCAAAGGCCATAGAAAGGAAAGAAAAGAAACCCGGTGAACGTGATGATACAATTCCTCCTGAATATAGATTAAAGCCAACCTTGGTAACTAATAGTCTCCAGCTTTCAGTGACATGCAATATATATATATATATTGTTAGTTTAGCAATTGCAGTGGGATATTAAATTATACAGTTATTTAGTTGATGTCTTACTGGTTTTACCTTAAGGCCACTTTTTCTAAATATTGCTATATTGTGTCCAGGTTAAGAGGGTTAATTGTAGTTTGAGCACTGGGATTCTTGACTTGGTTTCTCTTTCACCTGTCACTGCTTTGATATGCCATAAAAGCAAGAATAGGGAAATGCTTGTTTGATCCTTTTGCAACCATGTGATGAAAAGGGCACATTATAATTAATGACTCCATCCAGAATCTGGGTAGTGTTTTCTAGCAAGGGAGTGATGTGGTCTTTTAGCTTTTTGATTGTCTCTTTTGAATAGTATGTAGAAGCTGTTTATCTCTCTGTATCTATTGATGGCTGCGTTTTGGAATCTGGAGCTATATTATCAAACTTACCAATTGTCAAATATTAAATACTGGAAGCGAACAACAATTGGTATTAATTTTTGTAGGGATATACAAATACAGCACCTTTGGCTAAATGGATAGTATTGACATCTAAATATAACAGAACCAGTATCTTTAGAAATAATTATACTAGTTAGGAAGCAATGGTATATAATGTCTAAAAAGAAAGATCTGATGATTTTTCCCCCTGCTAAATTATCTTTATGGGGAAATCCAACATTAATTGGGAAAAAGGTGCCTATATTGAAAAATTGGATGAAAGTGATGATACTGACTTTGGCACAAGTGATAGATGATGAAGATGAATTTTTAACTTATTCTCTGCTAAGAACAAATGCCGTCTATCAGATACTACTCAGTGACAATATTTACTGGTACAACATTTTTAATAACATTGTACCAGTGGTATGTATATTCAGCATCTGAGACATCCGAGAAATTAGATCAACTAGTTTAGTATTTTATATAACAAAAAATAACATTTAGAATTTTATGAACTCCCTTAAGTCTGTGTAGAAAAAGATTGTCTATGACAGAATTTATAGGTTGTCCTTGACTTTCGACCATTCATTTAATGAACTATATAAACTGTACAGGCAACAAAACCTAAAATTTTCAGAGTGTAATATTTTCTTGAATTACATATGTAATATATGGAATTTGACAACTGGACAGCATGGCCAAAACCTAGTAATGACAATAGGCTTACTACATCAGCTGTACCTTGATCTGTTTCTTTCAGTATTTAACTGTGCATCTGAATTATTGTTATGATATAGAACTATTAAAGTGCTGAGAAATTGATAATTTTTTTCTAGTCTGAACTTATTTTGTATCTTCACTATTTTTATTTTGATTGAATACAAATTGCATTCTTAACAATAGTTCTTTTTTTAAATATTAGGACAAAGATGGAAAGCCACTGTTGCCAACACCCGAAGAGAAACCAAAGGTTATTTAACAATTTTTAAAATATTTATTTTCTATTACTTCTGTTGAAGAAATAGAATTATTATTCTATTATTCTTTTCCTTTCTATTACAATACCATGTTAGATCAAAACAAAGTTCTATTTGGTCTAGAGCTTTAAATCACAGGTTCCAATTCTGTACATGTAGGAAATCAAAAGTGTTCTTTCATTGTTGATTCCCAGCAACTGATACTTTAGGTGTGGACTTTTTCTCTGACAGTAATATACAAGAAATCCAAATAAATAGTCTTATTCTTATATCAATTTGTCTTCATACATTGGTTGCCGTTAGCACATTTGATGGCAATGATTTATATAATTTAAACACATGTAGTTGAAAAAATTACTTTCTTTTATCATTCAGAAATCTCCTCCTTATTACTTCAATAGATAAGACCAGAATTTAATACTGTGATGAGAAAAACTTTTTAATACTTAATTTTTCCTTATATGGATGATTTTATAAACTTTTATTATCTCCCACCAGTGGTTCACATTAAGTCTTTAAAAACTCAAAATATATCTTTCTTCTGCACTTCTTACACTAGTTTTCTGTCTCACAGTGCAGGTAAAATAATATTATTGCTCTAAAAATTTCAGATCTTTTGACTTACAGTATATTGTAATAGAGGCCTGTTTTGCATTATGAATAAAATCTCATGAATTGAATCAATATCTTAGAATATATGATTATTGTTTTAGAAATCTTATTGTTAGGTGTATAATATGCTATTGGTGTAGCATCGGTTGCATTAGAGCAGGCTAACTGGACCTTCAGAAGAAAAGGAAACTGCAAGATTCCCTTTTTTGCAAGCATTTTATTAATGCAGTGCTGTTCCTTAAACGGAGAAGAGTTCAGATTTCCATCTTTTGAACAGAAATGCATACATATTTCCAACCAAATATTCACCCTAAAATTATCATGTTCTTACCTCTGCTGAAGAATGGTAATTTAATATATGGTAGATCGATAAGTGTTTGTACTGTAAGAGCTGTTATAGCCCAGTGGTCGGAAAGCAGTATTGCAGGCTAACTCTGCCTACTGCCAGGAGTTTGATCCTGACCAACTCAAGGTTGACCCAGCCTTCCATTCTTCTTAGGTTGGTAAAATGAGAAGCCCAGATTGTTGAGGACTGTATGCTGACTCTTCAAACTGCTTAGAGAGTGCTGTAAAGCACTGTGAAATAAGTATATGTAAATCTAAGTGCCACTGCTATTGTCATTTTGTCTATTTTTTATTGCTTACTCTATTTTCCCTTTTTGTTTTACAGCCAATTAGTGACACGGAACTCATTGATGAATTTTCAAAAGATTTTGTCTGTCCTGCTTCCTCCACAGAAAAATCAAAACCAGCTGAACTTGCTGATACATCTAAGGTATGTTTCTTTTGCCCAAAATGCTATGGTTAAGTCCAAAATACTGTATTGAATTAGATTACTTTTTTTACTAATTGTGCCCCAATATGGTGAAAAGGGCATTGTTGTGTCCTGAGGACAATCAGGGTTTGTAACTACCCATAATTGGGGTGTGGAACGATACTGTAAGCTGATTGGTTAGTTGAGCTAGGTGGGGCTGGGTTACATGTATATAAGCAGTCAGTTAGACCAGCCCGTTGCTCTTTCTTCTGATGATGTCTGTTACCTGTTTTTAACTACAATAAAGAACTGACAACTGCTCCAGGCTGGGTTTTATCTGTATGCAGATTTAACAGGCATGTTCAAATATTGTCAGCTAAGAAGTGTTGACTGGTGGAGGAGATATTTTTGGAACATCATCCTTTGGAACATCACCCCCACTTTGTTTGGTTGTCTCTGCTGCCTTTTGTATACTTGATTATGTGCCTGTTCATGGATTAGAGCAGAGGTCCCCAAACTTGACAACTTTAAGACTTATGGACTTCAACTTCCAGAATTCCCCAGCCTGCTATGCTGGTTGGAGAATTCTGGGAGTTGAAGTCCAAAAGTCCTAAAGTTGCCAAGTTTGTAGACCTCTGGATTAGTCACTGTTTCCTGGTGATGTAGGTGATTGCTTAGAGTATGCCTGAAGGCCATGTTTTATTCTTTTTATTTCTTTTAAAAATATTGTATATCTTATTTATTTTATTTGTTTTTTGTAAGCCGCTTAGTATCGTGTAAAAGTGACATAAGCAGCAATATAAATGAAATAAACAAAGTCTTCAGCTAGGAAGCTATTTTAGAAATCTGAGAGTAGTATTTCTCAGCACATCAGTAGAATTTCAAATTGAGAAAGACTGCATTGGATAGAAGCAGATGAAAAATTGTGTAAATTCATCCATAATATACAGTAACTTCACCTTATATTCTGCCCTTATATAAATCATTATTTGTTAAGATTTAGGTAGCATGTTGAGAAATAGACATTTAGGTACAACATCTTTTCATTATGATCAAATAGACATATCTCTTAATCATTAACATTCATTCATCATTCCCTCCACCCACAAGAAACCTGTGGTAGAAGAGTCCCCCAAAACTGCCAAAGAAAAAGTAGCTGTGTCTCCTGGAGCTCTTCCTGTGCAACCTCTGGCTTCATCAGAAGTTTCAACAGTGAGTATCTTCTTAGAGACCACAAAAATGAAGTCACGTTTGAGAGGGAAATAGCTATGTGTGTATGTATGTGTGTGTGCACATGTGTGTATGTGTGTGTGCACCTGTGTGTGAGAGGGAGGAAGTGTTTATGTGTGGGTATGTATATGTTATCTAAAAACAAAACAAAAAGTTTTATTTGATTTTAATATCATGTAACAGAAGATGATTTCTTCCTTGAATATACTATAAAGATGAAATGTCCAGATGTTTTCTAAATCAAATATTTTAATTGTGCTCAGATTGACCAGAATCTCATTATATCTGTCTGTCAAACACATAAAGCCTCCTAATCTATGCGTGCAAAGATAAATCTTGTAATCAGCATCTGTTCCTGTCATCTTGCTTTAGAAGCCAGAGTCAACTAAGCCCCAGAACACATCTGCAGAGGAAGCTGTCTCAGCTTCAACTGTGCCTTCTGTGAAATCTTCAGCTCCTACAGTCACTTCTCCAGTGAGTAACCAGTTGATTTTATTGCAAAGTTGTGGTGGCCCAATCGTTAGACTCTGCCCACTTCCAGGAGTTTGATACTGACTGGTTCAGTCTTCCAATCTTCTGAGGTCAGTAATATGAGGATCAGATTGTTGGGGACAATATGATGACTCTGTAAACCACTCAGAGAGTGTTGTAAAGTAGAGGTCATCAATGCTTGGTCCATGGCCCGATACCAAATGGTATGCAAGGGTTGGAAGCTACATTTGTGCAAGTGGTATGTGCATGCAAAGCCATCTGTCCCCACTATCAGCATTTTTGACATTCTGCAGAGCTGAAAAGATTGGGAACCGCTGTTGTAAAGCACTATGGAGTAGTATATAAGTCTAAGTGCTATCCTTACCATCCTTATAAAACGTCCTTTAGCATCCTTATATACTTTCAGTATAGACCACCCTGAAGTAGCAATTCAATATAAAACAATTAATTCAATATAACAATATTTCCAAAATTTTTCAAAGAATCGACTTTAGTTACTACTTTAGCTATTTTTTATTCTATAGCTTTCTGTGCTAAGTAGCTGCTTCCATTTTTTTTGCAGTTATTTTGTTCCTATTTTAATCTTTAAAGAAAAAGTCCCAAATCTTCTATTCAGCAGAATAAGTCACCAGCTCAACTTGTATCCTCCAACTTGTCCCTCCAGCACAATTCTTACATTTCTTTCCAGGTGACTTCCAATCCAAAACTCCAATCAGTCCGTTCGTGGCTACTGCGTCTAGGACAGCTTTTAGCAAGCTGTTTCCGGTGCCACCAGTCGGGAGCTCTTTACTGGCTCCTGGGGGGGGGGGGGGTTGCCATCCCCTCCCAGATCGCCAATGGTGTCTCCCTTCTTCACCACCCCTCGAGGGTGGTTCTGACGGAGTTCTGGTCTAACAGGGTCCCCAGATGACATGGATATCGGGGTTCCCCAGCAGAGTGTGATGGATTCCATGTCTCACAGTGCTTGGCCATACCCTTCTCCATGCAATTTAACTTAAACTTTTGGCAAAGCAAAGTCTTTAAATTTATTTTAATTAATCTTGGGGTATAAATTTTGTTTATTCCTATTACTATTTTTTTTTTAGTCTAACCAATTCTACATTGCTGTACTATCATAATAGTAACAAATTTTCTCGACTGTAATTTCATGTTGAATTTGAGATCAGTGGTAAATTTCTAATTTTTCAATCAGTTTTTAAAAAATAAAATTGATTTTCCTTGTTATTTATAGAGCACACAAGCAACTAATGAAGCACTAGAAGCCTTATCTGGAAGCCTAGGAAAAAGTGAGCCTGCTCCAGAAGAAAAAAAACCTGCTGTGGATAAAGTGAAAGTAATAAAATATCTAATTTGCTGATTATAATGGAGGGTTTTTTTCTTATTTTCTGAAAGTACCAAAATAGTTTGCTATGAAGTATAATTTTTTTCTATAATGGCTAGCATTTAATTCTCAATTTATTGAAAGTATTTCTCCAGTAATGGAACAATACCATAAACAGTGGGCAAATTTCATATAATTCATAATTATATATGTTTGTGGCTTCATGCATTGTGGGAAGCCAACCATTCTGGTTTGTTAATTATGAGGAAGTCAATTATGACTTGTTCCACAAAGTGTGCTTAAGCAATTCGGAGCTTACCAGGCATCATTGCAGTCACCAACAGAGATATTCTAAAATAGTATTTTGAAAGCTGCATGAAAGAAAAAGAGCATGGGTGTTGCTGTGGAGTCAAGGAATATATCTCAAAATGGCTACTCAAAACCACTCAAAATTTGACTGTAAAGAATACAACTTCAGCAACCTAGTGATCAATGCATGGAATGCATTACCTGCCTCTGTAGTTTCTTCCCCAAACCCCCAAAATTTAACCTTAGGCTGTCTACAGTTGACCTCACCCCGTTCCTAAGAGATCTGCAAGGGATGTGCCTACTGTCCCTGTCCTATTGTCCAAATTTACCTATACCTACTTGCTTTTGTTTATGTTTATACCATACCTATTATCTTATACACATTTTGATAAACAAACAAACAAACAATAAATAAATAAATAAAATTGAATTCTTGTTCTCATACTTTGCATGTAGTAGGGAATTGACTGAAAGAATTTCTGTGATAGTCAACAATAGATTTAGTTATTGTTTTATAAGTACAATACAAAGCAATGGGACAATCTTAATGAATTCCACTGAAACTGTCTTGTTGTTGAAAGTTTATATTTCTTGTATTCTTGTTGTTCAGGAAAAATCAAAAAAAGAGAAACATGAGAAACTTGGGGAAAAGGAAGAAACAATCCCTCCTGATTACAGATTAACTGAAGTAAAGGTAATGGAGCTTATTTTTCTTGTATGTTTCACTTTTTTGTTGTTAAAATGTATCTTTTCTGCAGGATTGTAGCATAAAGTTCAGTACAGTGTTCCCTCACTTTTCGCGGGGGATGCGTTCCGAGACCGCCCGCGAAAGTCGAATTTCCACGAAGTAGAGATGCGGAAGTAAATACACTCTTTTTGGCTATGAACAGTATCACAAGCCTTCCCTTAACACTTTAAAACCCTAAATTGCGATTTCCCATTCCCTTAGCAACCATTTAAATTATTACTCACCATGTTTATTTATTAAAGTTTATTTTAAAAAATATTTATTAAAGGTGGACGAATGTTTGGCGATAACATATGACGTCATTGGGCAGAAAAAAATGTGGTATAGGGGGGGAAACCGCGAAGTATTTTTTAATTAATATTTTTGAAAAACCATGGTATAGACTTTTCGCGAAGTTCGAACCCGCGAAAATCGAGGGAACACTGTATAGCAAATCATGAATTAGCACTGTATAGCAAATTATGTATTTGTCTACCATAGACACAATATATAGAATATATTGATGGTTGTGTAAAGAGTTCAGCTAAATATACAAATTACTCTGAACCATTTTCTTCACGTTCTTCTTCTCATATGGCAATATACATGCTAGATCTGTGATGACAAGGTCCCAAACTTATTTTGGTTAATTTGGTCATTCTGTTCATTAATAATCAGACCAAATGTGTCCTGAAATTGGGGATGCCTGCAGGAGGGAGGGGGTCAAAAAGAGAGAGAAAAGAGTAGCCATGACAATATGAGAATAGCATTATCATTTTTTTTGTATTTTGTGAGGCTTCAATTTAGTGATTGTGGCTGCTCTCTTTGAGTTTTTTGAGCACCCCAATAACCCTCCCTGATGCCTTCTCGGGATCTTATTAGCAATATTTCTGTACTACACACATAATACTGTAAGTATTACAGCTCTGAGATATACACCCTGTATTACAAAAATCACAGATTGAATTCCTAAAAACTTCAGGTTTTATCTCACAAATGATGGGGCTTTAGAAATTGGCTTGCAGATGTAATATAAGAATGCAAAAATATAGGATTGCATCAACCTGAGACTTGCCCCAGAAGTGGGTATTGTCAGTGTTTGTTTAATGGCTCTTCAATCTTTCTCTTCTTCTCCCCCCCCCCCCCCCCGTCCCAAACCTTGGAGTTGCTTAGATTAGGCACTGGTGCGGGAGGTTACATATTAATTAAAATTATGGATCTGGAAAGTATTGGGTGGCTACTATGACAAAAGAAATGATTAACTAATTGGGACTAGAGCAGAGAGTTTGTTAAATTGCAAGAGGAAATAGAAAAAGCTAGCTTGTCTTGTCCTTTTAATTTAAAAAGGCAGCTCACAGCCCCCCTTTTATGTTATCCTAAATTAATAAACCTTAAAACTAAATAAAGTATTTCTAAAGTTCCAAAAGCAAAATTCATTGGGAAAAAATCCATGCATTGGAACTTGTAACAGCAAAATGCAGTTAAGAATCTTCCTTCTGCAATTATTCCTGATTTTTATATTGAATTTTGATTTGGTGAGTGCTGGAAGCTATATTGTTCACTTTAATCTAGGCAATAGCATTTAAAAATGCATGTGGATCCTTGTACAATATATCAATATCCTAAATTAGTATGAATTATGTAACTTTTTTTTTTTTTTTTTTTATAAATTTTTTTATTATTAAAATATAGACATATACATCGTTATGTACAACATATGATACAAGATACAATGCGGGGCATATCACATATAAAGGGAAAAAACAACAACAAAAAAAAACAAAAAACAAAAAACAAACAAACAAGCAAAAACAAAACTAATAACAATATCGGCGAATAAGCAGGGGAGTTGAATTGAAAGCGAAAATTAGATCTAGATATTTTTGCTCAGTTAATATATTTCAAATAGGTTATCATGAGTGTTAGAAGCCAGCGTTGCGTTTACATATATTGTTAGGATGTTCGCAAAAAATAATGATAGGTTTAGGTAGTTAAATATATATACAGTCTCATGTAATAATATTAGATAATGAAATACTTTATACCGGATTTGTAACAGTTCATGGTTTATTTTTATTTTTTTGGTTTTTAACCTTCTTAAAGCCTATTGGTCTCTCTGTTGCTTTCTAGCCATTTATAAAGAGGGTCCCAACAACTATTAAACGTATCTGATGGTTCGTTCCTGACTAATAGGGTCAGTTTCGACATTTCTGCGCAGTACATTATTTTCCTAAGTATTGCATCTTTTGAGGGAAGATCTTCATTTTTCCACCACTGCGCGTATGTAAGTCTTGCTGCAGTAGTTAAGTGGATGATAAGATGAGCTTGGGGTTTTGGCAGTTTTTGCCTAATTATACCTAGTAAAAAACATTCAGGGGTTTTGTCCAACGTCAAATTTAATATTTCTTCAATCCAATTTCCAATCATCACCCAATAGGTTTTGGCTTTACTACATTCCCACCATAGATGAAAGTAGGTACCCACTTCTTGTTGACATTTCCAGCAGATTGGTGAAAGTTTGTTGTTCACTTTGGTTAATTTAATTGGGGTAATATGCCAACGGTAAAACATTTTGACCAGGTTTTCTTTATAGGAGGTGGCAATGGTCAGTTTATAGTTCTTTGTCCAAAGTGTTTGCCATTCCTCCTCTTTTATCTCTTTTTTAAGGTCAAGGTGCCATTTCTTAACATTGGATTTTTGGTTGAAAGAGTCCAAGTCATTGTAATTTAAGTAGCCATAGAAGTTTTTAATTATCTTATCCTGTGGGCCTATGCATAGCTTATCTAACAAAGCATTTTTGGTAATCCCGGAATTTTTGGTGTCTTTGTTAAATTTGGTCTGAATCTGAAGGTATTCCCACCATTCCACTTTTTGGCCCAGATTTTCAAGTTCTAATCTTGTTTTAATTGTCCCATTTGTGTTTAAAATGTCTTTATATCTTAATATATTATTTCTCTTATGTAAATTAGGATGTACATAGGCTTCTAAAGGAGCATACCACATGGGAATTCCTTTGTATAATTTAGTTTTAGTTTTTTTCCAGGTGCCAATTAACGATTTTCTAATCAGGTGGTTGGAGAAGTATTTGTGGGTTGACGACTTTTCGTCCCAGAGATAGTAATGCCACCCTGCATGGAGGTCATGGCCTTCTAATTTAAGAAGTCTAGTGTTTAATAAACTCATCCAATCTCTTGTCCAGTCTAGCGATGCAGCAGTATAGTAGTTCTTCCAGTTTGGAAGAGCCAGACCGCCCTCTTCTTTTTTCCCTTGTAGGTATTTTAGTCGAATTCGGGGCCGTTTGTTTTGCCAGATAAAATTGTTGGTTATTTTAGTCAAATTGGTAAAAAAATCCTGTTTTACTTGTATGGGGATAGTTTGAAATAAAAACAATATTTTAGGCAGCGTGTTCATTTTAATGGCTGCGATTCTCCCAAGGAGAGATAGTTGTAAATTCCTCCATTTTGACAAGTCTTTATTTATCTTGTCCAGTAATATATCATAATTATTTGATTTCAAGCTTGACACTCTATTTGTCAAATTGATGCCAAGGTATTTGGTTTTTGTGACAATTTGAATATCCAACTTAGCAGATAAGATATCTTTTTGTGCTTGTTGCATGTTTTTTGTTAAAATTTGGGTTTTAGTTTTGTTTATTTTGAGGCCTGCCACTGTACCATATTCTTCCAGAACTTCTAATAATTTAGGACCTGATTTTAAAGGATCTTCTAAGATAAATACCAAATCGTCTGCGAAAGCTTGGAGCTTATAAATTTCTTTCTTACAGTTTAGACCCCGTATGTCTTCCTTGTCTCTAATTATTCTTGTTAGTACTTCAAGAGTTAAGATGAATAGTAAAGGGGACAATGGACAACCTTGTCTTGTGCCTTTGTGTAAAGAGATTTTAGATGATGCATCTCCGTTGAGGATTATATAGGCCGATTGGACAGAGTAGATAGCTTTTATTGCGTTAATAAATTTGGGGCCAAATTCCATATACTCAAGCTGTTTTATCATAAATTTCCAAGACACATTGTCGAAGGCCTTCTGGGCGTCGAGAAATACTAACGCCACTTGTTTCTCATTATGGGCTTCATAGTATTCGAGCGTGTCTAGTACTATTCTAATATTATTCTTTAGCTGTCTCCCGGGGAGAAAGCCGTTCTGATCTGGATGTATAAAATAATTTAAAAAACTTTTGATTCTATTCGCTAAGATAGAGGTGAATATCTTGTAATCGGCATTTAAGAGAGAGATCGGGCGATAATTAGCTATATCTGTATGGTCTGTATCTTTTTTTGGAATTAACGCTAGGTTTGCTTCTGTCCATGAATTTGGGATTTTGCCTCTATCTAGAGCTTCATTTAACGTCTCTAAAAAGGCTTTTTCCATTTCTTTAGGAAGGTCTTTATAAAGTTCTGTAGGGAGTCCATCCGGACCTGGTGCTTTGTTGTTTTTTTGATTTTTAATTACTTCCTTTAGTTCTGTTTCAGTAATCGGTTTATTGATTATATTAACCATTTCTTGGGGTACTTTAGGGAGTTTAGCCTGTTCTAGGGTTTCTTGAATTTTTGCGTCTTGGGTATTATTTTGTGTAGTTTCAGAATATTCATACAGTTTACTATAGAAATCGCTAGCAATCGTTTTTTTCCTTTCCAAGTCATGACATGGTTCCCCATTTTTGTTTTTTAAACAGTTTATCAATTTCTTTTCCTTTTGCTTCCTGAGCTTGTTAGCTAGCCATTTGCTAGGTTTGTTGGCATTCTCAAAATTGTATTGGTTAGTTCTTTTTATTTGTTGTGCCCAGTTTTGTTGGTCAATTAAGTTTAGTTGGTGTTTAATATGTAGCATACTTTGTTTGATTTCTTTTTTAGTGGGGAAGTTCTGAAGTTCTTCTTCTAAAGCCCTATACTCTTCTTCTAAATTAGCTAACTTCTGTTTTTTTTGTTTAAATTCTCTGGCCATGAATGATATAGCTATCCCTCTAATAACAGCTTTGGCAGTATCCCAAACATTTTGAAGGCTAGTGTCCTCTTTTGAATTTTCTTGGAAGAAATAGTTCATTTCAGTTTTAAGTTTTTGCTTAAAATCTTCCTGACTTAAAATAGATTTCTGGAGCGACCATCTACAACTCTGTTTATTCCCTTTCCAACAAATTTTGAGCGCACTATGATCTGAAATATAATTAGGTTCTATATCTATCGAGTGGATTTTGGTGTTGATTTCTATTGTCGTCCAGACCATATCCAATCTTGACCAAGATTGATGCCTATCAGAATAAAAGGTAAATTTTTTAAGTTTGGGATTTCTGTCCCTCCAGCTATCTTTCAATTTTAGTTCTTTAATTAGATCGAAAAAGGTTTTAGGTAGTATTCTTTTCTTTTGTTTAGTCTTTTTGTCATTCTTATAGTCCATTTCGTTGTTAGTTATGCCATTAAAGTCACCTAATAAGCAGATGTTCTCAGTGGAATGTTCTCTGATGATAGTTAATAGTTTTTTGTAAAAATTTTCTTGGCCTTCATTCGGGGCATAAATATTTATTAAAGTTATTTTGTCTTTTTCTATAGTAAGTTCTAGAATTAAAATTCTTCCTTCTCTATCTTTATATTTCAATTCAGCTTGAATATTAGGATTGATATAACATATTACACCTCTCTTTTTTTCCCCCGCAAGCGACGTAAACAGATTTCCAAGTTTATTTCTTTTAAGTAGGTGCTCAAATTTTTTTTTGATGTGCACTTCTTGCAATGCAATAATGTCGAAGTTTAATTTAGCTAAATTATTTAAAGTTTGGCTTCTTTTTTTTGGTGCATTTAGGCCATTTATGTTAATTGAGTAAAGTTCAATTCCTTTGTTTAATTTTTCTTGTGACAAGTTTAAGTTATCTGTACTTGGGTCTTGTTGCCCTAGTGCTTCTAGTTTCTTTTGGATATCCTGTATAGCCATTGTTGCCTAAAGTTAGTTTATCAGTAGCCTGAGTTCTTTCTAAACTTGTTGGGCTCTGTTCTATAGGTTGTACGCTAGTGGAAGGGAGAGTCATTGTTCCGGTATCGTCTTGGTTTTCAGGAGTTCGGTCGGTAGAGAAATTTTTGTCGAAAAATTCCTCAGCTTTTTCGACAGAGTCTATTTTTATTTTCCTATCTTGCCAGGTCACCAGCATACCCTCTGGGACCAGCCATCTGAAATTTATATTGTGTCTGGTCAGTTTCGCTGACAGAAAGGTGTATGGCCTACGAAGGTCTCTGACGTGTTTTGGGACCTGTTTTAATATTACCAATTGTCTCCCTTTATGTTCTATAGGGTCTTCCCGGGCTCTGTGAAGGATTTCGTCCCTGACTGATTTTTTGATAAATTTGATGTGGACTTCTTTGGGGAGGTTGTGGCGTCTAGCGTAATTGGTGTTTATGCGATAGGCTTCATCAATTTCGTTTAGCATTGTATCCTTTTCAATGCCCAGAGCCTTTGAAAGGATATCCGCCATAACATCTGGTAGATCTTCACTTTTTTCCTCCCTAAGATTTTGAAATCTGAGATATTGGTTAGCTTTTTCGCTCTCTAATTGAATTACAGTGTTCTCTAAATCTTTGTTGGCGTGGATTAATTTATCTGTCAGGTCTTCCATTTGTTTGTGCTCTTGGTCAATTTTGTCTTCTAAGACCTGTATCCTCTGTTCTTGTTTAGTCATTTGTTGTTGAAAAGCCTCGTGCTTTTTGTCCATGTTCTGCATCCACTCTTTTAATTCGGATGTGTCACTCCTCACCTCACCTAGTTCTTTTTTAATATCCTGATGATTTTTCAACATTAGCTCCTGCATTTGAAGCAGTGTAGCTTGGAGATCTTTATAAGAATTGGACCTCTCTCTAGGTATCATATCGTCGAGAGATCTCTGGGTAGAGGGGCTTGGAATAGCAGATGTAGAGTGGGTGATTGATTTTTTCCCTGATCCTAGCCTAGACAAATTAGAAAGGCTTGTCATTTTTATAGCTGACCACCAATTTGCCCACTGGTGAAGTTGTTTGATGGTCTGATCCAGAATTTGGTATCAATAAAGTAAAACAGTATATTTTAAGTAATGTGTAGTTAGAATATCAATTCCTGTTGGACTCAGTATTAAACCTTAGAAGTTTAAAAATATTTCTTCCCTCTAGAGATTGTAAATACGTAAGGGAAGATAGAAGAAATGAGTTCGAACAGGTGAATTATGTAACTTGATTGCATGTTGACATTTCTCAAAATTTCAAAGCCGGTGAAAAGATATACTATATTTTTTTGGAGTATAAGATGCACCTTTTTCTTCCCTAAAAGAGGCTGGTAAATTGGGTGCTTCTTATACTCTGAATGTAGCTTCCCCCCCCCCCAGCCCTAACTAGCTTCTAACGATTTTCCCAGCTCTTACCTTGCAGGGTTTTTTTCATTGCTCTAACTTGCTCCAAATAAGTTTCTTTCCAGCCCTAACCAGGTGCTAATAATGTTCTCAGCTCTTACTGGCTTGCAAACTCTTTCATTGTTACTCTCTGCGAATGATGTTTTCCAAATCCTTTCTTTGTAGGGTTTGTTTTTTTCATTGCTTTATTTGTTCCGAATGTTTCTTTCCAGCCCTAACCAGGTACTAACAATGTTCCCAGCTCTTACTGGCTTGCAAGCTCTTTAATTGTTACTCTCTGCAAAGAATGTTTTCCAAGTCCTAAGTCTTTGCAGGATTTTTTCCATTGCTCTACTTGCTCCGAATATTTCTTTCCAGGTATTAATGATGTTCCCAGCTCTTACTGGCTTCCATTGTTACTCTCTTTTTTAATGCCCTTAACTAGGGGATAAAATAATGTGCTGAAGCTGACCAGACTAAGGACACTTGCCAGATTAATACCTGGTAAACAGATTCTTTTCTCTATTTTCCTCCCAAAAAACTAAGGTGCGTCTTATACTCTGAAAAATATGGTATCTTCCAGTTCATCTTTCAGCAAGGGCAACACTATCTTTTCCACAAACATATTTGAGGAAGGAGTAGAAGCTAATTAAAAGATGCAATTAATAAAAGCAGCTGCAGGCTTTATTATGGTCACTCTGTAAACATATATACTTGATATTATGAGATGGTTGATGTCCTAAATTTGGGACAGAATTATATGTAACATTAGACTAATTGCCATAGCGCAGTAATTGCTATACTCCCTTTTTTTTCCTCCACAGGATAAAGATGGGAAGCCACTTTTGCCAAAACCTGAAGAAAAGCCTCAGGTGGGTGCACTGATTGGTCGGGGACCTTCCATGTATATTTTTCCTAGTTTAGAGATAAGTACATTGAAAGCTTTTCTTATGACTTAATATCTTCCAATTGGACACTTATTTAGCTGAGTATTAATTCTGTCATAATTAAGAGTTCTAAACGGAGTGTTCTGTATTCAGTCACCCTATGAAGGAAAGAAGGGACATTTAGACATGTATTAAAACATTTTTAATAATTTGTTCTGATTTCTAGCCCCTGAGTGAAAGTGAACTTCTTGATGCTTTGTCTGAAGGCTTTTCTTGTTCTGCACCAGCATCAAAAACAGAAACTCCTGCGGTAAGGAATGGTTGAGTCTGAGAGAGAGAGGTTTTTGACTCTCAGGTGAAATTATATATATACTCTAGATATTTTTTTAAATATTCTATTAATTGTAGTAGAACTGTATACTTTATACTGTTGAATTGCAGTCAATATTATTTCAAGTATAGAACACCGAGATCAGTACAATAATGAATTTATAGGGTCATTTTTACATCCCTTCAATAAATTTGGATACATATTTTGCATTTTTTTTCATAGTTGAGACATCCCAAATTCATCTTTTAACTGACATTTTCAGAACATTTCTGGATAAGCCAGATTTTTTTCATACAAGGGAAAGTTTTGTTTTTATTAGCAGGCTAGGAAATATTAAATTTTGGTTGACAGCAGGTTTCTTTTCCAAAATCTGATTTGAAAGAAATAGGCAGATACGTAATTTTCAGGGGTCAGTTTAAAATGCTATTTATTTAACTGAAAGTTATCTGAGAGCTCAAAATTATGATTCTACAAAAGGAAATATTGGAAAAATTACAGACTCTTGATAAATGCTGTATAATGCCCTAGTTTCCTTGCCTTTCAACCTAGGATTCACAGCTAAATCCAGATGTGAATATTTCATATCCATTAATGTGTTCATGAGACGCATTTATGAATATATACACTGCCCAGAAATCTTGCTCAGAAAAGGGCAAAATTATATCAATGAATGTTATAGTAATTTCTTGCCTTTGTAAGACCACCTATTACGTAGACATACAAAACATCTTTCAAAACAAATTTCACTTGTCCACCTACCTCTTCTAACTTAAAGCAGTAGTAGGAAAAAAGGGAGATGAGATGAACAAAGAGAGTTGTTGCACTGGAAAGACAAAACAAGGGAGGAACAAAATAAGTGGAGATGAGGATGCAAAATAAATGAGAGAATCCCCACTGAAGCTTTATTTAAAAAGGTTTAAAAATCACCATTGAGCAGCAAGCAGGCGCTTAGCCCATCCCAAGTTCTTTGGCGGATCTAATTTAAGTATTTGTGTATCAGTCATTACTGCCATTTGAGAAGTGCAGAGCAAATTCTCTACTGCTTTCGTAATAAATTTTAATTTTATGCATTATAGAAGAGGGGAGATGACTTACTTCTTTGCATTGCTTCTTCCTCTTCATGCAGGGTTCTTGATTAGTTGAAGCTAAGAATGTGGCACTTCTTAGTGCTTTTAACAGTGCATGCTCTTTTTAAATACCATCTCTCCCTCCCCTTTCAGGAGTAATTACTGGAGGAAGAACGTGTTGCATTGTCTGTAAATCCTTTAGTTTTAGAAAGCATTTAGGGGGCATCAAGGGACAGGTCAGAAACCACTTTTCTTTGCATCACTTTTGCATATATTGACGAATCCTTTTCTTTCCTTGTAGAAATCTACAGGTCCTAGCAAGCCTGCTGTTCCTACAGAAGAGGTGATTTCTTCTGCTGCTGCTCCCGCTGTACAATTGTCTGCTCCAAAAGAAGCAGCCATTCCAGTAAGCAGAACAATACTTCCTGATAACTGTACTGATGGCCAAAATGTCAGACGTTAGCAACTTTCAGCAACCTATCAATATTCTGATATATTGCCATTGCAGTTCAGTTTCATTAGCCCATTTGATGTTTTAGGAATGTTGATGATTCAAGTTCAAGTCCAGGATCTTGAAGTTTGGAAGAAATTGTAAATTATTTAAAGACATATACATGTAGGCATTTGCTTTTTTAAAAAAATACAGATAGTTATTTGCTGGAGGAATCTAGTAGTGTTCATTGTAGTAGTCCATTATGAGCACTGTTTGAGTTAAATCTGATTTACAACTGTTTTTTAAAAGAGTGTTTGAAATATTGGAAGCTGATATAATAATAATAATAATAATAATAATAATAATAATAATAATAATAATAATAATAATAATTTATTAGATTTATATGCCGCAGATTCGGGGCGGCTCACAACAATAATAATAACAATGTGCAATTTAACAAACCTAATATTTAAAAGAAAGTATTTAAAAACCCATCATTTAAAAACCATACATCACAAGCATACCATACATAAAACTATATAAGCCTGGGGGAGATGTCTCAATTCCCCCATGCCTGATGATATAGGTGGGTCTTAAGCAATTTACAAAAAACAAGGAGGGTGGGGGCAGTTCTGATCTCTGGGGGGAGTTGATTCCAGAGGGCCGGGCCACCACAGAGAAGGCTCTTCCCCTGGGGCCCACCAGATGACATTGTTTAGTCGATGGGACCTGGAGAAGGCCAACTCTGTAGGACCTTATCGGCCACTGGGATTCGTGCAGCAGAAGACGGTCGCAGAGGTGATTTCCCTTGCTTTGTAGTCAGAGATACAGAAATAAAATGATGACTGTAGTCTTCCCTGCAGCCTTTCAAAGCTCTTTCACTGGGCTCTACATAATCTCTATCACCTCGGACATTTGTGATTGTGTGCATATATGTGTTTTGTTCTTCTTAAATCTGCCAGGGTAGGAAAGAACTTGATGCTGCTGCGGACCTTCTTGCAGACTCACTGGGACAAAGAGAGCCTGACCCAGATGAAAACAAACCAGTTTTGGATAAAATAAAGGTGAGAAAAGAACAGACCCTTCTCCCCAAACTGTGATTTAGTACTGTACTTGTTTTCCAGAGTTGCAAAGAAAACTAGTTGTCCTGAGCTAAGTAGTTGGCAGAAGTATAGATTGACTGAGCCAGGGAAATTTGCTGAGAAAAGAGGTATTTTCTGTGTCAGCTCTATAAAGTCACTGTTTGTTTCACTGCCTACTTTATTGCTTATTCCTGCTAGATAATTCTTTGCTCCTTTTGTTTGCCTTTTTAAATACGGAAAGTAAAAATAAAATTTTAATTTTATCTCTGTAGTCTTTGTTTATATACAATATGTTTGGATTGCAAAATTATATCTGTTCAAGAAAAATGTTAGTTAACTACAAATTTGTTTATGTATGTGTTAATTTTTACAAAAGACTTTGCACCAAAGAACTGAAAATTCAGAGGCTTGACTTTAAAATATTTTAAAATGTCTTAAAATGTCTGGTATTTGGCCATTGAGCAAATGAGACATCTTTTAGATCTGGCCACGAAGGATATGAATGGTTTTTTTAAAGGGGTTTTAAATTGTTCTTCTAATCTGTCTTTTTAGTTGTTCTTGTTGTAAGCCACCCAGTTGGGTGGCATATAAATTAGATTAAATACATACATACATACATACATACATGTACGTACGTACGTACATATTTCTTGAACTAATTTACAAAAGAATATATGTTGCTTTGCATTTAGATGGCATTGTTTAAAACATGTCATATACTTGAACCTGCAATGTTTTGTGGCACTTTTTGTAAAGTTTACATGATCTCAGTTTTTAAACATTTACGTTCTTCTGAAAAGATTACCAAGTGTACTTCTGAGATATAGAAGAGGCTGTCATCTATAAATCATGGTTGGGATTCAATAGACTCCTCTAAAAATATTAGTGCATTTTTTTAAAAAAAAGCTCCACTTTTTGCAGGAAAAAGCCAAAGCTGAACATAGAGACAAACTTGGGGAAAGAGATGATACAATCCCTCCTGAATATAGACATCTTCTGGACTCAGATGAAAAGGTAAATAGATACTTTTAAAGTCCAACTTACAACGTAACTTTAAAAAAAAAGAAATACAGTATATGTAGTGAAGCAGAATTAGACTGTCAAATAACATTGATTAAAAAACAAATGCAGGATGCCCCTGGTCTTTAAGTGTACATTACCTCATAAATAACAATATTGCACAGCCTAGGGTCTTCTAAATGTGTTGAAATTGAACATCCTTCGGTATTAGTTAGGATGGATTCTGTTAATCAAGAATCATGGGAGTTGTCTTAGAGTCAAAGTTAGGGAAGGATGCTTTAGAGCAGTGTTTCCCAACCTTGGCAACTTGGAGATATCTGGACTTCAACTCCCAGAATTCCCCAGCCAGCAATTGCTGGCTGGGGAATTCTGGAAATTGAAGTCCAAATATCTTCAAGTTGCCAAGGTTGGGAAACACTGCTTTAGAGCAACTATGGTAGATCGCATGACATTGAGAAGGAAAGCATCCTGCTCCCTTCATATTTTTTGAAACTGTTTTACATACATGCAAACATAGGACTAGAAAAAACATTGTGGGTCGTCTAGTCCAGCACTTTGCCCAAGACAGGAATCCGTATACCATTCTGGACAAATGATTGTCCAATCTTTTCTTGAAAATCTCCTGTTATGGAACATCCATCTTTCCATTTTGTACTGGAGGTACAATTTTCCACAAATAAAATAAAACCTAGTTTCCTCATGTAGAATGCTACTTTTGAAGGACGTGAAGGTAGTCTTGAACAAACAGAATTAGGAAAAGTTGAACAATCTAACAAGCATTCTAGATTATTTTAAAAAGATGACTAGATTAGACTTCAATAGGTTGGTGAATGAAACTGATATCTCATTATGTTTATCTTTGTCAAAGGGTAAGCCTACAAAGCCAAAAGATAATGATGGTGAGAAACCCAAAGAAAAAACAGTAAGGAATTATTACTTTCCATTCTATGCCGTGCTTGCTTGTCGGTAGATTGGCTTAGTTTATTGGAATATGAAAATGATACCAAAATGGTGGATATAAATCCCTTAAGGTAACGTTAATGTAGCATGAATTTTAATACTGTTCAAATGAAAAGGTGTCTTGATTACTTTGTGTAAGATAAATGAGAAATAAGATAACTTTCAACTGTAATAATATTGGAAAGAACAATAATTCTTATTTTATTTATTTAAATGTCCACACTATCCAGGCCTGAATGATAAGTATTAAGAATTAGAGAAAATATTTGTAAGGAATATAAGAATATGTATCTTTGCATGAAAATATATGTATATTTCTACTCTAGAAACTTCTGATAAGTGGGGCAGCAAAAGCCCTATATATTGTATGTTTCATGTCTGTTTGCATTTTGTCTTGTTTTATAATAAAAAATTCCACACTATCCATTTCACCTAGGTGGCCCTGGGTGGTTTAACTCAAGAAACTTTAGGTCAAGAAACTGATCAATTTTTTTGAAAAAATGCAAGCTTCTATGACACATAATGAATTAGAAACCAAATAGAGTTGAGCTCTGATGATAATGGAGTAGCTTTATTACTTCTGTTGCTGCAGCTTGGTGGGCTTTTGTTCCCAGCTTTTTGTCTGCTGTTTCATATCAATTAATCCCATGTACAGTGAAAAATCTTGGGGAGTAAGACCCAGTGGTTGAGCATTAAAGAGAAGGCTGGTTTTAATTTTAATAACAAAAACTTGCGGCACTTGAAAACATTTCTGCATTTTGGAAGTTCTTGTTTCATTAGCTCTGTATCTTTTGTACCAAATACAGTGATACCTTGTCTTACAAACTTAATTGGTTCTGGGACGAGGTTCTTAAGGTGAAAAGTTTGTAAGACGAAACAATGTTTCACATAGGAATCTATGGAAAAGCGATTAATGTGTGCAAGCCCAAAATTCACCCCTTTTGCCATCCGAAGCACCTGTTTTTGTGCTGCTGGGATTCTCCTGAGGCTCCCCTCCATGGGAAAACCCACTTCCGGACTTCTGTGTTTTTGCGATGCTGCAGGGGAATCCCAGCAGGGGAATCCAAGCATCGCAAAAACGAGCGCTTCACTGGCAACTGAAGTCCGGAGGTGGGGTTTCCCAGAAAAGGGAGCATCAGTGAAATAGCAGCATCGCAAAAACACCGAAGTCCTCAAAACCCCACTTCCGGACCTCTGTGTTTTTGCGATGCTGCGATTTCACTGAGGCTCCCTCGCTGGGAAACCCCACTTCCGTTGCCAGCGAAGCGCCCATTTTTACACTGCTGGGATTCCCCTGCTGGGATTCCCCTGCAGCATCACGAAAACATGGAAGTACAGAGGTGGGGTTTCCCATGGAGGAGAACCTCAGGGGAATCCCAGGAGCAAAAACGGGTGCTTCGCTGGCAATGGAAGTCCAGAGGCGGGGCATCCCAGTGGCGTCGGTGGGTTTGTAAGGTGAAAATAGTTTGTAAGAAGAGGCAAAAAAATCTTAAACCCCGGGTTTGTATCTCGAAAAGTTTGTATGACGAGGCGTTTGTAAGATGAGGTATCACTGTATGTTTGAAACTTACAAATGGATGTTTGATAACTAAATTTCTGGTTTTGATTTAGATATTTTTATCTTGGAGAAATATTTATTTTGAAGTTCTTTTAAAATGGTAACTATTCTTATTTCAGAAGCCAGACAGTGACTCAGCAGCCATTGATGCTCTCTCTGGGGATTTTGACCATTGTGGTAA
The DNA here is from genome assembly GCF_031021105.1 of Erythrolamprus reginae. Taxonomy (NCBI): domain Eukaryota; kingdom Metazoa; phylum Chordata; class Lepidosauria; order Squamata; family Dipsadidae; genus Erythrolamprus; species Erythrolamprus reginae. Next base: position 303,763,892 of record NC_091951.1, on the reverse strand, counting down.
ATCTGCTGTTTCACAGTCACCTTCAACAAAGGTAGGCCTCTTTTTTAGCAAGATCAGGTATCCTTTAACTCGGACTCAACATCCTGCCACATTAAGAGAGCAAAAATAACAAAAGGTAGTTTGCAAAATGATCTTGCATCTCTTAATAAACAGCAAGTAAATTCTGCTGTTGAGTAAAATTTGATTTGTTATGTAGTTCTGAATTAATATTTTTTAAGTGATTTTAAAGAATCCACATTGCATATCAGATATTAATACAATCGAAGGAGTCCAGAAATACTTCACAAGAGTCCTTCACTCCTCCTCACGTAACAAATTACCCTACTCCTCCAGACTTCAAATACTAAATTTAGAAAATTTACAACTACGTGGTCTCTGAACTGATTTAACTGTTGTTCATAAAATCATTCATAATAATGTACTCCCTGTCAGTGACTACTTCACCTTTAACAACAACACAAGAGCACGTAATACAGTAGATACAAACTGAATGTAAATCGCTCCAAACTTGACTGCAGAAAATACGATTTCAGCAATAGAGTGGTCACTGCCTGGAACTCATTACCTGACTCTGTTGCTGCTTTCCCCCAACCCCAAAATCTTCAACCCTACATTATCAACAATTGACCTTTCCCCTTTTCTAAGAGGTCTGTAAGGGGTGTGCATAAGTGCACTTTTGTGCCTAATGTCCCTGTCCTACTGTCTTATTATCCTATTACTACGTTCTACTTATGTTATGTTAATATGTACTATAATACTATACTTGTTTGACAAATAAATAAAATAAATAAAGACGTATATCATACAATATTCTATTTGTTGAATGTAAGCTGCATTTAAGAAAGAATCCAATTTGAAAAGTGAAGGATGATCCAAATCAGAGTTATAGTGAGTTGCAGAGGTGGGCTACTAAGGTAGAATAGTGGCCTGTGCTCATCCCCGTGGCTCTGAGTACTAGCAGAATCCAGCACAATTATGCTACTGCACTTGGTGCACTAGCGCGAAATTTTGCTATCTGCCCAGGTGCAGTAGCATAAATCCACTGGACTCTGCTAGCACTCAGAGAAACAGGGGCGATTACACGTCATCATTCCACCTTAGCAGCCCACTTCTGCTGAGTTGTACTATTTTTATCTTGCCCTTACTATATTTGTGGCAAGCAAACAGTACTTCTGCCTTTTATTTTCTCTCCAACACCTCGAGTTTGGTTGGGCTGAAAAACAGAGACTAGTCCAAAGTTACCCAACCAGCTTTCATGCTTAAGGAAGCACTAGAATTCTTGTCTCCTGGTTTCTAGGCCTGCACCTTCACCACTACACCCATATGGTGTAAATGTATATGATGGATCGTTATTCTACTATGCATGAAAATTCATATTGGTGTGTCAGAAGAAATCCAACATCTTTGGTTCAACAATCTTTATTTAGACCTTCATAATGTCTAAGTTTGAGTTTCAAAGATTCTTCAATAAGGAAATAGACCAAGAAAAATACATAGAAAAAAAATCAAAACAATCTGTTCTTACTCATATAAAAAAACACACTGTAAGAATTTTTGAAACTTGATAGCTTATTCTCTTCTGTATCAGTTGGCGTTCTGGCTTTTTATAATGGATACTTTGTGAAATGAATTTGTTTTTTAAAAAATCATGTTTTCTGTTTCTCTTGCGATTATCCAATGAACATTTAATAGAAAAATAATTTATAAATAGATGTTTTCTCAGTTTAATGCCACTCCTCTAAATAAGTAAAACATCCCCATGTATGCTTTATACTAGAGCGCCATCTACCTGTTTTTAGAATATGCATTCCCCCCATCTTTTTAATTTTTCTTGCATAATTTTATTTCCATGAGAATTTGAAGACTGGATTTATTTAAATATTCTTTTAAAAGACGGAATTCATGCTTTACCATCTCACACAATTATTTGCATATAGATTTACCAAAACTTCTTCCTTTGGTAGGCTTGGTTTAATTTTTAAGCAACCTGATTTTTAAGTAATTAAAAATTCTACCAAATATAAAAATATAGCTGAGGTTAATCACCCATTGGCTTCTAAAGCTAGGAATACACCTATTAAATAATTGTTCTTTAAGAATGGCATTTGATTTCTAGTCTTTGCAAGAACATACATCAATTAACTCAAATAATGAAGCAAAGAATTGGTTGTTTTAAATGCTAATTCGGGTTTAAGAGTCAAATGGAATGAAGGAACAAGTATTAAACGCCTTGCTTTTATTTCTTAGTTGTAAATCTGAGTTTTATTCATTCTCAAGAATGTCTCCAGCATTTAGGCAAATGCTGCCTAAATTATCCAAAGAAAGTCTTCACTCATCAAAAATAAAAGCTGTTTTGAATGTGTCTAATAAATAAAAGCTAATAAAGCTTTTCTCCCAATAAAATTGTGCTAAGTATAGGCTTCTTTTTTTTATTTGCCTCTGTAGGACAATTCAAATAGGGCAGAATTTTCCCATGTGCATGTTTATGTCCTCAATAAAATACAGGACTTTATTCTTACATCATAAATAAAAAATATGCATAAACCTGCATGTTTATACATTAAACTTTAGAAAACTTACATCTCCCACAGGAGAGAAAAAACAGAACCAAAAAAGGGGATGCCTGGCAGGAGATCTATTTTCTCACAATCAAGTGTTCCCTTAATTAAAGTCTCAGTAGCTGCATTATATAAAAACATAATGCCTCTTAAACTTATATTATGGAACTATACAGTGTTCTACCTTTAACAACTAGTTCTAGCTTCTCCTTTGTTATTCCGAACCTTTGGGTGAGATCTCCATCATATGAATTTCAGTTTTTCTGTGTAGGTAATGCTTGACTTAACAATCATCCATTTAATGATGGTTAAAATAGGCAAGTGATTGTTGACCTATCTTCAAAATTAGGACCACTACATTGCCACCATAATGATGTGATTAAAATTCAGGCATTTGCCAAACCAGATTACATTTACCACCGATAGCAGCACCCTATGGTTACCTAATCATGATTAATGATCTTCCCAACTGGCTTTTAACAAGAAATGTTAATTGAAGGAATCTGGATCCGCATAAATGTGATTTGCTTCAGGATCATTTCTGGCCCAACTGTCATCATATGTCAAGGACCAACCTGTATGTATCTCATGCAACTACACTATTTCTTTAAACATGACCAAGCATTTTTCTCTGTTGGGCATAGGAGGAGAAATCAAAAGGTGCTGTCTCATCAAAACCTAGGAAGGAGGAAAAGAAATCCAAAACACCGAAGAAGGTAAAAGATTGTTTATGGTAACAATTCTGCCTAGTGAGATTTGTTCCACTTTTGTCTCTTGCATGAGCTGGAGAATTTCTGAAGCATCTTATGTGCAATTTTTATGTTTATTCTCTTATCGTCTATTGTTCTTTAGAAAGCCTTTTAAAAATCTCATTTCATTACTATCACCTACTACTAGAATTCATGAACCTGTTGTCGTGCTCTGGTTGAGCAAGGCGAAACTTTGGGGATACAAAGAGTGACTATAATCAATTGAAACTATACCCTGGTCTGAGAACATTATTTCTAAATTTCACGCAGAAGCTAATGATCCTCTTGAGATTTTATGAACCTGCGTACATTGTTTGCTTAAATTCGTAGGCATATTTAATAATAGCTCCTACCTTAGTTTCTTAAACATGTAAATGATAACCTTTTTGCTGTTTTAGATGTGTGTATTGAGGCTGGTAGGGATCAAATCTGGAGTGACTTAGATTGGAGTGTTGCCTTGGCTAACAACCACTGGAATTGCTAGTCACTAAGTGATGTGGTCATGAATCATGCTTAATGACCATATCACTTAGCAATAAAAAATTCATCCCAATGGTTATTAAGTCAAGGATATTCTATGTGGCAAAAAAAATGCATATATCATTCGGTGCTACTGCTCTGATCAAATGTTGAATCTCTAGATACATGAAAGTACCAATTAATTTTAAATGGGATGCATTTAAGGTTTCAGCTTTTTATCCCAGTCTGTTTTCTTTATAATTTTGTGTATTTAAAATTAACCCCCCCCCCAAGTCTTTATTATTATTATAATGACCATTATTATTATTGTAATGACCTGGCTAACACATCATATGGTTTGACAGAACTTCACTGAACATGCTAAGCCAAAACCAGCCCCCCAAGACATAATTCATAACAGAATATATGAATTCAGTGTTTACTACATGGATGCAATAACTAATGTCATGATTCTTTTTTTCTCTCTCTGTTAAGGCAAAGGAGCAATCTTCTACTGCAAAATCTGAAAAACAAAAAAAAAGTTAGATGTAACCAGGTAAGGCAGTCCTAAGTTGTCTATCATATATAACATGCATGTGATTCAGAATGAATTAACATTTAGAAAATCTGTAGTTATAAATCCTGATATCAGGATAGGTTTTTCACAATTTCAGAGATTAGTTTGATTCATAGCACCCATTCTGATGTCCTAAAAAGTCTCTTCTGACATGGAGCCTTCTTTGTAAGATGTCCTCTTACATCTTTCCCACTAGGGATCCTTTGCTGCACACTTGAAATAACAGATGGATAATCTACACGATGCATCAGTCCCTTTTTGCAGTCCCTGGGGGCCTCTCCTGAAAATATCAGCACCAAAATACAGAGGCATATTTTTTCTTTTTTCTTACAAATACGTAAAGTCAGATCATTCATAAAAGAAATAAACTGGCTCTCTCTGGTGATAATAGATCACTGCCATAATCCTTGAAGTTGGAATAAATCATTTTAAAAACCATATTCTCCCTGTGACTGTTGTTGGCTGACCCTGAGCTATTTTTTTTTCTACAGACCTCTAGTTAATTTTGAAGCACACTACAAAAGATAAGTTCAGAACTACAGTAAAACTTATTCCCAGCCACTTGGGAAGAATGAAAGACAGAGTGTGCTCACTGTCACCATCCAGCCTTTGCCTATATCCCATCTGGCTTATTTTTTAAAAATCACCTTTGATTTTTAATTTTTTTTTTAAAAAAAGCCTGCTAACCTTTTTAATAAAACACTAGTTTTTACTCTTGTGAGTAAAGCAAATTTGATTAAACAAGGAAATTATGTTCAGTAAGAGAATTCTATTTATATGAAACATCATAGATGCAATGTTATGTTCATACATCCTGGCTTTTTGTATCAAGTCACAAAGTTGAGATGAATAGCTCTATATATTATTGGTTAGTTTAAGTTTAAATCAACCCTCTTTATCCTGCTAATCTGGATATTTTAGTTTTTTGTTTTAAAATTCCTGCCTCAGCTGTTGAATGTTATGACACACTTCCTTTTAAGAATAGAATATATTTTTTATCTTTTCAGAATGTTTATCACCAGTGTGAAAATTCTTTATTTTGATGGACAGCTGCATTTGAACAAAAGCAGTTTTGCAAAAAAGATAGCATCTTGGACATTTTATGGTATTGGGCTATGTTGGCATGCAAAGCATTTATTTTGCTATTTTCAAAGATGAACTCACATTTTTCTAGTCAGTTATTGTCATTTTCTTAAGTTTTGAGAAGAAAAGAATGCTTTATATTTGTAAGAAAGATATTTCTTATGGATTTGATAGGAGTAAAATATGCAAAATTTTGCACATAATCTACCCACAGTGCCTGTAAATCTAAGCAAATCTATCCTAGTTTGTTATAAAAAGAAATGCTTTAACCATGAATTTGGTTGCCTTCTTACTTGGGACAATTGCCTATGAGTATTTTTGCGAGAGAATATTTAGGGGAAGATGAGTAAATAATTGCAAAGTTTTCAAAATTGGAGCAGAGTAGAAGCTTCTACGTTGCACTCTCGTCTTATCAAATAATGAACAGGGCCATCCTCTAAAACTTGCATTGTATGCTACAACTGTCATTGGCTTCTTGGAAAGGATATAGTACTACATCAAAACTTATAGAGAAAAGTAACAGGTACTTTTCCCTCCAAAACTGTTCTATACTATCTGCTTTATTCTGAATAATACGTAACATAAACTGAATACCTAAGATGGCATAGAACCCATCCATGGAATTGAGAACATGCAAAGAATTCTTGTCTTAGTGCAGTGTTTTTCAAATTTAGCAATGTTTGAGATGTGTGCCTTTCAATTCCTTAAATTCCCCAGCCAGCTATTTTGAGATTTGAAGTCCACACATCTTAAAGAGTTTCGGAATAATTCTTAATCAGATTTCAGTGCTTTCCTTTCTTTAAGTATTCCTTGCAGGGTATGTGAGAGATGGATATAGTTCCAGATTCAGGTGTGCTTTGAGATATCTCTACCCGTTTGCATGTTAAAATGATCATACGCTCTTAGGCAGCTAGCTCTATAAACTAAACCAACATTAGTTGCTCCAGGAATCTTAGCTGTGTGATTTCCTTTTCACCTGCATGGAAATTAAAAGAAAGAGCCTGGTGTTTTCCACCACAACATTTACTTTTTTTCAAATGGATTAAATAAAAGATTTCCTTGTGGATTACATCTTTCATACTGAAGACAATGAGACTGTCCTTAATTACTTGTATTGTCAATACTGAACTGTACTTGACATATTAATGTGGCACACTAATAAACATTTTATGTATTACTTTATATTTGTTATTTTGTATTTTGTTGCAACCTGAATGCTATTGAAAATACCTTAAATATGCTTTGTTATATTCCTATTCCTATTACCTAATCCTTGGGCATATACATTTCACAGTCTAGTCTAACCTTGCTTTTATGTACTGTTGTGGATTGTGCCACTAGGAATTGTATCTAAATTATTGAAATTTGACGCTACTCAACTATAAATGATCAAATTTAAAATAGCATAACTTATTTTTGGGGGGGGGGGGTAATAGTTTGCCATTTTATTTCACTGAGAATACTAATATTTCAGCATATTTTAACAATGCAGAGGTCTTTGGAAATTATACATTCCAAGCCAAAAATACACTTCTCAACTTTACTCCTAGAAATCAGGAATACTGTAGTTTATTATAACAGGGTTTTTGTGAAATCCATCAAAATGTTTAATAAAAGCCATTCACCACACAAATACTTGTAGATAAGTAGACAAATTAATGAGGAAAAAACAACATTATTGAAGGAATGGCATTCTTGAGATACACATACCTACTTCTATATTACTTTTGTACAGTGATCCCTCGAGTTTCGCGATCTCGAGCTTCGCGAAACGCTATATCGCGAGTTTTCTACCCGGAAGTAACACCACCATCTGCACGCATGCGTAGATGGTGGAGTTTGCATTACCGCCGGGCAGATCAGCTGCTAGGCGGCCAAAGGAACCTTCCCTGGGTCTTCCCGCCGGCATGGGGGGCTTCCTAGCACCCCCCCGAACCCCCAACCCGGGTTTGGGGGGGTGCTAGGAAGCCCCCCATGCCGGGGGAGACCTTTTAAAACACCCGTGCCGCTTCCCAGCTGAGTCCTGAAGCCAAGCGCAGAAGTTCGCCTTTGGCGCTTGGCTTCAGGACTCAGCTGGGAAGGGCGCGGCTGTTTGAAAAGGTGGCAGTCGGCCTGGGGGGCTTCCCAGTACCCCCCCCCAACCCTGTCTCCTGCCGCCGGTTTAGCCAGGAGAGGAGCGGCAAAGTGACTTGAAGGAATGGGAAACTCAAACCGCCCAGTTTCAGCTTTCCATTCCTCCACGTCACTTCGCCGCTCCTTCTGGCTGGTGGGGGGGGGGAGTTAGGAAGGTTCTACTTCTCCCCCCCAGCCAAAAACTCAAAGCCTGTCTCCTGCCACACAGTTTAGCCAGGAGAGCAGCGGCGAAGTGACTTGAAGGAATGGGAAACTCAAACCGCCCGGTTTCAGCTTTCCATTCCTCCACGTCACTTTGCCGGGGGAGTCTGGGAGGGAAGATGACGCGCCGGCAGCACAGGGGCGAGGGGTGGGAGGCAAAGCTCTGCGGGTACAGCCCCTTTCGGCCAAGCCTCCCCCCCCCCCGCCAAGCAGCCAGGGAAGCCGAGCCGGGCGTGGAACATCGGCGCGGGAGGCAGGAGACGATCGGGCGACCGGAGCAGCAGCGCCGCCGCCGCCACGCCCGGCTCGGCTTCCCTGGCTGCGTGGCCGGGGAGGCTCGGCTGAAAGTGGCTGGAGCCGCAGAGCTTTGCCTCCCCCCCCTCGCCCCTGTGCCGCCCGCGCGTCATCTTCCCTCCCAGACAAAAAGGCCGCCCTTCGGCTCTGCAGTTCCAGCCCCTTTCGGCCGAGCCCACCCGGCCAAGGAGCCAGGGAAGCCGAGCCGGGCGTGGCGGCGGCGGCGCTGCTGCTCCGGTCGCCCGATCGTGTCCTGCCTCCTGCGCCGATGTTCCACGCCCGGCTCGGCTTCCCTGGCTCCGTGGCCGGGGAGGCTTGGCTGAAAGTGGCTGGAGCCGCAGAGCTTTGCCTCCCCCCCCCCCTGTGCCGCCCGCGCGTCATCTTCCCTCCCAGACAAAAAGGCCACCCTTCGGCTCTGCAGTTCCAGCCCCTTTCGGCCGAGCCCACCCGGCCAAGGAGCCAGGGAAGCCGAGCCGGGCGTGGCGGCGGCGGCTTCCTTCGGGGGCAACGCCAGCAAGAGGGTCTTCGCCCTCTTGCTGGCGTGCGTGGGCGGTGGGGAAGACCCTCAGCTGCTAGGCGGCCCAAGGAATCTCCCATGGGTCTTCCCCACCGCCCACGCACGCCAGCAAGAGGGGGAAGACCCTCTTGCTGGCGTTGCCCCCGAAGGAAGCCGCCGCCACCACCGCTTCTTCTTCCTTGCGCCCCCGCTGCCTCTCCGCTCTCTTGGGTGGCGGAGCGAAGGAAAACAAGAAGACCCTCTTCTCCAACACGCCCGGAGGAAAGCGGGGGGAAGGGAGGAGAGAGAAGGAAGCCAGGCACGAAGAGTGTCCATGAGGGGGAAGAGACCCCCGCGCCGGGCAGGCCCACCGAAGCGGGAAGAGGGGGCGTGCGCCCGGGCCTGGCTAGAGCGCTTGATCTGCGGGCGCCTTAAAAGGGGGTGTGGACTCCTGGGAGGCCTTGGCGGTGGAAGGGGACACACTCGAAGCCTCAGCCGCCTGTCATAAGCGTCCTCTGAGGGAAAAAGAAAGAGTCCGAGCTTGCCGTCCGGAAACGTTGAAGCGCCCTCACAAGCAAGAGGGGGAAGACCCATGGAAGGTTGGAACTGCAGAGCCGAAGGGCGGCCTTTTTGTCTGGGAGGGAAGATGACGCGCGGGCGGCACAGGGGCGAGGGGGGGGGGAGGCAAAGCTCTGCGGCTCCAGCCACTTTCAGCCGAGCCTCCCCGGCCACGCAGCCAGGGAAGCCGAGCCGGGCGTGACGGCGGCGGCGCTGCTGCTCCGGTCGCCCGATCGTGTCCTGCCTCCTGCGCCGATGTTCCACGCCCGGCTCGGCTTCCCTGGCTCCGTGGCCGGGGAGGCTTGGCTGAAAGTGGCTGGAGCCGCAGAGCTTTGCCTCCCCCCCCCCTGTGCCGCCCGCGCGTCATCTTCCCTCCCAGACAAAAAGGCCACCCTTCGGCTCTGCAGTTCCAGCCCCTTTCGGCCGAGCCCACCCGGCCAAGGAGCCAGGGAAGCCGAGCCGGGCGTGGCGGCGGCGGCTTCCTTCGGGGGCAACGCCAGCAAGAGGGTCTTCGCCCTCTTGCTGGCGTGCGTGGGCGGTGGGGAAGACCCTCAGCTGCTAGGCGGCCCAAGGAATCTCCCATGGGTCTTCCCCACCGCCCACGCACGCCAGCAAGAGGGGGAAGACCCTCTTGCTGGCGTTGCCCCCGAAGGAAGCCGCCGCCACCACCGCTTCTTCTTCCTTGCGCCCCCGCTGCCTCTCCGCTCTCTTGGGTGGCGGAGCGAAGGAAAACAAAAAGTTTCCCTTTCTGCAGCTCCTGCCTCCCGCCCACCCAAGACAATAAGAGCGGAAGAAGACCCTCTTCTCCAACACGCCCGGAGGAAAGCGGGGGGAAGGGAGGAGAGAGAAGGAAGCCAGGCACGAAGAGTGTCCATGAGGGGGAAGAGACCCCCGCGCCGGGCAGGCCCACCGAAGCGGGAAGAGGGGCGTGCGCCCGGGCCTGGCTAGAGCGCTTGATCTGCGGGCGCCTTAAAAGGGGGTGTGGACTCCTGGGAGGCCTTGGCGGTGGAAGGGGACACACTCGAAGCCTCAGCCGCCTGTCATAAGCGTCCTCTGAGGGAAAAAGAAAGAGTCCGAGCTTGCCGTCCGGAAACGTTGAAGCGCCCTCACAAGCAAGAGGGGGAAGACCCATGGAAGGTTCCTTGGGCCGCCTAGCAGCTGATCTGCTCGGCAGCGCAGGCTGCTGCTGCGCTGCCGAGCAGATCAGCTGCTAGGCGGCCCAAGGAACCTTTCATGGGTCTTCCCCTCTTGCTGGCGAGGTGAGCGGGCGGGCAGCGGACAAGTGGCGGGCAGCGGGCGGGCGGTGCGGAAGTAAAAACACCATGGAAAAGTGGCACGCATGCGCAGATGGTGTTTTTACTTCCGCACCGCTATATCACGAAATTTCGATTATCGCAAGGGGTCCTGGAACGGAACCCTCGCGATAATCGAGGGACTACTGTACTATTATTCTAAAAATAAAGCGTAACAACATGCAAAATACAATACACCCAATTAAGTGAATAATTAAGCTTGTTGAAAGTGATCATTTGGGCCTTCCTAGGCAAATCGATATTTCACCATCACTCTGCGGGCTGCACTGGCTGTCAATTAGTTTCCGGATACAATTCAAAGTATTGGTAATGATCTACAAAGCCCTACATGGCATCGGGCCAGATTACCTCCGAGACCGCCTTCTGTCGCATGAATTCCAGTGCCTGGTTAGCTCCCACAGAGTCGGCCTCCTCAGGGTCCCATCAACCAGACAATGTTATTTGGCGGGGCCCAGGGGAAGAGCCTTCTCTGTGGGAGGCCCGACCCTCTGGAATTAGCTCCCCCGGAGATTCACACTGCCCCCACCCTCCTTGCCTTCTGAAAAAGTTTAAAGACTTATATATACCGCCAGGCCTGGGCCATTAGATCCTAGCCCTCTGACCAATGAGTGTCTTAGTGTATTTATGGAGTGAATGGTGATGAATGTTTGTTTTTTAATTATATTGGAGTTTTTAAGTTCTTTTAGTCATATTATTTGGATTTTTTGAGATGTACACTGTTTTGTACTTTTGATATATTGTGAGCCACTCGGAGTGCTCAGAGAGGGGCGGCATACAAATCCAATGAATGAATGAATGAATGAATGAATGAATGAATGAATGAATGAATGAATGAATAGAGTTTTGAGATGATACAAAATGATTTTCCTCCCCCAATCTCCTTGTAATTGTACTAGAACAGACAAGAGAAAAACAGTTACCTTTCACTTATACACTATTTTAATATTTAAGGTTTATAGTTGCCCTGAGTACCAAACTAATTCTCTTACACTCATTTTTACATTCAGTTGCTGTTTAATTCTAGCTTCTGGAATCTGTAGTTATTTTAAAGTATTGGTTACTTTAAAATAATGACATTACAGGTAGTCCTCGACTTACAACCATTCATTTAGTGTGAATAATAGAACTGACCATTTTTCATACTTATGACCCTTGCAGCATCCCCATGGTCACATGATTAAAATTTGGATGCTTGGCATATTTATATTTATGACAGTTGCAGTATCCCAGAGTTATGTAATCACACTTTGCCACCTTCTGACAAGCAAAGTCAATGGGAAAGCCAGATTAATTTAACAATCATGTTATTAAACTGCAATGATTCATTAGAATAAGAATTCTTTATTGGCCAAGTGTGTTTGGACACACAAGGAATTTTTCTTTGGTGCATATGTTCTCAGTATAGATTTTTTAAAAGATACATTTGTCAAGAATCATTTAACATTTAGCTATAGCAGGAAAGGTCATCATAAAATGGGGCAATACTCACTTAACAATTGTCTCACTTAGCAACAAAAATTTTGAGCTGAATTGTGGTCATAAGTCAAGGACTTCCTCTACAAGCCTGTTTGAAGCTGTCTATTGAGTGATTGTTATAAAAAATACTTATGTAGGTCGTTGCAATTATAGTTGTAAAAACTTTTCTTGCCTTTAATTTGTTTTCCACAAGCCTTAACTTAGCCCAAGTTGAATAATTTTAAATATATTAAGGAACAATCTTGTTGCAGAGATTTTTATCAGTTTCTAGACAGGATGTATAGTTTTGAGAACTTACTTCTGTCAATTCTGAATCATTAATTCACATAGTTTCATACTTTGCTATTAATTTTTAACCATGTCTTGATTTTTTCAAGGTTCTTATCCATCCACTGGATATTTTCCTCAATTGTTTCTATTGCTTGTTGAACAGCACGGAGCTCTGAAGTTTCTTTGCCCATTGAGCTGAAATAGTTTTTTACCTATTGAGGAAATACAGAGAGAAACATAACTGAATCTTGCAGGATTCCTACCAAAGTAGCAACAGAAAGCTAGTTTTCTCAAGATAGACTTTTACTGAGTACAATATGCCATGGGATGGCATTCAAAACTATTCAGTCATGCTTATCTCTCCTTTCTCACTATGCCTTCTGTGAGAAAGGAGTTGAAAATAAAAATATATACAGTGATCCCTCGATTTTCGCGATCTCGATCTTCGCGAAACGCTATATTGCGATTTTTCAAAAAATATTAATTAAAAATATTTTCCCACCCGATGATGTCACTCTCTTCCTTTCTCATCTTTCTTTCTCTCTCTCTTTCTCTATCTTGCTTCTTCCTCTCTCACACTCTCTTCCTCCCTCTCTCATCTCTTTCTTTCCTTCTCTTTCTTTCTCTATCTCTCCCCCTCTTGTTCTCGAGCGGCCGGCGGCCGGGCGAGCGGCGGGAGGGCAGCAGCAAGGAGCCGAAGATCGGGGTTTCCCCTTTGCGTGGGCGGCGGGGAAGACCCAGGGAAGGTTCCTTCGGCCGCCCAGCAGCTGATCTGCTCCGCAGCGCCGCAGCAGCGAGGAGCCGAAGATCGGGGTTTCCCCTTTGCGTGGGCGGCGGGGAAACCCTGATCTTCGGCTCCTCGCTGCGGCGCTGCAGAGCAGATCAGCTGCTGGGCGGCCGAAGGAACCTTCCCTGGGTCTTCCCCGCCACCCACGCAAACTCCACCATCTGTGCATGCACGGCCATGGAAAAAAGGGCACGCATGCGCAGATGGTGTTTTTACTTCCGCACCACTACATCGCGAAAAATCGATTATTGCGAGGGGTCTTGGAACGGAACCCTCGCGATAATCGAGGGATCACTGTATTCCAGTTGACAAGAGGAGGAAGAGCCAGGTTAGTAACACTTTCTTAAGAGATATAGATCATTCCATGCTATCATTCCATAGCTAGAGGTATAACAAGCAGGAAGAGGGAGATTGTGATCCCGCTGTATAGAGCGCTGGTGAGACCACATTTGGAATACTGTGTTCAGTTCTGGAGACCTCACCTACAAAAAGATATTGACAAAATTGAACAGGTCCAAAGACGGGCTAAAAAAATGGTAGAAGGTCTTAAACATAAGATGACAACTACTGTACAGTATATAATAAATGTTCATTTTTTTTGTTCAGCAATAAATATGAATTCTTCTGCATTGAAAAAAAATAAGACATCCCCTGAAAATAAGACGTAGCACATCTTTGGGAGCAAAAATTAATATATGACGCTGTCTTATTTTCAGGGAAACAGGGTAGTTTGAAAGCACAATCATACGTATCTTTACATACACAAACACAAAACGAAACATTATTATATATTGTTACCAATTTGATTCTCTCTATATAAAAATGGTTTCGATTGATTTAAGATTAAAAAAAATATAGTGTCACAGTTACTTATATAGACTGTCAAAGATATATTTACCTCAGCAAGCTGCTCCTTTGTGGAATACTGATTTGTTACGCCAGTAATCATGTGTGCAAGTGAGTGTGAGCCAAGGTCAAATCTACAAGAAAAACAAATAAAACCAACAGAAAACATCAACAACCAGTTTTGTAGGCTTCATCAAAACAAAATAAAGTGCAAGAACATGAATGTCATATGTTGTGGTTAGCTCTGGCCCAGCTCCTGCCCCAAGGACTGTGGATGTGGGGGAGACATCCACTTGCTGCAGGCCTGTTTTGCCTCCGGTGGAATCTGATGATGAAGGCTCCTCTGACCAAGGAGACATGAGTGACAGGGAGGAGGAGAGTGTGGCGGACAGCTCAGGAGATCAATTATCTAGCTCCTCCTTGAATTCAGAACAAGAGTTAATGATACAGCCACGCATGCGGAGAGCGATGCATAGGCAACAACAACTGAGAGATTATTATCAAAGAAAATGAGGCCACCTGTGGTTGGGTGGGGCTGTGGTAATTAGTGAGGCTGCTATAAAGAGCAGCCTGTGGGTTTGGCCATTGTGGAGGATTATCTGATCATTGTGTTTCGTGACTGCTTTACTGACTTTGACCTTTTGTGTGCTGATTTTCCCCCGCTTTGAAACTAAACCAGAGCAAAGTGTGTTTCACTTTGTGAAAGAAGAAGGACTGTGAATTGCCTCACAGCTGCAAGCTAAGTATCACAGAACTGATAAGGGACTTGTACAAATTACCAGTTTGTTTGGAGACCAGTGCTCTTTGCTATACCAAAAGAGGGCTTAGTTGATGTGAATTTTCATTATAAAGAACATTGTTTTGAATTTTCAAACGTGTGTGTGTCTAAAATTTGTACCTGTGAATTTTTGGGAGGAGTGTACCAGAGAGCCCGATAGAACAGTCATACATACTTTTTTACAAGTTTCTGCCAGTTTTCTTTTAAAAACTTCCAAGCTAATTGATATCCATAAGGATTCCTTCCAACACTCAAAACTATAGAAGGAAGTTCTTGAGTCTTTATTATGTCACCTTGCAATGCTTGATCCATTAGCCTAAAAAAGGACACGATCAAATGTTTCCATTAAACATGGATACATGCAGAAATTTAAGAAAATTATATCCCTTATTGAAGTGAGCAAGGAGTACAATACAAATAATCCAGCTTTTTAAATTTGTTCTCTCAATGATTCACTGAAGTCCTCGATTTACAACCGCTAGTGACTGTTTGAAGTTAAAACAACACTGAGCAAAGTGACCATTTTTCACACTTAAGAGTGTTGCCACATCTCCATGTTTACATGATCAAAATTCAGATGCTTGGCAACTGGTTTTTACTTGTGATGGTTGCAGTGCCCTGGAGTCGTGTGATCAGCTTTGGTGGCCTGTCAAGCACAGCCAATGGGGAAGCCAGAGTCACTTAAAAACTGGGTTACTGATAACAACTGCAGTGATTAACTTAACTGTAACATGAAAGGTTGCAAGATGGGGCAAAACTCAACAACTGACTTGTTTAGCAACAAAATTTTGGGCTCAATTGTGGATATAAGTCGAGGACTACCTGTTCAGAAACATCAAACAAACAAACAACAACAACAGAGTTGGAAGGAACCCTGGAGGTCTTCTAGTCCAACCCCCTGATTAGGCAGGAAACCCTACACTACTTCAGACAGATGGTTATCCAACATCTGCTTAAAAACTTCCAGTGTTGGGGTATTCACAACTTCTGGAGGCAAGCTGTTCCACTGATCAACCGTTCTGACTGTCAGGAAATTTCTCTTTAGTTCTAAGTTACTTCTCTCTCCTTGTTTAGTTTCCACCCATTGCTTCTTGTTCTACCCTCAGGTGCTTTGGAGAATAGGTTGACTCCTTCTTCTTTGTGGCAACCCCTGAGATACTGGAACACTGCTATGTCCCCTGGTCCTTCTTTTCATTAAACTAGCCATGCCCAGTTCCTGAAACCATTCTTCATACGTTTTAGCCTCCCATCCTCTAATCCTCTTTGTCGCTCTTCTCTGCACTTTTTCTAGAGTGTCAATATCTTTTTGCATCGTGGCGACCAAAATTAGCAACAGAAACATCAGTAACGGATGAGTTGATTATAAGATGGTTGAGTTAACAAAAATAGCTAAATTGACTTGTTTGATTAAAGAGGGAACTCCAACTACTTTTTTTAAAAGACTGGAAACCCCGTATAGACTTTTTGCTAATAATGAACAGTTGATATTTGTTTGCGGGAAGAAAGAAAGAACTACATATAATTTGGGAGGGTAAAAATAGTAATTGCTAGGTTTATAACTTCTGCAAAGAAGATTTTAGTCATTTTAGACATCCTTTTCTTGCTTTTTATTTATTCATTTTTTGCCCTTTTATAATATTTTTCTGTTCTATATTTCCATAGTTTTTAAAATCTTTGTAAAACCTTTTAATAAAAATATTCACAAAAAAGCTAATTATAACTGTGGAATAGCTTTTTAATGAAATAAAATTCTATGACAAAATATAACTAAATATTAAACAAGGCAAAAAATAACGATGAAGAAAATATAGTCAGGGACAAAAGTTTAAAAGTTCTTGTTCAGCTGTTTCATACTTTATAATACTTAATATAAAGTATTAAAAAATTGTCAATTCTTCCTTGTTCCATCCTAGCTTGAGTTGCCTACTGATCCTGAAGGAATAATAATATGGGGGAATTGAGACCCTCTTCCCCCTAGGCCTTTACAATTCTATGCATGGTATGTATGTATGTATGTTTGGGGTTTTTTTTTATATTAATGGGCTTTTAATTATTTCTAACATCAGACTACTATTGTACACTGCTTCATTGTTGCTGTTAGCCGCCCTGAGTCTCCGGAGAGAAGCGGCATACAAATCCAATCAATAAATTAAATAAAAAAATAAATTAAATAAAAAAATAAATAAATAAATAAAAATAAATAAAAATAAATAAAATAATAAATAAATAAACTAAATAAATAAATAAATAAATAAATTAAATAAATTAAATGAATAAATTAAACAAACAAACAAACAAATATAAAACTGCATTTCTGTCTAGCACGTTAAGAACATGTGCAATTAATATATAAACAATTATAATTTGATTATAATTATTGTTCACCAGAAGCAGTTATTGCATAACTATTAAGTGAAAATGTAATAAATGGGTATTGAGAGAACTTTAATGTTAACACTGTATATGAACTAGTTCCTTTGAAGTTAAAATCACCCATGTTACTTGAAGAATGCTTACCACTGAAGCTTTTCTTTGTTATGGCTCAGAGACAGTGTAACTTCAATCTGATCCTTTTCAGTATCGAATTCAGGTAACTGATACTTGCTGAAAAGGAAATCCCAGTTTTCATCTGTTTGTATTCCAACAGCATATACTGCCATCTTAATGTTATTCGGCAATCTGTAACAAATTGTGGTTCATATTATTTTGTGAGAAAAAAATATTACATTACGGCTATTTATTTCATTCAGTTTGCAAAGTATATCCCCCACCAAGCAGGATTACAAGATTCCTGAATGGCTTCTTCTTGAAGACAGAAGGATATTGTTTAAGCACCCTTAAAAAGTGAAATACGTACTTCAGAGTTCCATCGGAGTCTTTCCACTTGGTGAAGTACTCTTGTGCCTTGTCTACACATGGTTTGTATTTACGTACACATGCAAAAATAAGTAGGGAGCTTCGAAGCATTTGCTCAGACACGGTACCTTCATCATCCCAAGACTGTTTGTCAATCATATTTTTAAACAGATTTACTATGTATGCCTAGAGTGATTTGTGAAATAATAAAATAAGGTTGTAATAAATGTAAATCAATTATTTAAAGCAGCAACTAACAATCTTGTTATTCAATCAAAAGTCATATTGCTTGTATCTTTCATAAAGCATAAACAGAAAGCTGGACAGGATGTATACTTTCTATGGTTTAAGGAACAATTTTCTTTAATAAGAAATAGATATAGAAATTATTTCATATATGTGAACTTATTTATAATATCTTACAGAGCTCAAACGGAGGTGGGGAATCCCAATAGGGAATTCCATGGGCGGAGCTTTGACGTCAAGAAGACGTCCTTCCTGGAGTCCACATTTCGGCAGGCCAGGAAGGATGTCTCCGTGACGTCAAAGCTCCGTCCATGGAATTCCCTATTGGGATTCCCCACCTCCGTTTGAGCCTCCCGACCGTCCGACAGCTCCACGGCTCTTCTGCAAAGGTGACAGCCAGGCGGCGGCTCTTCTCGGCGGCCTCCCAAACCTGAACGCCGAACCCAAACTTTTGCCGAACTTCCGGATTCGGCATTCGGGAGAACGCCGAGAACACCCCCGGCTGTTTCAAAAGGTGACAGCCAGGCGGCAGCGCTTCTCGGCGGCCTCCTGAACCCGAACTTTTGCCGAACTTCCAGGTTCGGCGTTCGTGGTGGCGGGTTCGTAAGGCAAAAAAAGTTCGTAAGAAGAGGCACAAAAATCCCGAACCCCAGGTTCGTATCTCGAAAAGTTCATAAGACGAGGGATTTGTATCACAAGGTACTACTGTAATTAGTTTAGTGCTGATGACAACTGGAAAATCTAAAGCCATCACCTGACTTGAAACCTCATTAGGTAACACTACACAAGCTTAGGTCATATTGTTACCACTGTAAGGATAAAATGGAGTTTCATAGGTAATCAGCTTTGAAATAGAGACATCTATACAATCAATCAATTCTGATGAAGAATGCTGATGATCAGTCCTGATTTTCGAATATTTTGCCAATATGTTAGTTTGTGTGTATATGCTTCTATGATTTACTACCATGATGGGCAAGCAGCACTATTGTCGTAGTAGAGAACTGCCAGCATTATTCAAAGAATGTATCTTGAATACTGCATCTTGGAATGTTTAAGTGTTAAAAAGAAACAAAATAAAATTCAGTTCATTTAGCATAGAGCAGTGATGCCGAAAGAGCGTGCGTGCATGAGTGCCCACACCCATAATTCAATGCCTGGGTTGGGTGAAAACAGCTTCTCCCATCCCCCGGAGGCCCTATGGAGGCCAGAAACGGTCTATTTCCCAACTTCTTGTGGGCCCAGTAGACTTGTGTTTCGCCCTCCCCAAAGGCTTTCCTGGAGCAGAGGGTAATGCAATTTCCCATCCCTTTAGAGGCTCTCTGGAAGCCAAAAACGCCCTCCCAGAGACTCTGTGTGAGCCAAAAATCCACACATACACGTTGGAGCTGACCTAGGACAACAGCTTGCGTGTCAGCAAATATGGCTCCATGTGCCTCCATGCCATAGGTTCACCATCAGTGGCATAGAATATATATATACTGATGTACTGATTATTTAAAAAATCTACGTAAGTGTTCAGTTTTATTCTCCCTTAACTATTTCTTATTTTACCTTTAATTGTTGTTCTGTGTCATTTAAATTTGTCTTCTCCAGCAGTTTATACAACGGGACTAGCTCATTCAGTCCTTGATATACAGGAGTGATTGCAGATTCATGTTTTAAGTATAATGTTAAATCAAGAGCTTTTTCAATTGACAGTTTTCCAGCACTGAGGAAATAAAAAAGTGTTTTTTAAAAAAGGTATTTTTGAAGAGCCTGAATCATCTTCCCTAAATTTTTTCTAATTAATAATGTATATTAACCAAATACATTTAAGTTTTTTCTTTTTACTATTCTTGAGATAAATTTGCAGGCATATTTTAAAAAATAGGTACCTTTTGGTAATGATATATTTGTCTAAAAAAGCAAACTGATGCTCTGTTCTAGGAAACCTAGCAATATGCTAGTATTGACAACCGATACACTATAGCAGAGGAGTCAAACTCAAGGCTCGCAGGCCGAAGGCCCCCTGCAGAGTGCTTAAATCTGACATGCAGGGCCACTCTGGAAATATCAAAAAATATTTCAAATATTACTTAACAACTAAGGCAAGAAAAGTCATAAAAGGGGTTGAAACCCACTTAGCAAATGTCTCACTTAACAACATCAATTTTGGGCTCAATTGTGGTCCTAAATTGAGGAGTACCTATATAGCTCTGTGGCCTTCAACACACTTTCAGCTCAGTTTCCAACTATAGTCGCAGGCTTTTTATATGGCCTTGGATTATCTTTAAATCCTTTGGCACAATCCTCAAACTAGGGAAATCAGAACAGTACAAGGTGCATAACCTATCTGTTGTGTTTGGGACTGGGCCAGCCGTTGCTCCCACAGATGGGACAGACGCGGCACAAAGTGAATGCGAAAGCCTGGCTGACAGCCAGGAAGACGTGGCAGACAGCCAGGAGGACGAGGCCACTGGTACGCAGGATTCAGCAGACAGCCCAGGGGATTTGGCATGCAGTCCCTCAGACAGTCTTTCGTCTCTGGGTTCTTCTGCAGATCAATATATTGATCTGCATAGCTGAAGAGCTATGCAAAGAAGGGATCGCTTTAAGGAGTATTACAAGTCATTTTAGGAGCACCTGGGCTGGGTGTGGTTCTTATACTGAGGGCTGGGTGTGATTTCCTTAATGAGGGCTAAAGGGATAAAAGGGAACAAAGGCCAAGGCAAACTGTGGCTGTTTATCTGTGTTATTTTGTGGTTCCTGCTCTGAAGTTTCTGTTCCGTGCCGTTGGAGTTTTCAACCCAGCTTTTTCAGACAAGTGGGAGGTGAAAACTCTGGGACTTGCTGTCTGTTCCAAAGATTGCTCCAAAGACTCCTGAAACGTCTTTGCTCATTCCAGGTTGTCTTTGTTTGTTTTCTCCTGTGTTTTTGTACGCGGCTGAAGTAAGCCTTGCACTATCATTGTTTTCGGACACTAAGAACTGTTTTTGAGTAACCCTTTTTTGTTGATCTAATACAAGTTTGCTGATTAGCAGAGCACGTGTGTGTTTGATTTCTTTTCCTTGGACTGTTACGCATTGCCTGAGCCCAGTCAGGCAGAACACTATCTGACATTTTTAATTGTATTTCTCAATATACAGGAGTTATTTCCTTTCTTAGCTCACATGCCCTACCTTTGGATACATTCAGATATTCTGTATAACTTCAAACAGTCTCTTCTGCACAAATGTGGAATATGCTTGTTTCTCAGGGAAAGACCCATCTTTCTTTTAAATAAGTTAAATGAGGTGCTTCTTACAGCAGGAATCCATGCTTGCTTGCTTTTTATTTCCTTCCTTGCCACAGTCCCTCAAATATTAGGTATGTGCAAATATTTTAACTCTTACCTCACCAGCTGGAATGCATTGTTAATGAGGCTTGCTCGATCATTGCTGCTTATTGCTTCATGATTGTCTTTTAACAGGCGAATTAGAGAATCCCAGCCATGATCTCCATAATGCACAATATAATAACCATTCATTCCTACATTAAATTTGATCCACTCCACTTCTTCTGGGAGGACTATCTCATCTAAAATCAAAATATATCACAATTCACAGTAACTCCTGATTTATTTACATTCATCACACCATTTAAAATAAGGATTTTTGCCACATATTTTTTCGAAAGCATAACTTCAAGATGCCTCATGGATATGCACCTGATTTTTAATGACTGAAAAGATATCATAATCCTAACATTCATTATTCCATCAAATTTTGAACTCTTCCAAAAATATATTAATGTATTAATAACTGATTAAAATATATATTTAAAACCAAAAAGGCCCAAATTATAGAAAAAAATATATAGATATGCGGAACTAGATGAGATGACTAGAGATATTAAGGGAACAAAGGAAAATGAATCAACTAAAATATGGGAGAATTGGCATAAATGGATTCAAAAACGATAGTTGACAGAAGAACTGCAAGCCTCAGATTACATTTGTATTGAATTAATTGACTATCTCACCATATGGTTTATCATGCAAGATGTGTACAGTGATCCCCCGATCGTTGCGAGGGTTCCATTCCAGGACCCCCCGCAACGAGCGGGTTTTCGCGAAGTAGCGCTGCGGAAGTAAAAACACCATCTGCGCATGTGCAGATGGTGTTTTTACTTCCGCAGCGCTAGCAAGGAGCCGAAGATTGGGGGCGGCGCGGCTGTTTTAAAACGTCGCCGCTGACATGGGGGGCTCGCTAGCACCCCCCCTAACCCGGGTTGGGGGTTTGGGGGGGTGCTAGCGAGCCCCCCATGTCGGCGGCGACGTTTTAAAACACCCGCGCGGCTTTCCAATGAGTCCCAAAGACAAACGTCAAACTTCCACGTTTGTCTTCGGGACTCATTGGAAAGCCGCGCGGGTGTTTTAAAACGTCGCCGCCGACATGGGGGGCTCGCTAGCACCCCCCCGAACCCCCAACCTGGGTTTGGGGGGGTGCTAGCGAGCCCCCCATGTCGGCGGCGACGTTTTAAAACACCCGCGCGCCTTCCCAACTGAGCCCTCAAGCCAAACGAACCCGGGTGGCCGGGCGAGCAGCGAGCGAACGGCGGGTGGCCGGGCGAAGGGCGGGCGAGTGGCGAACGGCGGGCGAGCGGGTGCTGGGGAGGGCTTCTCGCTCTCCCGCCAGCAAGAGGGGGAGCGAACGGCGTGGGCAGGCTGCGGACAAGCCGTTCGCTCGGGCCGCTTCCCAGCTGAGTACTCAGCTGGGAAGCGGCCCGAGCGAAGCGGCAGCAGCGAGGAGTTTGCGTGGGCGGTGGGGAAACTCCTCGCTGATGCCCGCCAAGAGGGGGAAGACCTAGGGAAGCCGCCCAGCAGCTGATCTGCCCGGCGC
This sequence comes from Erythrolamprus reginae, assembly GCF_031021105.1. Lineage (NCBI taxonomy): Eukaryota > Metazoa > Chordata > Lepidosauria > Squamata > Dipsadidae > Erythrolamprus > Erythrolamprus reginae. The sequence continues at coordinate 303,741,350 of NC_091951.1, read as the reverse complement.
CATCTACGCATGCGTGCCCATAGAAAAAAAAAGGGCACGCATGCGCAGATGGTGTTCTGACTTCCGGGTTCAAAAATCGCAAATTAGCCTGTTCGCAATGGTCGGAGACGCAATAACCGGGGGATCACTGTATATGTTAAAAATCTCTTTTCTTTTCTCTTCTCTGCTTTCCTTTTATCACTGACACATATTAACTGATACTTATGTAAGCTCCCTGTTTTCCCATTATTTTTTCTACCCATGTGCTATAAAACTAAAAATGATTATGAATGTATACTAAAAATGGGCAATGATCTGTAAATAGATGTATTTCTATATGTAATAAAAACAAAAATAAAACATTTTTAAAACAGAAATATATATTTAAAAGAATTGTGCAAAATGCTTTGTGAACAAAAAGAAAAAGAGAAAAAAGAAGAAAAACCATCTCGCAATCTCAGTTGCCATTCCAGTCTCTATCGCAAGTCAGAATGGTACATTTTAGGGTTGGATCAACTTAAACATGTTTTGACTATAAAATATTTTGCATACCCATTGTTTAATGTTTGAAATCTTAAGTAGATCTACACAATTTGTGTTAAACTTACTTGTTTTGCTGGTTAACAAGAACCTCTGAATGTCATTACATTTATTGGTAATATATGTCAATGGAATGTGCCACAGACTCCTAAAAATAAAATCAACACCATAATTTTTGAAACAGAATGAATTATTTTTAAATAGATAAAATATTTTTTTTTTTAAAAAGAAACCTGATTTGTATCACTGAGGGATAGAGATTGTAAACATTAACCTGGGAAACAGTGTGACAATAAGGACATTTAGGAAGTTGAAAACAAGTTTATGTTCCTAAAAAGTGTTTAAGTGGTTGATTCAACCTTCCTGTCATGTTAATGGCAATTATTACTGTTTTAACCGCTATCTAATATCTACTCTAGAGTAAACCAAATGATTAATTTTCTGTAAGAAAGATACATATACATGAATTTGTCTACTTAGCTTCCTAAGAGCTAAAAACATCAAATCGATTCTTAGAGAGGAAGCAGATTCATCAAGTAGATTCCTGGAGAGAGGAAGCAAGGAGAATTTGACACTTCACAGCAGCAGTCAAACTTTTGCAAAAAGTATCTATTCCAACAAGACAAGGCACTTTTGCAAATTTTTTTCATCGGTTACTGTCATTCCTAAGCAATTATTGCAGGCTTGGATTTCAGCAGGGGCCAGAGCGGAGAGACAGAATTTATGTAAGCAGAATGGACTGCCTCTGGCAAGTGAGAAAGCCAAGTGTGGACCACGCACAAGTGTTGTGGCCCGGTCGCGTCCTGTGCAACTAGCAATGGATCCAGAGGACCCAGAAGCAGTGGTGGCAAAGTACAAGTGGCCTATGTTCCTGGGACTCAAGCTTGAGAGCGAAGAGGACGTTGTGTCAGAGACTGAAGAGCAACTAGGGGCTTCTGCATCTACTTAGATGAGTGATTTAGGAGAAGAGGAGCCTCTTCTTGATGCTAGGAGTCACAGGGCCTATAGGAGGCAAGAGGGGTTACCCAGGAGGAGGCTTACTTGTGAGTAGCACTGCTGGCTACTGGGCTATGCCCTCAGGCTATTTAAGGTTGAGTCATGCGACGCTTCAGTGCAGAGGACAACACCGTTTCGTTCCAGACTCTTGCTCCATCTATTATCTCTGGCTTGTGATTTTAAAAGAACCACATTCTTGTCTGCATTAATTATCTCTGGGCTTTCAGCCAACCTCTGTAAGTCTACGATAAGAAACTGTGCTACAGTAATAATTACTGTTGTGTTTACCTATTCTTGGAACTATGGCCAGCTGCTAAGATATTATTAGGGTCGTTGTGAAGACTCTATAGATTTTACTTTCTTTTAAAAGAGACTCAAAACTGCTAAGACTTTTATTAGTAGCAAACTTTTAATACTAAATCCTGTGGTGTGCATCTTATTTTGGGGGGCTTGACGCTGGAACAGAACACATAAGTATCTTTCCACACTGGGACTGAGAATCCTGCTTGCAAGGATGATTTTCAATGTCAAAATGACACTTTACAGGGTCACCTTTGCCTCACCTGGGTGAAGCACCCAACATGCCTTATCTTCAATTCAGTTTGCTTAACAACTGCAGGTGGATCAGAATTGCATTTGTTGAGCAAAGCAGTGAAATAGTGTCTTGTTTAATGAATGCTTCACTCAACAACCCAGATTCTAGTGCCAACAGTGGCCCTAAGTCAAGATGTATACATAGAATCAATATAAAATATAATCAGAAACAAGTCTCATTTGTTCATCATTACCCAGCTGATGAGGAAAAAGTAGGTTTTTTTGAATAATGTTCTTGTTGTAGATTGACATTTTTTCCTTTAATTGCAACTGTCACCAGAGGAAATCCTTTTTGGAGTGTCCAAGTATTCATCACTGCCTGCACATCATGGAGCACAGCTTTGGTCCAGTGCTACATGAAAGTTACAAAAACATGAACAAAAACATAGGCATATACATTGATAAAAAAGTAGGAGTCACAGAAATTAACAAAAAATACAAGTGTATTATATTTTAATCATTTGCAAAGTCATCAGTGTAATGTCCTTAACCGTGATATTTAGTGTTGGGCGAACCGAACCCACAAAGTTCAGGTTCGTATTGAACTTTGCGCGGTTCGGTATACCGAACCCGAACCTTTGCCGAACTTCCGAGTTCGGCGTTCAGGAGACAGCTGAGAAGTGCCTCGGCTGTTTCTGAGGGTGACAGCTGGGAGGCGGCGCTTCCCGGCGCTCTCCCGAACGCCAAACTCAGATGTTTGGCAAAAGTTCAGGTTTGGGCTCCGGAGAACGCCAGGAAGCACCCCCGCCCAGCTGTCACCTTCCGAAACAGCTGTGGAGGTGTCGGCCGGTCGGGAGTTGAAAAAGGAGGTGGGGAATCCCACGAGGGGATTCCAGAGCCGGAGCTTTGACATCACTGAGACGTCCTTCCTGGAGTGCCCGTTTCAGCCAGCCAGGAAGGACGTTTCAGTGACATCAAAGCTCCACCCCTGGAATCCCCTCATGGGATTCCCCACCTCCTTTTTTGCCTCCCGACCGGCTGACAGCTTCCCAGCTGTTCTGGGAAACGCCGCACAGCTGTCACCTTCAGAAACAGCCGGGGCGCTTCTCAGCGGTCTCCCGAATGCCGAACTCAAAAGTTCGGCAAAAGTTCAGGTTCAGGTGAGCGCCGGGAAGCACCCCGGCTGTTCCGGAAGGTGACAGCTGGGCGGTGGGGCTTCCCAGCGCTTCCCCGAGCGCCGAACTCAAAAGTTAGGCAAAAGCTCGGGTTCAGATGCTGAACCCGAACTTTTTTTAAAAATTCGGGTGCCGAACCCGAACTTCGTTGGGTTCGCCCAACACTAGTGATATTCTTTTTCAGCTTAAGGAAGCAATGTTTAATGATAATTTTTTATTCTTGTAACAATCAAGTAATATCTCTAATGAGTTCCAGAGTCTTCATTTTTATATCTGATTATCTATGTACCAAAGGAACAAAACATTTTTTGTAGCTATAAAGTTTAAACTATGTCCCAACTCAATTAATATAAGAAATTATTTGCTACATGGAGAACAAGCTAAACTTGTGTATTTTTGCCTTTTCTTTCCCTTCTATATCAACAAGGTAATGAAGCTTAGTAATTTATTATATTTTAATCAGCTGGTAATTTTTCAAATAAGTTGATGAACTTTTAAAAATTCAATTTGAACCATGCTTTATTTAAAATGTATTTTGGGAACAAAACCAGTACATTTAAAAACAACAACAACAACATATGTGGCCATGAAATAATCCTGTTTCTTTCATTGGAAATTTTAATTCATAGTAGAAGAGAACAAGAACAATATGTAACTGCAAAAAAAAAAATCATAACTCTCAGGGGATCCATAGCATTTGTTATGTTTTGCCTACACACCAAAAAATTATTTGTGAAAACAACCTGATAAAACTACAAGCTTTTTGAGAGAAAAGTTTATCATGAATACAATCCAAAACAAATATCTGTGATTCTTTTAAATATTTCAGAACATTCCATTTAGTATATAGATTGGTGGTGCTGCACTTAGGCACCACCTTTTTGTCAAAATGACTGTATGGTAGCAATCAGTTCTACCTACTTAGAACTTTGGTCTCCAAGTATGATATTATTCTACAATGTACCTTTATTTAGTGTTATGCAAAACAATTCAAATCCATGTTTGAACTAGAAAGATTCTGTTTTGAGTTGGAAACAACTGTTTTGACCTCAAAACAGAGTCACTTTCAGACTTTTTCAGAATAGTTGAAACAGTACTCAAGGGGTCCAGGAGACGAGACTTAAATACTCTATTTCAATTGCACATCTTACAAATGAAAATAATATATTGCAATTTCAGTGACGTAATATGAATTTCACTAGAGTTACTAAACAGTGAGATAGGTAGCAGATAGATAGATAGATGGATGGATGGATGGATGGATGGAGAGAGAGAGAGAGGAAGGAAGGAAGGAGGGAAGGAAGGAGGGAAGGAAGGGAAGGGAAACAGAAAAATAACTCACTGAATTTAAGACTTTCTCCTTGTTTCTGATACAAACTCCATTTTGTGAGTGACTCCCATCAGCATCTGGACAAACCTAACCAAAAAATAATGATTAAATATATTACACGATGAACATCAGTGCTGCTCAATAATATTTGAAAATTAGATATTTTGAGAGAAGAAATACTTCTCAAATACTTGCATCTGATAAGCTGTCCCACAGATCTTTGTTTTTTGTGTTCTGATAACTGAATCTTAACAAATACTTCGCAAGACCAGCTTGAAAAATTTCTGGACTGAGATAGTCCTGTAGCATATTGAGAATACAAGCTCCCTGTAAATATAATGAAATAATACAAAATATATCTAATTTTTTTCATGTTTAGGGATTTGGACTAATATCATGTCCACAGAGTCAGTGATAATGGTACTAAATCCTATTTTTTGTCTCTGCAGTTTGAAATTAGTAACTCTAAAATGTTTCTAATAAACATTATGATTTGTGGTTTTGATGATTAGAAAAAAATGAACAATGGTTGGGGGAAAGATCAAAAGCAACGTGAGAAAATATTATTTTACTGAAAGAGTAGATCCTTGGAACAAACTTTCAGCAGACGTGGTAGATAAATCCACAGTAACTGAATTTAAACACGCCTGGGATAAACATATATCCATCCTAAGATAAAATACAGAAAATAGTATAAGGGCAGACTAGATGGACCATGAGGTCTTTTTCTGCCGTCAGACTTCTATGTTTCTATGTTTCTATGGATAATAAAAACAAGGGAAGGGATGGGGTTGTTTGTCGCCATCATAAAGAAAGAGAAAATTTAGTAAATGTACTTATATTTGCTGCACAAAAGATCTTTTTTCTATCTTTTTTACTTTCAATTCTTCCAGCACTTTTGCTTTTATTTTTCCCCCTTTCCTTCTTCTGCACTTTATTAGTTTGCATTAGTTTTTGTGTTGTTATAACTTTTAATTTAAAAAATCATTAAAAATAGAGTATCATATAGTCTGACCATCTTTAACAATGAAAATGAAAATCACTTTCCGATATAAACATAGTACCCAGAATTATTAAACTTGGCCATTTTTTAAAATTTTACCTTATCATAGGAAACATCATCAAACATTTCTAGAATCTGAGCTGGATTTTCAACAGGAGTCGATATAGGATGTGAAGAATTTAAAGCATCTACTTCCATGGCATTAAAATATTTGTTTAAAAAATGATCTTCCTAAACAAAAGAAAAAGAAGGCTAGAATAGTTTTCTGAGATTTTGAGCTCATTTTAAAATGAGACATTGAGATAAACTTACATTTAATTATTTATACAGACTTAATACAGTGATACCTCCTCTTACAAACGCCTCATCATACAAACTTTTCGAGATACAAACCCGGGGTTTAAGATTTTTTTGCCTCTTCTTACAAACTTTTTCACCTTACAAACCCACCGCCGCCACTGGGATGCCCCGCCTCTGGACTTCCGTTGCCAGCGAAGCACCCATTTTTGCACTGCTGGAGTCCCCTGAGGCTCCCCTCCATGGGAAACCCCACCTCCGGACTTCCGTGGAGGTCTGGAGGTGGGGTTTCAAGGACTTTGGTGTTTTTGCAATGCTGCAATTTCACTGATGCTTCCTTCACTGGGAAACCCCACCTCCGGACTTCCGTTGCCAGCGAAGCGCTCGTTTTTGCGATGCTGGGATTCCCCTGCAGCATCCCAAAAACACAGAAGTCCGGAGGTGGGGTTTCCCATGGAGGGCAGCCTCAGGGGAATCCCAGCAGCGCAAAAACGGGCGCTTCGGCTGGCAAAAGGGGTGAGTTTTGGGATTGCACGCATTAATCACTTTTCCATTGATTCCTATGGGAAACATTGTTTCGTCTTACAAACTTTTCACCTTAAGAACCGCGTCCCGGAACCAATTAAGTTTGTAAGACAAGGTATCACTGTACTTTATTACTTCATTTATGACTAGAAACTGCTTTATACATATTTTGAGTACCGTTATTTTTAGTAAGAGTGGATAATTAACATATGTACTCCCATCATGATCACAAGGTAGTCAAAGCAAAATTAAACTTTACTCCCACCCCAGCTGACCGCCAAATCCAAATTGTCAGTTTCACTAAAAATTAAATGAATGTGAAATATTTTTTATTATTTATTAGATTTGTATGCCGCCCCTCTCCCAGGGGCGGCATACTCAGGGCTCGGAACTAAGGTATAGCTATTTACAAAATACTTTTGCTGAGAAGCTTTAAGAACGTGCTGGAGGGAGCCTGCCTGTGTCAGCTGTAAAGCCAAAAGACTTTTGAAACGCCTGGAAACACCGAGGCATTTGGGGCGGTGGCCAGTGGGAGTGGCTGCTGTCTTGAGGGGGGAGCCCAGCAGAAGCTTTAAGAATGTGCTGGAGGGAGCCTGCCTGTGTCAGCTGTAAAGCCAAAAGACTTTTGAAATGCCTGGAAACACCGAGGCATTTGGGGCGGTGGCCAGTGGGAGTGGCTGCTGTCTTGAGGGGGGAGCCCAGCAGAAGCTTTAAGAACGTGCTGGAGGGAGCCTGCCTGTGTCAGCTGTAAAGCCAAAAGACTTTTGAAACGCCTGGAAACACCGAGGCATTTGGGGCGGTGGCCAGTGGGAGTGGCTGCTGTCTTGAGGGGGGAGCCCAGCAGAAGCTTTAAGAACGTGCTGGAGGGAGCCTGCCTGTGTCAGCTGTAAAGCCAAAAGACTTTTGAAACGCCTGGAAACACCGAGGCACTTGGGGCGGTGGCCAGTGGGAGTGGCTGCTGTCTTGGGGGGGGAGCCCAGCAGAAGCTTTAAGAACGTGTTGGAGGGAGCCTGCCTCTGTCAGCTGCAAAGCCAAAAGACTTTTGAAACACCTGGAAACACCGAGGCATTTGGGGCGGTGGCCAGTGGGAGTGGCTGCTGTCTTGAGGGGGGAGCCCAGCAGAAGCTTTAAGAACGTGCTGGAGGGAGCCTGCCTGTGTCAGCTGCAAAGCCAAAAGACTTTTGAAACGCCTGGAAACACCGAGGCATTTGGGGCGGTGGCCAGTGGGAGTGGCTGCTGTCTTGAGGGGGGAGCCCAGCAGAAGCTTTAAGAACGTGCTGGAGGGAGCCTGCCTGTGTCAGCTGTAAAGCCAAAAGACTTTTGAAACGCCTGGAAACACCGAGGCATTTGGGGCGGTGGCCAGTGGGAGTGGCTGCTGTCTTGAGGGGGGAGCCCAGCAGAAGCTTTAAGAACGTGCTGGAGGGAGCCTGCCTGTGTCAGCTGTAAAGCCAAAAGACTTTTGAAACGCCTGGAAACACCGAGGCATTTGGGGCGGTGGCCAGTGGGAGTGGCTGCTGTCTTGAGGGGGGAGCCCAGCAGAAGCTTTAAGAACGTGCTGGAGGGAGCCTGCCTGTGTCAGCTGCAAAGCCAAAAGACTTTTGAAACGCCTGGAAACACCGAGGCATTTGGGGCGGTGGCCAGTGGGAGTGGCTGCTGTCTTGAGGGGGGAGCCCAGCAGAAGCTTTAAGAACATGCTGGAGGGAGCCTGCCTGTGTCAGCTGCAAAGCCAAAAGACTCTTGAAACGCCTGGAAACGCCTGGAAACACCGAGGCACTTGGGGCAGTGGCCAGTGGGAGTGGCTGCTGTCTTGAGGGGGGGCGCCCAGCAGAAGCTTTAAGAACGTGGAGCTACGAAGGGGCGATGGAGATAGAGATGTTATCAAGTGGGACTGAGGACTACTGGAGATTGCCCAGGGCACCTGATGGAAACTGGAGCCCCCAGAGAGGAAGAACTTGGGACATTCTCAATCGATGCAAAGAGACAGAATTTTTACAGTACTGGTCACCGATCTTGACCAGTCCTAGAAAAACCAAATTGTATTTAGACCCTGTGTCCCAATGGACAATTGATTATACCATCAAACAAAATTAATTTATATTAACTTACAATTTTTATATTATATTTTATATACTTATATTTTTAATGTTTTAGTGTTTTAAATTGTTATTAACTACTATTTTACACTGTTACTAATTTAATTGACTTTTAACATAATTGGGGTTCTAAAGTAATGGATGACTGGGATAAATATACTTGTGGGTATGAGTGGAATGACTGGTATGATTGGGTGGGTGGGGGTGGGTGGGGTTATGGTATGGATGAGTTGAGTGATAGTAGTGTGAATGATAGGTCTGGCCCACCTGACGCTCGGGAGACAGGAGAGGAAGGGGCACCGATCTCTAGGGTGGCAGGGGGTCGGAATATCCCTGTGTTGCTGGGGAGAGGCAGTTATGGCGGGGGCCACAGAGTTAGCCGTTCCAGGGGAACGAGGGATCGTTGCTTAATAACGGTCCCTTGTTCTGGCTCTGTGAGCCCAATCTTGGGTACTGGTGGTAAGTGTAACTCTGGCCCTGGGCTCAGGTTGCTGCTGCTTAATGCCAGGTCGGTGGTAAATAAAGCTCTCCTCATCCGGGATTTGATCCTGGATGAGGAGGCCGACCTGGCATGTATTACTGAAACCTGGCTGGGCCCAGAGGGAGGTGTTCCTCTCTCTGAAATTTGCCCAGCCGGGTTTCAGATATGGCATCAACCTTGACCCCAGGGAAGGGGGGGAGGAGTGGCTATTATAGCCAGGGAGAGCCTTTGCCTGCGTAGACTCATTGCTCCGGAAATTGCGGGTTGCGAGTCTCTCTTGATGAAGTTGGACTTAGGGGTTCAGGTGGGCTTATTTCTCATGTACCTGCCTCCCAGCTGCGTGTCAAAAGCCCTGCCTGTGCTACTCGAGGAGGTAGCCGGGTTGGCGGTGGAGTTCCCCGGACTCATTGTCCTGGGGGACTTCAACCTGCCATCACTCGGCGAAACCTCTGGGTTGGCACAGGAGTTCATGGCCACCATGACAGCCATGGACCTGACTCAAGTAGTACAGGGTCCGACTCACGAGGGAGGGCACGCACCTGACATGGTATTCCTTTCCGAGCAACTAAGGGGCTTAGAAGCATTGCCTTTGTCATGGTCAGACCATTTTCTACTACGGCTCGACTTCCTGGCTCCAATCCTTCCCCGCAGGGAGGTGGAACCAATGAAGATGTTCCGCCCCAGACGCCTGATGGACCCAGAGGGCTTTCAGACGGCGCTTGGGGTTATTCCAGAGGCACTCGTCCACAGTTCGGCGGAGTCTCTCACGGAGGCCTGGAACAGGGCTGCGGCGGAGGCTCTTGACCGGATTGCGCCTTTGCGACCTCTCCGTGGCGTTAGACCCCGTAGAGCCCCATGGTTCAACGAGGAGCTCCGGGAGTTGAAACGCCAAAAGAGACGTCTAGAGAAGCGATGGAGGAAGAGTAGGTCTGAGCTTTTATTATTTTTGTAAGAGCTTTTATTAAGACTTACAAAGTGGCGCTCAAGGCGGCAAGATGCGCGTACCATGCCGCCTTGATTGCATCAGCGGAATCCCGCCCGGCCGCTCTGTTTAGGGTGACCCGCTCCCTTCTCAACCAGGGGGGAGTTGGGGAGCCCTTGCAGAGTAGTGCCGAGGATTTCAACACGTTTTTCGCTGATAAAGTCGCTCAGATCCGGGCCGACCTCGACTCCAATTGTAAAACAGAGTCGACTGACAACGAGTCAGTCGAGGTGACTGGGGCACGTACTTGTCCACCTGTCTGGGAAGAGTTTGATCTGGTGACACCTGATGAAGTGGACAAGGCCATTGGAGCTGTGAGTTCCGCCACCTGTTTACTGGATCCGTGTCCCTCCTGGTTGGTTTCAGCCAGCAGGGAGGTGACACGGAGCTGGGCCCAGGAGATTACCAACGCTTCCTTGGGGAGGGGAGTTTTTCCAACACTCTATAAAGAAGCGCTCGTGCGCCCCCTCCTCAAGAAGCCCTCCCTGGACCTAGCCGTACTTAATAACTATCGTCCAGTCTCCAACCTTCCCTTTATGGGGAAGGTTGTTGAGAAGGTGGTGGCACTCCAGCTCCAGCGGTCCTTGGAAGAAGCCGATTATCTAGGTCCCCAGCAGTCGGGCTTCAGGCCCGGTTACAGCACGGAAACCGCTTTGGTCGCGTTGATGGATGATCTCTGGCGGGCCCGGGACAGGGGTTTATCCTCTGTCCTGGTGCTTCTTGACCTCTCAGCGGCTTTCGATACCATCAACCATGGTATCCTTCTGCACCGGCTGGAGGGGTTGGGAGTGGGAGGCACTGTTCTTCAGTGGTTCTCCTCCTACCTCTCTGGCCGGTCGCAGTCGGTGTTAGTGGGGGGGTCAGAGGTCGGCTCCGAGGTCTCTCCCTTGTGGGGTGCCTCAGGGGTCGGTCCTCTCCCCCCTGCTATTCAACATCTACATGAAACCGCTGGGTGAGATCATCCAAGGACATGGGGTGAGGTATCATCAATACGCCGATGATACCCAGCTTTACATCTCCACCCCATGCCCAGTCAACGAAGCGGTCTAAGTGATGTGCCGGTGCCTGGAGGCTGTTGGGGCCTGGATGGGTGTCAACAGACTCAAGCTAACCCCGGATAAGACGGAGTGGCTGTGGGTTATGCCTCCCAAGGACAATCCCATCTGTCCGTCCATCACCCTGGGGGGGGAATCATTGCCCCCCTCAGAGAGGGTCCGCAACTTGGGCGTCCTCCTCGATCCACAGCTCACATTAGAAAACCATCTCTCAGCTGTGGCGAGGGGGGCGTTTGCCCAGGTTCGCCTGGTGCACCAGTTGCGGCCCTATCTGGACCGGGACTCATTGCTCACAGTCACTCATGCCCTCATCACCTCAAGGTTCGACTACTGTAATGCTCTCTACATGGGGCTACCTCTGAAAAGTGTTCGGAAACTTCAGATCGTGCAGAATGCAGCTGCGAGAGCAGTCATGGGCTTACCTAGGTATGCCCATGTTTCACCATCACTCCGCAGTCTGCATTGGCTGCCGATCAATTTCCGGTCACAATTCAAAGTGTTGGCTATGACCTTTAAAGCCCTTCATGGCATCGGACCAGAATACCTCCGAGACCGCCTCCTGCCGCACGAATCCCAGCGACCGATTAGGTCCCACAGAGTGGGCCTTCTCCGGGTCCCGTCAACTAAACAGTGTCGGTTGGCGGGCCCCAGGGGAAGAGCCTTCTCTGTGGCGGCACCGGCTCTCTGGAACCAACTCCCCCCGGAGATTAGAACTGCCCCTACTCTTCCTGCCTTCCGTAAACTCCTTAAAACCCACCTTTGCCGTCAGGCATGGGGGAATTAAGACATCTCCCCCTGGGCATGTTTAAATTGTGTATGGTATGCTTGTGAGTGTGTCTGTTAGTATATGGGGTTTTCTTTTAAATCTTAAATATTCTAAACTTGCTCGGATTATTTATGATTTGTTTTCTCTGCTGTGAGCCGCCCCGAGTCCTCGGAGAGGGGCGGCATACAAATCTAAATAATAAATAAAATAAATAAATAAACATGATTATTTTAATATAACTGGAAGAAAATCTCATTATTTCAATTCCAGCATTAAATTAAACATCGATAGGGTAATATTTCATTCAACTGATGAAGCAAATTCTTGTTCAAAAAATCTTATGCCATATTAAATTAGTCTTTAAGGTGTTTCATATTATTTTTATGAAAATATTGGTCTCAGTAGAAAGAAGATAATTTGTTTTCTTTATGGGCTGAGAACAAAAGGAAAGTTGGCAGACATTCAAATATTCTACCTCCCAAAAGAAAAAGAGAACAAGAAATAGTAGTAAATAACTCCCTTAAGTCCTAAGTGATTTAGGAACTATTAGTGTTAGTATTATGGGAAAATGTGTACAATTTGATATGTAATTTTCCCCCTTTCAATAACCCTGTAATCAGTGTTCCCTCTAATTTTTTTGGGGAGTGGGTGGAAAAGTATAGTGTCTGAGCGGCAGTCCCTTCGGTACTGGGCGGTACAGAAATATTAAATAAATAAACAAAGAAACAAATAAATAAAAAACCCACCCTGTTTTGCCTCAGAGAATTTCAAAATAAAATACTGTACTGTGTGTCTATAACAGTGAGCTCATAATAGGGCAACTCTATCAATATCAAAATGTCATTTAAATAGTTGAGCTAGTTTCAAACTAGATTTTGATTTTCTTTCTCTCTTCCTTACTCCCATTCTTTTTCTTTCTCTCTTCCTTCCTCTCTTTTTTCTATCTGTTTCTCTCTCTTCCTCTCTTCCTCTCTTCTCTCTCTCTCCTTCCCTCTCACTATTTTCCTCTCGGCTTCTGGGCAGGTTTGGAAAACTCTGAGTTGATGATGATTTTTAAGTGAGCGATTGCTCACTGCTCAGCTTAGAGGGAACTATGCCTGTAATCCTTTCTTTGGAGTGAGGTCAGGGTGACGGATTGGAGCTCTAGCATTTACACAGCAGATTATTATTCATTATGGCCAGAGAGAGAAATATCTATCTAGGATCAAACTCACAGCCTCCAAATTGTGAGGCAAGAGTTCCACCTCTAGGCCACCATACCACTCACATAATTCACTATATAATTATTTTCATTAATTATAAAATGTCATGCAGTGCTACACAATCATGTCTACATTCCAAAAACTTTGCTGAGCCTGCCTAGTGCAAATCTATAAAGTGGGGAAGGTGTCTATTTTCAGTCCTGGGATTTTTTTTGACTTATTATTAAAATAGGAGAGAAACAACTCAATACTTACAACTTTCAGTTCTGGATGGGTCTTGCTTACTGACACAAATTCCATAAACTTTGCAAAACCTTCATTAAGCCAAAGATCATTCCACCATTCCATGGTAACCAAATTTCCAAACCACTATAAAAAAGAATACGTAGCAAGATTGACACAATTCATAAGACACTAATCAAATTGAAAGTCTCCATTTTATAAATAGGGAACAAAGTAAAGGTATAGCCCGACACTGTTTTGTACCTACTTAACTATCTCCTATTTATGAAGAGAAAATAATTATTTTGTGCAGCAACAGCTAGTGTCTTTCATGAGAAGATCACATAACATTTGTTGTTCATGAAAACTGGATATGCGTAACAACTCCAATATAAACAAAAGCAGCTAATCTAGCACTATGAGCATTTAGACTGATTATTTGGCATTGACTGGGTAGTAGTTTTAAGACAAACAGAATTTCTGCAGGAATATATTTAGAATAACCAACACGCTTACTGAATTACTATAGCAGTGATTTTCAACCTTTTTAAAGCCACGGCACAATTTTTACATTTACAAAATCCTGGGGCACACCATCAGCCAAAATGATACAAAATGACACTCTAACACAGTACATATTATACATATAGTTAATAATATACACCATCAGGATAAACATAACCAGCTGTGGCTGAGGCTTCATCTAGTGGTGGCAACATTTACCTCCAGTCCTGACCAGGATTATAAATCGGGACCATGGGGAGCACTAGCAGCTTCAACCACTCACCACGGCCACACATTGACAAGTGCACGGCAGCCCCAGCGGGGACCTTCCTGGGTGTAGATGAGAGGCGGCCTGCTATTGGTTCATTGCTAGTAGTCGGGATGAGGGGAATGTTTATGTTTATGTTCGGATGGAGGCGGCTGGTGGCGGGCCAGATAAATGGCCTCCGCGGACCATATCCGACATGCAGGCCGTAGTTTGGGGACCCATGTTTAATTTCCCCATGGCACACCTGACCATGTCTCACAGCACACTAGTGTGCCCCGGCACACTGGTTGAAAAACATTGTACTATAGGTTGGACAGTTCAACTCCAGACAAAAATAACTGGAATATAGGCAGGTGCATATTTTTCCTTCTGTTGAAATCCCTAAAAAGTTATTTGTCAAATTTACATCAACACATGTGTCAAAAACAAGTGACTTTGGGGCGTACCACAAAGCTTATGTGGTGTTGCTAAAACCATACGCAGTACATTCACAGGGGAGTGCAAAGTATGTACCCACACTCTGTAAATCTCCACTGAAGAAACTAGGGGCTAGGAGATGTCCTTTCTAAACTATATACAGAAAACATACTGTAGATTTTGTTAACTTTACGAAAAAAATCATATATCTGGCTTGAGTCATTTATATAAATGTCACAATGTAACAGTCAACTGAAGTTACTTCTCTGATTTCAGAAGTTATTGTTGCCAGATAATTAAAATGTAACCTTCAATTCCATGTATGAAAAGCCAATTTACCTGATGAGCAAGTTCATGGGCTACAACCATAGTAATTCCAAGTTTCCTTGATACTGAGGATTTTTCAGAATCATATAACAAAGCAGATTCCCTGTAAGTGGTCAATCCCCAATTCTCCATTGCACCAGACTGGAAATCTGGAATAGCTGCAAGATCTGTAATGAAATGTTATTTTCTTAAAATCTGTTTTCATCATATAGTACACCTAGGAAAAAAGTACATGCATGTGCACACACAGACATTAATATAAGTCCAAATATTTTGTGATATGGAAATACAGTAGTACCTCTACATACGAGTTTAATTCGTTCCAGAAGGGAGCTTGTATGTCGAACAACTCGTATCTGGAACAAATGCCTTTAGCCTTTGTTTTTCCCTGCCGAGATAACCAGAAGCAAGGATTCTTGCGCCACCTAGTGGACGCTCGGCTCGTATCCTGAATTTGAGCTCGGGTCTCGAAAAGAAATTTCTCTCCCCCCGTGGCTCGTATCTTGGAATACTCGCATGTGGAGCAGCTCGTATCTAGAGGTACTACTGTACTTCAAAAGTAATCGCAAATCTTTTTGGCCCTTTTAAAAACATTCTTCTGAAGTTTTTTTTAAAAAACAATAACAATTTCATTACTCTATGCAAGGGATGTCAAACTGGCGGCCCACAGGCCAGATGCGCTACACGCAGGCCATGTTCACCCCAGCTCCATGAATGAGAAAAACACCACGAAACGTCGTGTGATGGCAACATGACGCTGAGAGTTTGACACCCGTGCTCCATACAATGTAGACTGAAAAAGAACATGCAATTAAAAATAGTAGTGAAATAAAATGATAGGAACATCTAGATAAAAGTAGTCTTTGAGACTTCATATGAAATGTTCCCACAAAAGTCTGTTTACGCATTAAGGGGGGGGGAAATCAAAAACTCTTTATGTGAGTGATTTTTCTGACAGAACTTCATCATGTTACACTTCAAAATGTATAGGATTGCAATCTGAAATTCCACTTTGCAATAAGTTGGTTTATATCCTAGCAACATTATCGGCAATAAAAAGTCTAACTTTATAGAATAGAATAGAATAGAATAAACAGAATAGAATATAATTATTTTATTGGCCAAGTGTGATTGGACACACAAGGAATTTGTGTTGGTGCATATGCTCCAACACATAAAAGAAACACATAAAAGAAAAGATACATTTCTAGTAGGAAACATAACATGAATTTGAAAGGAACTTTGAATTGAATAAGAATTTGCTTCTATATACATGAAACACGCCTTTTTTAAAAAATCTAACTCTAAAAGATTTTTCAAACTTTTAAAAATGACTTTAAATTAGAGAAATAATCTGGCTAGTCAATATACTGCAGATTTTTAACAGTATCTCTGAATAATATATATACCTTGTTTTGGCAAAGGATATGCAATGCCAAAATATCCCTCGTAGAAGTCTAAAAGTTTCACTGCTGTATCCAAAGCATACTCTGCTTGTTTGATTTTGTGTGGCACAGCATATACTGAAACCTAAAAGACACAAATAGGAATGGATTTTGAACATATTGTTAAGATGCATTAAGACAGTTTCGCAGGTTACTAAAATCAGCACCCAGAAATTTGGCAGATCAAAACGGATAGTTTTGTTATTTTTGCTTCCAATTGTGTATTGTTTAGGATGGGAACAAGCCAAAGCTTCTAGGTTTCATGTCATGCTAATCAATAGGAGCTTTGTTCAGTTACTCTTGTTACCATAAGCCTTGCGGAGACAGCTGAGAACAGTTCTGAATATCAAGCATTACTGTGCTATTTGATAAATATATCAACATTTTAAAAAATATATCTATAGAACTCCTTGTTTTGTTCAACAGCTTGAAAGCAATAATGCAAGCCTAAGCATTTGATTATTAGATTCCATCAACACTTCGGAATTTCTGAAAAATTAACTAAAATCAGACTGTACTCATTTTCAGAAATCATTTTATAACTGCTAGTTATAAAATTTTTTACAGATAAGTTTAGCTGATACTAAATGATTACCTTAATCCCACGCAATGTCTTCTTGGTAACCGACTCAAAGTCTGAAATAATGAAGGCTACTAAGTAAGTGCTCATCTTTACACTGATGTCAAACTGGTCCTCAATAAGCCATTCATTAATATTTATTGATTTCACCTAAAATTTAAAAACACAATTATTTTTTGCCTCTAGTTGAAAACTCAAAGATTGTTTAGAATTAAGTCTTTCATAATTCGGTTCAAACTCTCTCACTGCAAAAAGATTATAAAAACGTTATGCTAATGTTACAAAACATTATTTTGTAGCAAAGACTATACTAAAATGTAAATTATACATGTATGTCTATGCAACTCATTAATAGTTATACATTAGCAGTTTGATCTAAATCTATCCAAAAGAAAACCTCATTAAGTTTAACTGGGTGTCTTTCAAGAAAAAAGTTCCTCAAAATAGGAAAGGATTTCACATTTGAGGTTATACCATATTTTGGGGGGTATAATACACCCCCACCCCAAAGAGGCTGAAAATTTGGGTGTATATTATACTCTGAGTGTAGCTTTTTTGAAGCTTTTTTTTAAGCACTAATGGGGTATAAGCGAGTGAAGCGAACTTCCACCTTTGCCTGCTTTTCTCATTGCTGCTTTCTCCGATAATCAGCTGTGCTTTAGAAGCTGTTTTTATATTCACTATCAGGGGATAAAAAGCATGCATGTATGCTCAAATCAGCAAACTAATGCGCTGAAGCTGACTTGACTAAGGACGTTAGCCAGATGAATATCTGGTAGGCAGAATTCTTCACCTCCATTTTCCTCCCCCAAAACTAAGATGCGTCTTATACTCCAGTACGTCTTATATTCCAAAAAATACGGTGAGTAATTTTGATTGCAAGTTTCAGTATATTAACAATGAATTTTCTAACAACAAGAACAACAGAGTTGGAAGGGACCTTGGAGGTCTTCTAGTCCAACCCCCTGCTTAGGCAGGAAACCCTACACTACTTCAGACAGATGGTTATCCAACATCTGCTTAAAAACTTCCAGTGTCGGGGCATTCGCAACTTTTGGAGGCAAGCTGTTCCACTGATCAACCGTTCTGACTGTCAGGAAATTTCTCCTTAGTTCTGTTGTGGTTAACTCTGGCCCAGCTCCTGCCCTAAGCAATGTGGAGGTGGATGTGGAGGAGACATCCACATGCCGCAGGCCTGTTTTGCTTCCAGTAGAATCGGTCTCCTCTGACCAAGGAAGCATGAGTGACAGGGAAGAGGGAAGTTTGACAGACAGCCCAGGGGAGTTCAATCATCTGTATCATCCCTGGATTGTGAAAAAATAATGTTCTTTTATCTGTCTTCTAAAATATACAAAGTATGCATATACCAAAGGCATATTAGATAGTGCTAGGTGTTTTGGACTTCTTCTGATCTTAATAGAAAATGTTGCTTTTAGTGCAGGTTCATCAAAGCACGGAAAAGCCATACGTGCAGCTGTTGGCTCAAACTGGGTTGATGCAAGCACCCTGGAATTAAGACAAAAATGAGAACATTTAAAACTGATCATATAGATAGAATACATGGTTAAACATTTACTAGTCCAGATTTCACTTCAACAATATAATTTACCTTATATTTATACATCCGGAAAAAAAAGAAGCATAGTTATTAAAATGACATAGTCATTAAAATGACATAGTCATTAAAATGACATTAAAACGATTATGCCTACACATATTTTGGAAATAGGTACTTCTGCTTATTGGGCTGTATTCTGAGATCTGGGTACGGGCAGTCCTTGAATTACGACCGCAATTGAGGCTAAAAGTTCTGTTAAGTGAGACACTTGTTAAGGATGTTGCCCTATTTTACGATCTTTCTTGTCCCAGTTGTTAAGTAAATAACTGCAGTTGTTAAGTTAGTGAACCTGGCTTCCCCATTGACTTTGCTTGTCAGAAGGTTGCAAAATGACTCACATGACCTTGAGACACAGCAATGGTCATAAGTATGAACCAGTTGCCAAGCATCTGAATTTTTATCACATGGTCATGGGGATGCTGTAATAGTCATGTGTGAAAAATGTTCATAAGTTGCTTTTTTTCAGTGCCGTTGTAACTTTGAACAGTCATTAAATGAACTGTTGTTGTCGAGGACTACCTGTACAGAAGATTAGTCTGTATCACAACAGCTTTTCTAGAATTTATAACTTGAAAGGTTCTTTCAGATTGCCTTTTTAATAATGGATTTGGTTTTTTAATGGATTTCATGGTGAGAGATATCCCAAAGATTCATTTTGCGGGGGGAAAGAAATGCATGGAAATAAACAACTAAATAAATAAATAACCAATTCTAGATTACAGCATATAAACTTTATAAACTAGAAATAAGATGAAGGACGAAGAATGAACTCTCTACCAGAATAAGTTTACCACCAGCTACCACCGTTATAACTGAAACAATAAGTTAAATATATTGTACTGCCCTATTATAATATAGAAAGTATTATATTTAGATCTTGGAAAATATTTTATCAGAACCTTCTGGAGTATGTGTACTAGACAGGAAAATTCCCTAAGATTTTTCAAAAGATATCTAAAACATTATCTAGTCCTATTTCAGGAATTAGTTTACAGTTGTTTTAACTTAAGGATAATGAAAATGATTGAGATATTACACAGCCACCATTACCCTTAGCTTCTTACCATCTGGATTTCGTATTAAGTTAGATTACACAGGTTCAGGAAGTTACACAAGCTTTGTTTAAAGCATTAAAAGAAGTACTGTGAGTTCTCCTCTTTAAAAAATCCTAATTGAAGCTGGCAAACTGTAACAACCCACCTACAAATATTTTCTTCTGGAACAAAAAAAAAGAAAAATAATATACTGGCTGAATTTCAGGCTGGTTGGATTAAATTAATAAAATCAATTTCAATCCAGATTTAGGTCAGGGTCTGATACTATTATTTTGATGATCCTATTATTATTATTTTTTATTTCAAGAAAATACATACACCCCTCCATCTCACTAATGGAACGGCTTTTGGCAATGTAGAATGAAAACATAACCATATAAATATATTTCACTAGGAGGCAATTAAAACAAGGATAAAATTAATAGTTAAAAAGGCAGTGGGAAGGTGCTTAAGGTGCTAACTAATTCCTGTGCACCTATCAATGGATCCAGAGGACCCAGAGGCAGTGGTGGTGCGGTACAAGCAGCCTGTGTTACTAGTACCCTAACCTGAGAGCAAAGAGGACGCACCTATCGTGGAAGGTGGAAGATCAATCAGGGCCTTCTGCACCTCCCTAGATGCACATGAGTGACTCATGAGAAGAGGAGGAGCCTCTTCTTGAAGCTAGAATTCGCAGGGCTTCTAAGAGGCAAGAGTGGCTCCTCCGGAGGAGGTTTCCTCGTGAGTAGAACTGCAGGCTAATTAGCCGCACCCTTAGGCCATTTAAGTTTCATTCACATGGCGCTTCGGCGCAGAGGACAACCCCATTCTATTTCAGAATCTTGCTTCAGTTCTTTGTCTTCGGCTTCTGATTTTAAAAACCGACATTCTTGCCTCTGTTAATTAGATCCTGGCTTCCGGCCAACTTCAGTAAGTCTTTGATAAAGATATTTGCTTGAATAAATTAGATACAGTGGTACCTCGACATACGAGTTTAATTCGTTCCAGACCTGAGCTCGTAAGTCGATCAACTCACATCTCGAACAAATGCCTTTAGAGTTTGTTTTTCGCGCCGAGATAACTGGAAGCAAGGAGATTCTTGCGCCACCTAGTGGAAGCTCGGCTCGTATCCTGAATTTGAGCTCGGATGTCGAACAGAAATTTTGCTCATGTCGCAGCTCGTAACTTGGAATACTCGCATGTGGAGCAGCTCGTATCTAGAGGTACTACTGTACTGTTGTTTTTGCCTATTGCTGGGACTCTGACCATTCTTAATAGCTGGTCAGAGTCCTAGCAATAGGCAAAAACAACAGCTCATTAACAGCTCACAAAAATTATTAGGATTTTCTGTACTTTGAAAAAGACTCAAACTGCTAAGACATTATTAGGAGTAAAATCCAGAACCGCCTTCTACTGCACAAATCCCAGCGGCCGATAAGGTCCCACAGAGTTGGCCTTCTCCGGGTCCCGTCGACTAAACAATGTCGTTTGGCGGGTCCCAGGGGAAGAGCCTTCTCTGTGGTGGCCCCGGCCCTCTGGAATCAACTCCCCCCAGAGATTAGAACGGCCCCCACCCTCCTTGTCTTTTGCAAATTACTCAAGACCCACCTTTGTCGCCAGGCATGGGGGAGTTAGGATATTCCTTCCCCTAGGCCATTACAAGTTATGTATGGTATGTTTGTTTGTATGTTCGGTTTTTATAATAAGGGTTTTTAGTTGTTTTATTAAATTGGATTGTTACATGTTGTTTTACCATTGTTGTTAGCCGCCCCGAGCTGCGGAGGGGGCAGCATACAAATCCAATAAATAAATAAATAAAATGTTTAGTGTTTCATCCATTTGTGTGCATCTTATTTTGGGGGCTTGTCGCTGGGATAGAACACAAGGTTTAGTGCTCCTTTGTGAGCCCCATGCCAATCAGCATATTTCTTCCTTTCTATTTTTCAGTAATTTTTTAAAAAGTATTTTTGCTGCTTTTTAATGAATTATATACTTCTAATTGTATGTAAACAAATTTTACCAAATATAGTATTGAAAGAATTCCTACAAGATACAAAACCTGGATTTTACAAATCTCCATTCAGTAATAGGCAATAGGCACAGCATTTGAGTTTATGCAATTTACATACCGGTATATCACATAAAGTCTATATATTTAGGCACATTTTATGTAAACTGCACAAAATACATTAATTTAAATGATGTATGAAAAATTATTATTATTATTATTATTTATTCGATTTGTATGCCGCCCCTCTCCGAAGACTCGGGGTGCGGCTAATTAGCCTGCAGTTCTACTCACGAGGAAACCTCCTCCGGAGGAGCCACTCTTGCCTCTTAGAAGCCTCTATCGTCAGGCATGGGGGAACGGAAATTTTTCCCTTCCCCCTAGGCTTATAGAATTTATACATGGTATGCTTGTTTGTATGATTGGTTTCTTAAATTGGGTTTTTTTAGATTATTTTTAATATTATATTTGTTTACATTGTCTTTTTTATTGTTGTTAGCCACCCCGAGTCTTCGGAGAGGGGCGGCATACAAATCTAATAAATAAATAAATAAATAAATAAGTGTGGGAGGGATCAAGAGAGTGGCAGGACCGCAGGGGAGGGTCAAGGAGGTTCTGTGAGTTATGTAATAGTCACAGCATGTGTTGGGGAGTTGGTATGAGGGAGAAATGGAGTTCAGAAAGATTTGTGAAGATGCAAATGGGCGAGTGGAGGTGCACAAGGTGAGGGGAGGTTCTGGTAATGAGGCAACAAGAGATTATGCCAGAGGTACATTGTGGGTCTCAATATGCAAGACGCATGATATGTGCTGAGCACACAGGGTTTGAAATAGGTGAGTGTGGATTGGGGAGGATGCACAAAGGTGTAAGGCATGGCGTGGGTTAGGAAGGGTGAACAAGGGCTGGGAAATTAGAATGTGAGTTGGGAAATATTCAAGAGGCACAACAAGGGTTAGGGAGGGTGCACAAGAATGTGCTAGTAGCAAAATGAGTGTAGAAGCAGAGAGTTCCACAGGTGAGAAGACTTATCTCAGTGATTTGACCTTCTCTTCTGGCTTCCCTAGACTTTCTAAAGGAACTAGCAGTGAAGGTTGTAAATACTGATTGTATGACTGTGGGATGCTACTGCAAGCCATAAATGTGAACTGACCCAGATCACAATCACATGTGCTGGGACAGCATTCATTCACTACCATCATAACTTCAAATAAAGCCCACTGCAACAATATCGCCAAAAAGGTTTCTAGAGTTGTTAACCTGATCCTACGTAGCTTCTGCTCCGGCAATCTCACACTACTCACAAGAGCCTACAAAACTTTTGCCAGACCCATCCTAGAATACAGCTCATCTGTCTGGAACCCATACCACATCTTGGACATCAACGCCCTTGAAAACGTCCAAAAATATTTCACCAGAACAGCTCTTCAATCCTCCACTAGAAACAGAATATCCTACGAAAATAGACTAACAATCCTGGGTCTAGAAAGCTTAGAATTACGACGCTTAAAACACGATTTAAGTATTACCCACAAGATCATATGCTGCAATGTCCTACCTGTCAATGACTACTTCAGCTTCAACCGCAACAACACAAGAGCACGGAACAGATTCAAACTTAATATTAACCGCTACAAACTTGACTGTAAAAAATATGACTTTAACAATCAAGTTGTTGAAGCATGGAACTGATTACCAGATTCAATAGTGTCAACCCCTAACCCCCAACATTTCTCCCTTAGACTATCCACAATTGACCTCTCCAGGTTCCTAAGAGGTCAGTAAGAGGCGTACATAAGTGCACCAGTGTGCCTTTCATCCCTTGTCCAATTGTCTTTCCTTTATCTCATATATCATATATATTTTCTTCCTTTCATATCTCTTCTCCTCTATTTTATATTTTTCTTTATATATATTACCTCATGTCTATTCTCTTCTATGTATTGTGTATTGGACAAAATAAATAAATTTGCTGAACAAATTATCGTAGTCAAGGACTACTTATAAATATAAAATAAGAAAAACTCCACAAGATTGTATATAAAAGTTATATATTCAAATAATAAATACAGTAATATAAGGCTTACCTTATTTCCCCTGCCAGAGTTCTGTATGTGCTTTTATAGAAACCATGAAAACTATCAGATAAATTGGCAGAGTATTCAATGCTAATAATGTAGCTCTGCCCAACTTGTAGAAGTTCCATAGAAATAAGGGCTATCTGTTCAAATGGTGGATATTCTAAAACCATCATTCCTTTAGCTGTATCAGCGCTGTCCTTGGTGTTGTGGATAGTAGTTTTGGTGATCTGAAGATATTTGCTGTGAAGGATGACTGAACTAGTTTGTTCGGTTATTAAAATCTCTATTTTGGACAATCCAGTAAAAGATAGAGTTGTGAGATTTGGATGAATAAGAAGATCATAATGAATTGGAACAACATCTTTTGGAAGTCTAATATTATTCCAAGGAAAAGGATTGCTTTCATCTCTAGCAAATGAATATGATGTCCCACATAGAAAACTTAGAATGCTTAGCAATAAAAACATTTTACTCTTCTTTAACATAAAAATTTGATCAGGAAACAGCAACATAATCGTAGGTTACTATGGCATCCAGAATTAGAAATCTAATAAAGAAAAATAAATTGAGACAATATAACAAATTAAATATAAACACATTTTTATGAAATGTTGACTATCATTTATATACTGTAGTTTAGTTTCAAAGGTGTTATTCTATATATTCTTTTCAATCAAGCAGGCTGTCTTAAAGCATATATAATTTGGTGAACTATAGATTTCCAGAACGACACCTTAATATTTAAGCATACTTAATTTTAAGGTAAACTATACTTATTCACTTTTGTTAACTTGTAAATGACATCATTTATTTATCAAATTTATGTGGCCAGAGACCTTACACAAAGTGACTCTGATTGGCACACAATGAAACCAACCATTATAAAAACAATTTAAAACAATTAAATAATCAAATATACATAAAACTGGAATTGAGAGGATTAAAATTAGAACGTTGTGCAGCCAATGCATGGTCACTCTGCTGCTACAGTGATCCCTAAATGTAATTTTTTTAAAGTCACAATTTGAGGGTTCTTTGAAAGGCTATAAGGGTTGATGGGAAGGCTATAAGGGTTATAGAGAAAGTGTCATCTTCTAGCTCCTATCAAACGGAATTCCTCACCAGACAGGACCCAAAACATCCTTCTACAGAGGCAGGATTTTACAGATTTATACAGATGTTTCTGAAGTGTACTGGGCCCACTGATACCCCACTGCATGCCTGTCCAGATGGATATAAAACCACAAATGATCAGACAGTGGCTACACTTCAACCAAATCCACCTTGCAGTTGGGACCATTCACCTCCCATTGTTTCAATTTATGAAGAAAGAGGCTATACTCTAATTAGAAATTGCAGATAGTACTAAAAAGGATCCAAAACATCCTGGCTCAAAAGATATCCTGTACCTTCTCAGTGCAAAAATGTTACTAATTTCTTTCTAATCTATTCAATCCTCTTTCCTTCCAAAGAACATCAGCAGTGAAGCCTTTCTTGCCAGGGAATCAGTGAATTCCCTAAACTATCTGTTGCTATTTTTTCAAGTCAACAATCTGATTTCCTCTTCCTGATTTCCAACTGAACTTTAAGCATTACCGAACATTAAAGCCGTTTGTTCGTTTCCTTCCTACTGTCTTGAGAAAGTTTTATCTGTGAGCCAAAGAAAATCTTCGGAAGGGACTTCCCCAGAACCAAATGTCTGCACGATATACGCACAAATCCAATTTTATAGCTCCTGGCGAAGAAGAATGAATTACACTCGCTCGGGTTCACACTATAGTGCAGGGCTCTCCAACTTTGGCACCTTAAAGGCTGGACTTCAACTCCCAGAATTCCTCAGCCAGCAGACACGGCAACATTAGTAAAGCTGGCTGAGAATTCTGGGAGTTGAAGTCCACCAGCCTTAAAGTTGCCAAGGTTGGAAACCCCTGCACTACAGGGCAGTTGAACGCTAAAAGTGCGGTTAGCTAACATGGTAGTTCAGTGTGCTGCGAAACCACAAGCGCGCGGGGAGGGGGGGGTGGAGCGCAGTAGCAGAAGTCGAAAGAGAATAACCAGAAGCCACTGCCGGTTTCTCGTCGGTTCCTGTACCGTACTAAAGACGACGGGCGGCGGCCGCCAGGGCAAGCCGCACAAATTGGGGAGCACCTGCCCTAAGCCCTCAGGGGTCAATTCAGCGCAGCGGAAGGGAGCAAAAAAAACCCCTCTCCGCCTCCAGAGCTATTTTGGAGAGCGGAGGCGCTTCGCAAGGCTTCGAAAGCGCGCGTGCGTAATGGAGCCGTCACTTTTAGATATTGAGATTTGATCGTTCAAGGCGAGGAAATTAGGCCTCGGCCTCCCAGCTGGCGCCTTTTCCCTTCCGCAAATGTTATTCTCACCTGCCTCCGCTCCCTCACCTGTCTCCATACAGCAAGACTTTTAATAGGAGCTCCCTTTTTTTTTAGAAAGCGTCCGCTGCCGCCGCCGCTCCTTTGCACTCCGCGCTTGGCTTGGAAAGAAAAAGCGAAAGCGAAACGCCGCGTAAAGGTGCTAGTCCCGCTCAACCTCTTGAGGCGCCCTACCCGAACGGCCTCTAAAGAAGAGGGGTCTAAACAAGGTTCTTGAATGAGAGGCAAAACGTCTTCAAAGGAAAAAAGAAGAAGGTCTAGTTGGCTCCTGAAAAAGTACCTTTGGGACAGCCATGACCTGGATGACTGAGAATCTCTACAGCCTTTTAGCTATCCAATTTAGGATGAAAACCCTTTGAATGATGTTTTTTTTAATGTATTTATGTATGTATGTATGTATGTATGTATGTATGTATGTATGTATGTATGTAGTTAGTTAGTTAGTTAGTTAGTTAGTTAGTTAGTTAGTTAGTTAGTCCAATACACAACAATACACAATGAAGGTTATAGAGGTTATACTCTCTATATAGTAAAATATATTAGAGAAAGAATAGAAGTGAAAGTTTAGGAATAGAATATATCAGAGAGTAGAGAATATTATGAGAGTAGTATAAGAGGATTAGAATAGTAGAATAGTAAATATGAGATATGAGATATAGGAGAGACAATAGGACGGGATGGGAGACACACTAGTGCCCTTAATGTGGGAGTATTTTATTATTTATTTATTTTGTCAAGTGCGTATTGGTGGTATACAAAGAGATAACAATATTCATATACATGATACTAGTAAAAGAGAAACATTAGGAAGAAAGGCTTTCTGGTGCACTTAGGCACACCCCTTACTGACCTTTTAGGAATCTAAGGGTGAAGTTTGGGGGGTTAGGTGAAGATATTACATAAGTAGTGAGTTCCATGCATCAATTACTCGTTACTAAAGTTGTATTTCCTGCAGTTGAGATTAGAGCGGTTTATTTTAAGTTTGTATCTGTTGTGTGCTCAGGTGTTGTTGTGGTTGAAGCTGAATTAGTCATTGACAGGAAGGACGTTGTAGCAGATGATTTTATGGGCTTGGGTCGTGTACTAGGCAACGTAGTTCTAAGCTTTCTAAACCTAGGATTGTAAGTCTGTTTGCGTAGGGTATTCTGTTGCGAGTGGAGGAGTGGATGGAGGATTAAGTGGTGAGGGGAGATCAAAAGTGGTGGTGGGCATACATGCCCTCCTTTATTTATTTATTTTTAAACTCTCCGATCTCTGGAATTCCAGAATTCCTGGGATTTCAGAAGATCGCTAAATATCAGCAAAAAATTATAGGCGCTTTAATCAATAGTTGGATTTTGAATTTAGTTTGTTAGAAACTCCTATAAGTACAAGCCCCACATCTTTATCTATTTTTGCAGATATTAAAATACCTAAATAGTGTATTTTTTGTATTTATTTGCAATGTTTTCTCTATAAAAAATATTTTAAAAAACAATTGCACAGTAATTTCATGCTCACTGTCACAAGGGGTAGCTGTTTTGCTACTTTGGTTCAGTCAAGCACCAAAGTTAATAAAAAGAAAATATGTTGGTAAAATAAAATAGAAGTAAGAGCCATACTGATGGTTTTATATTCAATTTTTAATTTGATTTGGAAGAGTGTATTTCACAAGTTAAACATTTGGTGTTGTTGCTTTTCAAAAATTAAACAATAGCATCAATCGAAAAATACTAACAGGTACCCTTAACTACACTACTATTCATGTCTACATGTAATTCAAATTATATATTTCACAAAAAATCTAGTTGTTACCAAAAATTAATATTTACTATTAGTCTGGGAAACACTAATACATTCTCTTACAGAGCCAGAATTAAAGAGCTGCTTTATGCAAATAAAATTATGCCACATAAATTAATATGAACATTTCTTCCCCCTCATTTTATGTTCATCTGCTATTGCAAATCCTGTGGCTTTTACTCTGGCAATAGATTTAAATAGCTTTGATTATAAGGAATGTGCCGTAAAAGTTTCAAAGCTCCATTTATTTCAGAAGCAGTTTTAACTCAATCATAAAATGCCTTATAAAAGGTTTCCAACAGTCTTAATCAAGAATAGCACATATTAAGTCATGCGCAGTGTCTTGGCATTACTATCCTGAATAAAATACAATTTCTTCAGAGAGGGGCGGCATACAAGTCTAATTAATAATAATAATAATAATAATAATAATAATAATAATAATAATAAATGTATTCACACTCCATATTTTTGTGCATGAGGATTCCTATAACAGGACAAATTGTCATATGACAATCAGAGGGCAATAAAAAACATTTATTGGCATTTCCAGAAAAAATATATTTTCTTCATTTATACAGAATATATATCTCTTAGACTCCATGATCAGAGTTCAATAGAAAGTTTATGAATATTGTCCTGTTCTCTGAATGGCTGGTTTTCATTTAGGATATATACAGTGAAGTACAGAGATAAAAGTTTCCTTTCCACAGAACTATTTCCTGAAGTGAGAAGGTCACAACATTCATGAATTTCAAAAGGAATCATTCAAACACCAAGGCATCATTAAACATTATTATTCTGAAATGGTTTTATGCTGTGGTCTTGTCAATTACCTGACATTAATCTTTTTCAGGGAAGAATGTAAAGTCAGTTCAGAGTTCATAAAAACTGTTCGTCTGGGAATTGTCTGTCACTGCTTGAAAGTAATTATGATTTTCCCAAGGAATGAAGAGATTCAGAAACTGAACTTAAAAACAATAGAACCATTTGGACTTTACTACTGATATAAATACTTTCACCTTTAGATAGAGCATATTTGGAAGGTTCAGGAATGGTTTCTTGGAAGTAAAATGTGATTAACTGATGAAACTAATGTATGAATTATCTGCATGAATAAATACACTGTTCCTGTGTCCATGATTCATCTGTGGTTTTGATTCAGATCTTTTTTATGGACTGCTATTGAAAGGAATAACATTATTTTCTATTCCTAAGTAATTCTCATTTTGGTAAGGTACCCTGAGATATCACCATACTTCTCTTGACTATATCACTGAAGAAACACTGTTGTTGAATTCTGAAGATTTAGATTGGAGTAGATCTATGAACTAGATATTCCCCCATTTTTCCGTTCTCTAATGTGATACAGTATTTTTTGACTATACATACAAGTTACCACTGACAAGACCTCAGTCTTAATAAACGTAGTGTAGCCTTAAGAAAAAGAAAGAAATGAAAAAATCTATACTTAGATAATTAAATTATAATATTTGCTGAACAGAGATATTGCAACTGTGATGTTTGTGGTGAAACAGTACCATTCCTATAAATGTTATTGCAATTTCTGTCCTAGGTATGTACCAACTCTTGTTACATGTTCTTATTTTTATCTTCATTAAACATTTTAAAAAGGTAACTAAAATTTCTGATGTATTTCTAGAGATTTGTTTCAGCTTCAGTAAAACAAGTCTGTGACTTTGGGAAAATGGAATTACCATTGAGATAATTACATTATAGAAAACTCAGATGTTTTTATTTTGAAATTTTAAACTGCTTTCAGTGTGCTGATGGCTTATTTCAAGTAACTAATACAGTGTTACATATGGTACTTTACATGGGAATAGGTTCTACTGTACTGTAAACAATGAGTCTAACTTCTGATTCAGAATGGATAAGATTTCATTGGAAGGCTGCTTTCTAAAATATCCTTTCCCTTAGTTGGTAACCTGAAGATATATTGCAATAATCATTCCCACATTTTTCTTCATAAACCGTATTTTTAGACAGTCTATTTAGCTACAATTCCAATCCCTCTAGAGGACACCAGATTTGAAAAAATGGCTGCACAAACCAGAAAACAAATTCTATTGAATTTAATGGGACTTGGTTATACATCCATATATCCACATGTACAAATATATGAATATATTTGAATCCTGGAAACAATCCTGGGATTCCTATGTGCAAGAGCATGTTGTACATAAGAAACAGCATGCGCACAGATGTCTGACAGATGGTTTTTCTGTCATATCCGATAGTGCCACTTAGCTATTAGAAAAGTGGAGGAAACATGGGTTCTGCATTTACTCTGTGTAACACTTCCAAACAGATGGTCAAAGTTGCCAGCAAAAAGACTGCCCTTTCAATACTGCAAATATGATCCCATTCCAAAATCTAATATTTATCAAACACATAAATTAAGGCATTTTTAACCATGACTGAGGCAACAAAGAGATAAGAGAACTTTAAAAATAATATCACATAAACCTCTTAAAAAGCATTTTAACAGCAACAAACAGACCAAAGAGACCCCGTAAGTTAACTAGGTCCAGGTGCACACATGTAAGTGGGGATGTGAGTTTCACATTTCATATGAACTTTTAAAAATAAACTCCTGTGCATGTGGCACATTTAGAACATAATGGGGAAGTAGCAGTAAGAGTATTGTTATTTTTATGTTCATGGTTACTATGCAATATTTTTCCCTACAGACAAAATAGTTTTTCTTTTAAGTATAGGGGCTTTTAGATCCCCTTCAAAAAGATTTATTCTACTATGAGGGTTCCTTATTCATTTCCTCCTAGCATTTTTCTGTAAAGACATCTTGTTTTTCCCAAAACAAGACATCCCCTGATAATAAGCCCAATTGGGCTTTTGAGTGCATGACAATAAGGCTAAGTGTTTATTTCAGAGTTCAAAAAGATATAAGACAGGTTCTTATTTTCAGAGAAACACAGTAATTTCTGCTGTTTTCTTTGTTATACTAGAAAAATGATGGACAATTGACATCACACTGACTGCATTCCACCACACTTCCCTATATTGTAAATTTTGTAAATTACTCAAGACCCACCTGTATCGCCAGGCATGGGCGAACTGAGATAGCTCCCCCAGGCTTTTATATTGTATGTTTGGTATGTATGTGTTGTTTGGTTTTAAATGATGGGGTTTTATATGTTTCCCCCCCCCCTTTTAATATTAGATTTGTTCCACTGTAACATTGTTTTTATTATTGTTGTGAGCCGCCCCGAGTCTTCGGAGAGGGGCGGCATACAAATCTAATAAATAATAATAATAATAATAATAATAATAATAATAATAATAATAATAATTATTATTATTATTATTATTATTATTATTATTGAACATCCCCGTTTGTGAAATTACAAGAGAGAGCATTCTTCACTCTACAGATCTTTTACTCATAATATAGTTTATCTGCAATTATGTCTATGCTTTTAACTCAGTCATCATCCTTTGAGGCAACCTAAACTTCCATTAATGAACAAAAACTATTTATGTAATTGCTAAGATTTGATACTCACTTGATCATAATCATAATCAATCAGTCAAATAACAATCATCCTCACTTTGCCCTTTGGACTTTATTGGTCTCAGAAATCTTTTGTTTCATTCCAAAGATTTTGGAAGCTCAACCTTCAAGAACAACTAAACTAGGGA
This sequence comes from Erythrolamprus reginae, assembly GCF_031021105.1. Classification (NCBI taxonomy): domain Eukaryota; kingdom Metazoa; phylum Chordata; class Lepidosauria; order Squamata; family Dipsadidae; genus Erythrolamprus; species Erythrolamprus reginae. The sequence goes on along the minus strand of NC_091951.1, from coordinate 303,710,038 downwards.
TGTCAAACTTGCATTGTCATGGTATCGTGACATATTGTAACTCCCCCCCTTGCTAAACTGGCTGTGGTGTGGCCAGTGCACGATCATGAATCCAGCCTGCAGGTCAAGAGTTTGACAGCCCTGAACTAGACTATACAAAGGCAGCCTGAAGAGAAAAGCTGGGAAGGAGTAACTGATATGGGAAGATACAAAAATAGACTATCGCATCACCCCTAACATTTCTGCAGTGAACGACATCTCATTGCTGGAAGAAGAGAGGGAGAGTTTTGCAATCCCAATGGTCTTGTTGGCTTTGGACAAAGAGGGGAGTCAGACAAACAATAAAGAGAACCTTCACCTATGCCACTTTAAATGTGGAAGAAATGTTTAGCTACAGTGGTAGAAGGATGGAACATATTCCTTCTGTTTCTCAGAATGAGAAAGAGATGGAAAGAGAAAGAGATGGAAAATGATGGTAGGACAAATAAACTGGGATTTTACAAGGAGGAATACTAATTATCTAAATAATTATCTAAACAATTGCCATTAATAGTAGAATTGGGGGGGAAATGGACTGTGGAAAAGGCAGGAAAAAATACCAGATTTAAATTGCAATGTGTATAAGAAGGAGTATGTAATGTTTACCAAGGACAATCAACTAAGTTAAATGCTTTCATTTTTATATAGTGTACAGTCAAAGTACTGCATTTATCTAGAAAGAACCAGTTTGATGCAGCTGTTAAGGCATCCAGTTGGAAATCAAGAGATCATGAATTCTAATTCTGCCTTAAGATCGAAGCCAGATAGATCTTTCAGTCTTAGGAAGGAGGCAATGACAAACCATTTCTCAAATCTTGCCAGGAAAACTGCAGAGACTTATCTAGGCAATTGCCAGCATTCAGAATTGACTAGAAGGCACATAAAAAACAATGCATCGAATGTCTGGTAGTGTCTGCTTCATTTAAGTCATAAAAGAAAATTGCATGATACAAGAGTTCCTATATCTGGAAACTTAACTGTCTTTGCTTAATTAGATTAAAGAGAATTACATTGTCAAGGATGCAACTAAACCTATCCAGCTCTTATGGTTTAATCGAGGGCTAAATTTATTTTCCCTGATCAACCCTGTCATGCCAATAGGCATAAGAGGGCTGGAATACAAAGATAAGAGCGCTTTGCAAAAATAGGCCACCAGTAGACAATCCATGTCCATTTTATACTTCAGTGCCCTTTATGGTTTCACACAGAAGTAAAACAAAGGTAGAAAGAATGTGCAAGCTTCCCAAAATGTGGCAGTCCACGGAGAGGGATGGCATATAAGTCCAATAAATAATTAATTAAATAATTAATTAAATAATTAATTAATTAAATGATTGATTAATTAATTAAATAATTTAATAATAATAATAATAATAATAATAATAATAATAATAATAATTATGATGATGATGTCAATGCAACACAGCAAAGGAGATCACTATGCTGGATTTCGTATTTCATCACCAGTCGGGCGCTTCCCAAGCACCTAGGACTGCATGATGTAGCGGAGAATTATGTTTGCCGATCCCAGTAAAGCGGCCTTCTGCAATTGACAGTCAACCACTGCAAGGAAGACTTTTTCACCCACCAGTTGGAGCAATGGTGGCGCGGTAGGTAGAGTGCTGTACTGCAGGCCACTGAAGCTGACTTGTAGATCTGAAGGTCAGCGGTTCAAATCTCATCACCGGCTCAAGGTTGACTCAGTCTTCCATCCTTCCGAGGTGCGTAAAATGAGGACCTGGATTGTGGGGGCAATAGCCTAGCTCTGTTTAAAAAGTGCTATTGCTAACATGTTGTAAGCCGCCCTGAGTCTAAGGAGAAGGGCGGCTTAAAAATCAAATAAATAAATAATTAAATAAATTCTGCCAATGACCAGCACTCAACTAAGTCCAGGGGAAAGCCACAGACCAGGAAAAGGGGCGCACGTTGTGGAGGGCCATTTTATCTGTGGCAGAGTTTCCTGTCGGGCCATACAAGCTCCAGAATCTTTGGAATTAACAGAGCCTGAAAGGCCGAACCAAAACAGAAGGCAACCTCAACCCACTCACTCTCTCACACACAGACACACAAGGAAACTCCTCTGCAGACAAAAAGATCCTCCCCATGGATGCCCCTTTTCCCTGCCACACATCTGACTTTGTCTTCTTCTGCTCAGAAGATGCTGCTGGGTTTGCGGTTCTCTGCCACTCCCCCCCCCAAGGAAAAGCAACTGATGCGCATCCCCCAAGCATCCTGCCTGCCCTGAAAAGGAACTGGGATTTGGCGCTGGGCTATGCTGAGAGGCTGGCTTAATTCCTAATAAATAATAAAAGCTACCAAGCCGTCCGGGATTGGCAGACCAGATTCGGGGAGCTGAATGCACTGCCACCACCCAGGAGGAGAAGAATGTGAGAAATGGGTGTTCTCACAGTGCCTCCTCTTTTCTTCCCCCAAGTGGCAGCTGTGTGTCTGGCGTCCAACTAAATATGATCCTATCTTATATTCAGAGAAACAAGGTAGTCTCAGAGTAATAAGGCTAGTATCTCTTACCTTTATTGTCTTTTGGTACCAGCTAGTTTTTAAAGCATGATTTATACTCAGTAAGAAGTAAGCTTTATATACTCCTATTTCACTGCATTACACATTTCTAACATATTTGATGTCAAACATTGCTCTGTTTTTCTATCATTTTAAAATCCCTCTTGGCCTTTATGTAATCCATTTGCTACTTCTTAATGGAGGTACTATTACACGGAGTGTTATTAGATGAAATATGATGACAGAAATAATGTGACTGTACACATAACACAGCTTAGGCATAATGTAGTGCTTCCTACAAGTCAAAGATGGGGCATATGGTTGCAGTACACTTAATTTTCACTTACTCAGGAATGGCATTGTCTGAGATGAGCTTGCCGTATTATTCCAGGCATTGTACTATATGCAGTACAATCATAGTAACCTTTTGTGTGCAGTGTGAATTGTTATTTAGCCACAAACTAGTGCAACTTCTTTTGAAGCTAGGGACTTTAAATGTACTTAACTTCAATTTCCAGAATTCTTAGCCAGCATTTAGCATGAGAGAAGGAAACTGCTTTATTTAAATGTGCCTGAAGCACAATGGTTAAATCAGCTGGTTTTATACTTTGTTTAAGGTTCAATTTACATCTCAGGATAATCAATTATTTAAAAATCATGGTTTGTGGAATTAGCCACAATCACTTGTGGATTCTTTCTTTGTTATTTACCAGCTTCAATTTCCACATGATTTATATAGGTAGGGAGAGGGAGAAAGGAAAAAGGGAGATTGAATACTGTAATGAAAACACTCCAGCTTCAAGTATAATACAGTAATACCTCATGATACGAACTTAATTGGTGCAAGGAGGAGGTTCGTAAGACGAAACATTGTTTCCCTTAGGAAACAATGTAAAGTCAATTAATCCGTGCAATCAAAAACCCCCCCGCAAAAAAACGGCTTTCGGCGACTGCTGGGAAGCCTCGCGGCTGTTTTAAAAGGTGACAGCTGGCCTGGGGGCGGGGATGCTGGGAAGCCCCCCACGCCGGCTGCCACCTTTTAAAACAGCCGCGCCGCTTCCCAGCTGTCTCCTGAAGCCGAACGCGGAAGTTCGGCTTTAGCTTTCGGCTTCAGGAGACAGCTGGGAAGCGGCGCGGCCGTTTTAAAAGGTCGCAGCCGGCCTGGGGGGCTTCCCAGCGTTCGGGGGGGTGCTGGGAAGCCCCCCAGGACGGCTGCGACCTTTTAAAATGGCCGCGCCGCTTCCCAGCTGTCTCCTGAAGCCGAACGCTAAAGCCAAACTTCCGCGTTCGGCTTCGGGAGACAGCTGGGAAGCGGCGCGGCTGTTTTAAAAGGTGACAGCTGGGCTGGGGGGCTTCCCAGCAACCTCCCGAATCGAACCCGGGGTTCAGAAAAAATTTGCCTCTTCTTACGAACTTTGTTCGAGTTACGAACCGGCGTTCGGGAGGCTTCTGGGAAGTCCCGCCGCCCGGCTGTCACCTTTTAAAACAGCCGCGCGGCTTCCCAGCAGTCTCCGAACGCCGGTTCGTAACTCGAAAAAAGTTTGTAAGAAGAGGCAAAATTTTTCTGAACCCCGGGTTCGTATCACGAGTTGTTCATAAGACGAGGGGTTCGCATCTTGAGGTACCACTGTATTTATTTCTAAGGATATTCCAGGTATGCAGGCGCCTTATGTGCTGCTGCATCACTAGAAAATAAAAGTAAAAAGGGGTGCAATGTACTGCTGCTGAAGGCAGGACTTTAGCGCCCTGTCAGTGTGTGAGAGAGTTGAAGGGTATTTGGAAACTCAGACAATATTTGCTTTGTGAGCAAGGAGACCGGAAGGAACCTGGCCGTGGCCTGGCTCAACTTTTCTGTAGTAAAGCTGCTTGCCGCTGTGAAAGTAAAACTGAAAGTGAAACTCCTCTCCTCTGCTTGTGTTTTGCATTTGGAACAGATTTATTTTCATGTGGGGAAGGGGAGTAGAACATAGAAAGTTAATAATAATATAGGAAATGCTAATGCTCTCATGATCATTTTGAAAAATGCTTTCTTAGTGAGCACCTAGAAGGCAAAAGAAATATAGGTGGCAAATTTGAAGTTTGCAAGCTTTACAGTTCTGGAGATTTTGTGATGATGCATGAGTGGCATTTCGTTTATATTACATATACATATTGGGAGATACCACATCTGGCCTTCAGATTGTGTTATACATTTTGAAATATGTAAAAAGCATAATACTTTATTTTTACATTGTCTGATTAGGTTTATTAGCTATCAGACAGTTCAGTATTAGACAAAGTGTTTAGCATTACATCAGCATGCAATCACTATCTAGTGGTTTTTCCTCAATGTTTTCATAAAAATTAATAAACAAAAGAATATAAATATAACAATAACTATGATTACAATCTTGCACATTGTTACCTAAAGGTAAGTCTGATTAAAATAAATGTTCTTTACTGGTAAGCGAGCCTAGATAACTTGCTTGCCTTATTAGTTTTTAAATAATGATTATCAGTACATTAATTTTAATAGAAATGTCAAGCAAATGTATTCTCCTGCTTAAAAGTCGCATTAGCTACTTTAAAACTTCTAATATTTAGTACTTTATTTCTAAATCTAATTCTAAAACAATTGTAGAATTTAATTCAGTCACAATAGCTCAACATTTTCTTTCAGGGGAACAAGAGTCAGGAAATAAAACAAGAGTCAGGAAATAGCACCAAGGTAATTGAACTATCACTGTTTCTTTTTTCATCTGCCCACCAAAAATGTCAAAAAGCAAAACCATTTCATTGCTAGAGATAGAAAACATACTTATTGGGCTTATGTGCTTATTCAGTGAGTCAATAAAATTTGCATACAGTATCTTATTTCTTAGAGTACACATGAAATGAAAATAGCTTCATGCAGTCAATAGTTTTTAGAATTTATAATAAACCATTTTACAACATGAAATGGAAGCTTGGTATCTATGGATTTAACAATTGTATCATTGGCAGGGACCTCTGATCAATCAATCCAAATAAATGATTGATAAACTTAAATATCTACTAGCTACGAACAGTCAGTCCATTAGCTTACCAATCAAGTGATACTGTTAAGGTCTTGTCTTAGTGCCTGGAGACAGTTTGGATTTCAATGGGGAGGAACAGGTTTAAATTAAGCCATAACATGATTTATGTGCCTTTGGGTGCATGATTCTTCCTATGCTGGAGAATCTCCACAATTAATTCGGAATGAGGTGGCAATACATATTTTGTGCACAATTGCGGGGGTGGGTGGGGGGATGTCTCCTTTCTGAAGAGCAGATGGCAACTAGCCAGAAAAACCTTTTCACAGATTAATGTGTGTGTTCCTTCCTGAATTGGGCATCCCTTTTTAACATGAATTTTTAACATAACCCATGGTGATGTGGCACTGCAGCTGTTCCATACATTTTATTTTATCTATTTGTAAACATGTACAAGGTAGTAGGTATTGGTACAAACATAAACATTAGCAAGGTAGGTACAGGTAAATTGGGCAATAGGACAGGAGACAGGGATGGTAGGCATAATGGTGCACTTATGCACGTCCCTTACAGACCCGTTAGGAATGTGGTGAGGTTGACTGTAGACAATCTAAAGTTAAAGTTTTTGGGGTTGGGGGAAGAAACCACAGAGTCAGGCAGTGCATTCCAGGGATCGATCTCTCTGTAGCTGAAGTCGTATTTTCTGCAGTCAAGTTTGGGGCCATTTACCTTAAGTTTGAATCGATTGTGTGCTCGTGTATTGTTGCGGTTAAAGCTGAAGAAATCATTGACAGGCAAATGATCACTGTGGTAAATGATTTTATAAACTACGTTTAGGTCAGATCGAAGGTGACAAAGTTCTAGGCTACCTAAGCCCAAAATTTCAAGGCTAGTGGAAAAAGGTAGTCGTTTGTGAGTAGAGGAGTAGAGAACTCTTCTTCTGAAATATTTATGGACTCTCTCGATTGTATTGATATCTGATACACATATGTGTGTGTGTATGTAGGTCTTGGCATATTTAGGTTTCTTCCTGTGTAAAGTTTATTTATTTATTTATTTATTTATTTATTAGTTGGACTTGTATGCCGCCCCTCTCCGAAGACTCGGGGCGGCTCACAACAAGCAAAACAGTCACAATAATCCAATTAATTAAAATATTTAACGATTTAAGAAAAACCCCATGTAATAGCAAACACACACACAAGCATACCATATATAAATTAACGTGCCCAGGGGAGATGTTTAGTTTCCCCATGCCTGATGGCAAAGGTGGGTCTTAAGGAGTTTTCGGAAGGCAGGAAGAGTAGGGGAGGTTCTAATCTCTGGGGGGAGTTGGTTCCAGAGAGCCGGTGCCGCCACAGAGAAGGCTGGGACCCGCCAACCGGCATTGTTTAGTTGACGGGACCCGGAGAAGGCCCACTCTGTGGGACCTAATCGGTCGCTGGGATTCGTGCGGCAGGAGGCGGTCTTGGAGATATTCTGGTCCGATGCCATGAAGGGCTTTAAAGGTCATAACCAACACTTTGAATTGTGACCGGAAATTGATCGGCAGCCAATGCAGACTGCGGAGTGATGGTGAAACATGGGCATACCTAGGTAAGCCCATGACTGCTCTCGCAGCTGCATTCTGCACGATCTGAAGTTTCCGAACACTTTTCAAAGGTAGCCCCATGTAGAGAGCATTACAGTAGTCGAACCTCGAGGTGATGAGGGCATGAGTGACTGTGAGCAATGAGTCCCGGTCCAGATAGGGCCGCAACTGGTGCACCAGGCGAACCTGGGCAAACGCCCCCCTCGCCACAGCTGAGAGATGGTTTTCTAATGTGAGCTGTGGATCGAGGAGGACGCCCAAGTTGCGGACCCTCTCTGAGGGGGTCAATAGTTCCCCCCCAGGGTGATGGACGGACAGATGGAATTGTCCTTGGGAGGCAGAACCCACAGCCACTCCGTCTTATCCGGGTTGAGTTTGAGTCTGTTGGCACCCATCCAGGCCCCAACAGCCTCCAGGCACCAGCACATCACTTCCACCGCTTCGTTGACTGGGCATGGGGTGGAGATGTAAAGCTGGGTATCATCGGCATATTGATGATACCTCACCCCATGTCCTTGGATGATCTCACCCAGCGGTTTCATGTAGATGTTAAATAGCAAGGGGGAGAGGACCGACTCCTGAGGCACCCCACAAGGGAGAGACCTCGGAGCCGACCTCTGACCCCCCACTAACACCGACTGCGACCGGTCAGAGAGGTACGAGGAGAACCACTGGAGAACAGTGCCTCCCACCCCCAACTCCTCCAACCGGCGCAGAAGGATACCATGGTCGATAGTATCGAAAGCCGCTGAGAGATCGAGGAGCACCAGGACAGAGGATAAACCCCTGTCCCGGGCCCGCCAGAGGTCATCCATCAACGCGACCAAAGCGGTTTCCGTGCTGTAACAGGGCCTGAAACCTGACTGTCGGGGACCTAGATAATCGGCTTCTTCCAAGGACCGCTGGAGCTGGAGTGCCACCACCTTCTCGACAACCTTCCCCATAAAGGGAAGGTTGGAGACTGGACGATAGTTATTAAGTACGGCTGGGTCCAGGGAGGGCTTCTTGAGGAGGGGGCGCACGAGCGCTTCTTTATAGTGTTGGAAAGACTCCCCTCCCCAAGGAAGCGTTGGTAATCTCCTGGGCCCAGCTCCGTGTCACCTCCCTGCCGGCCGAGACCAACCAGGAGGGACACGGATCCAGTAAACAGGTGGCAGAACTCACAGCTCCGATGGCCTTGTCCACTTCATCAGGTGTCACCAGATCAAACTCTTCCCAGACAGGTGGACAAGTATGTGCCCCAGTCACCTCGACTGACTCGTTGTCAGTCGACTCTGTTTTACAATTGGAGTCGAGGTCGGCCCGGATCTGAGCGACTTTATCAGCGAAAAACGTGTTAAACTCCTCGGCACTACTCTGCAAGGGCTCCCCAACTCCCCCCTGATTAAGAAGGGAGCGGGTCACCCTAAACAGAGCAGCCGGGCGGGATTCCGCTGATGCAATCAAGGCGGCATGGTACGCGCATCTTGCCGCCTTGAGCGCCACTTTGTAAGTCTTAATAAAAGCTCTTACAAGTGTTCGATCAGATTCAGACCTACTCTTCCTCCATCGCTTCTCTAGACGTCTCTTTTGGCGTTTCAACTCCCGGAGCTCCTCGTTGAACCATGGGGCTCTATGGGGTCTAGCGCCGCGGAGAGGTCGCAAAGGCGCAATCCGGTCAAGAGCCCCCGCCGCAGCCCTGTTCCAGGCCTCAGCGAGGGATTCCGCCGAGCTGTGGAAGAGTGCCTCTGGAATAACCCCAAGCGCCGTCTGAAAGCCCTCTGGGTCCATCAGGCATCTGGGGCGGAACATCTTCATTGGTTCCGCCTCCCTGCGGGGAAGGATTGGAGCCAGGAAGTCAAGCCGTAGCAGAAAATGGTCTGACCATGACAAAGGCAACGCTTCTAAGCCCCTTAGTCTCAGACCATTGCTCAATTGCTCGGAAAGGAATACCATGTTAGGTGCGTGCCCTCCCTCGTGAGTCGGACCCTGTACTACTTGAGTCAGGTCCATGGCTGTCATGGTGGCCATGAACTCCTGTGCCAGCCCAGAGGTTTCGCCGAGTGACGGCAGATTGAAGTCCCCCAGGACAATGAGTCCGGGGAACTCCACCGCCAACCCGGCTACCTCCTTGAGTAGCACAGGCAGGGCTTTTGACACGCAGCTGGGAGGCAGGTACGTGAGAAATAAGCCCACCTGAACCCCTAAGTCCAACTTCAGCAAGAGAGACTCGCAACCTGCAATTTCCGGAGCAATGAGTCTACGCAGGCAAAGGCTCTCCCTGGCTATAATAGCCACTCCTCCCCCCCTTCCCTGGGGTCGAGGTTGATGCCATATCTGAAACCCGGCTGGGCAAATTTCAGAGAGAGGGATACCTCCCTCCGGGCCAAGCCAGGTTTCAGTAATACAAGCCAGGTCGGCCTCCTCATCCAGGATCAGATCCCGGATGAGGAGAGCTTTATTTACCACCAACCTGGCATTGAGCAGCAGCAACCTGAGCCCAGGGCCAGAGTTACACTCATCACCAGTACCCAAGATTGGGCTCACAGAGCCGGAACAAGGGACCGTTATTAAGCAACGGTCTCTCGTTCCCCTGGAACGGCTAACTCTGTGGCCCCCACCATATCTGCCTCTCCCCAGCAACACAGGAATATTCCGGCCCTCTGTCACCCCAGAGATCGGTGCCCCTTCCTCTCCTGTCTCCCGAGCGTCAGGTGGGCCAAACCTATCATTCATACTACTCACAATCATCTCATCCATACCGTACTCCCACCCACCCCAACCATCACACTCATACCAATCATTCATTCCATGCACAAGATTAACTCTATTCCAATCATCCATTAATTAGCGAACCCTCCCAATATTAAAAAAGGATTAAATTAGTAATAGGTAAAAATGCTAATAAAATGTGGCACAATATAAATACATATAAATAGAAATAGAAAAATTCACAAATTAATAATTAATAGTATAAAATGGTAAAAATGGTAAAATAGTAAAAATCCTGGCAATATTTCAACGAGGTCCCACAAGTGTCAAGTCCTACATACCTATACCCATGAAAATCTATGAATATATATATATTATACATACACACATACATTTATATAGTGATACCTCTACTTAAGAACGCCTCTACTTAAGAACTTTTCTAGATAAGAACCAGGTGTTCAATATTTTTTGCCTCTTCTTAAGAACCATTTTCTACTTAAGAACCCGAGCCCAGGAAATTTGAGAGCGGCACAAAGACCCAGCCAGTTTTCTACCATTCCCGTTTATTCCCAGCCATCTCAGGCTTTTCTGAGCTGCCAGAAGAGCCTTTCATTGGCGCTCCAACTCGCCCGCCTGGGTTTCTCTCTCTGGCAGTGTATGGAAGGCAGCCTTGCGCTATGTGTATGCGTGCTCCTCCTTGCCACCTCAAGTCCCTCTTTTTTTATTTAAGCCTTAAAGTTTTGGATTTTTTTGATTCCTCTCACCTCACCTTCTTCCTTTGGCAGTGACTGTCCTCTTCCTCTTCTTCTTCCTCCTCCTCCCACCCTAATTCTGAGCTTTTATTTCTTTCCTAATGGGTTTGCACGCATTATGTGCTTTTACATTGATTCCTATGGGAAAAAATGCTTCTACTTACAAACTTTTCAACTTAAGAACCTGGTCATGGAAAGAATTAAGTTCTTAAGTAAAGGTACCACTGTATATTATATAATATATATACTGTCCGTCTGTCTGTGTCTCTGTCTCTCTCTAATACACACACAGAGAGAGGGAGGGAGAGAGAGAGAGGGGGGGGGGAGAGGGAGATGATTTACTACCATCACTTGTTTGGTGGGAGGTTTTGCAACTTGATGACAATTTTCCTCTCTTTTCAGGGGGTAAAAAGAGGGAAGAGGCTGCAAACATCCTAAAACACGGAAGAGAAAAAGAAACTGGGAAAGCACGTTTATTCGGGCCTGAACCAGAAATTAAATTAACCCTTTCTAAGTGAAACTTCGGATCTCAGCTTGATTCCAATCGTATTTTTAGACAACAGGGGCTCCAAACGGTGGGAAGGGGGAAAACCCCCGTCTCTGGATCAGGCGCAGCCGCCCCTGGAATTCAGCCACTTGCATAGGCCTCCTCAAGCGGGTCCCGAAGCGTTGAGAGGAGGTGGCCTCGGCGGCCGCTAAACAGCCCATCCCTAAGTAAGGGAGGGGTTGGAGAAGCGGAGAAGCAGAAAATGGTTGAGGGCTGTGCCTGCCCTTGACATTGAACCGACAGAGCCGTTCGGCTTGGGAGGGGGAGCGAGCCGAGTGGGCAGCGGACCAGCGCTCCCTCCGGGGACCGTCGTCCTGCTCCCGTCACAGGGCTTGTTATTCTGTAGGCAGCGGCGACGGAGGCTGCACGAAGCCTCCCTAGGACCGCAAAAGACTTAGTCGCGGCCGCCTCGGTAACATGCAGCTGTGGGAGGAGGAGGAGCAGGCCAAGGTGTGAGGAGGAGCCGCGGCGGCGGCAGCGGCTTCTGCTTTCTGTTTGTTTTGGTTTCGGACGTGCCTCGTCTTTTCCGCCCTTTTTCGTCTTTTTGGCTCGCCTCGCTGCAGGAGGAAAATGGAGTCCTTCCCCAGTAGCGGTGAGTAAAAGCAATGCCCTTTCTGGCCTTCCCGCGCGCCAGCGGTAAGCTGACTCCTCCGGGCTGTTGCTGGAGGACCTCTACTTACAGCAGAGCCACCCCCGGCCCTCAGGCGGCCGTTCAAAATAAGCCACGGCCCGGCGTCAAACTTCCTGAAATCTCAAGGCCGCGCGCTTTTAAAGCAGCCGGCTCAGAGGAGTCTTCCTTCTCTCCCTCCTTCGCTTCCCCAGGTGTGTTGGGGCGAAGGTGGCCGCCCCGCCCCGTAAAAACCCTTGAAGGTAAAGTTGTTATACGGTGACAGCCTGGGAGTCGCCGGTGGAAAGTTTGGGGGAAGGACGTCTCTCCCCCCCCCCCCCTTTTCCTACCGTAAAGGTCGAGCGGTAAATTTTCACGGGTCGCGTTTGGCTTCCTGAGAGGGCGGGGAGAATAAAACCGGACCCATAAAGCGAATGCATCAGTTTGGCGCTGTGGGGCACAGCGGATAATTTCTGAGAGGGAAACTACCCGTGTATAAAAAGAGCACGTGTTGATAATTGCATCCAGATATTAGCCTTTCTAGAATTGGAGAGACTTAAAAGGCAGGGAAACCCAGTCCTCCTTCAGAGAGGAGGAGGGAATCTCTGTCACCACCTGTCTTTGGCTAAGAGCCAACAGCATCTCAAGTGATGTAAATCCTTTCTGACTTACTGGCTTTCTTTTTTTTCTTAAATATTTTCTTTCCTATTTATTGGGTTTTCTACAGTTCAGCTTTTCTAGGGTCTGACTGGAGGTGTCCAGAAGCTGATTGGAAAATGAATTGCCTTCTTGAAACTGGGCCAAGGGAAGGTTCTCCATTCCCAAGCAGGAGTTTTAATTTAGAGATGATAGCTACTGCTGTTTATCAACAGAGCAATTCCCATTTGGCTTATTGTGATGATAGAAATGTCCTGTTCCTAAATAAGACCCTGTCTTATATTTTTTTGAACCCTGAAATAAGCACTTGGCCTTATTGCCATGTACCCAAAAGCTCCATTGGGCTTATTATCAGGAGATGTCTTATTTGGGGGGAAATAGGGTAGCAAGAACAGCTTGAATTCTTTGTGCAAAGGTTTGAACTTTATTTTATGATTAGTGAAGGTCTCTTGGGGATTCAGTAATTAGAAAATGTAAAAGCTTTAATTGTTTATATGATTAAGTATGATGATGGGGTTACAATCCATTTTATTTAGAATTTAGTTACTAGATATAATTCAATTACAGAATGCGACTGGTATTTCAAAATGCAACAGTTTTCAGTGAAAAAAAACCTGGAATCTTGAAATCAATGTTATATGAATATCTTATAATGTTAATCTGCCAATCTGCCTTCCATTGAGGACCTGTATACTGCACGAGTCAAAAAGAGGGCGGGTAAAATATTTACTGACCCCTCACATCCTGGACACAAATTGTTTCAACTCCTACCCTCAAAACGTCGCTACAGAGCACTGCACACCAAGACAACTAGACACAAGAACAGTTTTTTCCCGAACGCCATCACTCTACTAAACAAATAATTCCCTCAACACTGTCAGACTTTCTACTAAATCTGCACTTTTATTCTACTAGTTTTTCTCATCATTCCTATCACCCATTTCCTCCCATGTTGACTGTATGACTGTAACTTGTTGCGTATATCCTAAGATTTTTATTAATATTGCTTCTTCATTGCTTATTTGACCCCTATGACAATCATTAAGTGTTGTACCACATGATTCTTGACAAATGTATATTTTATTTTATGTACGTTGAGAGCATATGCACCAAGACAAATTCCTTGTGTGTCCAATCACACTTGGCCAATAAAAATTCTATTCTATTCTATTCTAATGTTAATGAATCAAAACTTTTGTTCACAAGGGATATATCCTGGTAAACAAATAGAAATATCTCCCAGAGGATATTTTAGAAGAGATATTCTAGTAAAAAAACAATCAAACTCAGTACAAGAACATGTCATTTTAACTCAGAGCTACAAATACTCCCCTTTATCGATAATTTACTACGATTTTTCAGAAATCTCAGTTTTGAGTGATCACAGAAGATTTAAGAAAGTAGGAAAATACTACTGTTGTCCTATTTAGAATTTATTTGTGTAATGATTTATTTAAAATAGGTTTATTCCCTTTATTTCTTACAATGAACAGTGAATATTGGTTAGGTTATTAACAATCTCTGTTTGTTGAATATCTTTCTCTTTTTGGTTTACTCATTTCCAGATTGTAAGAAGCTTCAGTTGGTGTCAGCATTTGGCCAATCACTTGGATTAGAAACTAAGTAGGGTTGGTTGGTTAAACACCTGGATTGGAAATTTAAGTAGGGTTGAGTGAAGTATCTATTAGGATGGTAATTTTCATGAGAATCCTGAGTACTAGATTGAAATACTAGATTGGAAAGTCTGGAAAAAATGCCAGAAAAAGAAAAAAAAGGTAGACCATGGAAACCACATGGACAATACTGATGAAATCACCTCAAGTAAGGTGCAGTGATCTTTGCTATGAAGCATTAAGGTTAGATTAATTAAATCCAGATTTTCAGTGGTGCTTGAATTAGAAAAGGAAACACCAAGAACACTCTATTATTCTTATTTGTTGACTGTAAAGGATGCCCAGGTCTTAAAACTTATTATTATTATTATTATTATTATTATTATTATTTCATTTATTTATTTATTTATTTATTTATTTAATAATTATTAATTAGATTTGTATGCCGCCCCTATCCGTAGACTCGGGGCGGCTTTATCTTTCAGATACAAGTAAATTCTGATTTCCAGCCAGGACTCAGTTATTTCCTTTTCACTACTGCTTTGTGATATACAGATATACTGTACTGTATATTATGTAGACTCGTTAGGCCTGAGGAAAAACATTACAAGATTTTTAAAAGTTTTAAAATTTTTAAAATAACTTGAAGTCATTTATTGTAACTTTTGCAAAAATAGTGCATATATTAGTAAATTCAAGAACAATGAAGTTAACTGGGATTAAGGGGTTTAGCATACATTGTGGTAAGAATCAGAATTTACATGAAATGAAATTGCAGGGATTACATAAACACATTTTAGAGATAACATTCTTGCAACAGTTACAGGTTGATCTACTTAGATCAGAGTAGCAATCCTTTCTCTTGTCTAGAATCATAGGATTGGAAGTAATTTTATAGACCATTTAATCCAGTCATCTGCTTCAGATTCCTGTGAAGTAACCATATAACCCCGTATGAAATTTTTTGGATGAGGAAGACCATAATGTTCCTGGCAGATTTATCTATGTTATTATCAGGAAATTCTTTCTAATATTCAGTCTCTCACTTTTAATTTCACTCTTTATCTTTTTGTGCTTATTTTCAACTGAGAATAGCTTTTGAATGTGATAGTCGTTTAGGCACTATATTTACTATTCATTAATTAATTCGATTTCTAGGCCGCCCTTCTGAGACCCAGGACGGCCTATGATAGGGTCCCAGTTGTTTTAATGGATTCTTGTTTAATGGATTCTTTCAGAGCTCTTAATATCTTGGTAACTCTACAATGAATCTGTTTCAGCTTTTCCTTATTCCTGATGTGTGATGTCCTGAACTGACTACATAATACAATATTCCAAGTATACTTGAGATTGAAAAGATCAAAACATATATGATCAAAGTGATAAAAAATATTAAATGGACTTTTTAAACCCATTTTCCTTGTTTCCATTTCTGAAGAAGCCATGAAAACTATTAAAAATATTCCAAAGATTTGTATAAATTGCTCTAAAGTTTTCTTCCCAATGTATTTGCACAAAAATACCTCCTAATTCAAATGTTGATAAAATCCCTGCTGTAGACAGCAATAGCACTTATTTGTTAAGTGAGTTTGCCCCATTTTACGACTTTTCTTGCCAAAGTGGTTAAGTGAATCATTGCATTTGTTAAGTTAGTAACATGGCTGTTAAGTGAAACTGGATTCTCCATTCAACTTTGCTCTTCAGAATCCTGGGATGCTACAACCCTGGGATGCTACAATTGTCATTAAAATGAACGTTACCAAGCATTTAAATTTTGTTCACGTGACCATTGGGATGCTGCAACAGTCATAAATGTGAAAAATGGTCAACTCATTTTTTTCAGTGCTGTTGTAACTTTGATCACTAAATGAACTATTGTAAGTTGAGGACTACCTGTATTTTATATTTTACAGTGACTATTTTGGCTAGTATTTTGTGAAAAGTTTACAATTCTTGATAATTTGAAAGATCCCAAATACAGTGGTACCTCTATGTTTCTCAGAGAACGTTTCTAGATAAGAACCAGGTGTTCAAGATCTTTTTGCCTCTTAAGAACTATTTTCTGCTTAACAACCTGAGTCCGGAAAAATTTCCCAGGAAATTTGAGAGTGGCACGAAGGCCCGGACAATTTCCTGCCATTCCCCCTTTAATCCCGACCATCTTGGGCTTTTCTGGGCTGCCAGAGGAGCCTTTTGGTGGCACTTAAGGAGGCTTTGGCAGTCCAGAGCGAACAAAGCATTTTCCTTTCTCTGGGCGCTTGGAGAGGGAATAAAACTCTTCCAGTGCCCAGAGAAAAGAAATGCTCCTCTCTGAGCGAACAGAGCATTTTAATAATAATAATAATAATAATAATAATAATAATAATAATAATAATTATTATTATTATTATTATTATTATTATTATTATTATTATTATTATTATTTATTAGATTTGTATGCTACCTTTGTCTGTGGATTTTCCTTTCTCTGGGCACTTGGAGAGAGAATACACCACTTCGCTGTGGTGACTCCCTTGCGTTGCCTCCCATACACTCGGCGCGAGGTTGCCTCCCAGAGCATCTGGGTGTGGAAAGGCAAAAGGGGGCGCTTCACCCTTGCCAAATCAATCCAGCTTCAGCCAAACCAAGGAGTCACCACAGGTGAAGGAAAGGCTGCGGCTACAAAGCGAGCCAGCAAGAGAAGATGGGAGCCCCTCAGCATGGGAAGGAAGAGGAAGCAGGTAGCAGCAGCAGCAGCAGCCTCTTTTGGTCAAAGGAGCAAGAGATCCCCCCCTCTCACCCACCTGGGTTTCTCTGGCGCAGTGTATGGGAGGCAGCATCGCGCCGGGTGTATGGGAGGCACGTGCTCCTCCTCGCAGCTTCAGAGTCCCTCTTTTTTTTTTTAAGCCTTAAATTTTTGGATTTTTTTGATTCCCCTCACCTCACCTTCTTCCTTTGACATTGACTGTCCTCTTCTTCTTCTTCTTCCTCCCCCTCCCACCCAAATTCCGAGCTTTTGTTTCTTTCCTGATGGGTTTGCACGCATTATTTGCTTTTACATTGATTTCTATAGGAAAAATTGCTTCTACTTACAAACTTTTCTACTTAAGAACCTGGACACGGAACAAATTAAGTTCTTAAGTAGAGGTACCACTGTACTGAGGTTATAGCTCAGCAGAACATGTGTCTTTCATAAGTCATTCAGTGTAAAATAATGGTACTCAGCCTTTAGAATTTCAAGATGTGTGGCCTTTAACCACTAGAATTCCCAAGGCTGCCTGTTGGCTGGGGAATTCAGGAAGTTCAAGTCCACACCTGATAAATTTGCCAATGTGTTGAAGCACTGGTCTAAAATATGTATAGTAGGCAAAAAGCTAGACTAAAATTGATGAGATCCAGGTTCAAGTCTACTTCAGCACTGGAAACTTACTGGATAACTTGGCCAATGACTCTTAGCCCAATCTACCTCAGTGAGGAGTTGTTACAAAGAAATATTGGAAAGAGTGTTTGCATATCCCCTGAGTTCCTGGCAGAAAACTGAAATTTAAATCAGCAATTGAACCTCTTTTTACATTTGAGTCCAAAAATGTTAACAAGTGGGCATATTTTAAGAACAGGTAGCACACAAGTGTTAATAAATAAAGTTTTTACCATATATATTAAAAATGCAAGAATTGTTTTCTGGCATTTCATGTACATTGTAGGTGCCCAATATACACTTCTCAAAAAAATAAAGGGAACACTTAACATAATATAACTCCAAGTAAATCAAACTTCTGTGAAATCAAACTGTCCACTTAGGGAGCAACACTGATTGACAATCATTTCCACATGCTATTTTGCACATTCAACTTTGTACAGAACAAAGTATTCAGTGAGAATATTTCATTCATTCAGATCTAGGATGTGTTATTTGAGTATTCCCTTTATTTTTTTGAGCAGTATATATTAAATATATATTTTATTGCATAAAGTTCATTTTAAGATACAGCAAAAAGAAGCTCATTTCATAGTTTTAAATGACCTTGTATGGATTTATCAAAACAGATCATTCAAACTCTTCATTTAAAAGATTGTCTAAATAATTGTTATTGCCAAATTGCTATTCTATTTGATGATTTCAAATTTTGTGGTAGAGAAGACCCTTTTTTCTTAGAAGTGCTAAGGGAACTTTATTTTTTCTGTTTCTGGTATTCTTCTGTCTTCTGTCCCTCTATGGCAAAAATGTGGGTGGAAACACAAACATGGTAATTAAACTCATGAAAAAACTGATTAGTATGAATATATATCTGTGTTGAGCTCTTGGAAATTGAGTTGTAATTTGGCAGATGCCTCTTTTCAGAGCTCTCCTGGGAATTCATAATCCTACTTAAATCTTCAAATCTTTTTTGAAAAATATAAGTCAAAGTTGAACTCTTAGATTGTGTCTAGACAAATACTTTAACATACAAGTTCCACTTACCATGAAGCTTGAAGTTTTAAAAATAAAACCAGTACTTTATTTATAAACTGGCCTTTTTCCTCTAAGTAAATATGTATTGGCTTAGGGACTCTATATTTAAAGGCTCACAGAAAAGAAGAATTGGTGAAGAAGAAATGTTTTAACTTTTAGAATTGGGGTGGGGTGGTGGGGTGGTTAGGGATATTTTCTAAAAAATCATGCTAGATTTCTTTTTAGCATTTTTTTAAAAAAAAAACCATTGGAATTTTCTGAAAGTTAGTGTTGAAGAAGCTTTTACCCATAATTGATTTTCAGTGCTATGTTTCAAGAGACTGATGATTGGATCCTCTGCTTTCTGCTTACTCAGGATATGATTGCTGCTGTTTGAGTGCAGTATTATTAATGAGTTTTAAAGCTGAACTCCCAGGACTGCCTTGCTCATGATATGTTCATAGAATTTCAGAGAATAGATGTCGGATATAGAAAATATTTATGAATATTTCTTATCAATATATATTGTAATATATTTACATATAAAACATTTTCCATTCTCCAATCAATTCTGCTTGGGGGGGTGGGGAGTGGACTAGATGACTTTTAAGGTCCTTCCAATTCTGTTAACCTGTTAATTCAGTTAAATTAGGTAATTGGTTCTTTCTAATATCTTGCTTTAATTCCCCATATCAATCCATCAACAGGTATGCACAGACAGTGCAGTGGGCACTAAGATAATAATAACAGGTATCCTAAGGTCACTGAACTTTTGGGATGAAATTCAAATATAGAAGTTTCATAAATGCAAATTGAAGTTTGCTTTTATGCTTGTTTAAAGGGATGAACAGTATGATCTGTTGAAAGAATGGTGTAACAACTAATGTATTAGATTTCTGTTTAAACTTGTGACTGAAAGGAAACCAAAAGATGAGTTGTTTGTTAAGTTTGTAGTTGAGTATGCAACCTTACTTTCACTATACTGCTGCTTGACAAGTTAAATATTTAAATTAAAAATATAATTTTTCTAACCAGTCTATCAGTTTCTGGCACAATAGAGCTTTGATTCCAGAAGTACAGAAAAAAATTCTGAAAGTTGGCTTCTCAATTTGGATGTAAGAAAATTTATTTTTTAATCCGATAGTCAGATGTGAAAAACCAAAGTGATGCAAAGATTTAGAATTTTTTAGAAATATATGTCTAATAGACTTGTTATTTTTATTGTGAACTTGTATAAAATATTATCCTTTGTTGCACAAAGGATAAGCAAAGTTGGATATTTTAGCTGAACAAGTTGAGCAACACATGACTTGAGCCAGACACAAACCTCTTTTTCTGTCTGTCTTTTTAAAAGAAACAATAACATAAATAATGTTTTAAAATTTTAGGTTTCAGAAACTACATGAGATATACATTTTCTTTTTCTAGTTTTAATTTGTAGAGGAGACAATGGACATATCAAGAAAAGCCAGAAAAAGCACAAGTAGAATGGCAGAAGGCAACATAAGTCAAAATTAAACAAGGTCTTGCTTTATATCAGGCCTGAGCTTGTTGAATCTCATTTCCTTCCTGTTATATTTAAGTGTTAGAGCTGTCGATATTGGCTACCTCAGCTGTTCATTACATCTATCTCCTTGGACCCTTTTGTTGGAATATGAATGGTTAAAGTCATATAGATGAAGCCAATCTTTTATTTGTTATAGAAAGTATTTTTCAGGTAAAATATTGGGCTTAAAGTGTTTGGAAAATAATTATCCAATAACAAAAATGTTGGTATATTGAACAGATTGCAAGTTGTCTGTGACACAGAGTGAATTTATTTTGGAAAAATTACTGTAATATACACCTTCTGTGGTAATCAACAACAGTACAGGACCACAGAAATGCTATTACTGTTGCTGAAATCCCTGAGTTTGATAATAAAGAAGAACTTTTTGTGAGCAATCTTAATTTGTACTGATAAGGAAAGATTCAGAATTTACTAAATAATTTACTAAATACTAGGATTCTTAAGCTGCAAATCTTTCTATTTTGTACTTTTAAAAAGAAGAAAGGTGAACAATTGATTGATGGTTAGTTAGCATTTGAAATAAAGATTGTGTTCAAAGTGCAGGAAAGCAACTTTACTTGCCTTTTCCCCTCTTCTAAAAAAAAGATAGGATAGTTCTGGAAAACATTTGTTCAGTGAGTTGCCAAATTTAAAAAGAGATTATATTTGAAATATAATCAATTCTGATTTAGGATACAATTTTGCCAAAATAATTCTGCTGATAATTTATTTCACTTGTGCAATATTTCCCCATTTACTTAACTTGTAAATTAAGACTGAAAGAGATCAGTTATTTGGGGTAGGATTGCTCTTTATTATTGTCCATTGGAATTTGCTAAAACTACAGGAACATTTTCTGGATAATGTTATCTAAAAATATTGCTATACCAGTGATGGTGAACCTTTTTTCCCATGGGTGCCAAATGTGTGTGCGCACGTGCTATCATGCATGCGTGAGTGCCCACACCCATAATTCAATGCCTGGGGAGGGTGGAAATGACGGCCCCCCCCCCAGGAAGCCCCCTCGAGGCCAGAAATGCCCCATTTCCCAACTGCTGGTGGGCCTGATAGGCACATTTTCCGCTCTCCCCAGGCTCTAGAGCAGTGGTTCTCAACCTTGCAGTTGGGACCCCTTTGGGGGTCAAACGACCATTTCACAGGGGTCGCCTAAGACCATGGGAAAAGACAAATTTCCAATGGTGTTAGAAACTAAAGCTTCTATTCTTGCATCTCGGAACATATTTTTACAATCCAACCAATCAGGCGTTTACAGGGGGGTGTCCCTCTGTCCTCTTGCCAATCAGCTTAAAGATCTGTTGGAAGAATTGGCGCTAAATTTATAGTTGGGGGTCACCACAAGATGAGGAACTGTATTAAGGGGATGCCGCATTAGAAAGGTTGAGAACCACTGCTCTAGAGTCTTTCGGGGAACCTGGAGAGGGCAAAATGCCACATCTGGTTTAATGAAGGGGGGAAATCATGATACGTCATGTGGGCCGCAGGTTTCATAATGACACGAGTTTGACACCCCTGATCTAGACTGTAACCACATTTTAATAACAGGCCATTTATTACCAAGTAAACATTAATTACAAAGTGCAAATCACTGCAGTTTATTATTATTACCTAATACATATCTGTATATATACTATACCTCAGGGTATGGTCCGAACAGAGTTGTTTCATACTTCTTTGTAGTGAGAAATATGTGTAACTGGATCTTGAAAATTAGTTACGTAAAACTGAGCTTAGTGGCAAAATCTCAATTTCCTTGCTCTTTATCCTTTTGACTACACCACTGCCAATTGATAACCACAGGGAATTTCCTACTGGTCCTAAAGTGCTATACTAATTGAAGGATATGAGACCAGCTTCTTAGCATGTGTATAGAAATACAATGATACCTCGTCTTACAAACTTTTTGAGATACAAACCCGGGGTTTAAGATTTTTTTGCCTTACGAACCCAAGCCGCCATCGGCTGGGATGCCCCGCCTCTGGACTTTTGTTGTCAGCCGAAGGCTCCCCTTGCTGGGAAACCCCACCTCTGCACTTCCGTTGTCAGCGAAGCGCCCATTTTTGTGCTGCTGGGATTTCCCTGAGGTTCCCCTCCATGGGAAACCCCACCTCCAGAGTTCTGTGTTTTTGCGATGCTGCAGGGGAATCCCAGCAGTGCAAAAACGGGCGCTTTGCTGGCAACGGAAGTCTGAAGGTGGGGTTTCCCAGCGAGGGGAGCCTCAGCGAAATCGCAGCATCACAAAAACAGGGAAGTCCGGAGGTGGGGTTTTGAGGACTTCCGTGTTTTTGCGATGCTGCACTCTCCCCTTTGTATTTTTAAAATGAACCGATTTGCCAAAATCCTGTTGAGATATTTTAGTATGCCACTAAAGCTGGGTCATGCACATCCCCCATATCTTTGTATATATTATTTTTTAATTCCAGATTTTTATGTATTGAATAGCATGGAATGTATTATGATTGTGTATTTATTTCCTCAAATGTGAGTTACTCTTATAATTTCAACCTCTAACTTTAGTAGTCATAGGTAGGTGCTCAGATGATGTTGTGATGTACATGTGCATTTGTATCCCACCAAAATTAAATCTTTTTCAGTAATGAGATAATGTTTTCATATTAAAATAAAATGTGTAGAATGCCATGCCTACATTGTTTGCCATGAATACATTATGACTACATTGACTAAAATTATGCCATTAATACAATACAATGCCATGAATACATTATGACTACATTGACTAAAATTATGAATTATTTTATATGTGCAACGACTAGAAGAACAAAAGGCAGAGCCAGGGGATGGAGTGAAGAGAGTAATCAATCTGGAATTGTCAAATTGCCACAATCAATCAAAATCCAGCCTCTTAAATTTCATTAACTTTTACCTAGCACCAATTTAGTACTGGCCATTAGTTGACTGAATTTTTGTATATACAGTGGAACCCCGACATAAGAGCTGCTCTACTTAAGAGCAACTCGAGATAAGAGCTGGGAGGGGAGAGATATTTTTGTTCTACTTACAAGCCCAAATTCGAGATACAAGCGCCAAGGAGCTGTCTCCTGAAGCCAAACGCTAACTTCTGCGTTCGGCTTCAGGAGACAGCTGCGAAGCGGCGCGCGTGTTTTAAAAGGTTGCAGCCGGCCTGGGGGGCTCAGGGGGGGTGCTTGCAGCTTTCTTTCTTGCTCTTTTTCTTTCTCTCTTTTACCTTCCCTTCCTCTATTTCTTCTTTTCTTTCTCCTTCCCACCTTCTTCCCTCCCTCCCTCTCTTCACTCATTCCTCTCTTACTCTCCCCTTTCATAAGTTTCCTTGCTTCCTTCCTCTGTTCCTGTCCCTTCCCCCTTTCTTTCTTTCTTTCTTTCTTTCTTTCTTTCTTTCTTTCTTTCTTTCTTGCTCTTTTTCTTTCTCTCTTTTACCTTCCCTTCCTCTATTTCTTCTTTTCTTTCTCCTTCCCACCTTCTTCCCTCCCTCCCTCCCTTCACTCATTCCTCTCTTACTCTCCCCTTTCATAAGTTTCCTTCCTTCCTTCCTCTGTTCCTGTCCCTTCCCTCTTTCCTTCCTTCCTTCCCACCCTCCATCCATTCATTCACCCATTCCTCTCTTGATCGCTTAAAGCCGGTCCCTGGTGCAAAAAGGGTTGGGGACCTCTGTCCTACAGGATTGGGTGGCAGAGAAGTTGAACATATGTAAATTTAAAAGTTTAAGAAAGTTTACAAGTTAAGTGAAAAAACTTCATTATTCATTTATATGTACATGTACATTTCTTCATTAAAAACATGTCTTTCTGCATAATTTAGACTAACTTTGTGAGTTTTTTGAGGGCTGGAACCAATTAAAATTATTTACATTAATTCCTATGGGGAAAAGTCGTTCGAGATAAGAGCTGCTCGACTTAAGAGCCCAGGTCCGGAACGAATTAAACTCGTATCTCGAGGTACCACTGTACTGTAGGCTTCTTCTGAACTGCTTCTGAGCTTAATGTATGGTCCTGATCCTTTGCACCTGACAGTATCATTATCTAGAGCAGTGGTTCTCAACCTGGGGGTCGGGACTCCTTTGGGGATCAAACGACCGTTTCACAGGGATCGCCTAAGACCAGGGAAAAAGACAAATTTCTCATGGTGTTAGGAACTAAAGCTTCTATTCTGGCACATTGGAACATATTTTTACAATCCGACGAATCAGGTTTTTACAGTGGGGGTGTCCCTCTGATCTTCCTGCCAATCAGCTTCAAGCTCTGTTGGGAGAATTGGCGCTAGATTTATGGTTGGGGGTCACCACAACTTGAGCAGTATTAAGGGGCTGCGGCATTACAAAGGTTGAGAAACCTTAGCAAACTTTAAAAAAGTAGAGGACTACGTTTTGGGGAAATAATCAGTAAGATTGAAATGAATATATGTGGGTTCAGAGTTTTTTATGAGTGAGGATGCTTTTTATTTGATTTTTAAAAAACTGTTTATATCATTCAGCCTTTTCTTTGCCATTGTTTATGATAATCTTCTTTTAATCCAGTATAAAATGTGGAGGTGAATAGATATCATTTACAAAAGATAAAAGAACTTCTGAAATTAGACCATGGTCTTAGGGAGCAGACTGCTCCCTAAGGCCTGATCTATAGTTTCAAAATACATTTGAACTGTAAATAGAATTTCTTAAAAGTCTGAATATAAATTATAAAAGTGTGCATTGGTTATACATTATATTAACAAGAACGTTTCTTATTCATCTTCAGAACATATGAATTAAACTTAAATTAATAACATGTACTTTGAAGTTCTGCAGTCTGATAGCTGTCAGCAAAATAAAGAATGTTGTGTGTTTGAAGTTAAAATATGAGGAGTCTGGCATGAAGAAAAGCATTGGAATACAATCTGCAGGTTCTTATATTTTCATCTATTATGATTTGGTCTTTGGTCCGTAGGAATTTTGTTACCCAGAAATCTAAACATTTAAGTTTGTAGTCTATATATCCAATTTTATTAGTTTTCTTGAATCATTCCCTTAACATGATGGACTTTTGATGTCAGGTATGAAATTTAATTAATTTAATTAATTTATTGTAGTTTTATGCCACCCAACTCCTGAAGGTCTCTGGGTGGCTTAC
Source organism: Erythrolamprus reginae (assembly GCF_031021105.1). Classification (NCBI taxonomy): domain Eukaryota; kingdom Metazoa; phylum Chordata; class Lepidosauria; order Squamata; family Dipsadidae; genus Erythrolamprus; species Erythrolamprus reginae. The sequence goes on along the minus strand of NC_091951.1, from coordinate 303,684,969 downwards.
AACAGGATATAGAAAATAGACCAGCTCAATATATGAAAATCCAATTAAACTGATTTATTGTTAACGTATGCACAGGAGACTTCTCAATTAACAGCACCTGCTTGGAATTAGATAAGGGTCCACAGAATTCAAGGCGGGCAAGTTGTACTTAATTTACTTGTGACTATGTAAGAATTCTAGGCAGATCCCTCTTTTAACTCTACCCCCAGGTTCTGTTACTCCTCTTACATTTGGCTTCAAATCAAAAATATAAGTTTTAGGCAATATAAATTAAAATCTTGCATTTAAATAACAAAAATAGGTGATTTTCTAATACTGTGTCCAGTTTGAAAAATAAATTAAGCATTCAGAGATCTGAGCAGACCTGGAGAAGATATTTGTATAAGGAACATATGGAAGATTGAAAGATTGAAGATTATTCAGCCTTAAACAGAGAAGCTGAAAGGAAGATGTATTAGTGTCCTCTAAATATTTAAAAAGCTATAATGTAGATAATGGACCAAAATCATTTTCTATTATTTTAAGGCAGGATTAAAATCCCGCAGGGGAAACTGCAAAAGAGAGAAATTTTGGTGAAACATTAAGGGAAATATCTTAAAGGTCAGACAGAACAAGTGTCAGTGAAACAGACAATTATTCTGGATGATGGGTTTTTGCTGTCTAACAGTCTTAAGCAGATGTTGAGCAGGAAGCAGAACTGAATTTAAAAAAGATTCTTTTTTACTATTTGTTATTTTATAAAGTCATGCTGTGTGCTTATATTTTTGATAGGAAGCCAGAAATACTCCTGTGATTAAAGGAAAGCAAATTGTGACTGATATGGGCTATCACAGCCAACATTTTGGGACTGCAGGGTTTAGTCAATGTAGTGATCTAGAGTAGACTACAGATTTGCTGTTGTTTTATTGACAGCTGTGGTTGGCATCTTCAAAGGCAAGGTAAGACCATCTCTGCTCAGTAGCCATGGTCTGTGTAACAGATAACCTTGCCTCTGAAGATCCTCAACCATAGTTGCTAGTAAAATGTCAGGAAATCTGTTGTTTGGACCACACTTAATCCTCCTGGCTAACACTGCACAAAAATTTTCTTTCAATTTGGATTTAAAATTTAGTGGTCACATTAAATTTCCAATGCTTAATCTTTCAGTAATCTAAATATTGTCCTTCCTTTCTCAGACTAAAATTAGTCAATCAGTAACTCAGAGAACTTTTGTTTTATGCTTGGTTTTTATCTGGTACAGTATTTGTGTTGCCTTGAGAGATTAAGAACAGAGATTAAGCCTCTCAGAAATGCCACCCCAAATCTTCCTGATAGTCGGATTGCTTAAAGATACTCTTTTATACTCTTAAAATTAAACTTTGAAAAGTGATTTTAAGCATTTTCAGCTTTAATATGACTGCAGATCAGACAATAACCACATCAATGTGTGGGAAGGTTAGAGGGAAGAGTAGAATGTGTGTCCATTTCCCTTGTTGCAATTTCATTCATATGCAGTGACCCACTTGTACAAGGGCTAAGTTTCCTGTTCTGTACTAAATTGTTTTTCATTTCTTTGAAAAAAGCATTATTTATAGTCTTGTATAAGGAATTGTTAGAATAAATATCGTACTTAATTTTATATGTTCTGTATTTATTTTTAACTTAATTGTCACAACATATACCGTTGAGTGGTACATGTGCTACTCAATGTTTGCCATTATTGGAGAAATCTATGAGACCAGTTAAGGGGGCGGGGAGAAGGGAAATAAGAAATTAAGAAATTTGCTCACCGTCCCCTAATCATAAACCTATAGTAGGTAAACCATATCTGTAGCCAGAAAATATTAAGCAAATGTAATCCTGTTAGTTTCAGTGAATTGGATGAATTCTTGACATTGTATATGGTGCTTATTTTAGTTCAGATGTATTTTTCATCACTGTATACTTCTATAGTATACAGGAGTGGGTTCCAGTTTTCTTTACTGCCAGTTTGCTCAGGAACGCACATGCGCACATGCACAGTAATAAAACAAAGCTTCTGCGCATTGCAGAAGCAAAAAGCAAGATGGTGGCGCCTATGGTGCTGCCGAGAGAACCAGCTCGTGCGCGTGGCAGACCTGGGTCGCTGCCGATTCCAGCGACCCAGGCTGCCAAGTTACTATCAGTTCTATAAAACCGATCCGAATCGGTAGGAATCCAACCCTGATAGTATAGCATAGCAGTACTATACAATAATAAGTAGTGCTCACTATATTAACTTTCATCTACTCTGATTGTCAGAGGCGCTGTGAGAACTCAGATAGAGGCACTTTCTATCCTTTGAATTAGCAATATTACCAGTTGCATTCTCCCAGGCATGTTCTTAGCCCCTGCTAGATTCCAAGATCCTCCAAAATATTTTTTTAGTGTTGAAATTAAGAAGCATAAAAATGTTAATTGTTTGTTGAATTGGTCATTTTTGAATTGGGGGAAAAAGGATTTTTGTATAATTTCCTATAGCAGGATAATGCAGATTTCACAATTAGTATTTCTGCATACTTGTGTTTCTGTCATGCTTGTGAAGAATGTTATAACTTGTTATCACCAAACATCTGCAGAGTGCTATGTTTAAGAAAATAGTACTATAAGTATTGCATTCTAATGCACTTTGATTTTTTAAAAATAATTCATATTTATAAAATGACAGACTTCTTAATGCATAATTGAAGCAGATATCTTAGTAGTTGCCTACAGTGAAGTTGTCTGCTGATATTAATGCTTTGGGGGTGGAGGAATCCATATGTCACTCTTAATAAAGTTGGAAGAGATAGATCTATAAATGCTTAAGAGTAATATTACAAGTTAATATGTGTACCTAAACATTTCAGAATAATGTTAATCTAGTTAGCTACTCTAACTAAAATCACTTTATAAGACAAAGTTTTATTTTTGACTATGAATTATATTTCCCTGTAACTGAGCAGATGTGTATGCATATAAAATTAGTTTATATTTTATTTTATAAAACATAATGCAGATGTAATCCAGTACAGTATTTAATGAATGCTTGCTGCTTCTTACTCTTATTTTTAAATTTTGCATTGAAACTCTATGCTTATTAAGGAAAGAAAATTCCAGTAATATTTGGAAGGTATTTATATTTGGAGGGGAACAGAAAACAGTTTTTGATAAGGCCATAATTCCCCCAGCATAAGCTAAATCAGTGCATTTTGGAGTGGAGGCATTCATGAAAAATGTCCGTGGATTCAGAGATTTTATGACCAGAATTTGCTTACATATTTGTAGTGATTGCAGTTTCTTCATTTTATAAACAGTGTATGATCTTAATGATATACAGTGATCCCTCGAGTATCGCGAGGGTTACGTTCCAAGACCCCTCGCGATACTCGATTTTTCGCAATGTAGTGGTGCGGAAGTAAAAACACCATCTGTGCATGCGCGCCCCTTTTTCCATGGTCGCGCATGCGCAGATGGTGTTTTTACTTCCGCACCTGGGAAGACCCAGGGAAGGTTCCTTCCGCTGCCCAGCAGCTGAGGAGCCGCCCGCCTGCCCGCCGCTTTTCCGCCCGCCGCTTGTCCGCCACTTGTCCGGCCGCCGCTTGTCCGGCCGCCGCTTGTCCGGCCGCCGCTTGTCCGGCCGCCGCTTGTCCGGCCGCCGCTTGTCCGGCCGCCGCTTGTCCGGCCGCCGCTTGTCCGGCCACCGCTTGTCCGCCGCTCGGTGCACGATCGGGGTTTCCCCTTTGTGTGGGCGGCGGGGAATTCTGGGAGTTGAAGACCCAGGGAAGGTTCCTTCGGCCGCCCAGCAGCTGATCTGCTCGGCAGCGCAGTAGCAGCGAGGAGCCGAAGATGGGGTTTCCCCGTTGCCCACGCAAAGGGGAAACCCCATCTTCGGCTCCTCGCTGCTACTGCGCTGCTGAGCAGATCAGCTGCTGGGCGGCCGAAGGAACCTTCCCTGGGTGCCGCCCGCCGCTCGAGAGCAAGAGAGGGAGAGATAGAGAAAGAGAGAGAAGGAAAGAAAGAGATGAGAGAGGGAGGGAGGAAGAGAGTGTGAGAGAGGAAGAAGCAAGATAGAGAAAGAGAGAGAGAAAGAAAGATGAGAAAGGAAGGGAGTGACGTCATCGGGTGGAAAAATCGCGATATAGCGTTTCGCAAAGATCGAGATCGCGAAACTCGAGGGATCACTGTATTTTAAAAGAAAATATATTGTGTTTTAGTAAGAATATTTGAAGCAAGCTCTACTGAATTATGAATATGCTTTCTGTGATTTCCTTATAGGTAAACGTAAAGAGACTTTGGCACTGGTGAAATTATTTTTGCTAGCTCATCCTTAAAACCCATTCTTAAGGAAGTCTATACATCTGGAACATTAACGGGTGGCTTTAGATCAGGCCTGTCAAACTGGTGGCACCCGGGCCAGATACCCCAGCCACAACCACCTTGGCTCCACAAAGGCAAAAAATACTCTGATACATCGTGATATGGCCCGTGATGTGATCAGGTTTGACACTCCTGCTCTCGACTATAGAATTTCCACTTTACAAGTAGATTTCTATTGATATGATGTTATATCCATTCTGAATTGTATACTATTTCTAACCCTATCTCTGATCATTCATTTTTGTTATGAAGAAATAGCGAAAGCATATTGATTCATCCATTTCTCCAGCTATTATAGTAACTATTTGAGTTGTTACTTTACAGATACATTACAAATAGTTTCTTATATGAGAACTATAATATAAACCCCAATTTTTATCAGCTATATGTAAAATTAAAAAAAAACAACCATAGCTATTTCAGTTACTTTTGTGTAATATGCTGCTTTTGTGTTTCTTAGATCGAGTTCAGTTACCTAGAAATATGATTGAAAACAGCATGTTTGAGGAAGAGCCTGATGTGGTTGACTTGGCTAAAGAGCCTAGCTTGCATCCTTTGGAGCCTGATGAGGTAGAATATGAACCAAGAAGTTCTCGTCTTCTTGTACGCGGTCTTGGAGATCATGAAATGGATGAGGATGAAGAGGATTATGAATCGTCATCAGCCAAACTTCTTGGAATGTCTTTCATGAATAGAAGTACTGGTCTGCGAAGTAATATGGCCGGTTATAGGCAACGTTCAGATGGATCATGCTCCGCTCCATCCGTAAGGACCACAATAATCTGTGCAGTTGTTCTTGTGATTGCTGTCTCCGTAATAATGGCAATCTATCTTCTTCCCAAGTGCACTTTTACCAAAGAAGGTTGTCACAACAAAAACCACACAATGGAAGTTATATATCCTTTAGCAACTAATGGAAAACCATTTCCATGGGCTTATTTTAGGCTTCCAGAATTTGTTGTTCCAAAACATTATGATATTGTTCTGCAGCCAAATCTAACCACAATGAGATTTACAGGTTCTGTCCAAATAACTGTGGAAGTTATCCAGGTTACTACGCATGTTATACTTCATAGTTCAAAGCTTAATATTACCAAGGTAACATTTGCTTCACTGGGTTCAAGCCAGCCAAAACCAGCTGATTTCCTGGAATACCCAATGAATGACCAGATTGCAATTGTAGCTCCAGAAGCTCTTCTTATAGGACATAAATATAAGATCAGCATAGAGTATTCCTCCAATTTATCAGACACTTACTCTGGCTTTTACAAAATTGCTTTTAAGAATTACAACTCAACCAGGTAAGCTTAGAACTAATTTATTTTTATCTTAACTAGAAAAAAAATTATATGCATCTATTTTTGTCTTGGAATTGCTCATTTTTTTGATTTCCACCCTTGGCATACCACTTAACAACCAACAGAAGAACACAGCTGGAAAAAGGTTTCGTACCTCTTGTACTGTAACCTCATTTTCTTCCTGTTGATTTATTTTAGGATTTCTCTTTATCCTAAAATATCTGGATTCCTGATTAGTAACAAAATAGCTAATTATACTCATCTTTATTAATATTATCTATATTGTTGAATATTATGAAATCCTTTTGTAGAAATAAAGCACCATTGCTTATTTAGAATCAGAACATCTTCCTAACATGCAAACAAAAATCCCTGATTTAAATCTGGGTATTTTCATGGAAGTGTCTTGCTTTAAATCCAGAAAGACTGCTGTCAATCAATACTGATAGTACTGTACTAAATTGGACCAAGTGGACTATGTTTATGGCTGGACCTTATGGCCAAGTGATATTAGGCCATTAAGCTGGATGATATTGGCAAAATGTGACAGTCTGATGAATAATAAAGAGTGAAGCACAGATAGATGTAATTTACTGAATGAGGGGTTAAATGCTTCATTTTTACTTTACTAACCTATTTGGCATTCATCTTACTGAGAGAAAGTCCTTGGCTAGTTTTGGCATATAGCAGTTTGACAAATGGAGAAAAAGCTCCCATCTAGCTTGTACTTTACTTTGATAGGAATTATGTACACTTGTCTGTACTATTTATAAATACCAGCAATAACTGAACACCAGGCAGACTAAAATAGGTGCATATGTACATAGTGACATGTATGTAATGGTAACTTTTGAACACAATGGATTTAATAACTTTAGTAATAATAAATGTACCTGGCCTAGATGCAAAAATACCTCAATAATAATGAAGGATTCTATTGTTGTTAATATAAAAGTTATTTTGTTGAATACATGTATTGCCTTATAAAATTTCAGAAAATAAGGATAAATAATTGTTTTCTCTTGTAGATGCTATATAGAAAACTTGATTTTAAAATGTACGGTAGCTATATAGGTAATTGTTACTGTTAGTATGAGTAATGTCAAATGCAATTTGCTGACCTTGATTATTAGGGAACTCTAATGCATATGTAAAAGTTTAAAATATATGGTAAATATAAAGATTTCTTGGGAAGATACTTTTAAATTTCTTCAATGGTGTTATGAAGACCACCTCTTTGTAATAATTCCCAGTATGCTACATAACTTAATATTCATAAGGATTCAGTATCTTAGAAATCTATTAGGTCCTTTCAAGATTCTAGATGGCGTAGCATTTTAGTTTTTGAAAACAATTAAAGTAACATGGTTAGGTTTATATTTTTGTCTCCAAATGTTATTTCTAAATTATGTAACATATAGTAATTAAGTAGAAATCAGATTTGAATGTTTTTTTTAATCAGTTGGCTTGCAGCAACTCAGTTTGAACCCTTATCAGCAAGAGCAGCATTCCCTTGTTTTGATGAACCAGCATTCAAAGCCAATTTTCAAGTCAAAATCAACAGAGAAGGTCAACACACTGCTCTATCAAATATGCCAAAGGTATATAGATATCCATACCTTTTTTTATTTGATGTTTATATAGTTAAATGCTCATAAAGTATGACACAGTACAGGAAAATTTTATTATTTGGTAAAGAACTTTATTTTATGAATTTATGTGTCTATTACTTATATTTTTGTATTTCCACAATAAAAAAGTAGATGTAGCTTTAGAAGCTAGGAAAAAAATTGATTTAGTTTACTTTCTACTTTCCTTTGGAGGGTAGCTAGATAGGACTGGGGATCCCACACAGGATATGAAGGCAGTATGTTTCTCCTTTCTGTCAACAGAATTAGAAATTGTATTTTGTAACTGACTGCATTTCACTGAATGATTTTTAATTACTGTAAGGCAGTGATGGCAAACCTATGGCACGGGTGCCACAGGTGGCATGCAGAGCCATATCTGTTGGCACGTGAGCCGTTGTCCAATGTGCATGTGTATGCCAGCCAGATGATTTTTGGCTCACACAGAGGCTCTGGGAAGGCATTTTTGGTTTCCAGAAAGCTTCCAGAGAGATGGGGGAGGGTGTTTTTACTCTACTCTGGCTCCAGGGAAGCCAGAATAGGATAAAAACGCCCTTCCCCATCCTTGGGGAGGGCAAAACACAAACCCACTGGGCCCACCAGGAGTTGGGAAACAGGCCATTTCCAACCTCCGGAAGGTCTTCAGAGGGCAAGGGAAGCTGTTTTTGTCCTCCCCAAGCATCGAATTATGGGTGTGGGCACTCAGGCATGTGCAATAGCACGCACCCACGCTCTTTTGGCACCCGAGGAAAAAAAGGTTCACCATCACTGCTGTAAGGTCTAGGGAAAAAATAGTGTAATGCAGAGATGTTCTACTAAATGGAAGAACACAGCAACATTAAAAAAAAAAAAGGCTGACAGACCTGCAAAATTAGATTTCATGATTAGAAAAAGATTGGTGATTAATAAAAGAGTGAGTTTTGAGTATTGTGACTTTTTTCCAAACATGACAGCTGTGCATGTTAGTTGAACCATACAGGGTCCCACTAAGCCAAAAACCCAAAGAAGTAGCTTGGATGCTGGTGGCCAGTTAAGAGCTACCAAAATTTTTATTACCACACTGTGGGCGACACCCTGCATTTTCTTTCAACATCTTTCAGTGCAAATTGGGCGCTCTGGGGTGAAGCTCCATTTTCACTACCCCACTGCATGGCCCACTCCTGCTGGTGGCCCACTATTGAAAATTGAGAGCAAACAGAAGAAAATGATTCAAGTGTTGCTTTTATTAGAGTTTTAATGTTGCTGAATAAGAGTCAGTTGAATTGGTAGGGCAAGATTTTAGAAAAAAGGAAGGGATGATGAAATTGGTTGAAATAGAATTGGGACTAGACAGACGATGTAGAGCATTGTAATGGTGGCAGTTGATTATAAAATGAAAGAAAAAGCGAGAAGGTAGGAAAAGAGATAAGAATTCAATAAAATGCATGCCAGCATGCTTCAGAAGTTAATAATGGCTAAGGAAAGTAGCTTGAAAGTAGTCTGGGTAGAGAAAAAGGAGAGAGTCCAGAAATGTCCCATTTCACAACTTCTTCAAGTTCTTCAAGTTGGGAAGCAGGCTATTTCTGATCTCCGGAGGGCTTCCAGGAGAGTGGTGAATGCTGTTTTCACCCTCCACAGTCTCCTAGAAAGGCTCTAAAGCCTGGGGACAGTAAAAAAACAGAATTTCCAGTTCAATTGGAAATCGGCAAACAGAACTTTTCCAGCCTCTGGAGGGCCTAGAAAGATTCTGGAGCTTGGGCCTTCCCCACCCCCTCCAGAGGCTGAAAACAGGCTATTTCCCAACTCCCAATGGGCCCAGAAGGCCTGAAAATCATCTGGACCTGAGCTGGTTGCTGCTAATACTCTAGATCAGAGGTAGGTGACATTAGCTCTTCTATGACATGTAGACCTCAACTCCCAGAATTCCTGAGCTAGTATGATTGACTCATGAATTCTGGGAGTTGAAGTTCACAAGTCACAGAAGAGTAACTTTGCCTATCCCTGCTCTGGATCAATGTTTCTTTTTTAGTTAACACCTTCATGAAGCATATTACATACAGAACAAATACCTTTATGAAATCAATGTTTATTCTTTTTGGTTCAACTCTGGCAGATGAACTTGCTCTATACTAAACTGATTTGTACTTAGATTTATTGATATCATTTTAATTTGCTAACTGTCGACTAGTGTAATCATAGGAAATAACATTCTGTACGTTATGTTTTGCGTATTAGCCATTTTTTAAGCATCTCAAGATAGAACAGATGGCTTCTATGATTTATATTCCAGGACCTGCAGCTTCTGTTTACATAATTGAATTCTGATCTCCGGTTTGTATTTCCAGAAATCAACCAATCACTTGGCAAATGGGTTATTTCAAGATGAATTCCTTGTGAGCTTGAAAATGAGCACTTACCTAGTAGCTGTCATTGTTGGAAACTTCAAACATGTCAGTAAGAAAATAAATGAGATTCTGGTAGGTGGGCTTTTTTGTTCCTGTAATCTCCCCTCCACCAAATCCCCACTCCTTGTTTCCCAGTGAATTATGTTACACTTCTTAGATTTGGATTAGTCATGTTTACTAGCTTGTGTCATTGCACCACTAAAAGTCCATTGTAAGTTTTTTTTAACTTGACTCTTGGCTTGGAAGTTGCTTTGTTTTTGATCATACAGTATGAAATTATTACAACATTCAGTAGTGTATGTTAATCTATTAGTTTATTTGTCAGAGCTCAAGGAAAAATGTTAGGAATCATTTTCAAGAAAGATCCATTTGTGTAAATCTGAAGAGACAGAGTAGCGTAAAACTTTTCTTTAGTTCTTATTTATTTATTTATTTATTTAGTTAGTTAGTTAGTTAGTTAGTTACTTAGTTACTTAGTTAGTTTTGTCAAGGACATACTGGTGGTATATAGAGATGCATGATACTAGTAAAAGAGAAACATTAGAACAGGGGATGGAGGGCACTCTGGTGCATTTATGCAGGCCTCTTACTGACCTCTTAGGAACCGGGAGAGGTCAACAGTGGATAGTCTAAAGGTAAAGTTTTGGGGTTAGGTGATGATACCACAGAGTCTGGTAGCGAGCTCCATGCATCAACTACTTGGTTACTAAAGTCATATTTCCTGCAGTCAAGTTTAGAGCGGTTTACTTTGAGTTTGTATCTGTTGTGTGCTTGTGTCTTGTTGTGGTTGTAGCTGAAGTAGTCGTTGACAGGAAGGACGTTGTAGCAGATGATTTTTGGGGCCATGCTTAGGTCGTGTTTAAGGTGATGTAGTTCTAAGTTTTCTAAACCTAGGGTTGTAAGTCTAGTTGCGTAGGGTATTCTGTTGCGTGTGGAGGACTCTTCTAGTAAAGTATCTCTGGACATTTTCTAGAGTGTTTATATCCAAAATGCGGTGTGTGTTCGAGGCAGATGAGCTGTATTCAAGGATTGGTCTGGTGAAAATTTTGTATGCTCTGGTTAGTAGTGTGAGATTATCGGACCAGAAGCTACGTAGAATTAGGTTAACAACTCTTGAAGCCTGCAGTGGGCTTTGGCACTTAGGTCATTTGATATGAGTATTCCAAGATATTTTACGGAGTGATGGTTGTCTGTAAGGTCTTGTTTATTCAGCTTGTATTTGGTGTTATAATTCTTTTTGCCAATGTGTAGGCCAGAGCCTTTTTTGGTTGAGATTTGGAGTTGCCAGATGTTTGACCATTCAGACACAAAGTCAAGATCTTTTTGGAGAGTAGCTGTGTTATCGGTGGTGTGGAAAAGTTTTACATCATCGGCGTTGCTTCTAATGTGATCGCAAAGGTCATTTATATAGAGTATGAAGAGTGTTAGTCCATGTATGCTGCCTTGGAGTACACCGCTCTTAACCAGAACAGGATTAGATATGACGCTCCCTATTTTGACAACTTGTCTGTATGATAGGAACACAGTTATTCAACTATGGATGGATCCTAAGATGCCGTAGGATTTGAGTTTTAGAAGTAGTTTGTTATGAATCACTGAGTTGAAGGCTTTACAGAAGTCAATGTAAATTGCATCTATTGATTTGCCCTGATCGAGATGTCCATATGTTTTTGCAGTGAAAGAGTTGCAGGTTGCAAGATAATTTTTTTCTGAAACCAAATTGTTTGTTAGAGAGTAGGTTGTTAGTTTCTAGGGGGTGGGTAATTGATTGGTTTATGATTGATTCCCTGACTTTGCATGTGACGCAGCATAGTGAGATTGATCTGTAGTTTTCAAGTAGACTGGGATCTCCTTTTTTGAAGATGGGGATGATCATTGCTTGCAATCATAGCTTTGGTACTGAGCTGGTCCTGAATGATTTTTCAAAGATTATGCTTAGTGGTTCAGCTATGGCTGTGGAGAACTTTTTTTAGGAAGTATGCACATAGAGCTGTGATGGTGAACCTATGGCATAGGTGCCACAGGTGGCACGCGGAGGCATATCTGCTGGCATGCGAGCCGTTGCCCTAGCTCAACTCCAATGTGCATGTGTGTGCCAGCCAGCTGATTTTTGGCTTGCACAGATGCTCTGAGAGGGCAGTTTTGGCTTCCAGAGAGCCTCGGGGGGGACGTGGGAAGGCGTTTTTACCCTACCCTGGCTCCAGGGAAACCTTTGGAGCCAGGGGAGGGTGAAACACGAGCCTACTGGGCGCACCAGAAGTTGGGAAACAGGCCGTTTCCCGCCTCAAGAGGGCCTCTGGGGGGCAGGGGAAGCTGGTTTTGCCCTCCCCATGTATTGAATTATGGGTGTGGGTGCACACACATGTATGATTACATGCACATGCACTCTTTCGGCATCCAAGGGAAAAAAGGTTCGCCATCACTGACATAGACCATCAGGCCTAATTAATAGAGAAGGTTTACCAACTACTTCCTTTTATTTCTAACTGATGCGATATGTTTTTATCTGGGGGAAATCACAGCCATTCCTGTTAATACTGATTGAGGGAAGGGGACAAATACCAAACTTCTGGTCCACACCCGAACTTTGAACATTTATATATTAACATCAAAGAAATGGCTCCTCTGCTATCGGGATATAAGTCTTTAGAAAAGAAAAAGAAAGAAACCATCTTGCATTTTGTTTTATAATATGCTATGCAAATGGAGCTAAGATAATCTTATCCATTTTTTAAAATAATGAAATTTGGTTATCAATATACCTTGTTATTCATGCTGCTTTATCAACTTTTATAGAAAATCTTTGGTTTTTTTCACTAAGTAATGTAGACAATGAAAACTGAATTCCATTAAAAACTTTCCTCTGATTTTTTTTCCTTCCCATTTTGCCAGGTATCTGTTTATGCTGTACCACAAAAGCTTGGGCAGACTGAATATGCGTTGGACACAGCAGTGAAGCTTGTTGAATTTTATCAGAATTATTTTAACATAACCTACCCATTTAACAAAATAGGTGAGAGATTGCTTATTCTTATCAGATGCAACTTGGTATGCTTCCCTTATAAAAGTATTTTTAAAGGCAGGGGCAAGTTGAACAGTTGAGCAAGTTGAATTTTTAGACACGCTTTTTAGTAATCCAGGGAAAAATAAATGAAAACGTATATTTCAATCTGGAGTCAATAAAGCTCAGATTAATTTTGTAAAAAGATTTAAAAGACTGGTATGTAGAGTCTCCAAATGATGTCAGACTTCTATTACTTTATAAGCTATGATATAATATTTGGAAATAATAAAGCAAATCAATTAAAATAATTAATAAGCTGAAGAAGTAGTTGCACTTAGTTGAAAATTATGAAGTAAACAATTTTATCTTTCTGCAAAAAAAAAAAGATTAATTCTTCCTGATGTGCTCTGAGCTATGTGAATCTTTTAAATAATTTCAAATGTCAATTGCGCACATGATATATTTACTGATATATTGATTTAATGCACTTATAAACCATTTCAAATGCCAAAGCAATTAAAGGCAATTTATAATAAACAAATGATAAAACAATAATATCAAAACAACATTCCATAAAATATGTTCATTAAACGGGTGGTAGAAAGGATAACAAAACAAAACTGTATTCCAACATTCATATCAGGAAGTCCTGGAGGAAAAGTAAGTTTTTATCAGGTGGCTAAAATTTTATAGCATTTTTTTCCTTTTGCCCTTTTGAGTTAGTGTTTTCTTGGCAATGTTTTTTATCAGTAGTTTGCCAATGCCTTCTTCCTATGTCTGTGAGTGACTGCATCTAAAATTACCAGTTGGCTTGGCGCCAAAGACAAGAATAGCATTTCACATCACCAAACACTGTTACAGTAATTGCCTCCTAAATTTCAAAGAAAACATTCCAGAATATGAGTACCAACACAAAAAGCCACATATGAGCACCTGCCAAATGACAATCAGCAGCACTCGGTATATGTAGTGGTATCTCCCAGTATTTTCAGTTCAATAACACAGTTGTTGAATAACAGTAACAGCAACAGTAACACACAGTTCAATAACACAATGAGGTGATTGTTTATCTAAAAGTTACAATAGCATTGATTCAGGCAGACACCAGTAGTATAACTTGCACAACGCTTTTTGGGGGAGTAGTGAGGAGCAGCTTGGGTCTAACATTTGCCAAGTATACACATAGTTAGAATGCCTAAAGAACACAGCCGATTTATATCTAATTTCAACAAAACTAACCAGAATTAATGGCAATAAATAGAAGTGTGGGTGTAACAATTAATTGAGAAAGGGACAAGTTCAGCAGAAAAACAAGTGCTGCCTTGGTTTTTATCTTCCTTTTTCTAACTGGGTTATTACTGATATTACTCTTAACTCTTTTTTTAATCCTGAGGTAGAGTTAAGGCTGCCAATAATTTTTTATTTGCTGGGGGGGGGGGAGAGACAGCTGTTGAAATTGGCCATTTAGGGAATTGAATGCTGAAAACTTCAGTTTGATCTCGTTTTAATAAAATTTCTTTATCATACATTCTTAAGTGGGCCTATTCTCGTGAAACAAAAATACCTTTAGAAATCATAGCTAATATTAGCGTGGGAAATATAGTTGGATATGATAATAGTCAGCAAAAGTAGTAAATAAAGTTGTAAATTAAAAAGTAATAAATAAAATAAAAATAAATAAAGTGGTAAATTTTAAAAAGGGTCTTATCTCTACACCTCAATGTATCTATGATGCTCCTCCACAAAATATCCACCACATCGTATCCGAATGTCATTAAGAGTTTACACTGGCTTGATTTTTTTCAAGAGACCAGCCTGTTTTTGAATGTCTGGGTGGACTGGACATTAACCATTTATCTACTATAAGTCCATGTATTTGCCATATGCTAAATATATAAGTAGTAAATAGGCAAAATAAGTTTCTACATAAAATTGTATGGTTTAAAATATTATATGATAGAAAGTTATATCCGTTTATAAAATTAAATACAATTGAGTTATTATATTTTAATTTCTAGTAGGTGTATACACACTAGTGAATGCACATAATAATGTAATACTGTAACAGAGCTTTTAATGAATGGAACTGCAATAGGCAAAATTTATAATATTTACTTATTTATTTGATTAAGTTTGTGTGCAGTCGATCTTTACGGTAATGACAAATGTATAGCCTAATTCTTAGCAGTAAGGTATTTATTTATTCAATTTTTTAAAATGCCCCTTTCTCCTTAGACTCAGGGCGGCTTACAACATTAGCAATAGCACTTTTTAACAGAGCCCCCACAATCCGGGTCCTCATTTTACCCACCTCGGGAAGGGTGTATTTTGGTATTTTGTAAGCAATAATTGCATTATTGTATGATTAAAAATGGTGAATTCTCAAAATTAAGCATTTTGAGAAGACACATTTATTTATGTACCTGCACATGTTTAAGATTTTTTTAAAAAAAATTAGTTTATAAAAGATGTGGGATAGATTTGGACAAATTGATCATATATTGTTTAAAAGTGATAGGTTTAGCAGGGACAGTAAATATGTTCACGAAATTAAACATTTAATTTATATCCCACGTTTATTATTTTTATAAACAACTCAAAATGGGGTATACTCATAATACTCCTTCCTCCTAATTTCCCCATAACAACAACACTGTGTGATGGATTGAGCTAAAAGAGAGTGACCGGCTCAAGGTCACCCACCTGGCTGGTATACTGTATATATTGATATCATATATATCAGTATATTTGTTTTAAAGATTCAATAGACTTAGTAAATAGTGAATGCTGTCAGTGTATTTAAAATATTTTTCCTTCTTTCTCCAGATCTAGTAGCTCTTCCAGATTTTCAGGCTGCAGGCATGGAAAATTGGGGTTTGATCACTTTTCGAGAGACAGCACTCCTTTATGATAATAATACCTCTTCAGCAATTGATAAAAAGAGAGTGACAGCAGTTATTGCTCATGAAATAGCCCACCAGGTATGGAATATATTGTTCTTTGTACTATACTACTATATTGTAAATGTTTTTCTTTTTAAATAATCAAAATTCCAAAACTGGTAGTCTACAAGGAAGCTTAGCTTTTGCAATTTTTATTTTAATAAGCTAATTCTGCCAATCACACATTTTAATGGAAACTGGTTTATTTTTTCAATGTGATACCATTTCTACCAAGAATACAATATGGGAGCAGTAAAATTAAGAATCCTGGAGTTACCTTATTTTAGGCTTCCTCATTTCTTACTTGTTATAGTAAAAATAGATGATAGTCTTAAGGAAAGAGAAGTCATTTAAAAATTGAACACAAATTTGTGCACAAAAATTCCACAAGGAATCATAGGCAATAACAAATTGGAAATACATGTGAGCTTCCAGTATGAACAGGCGATGGCTCTCAAGTTAGGTGGTTAATGTGGCTTTCCCTTGTTATAATATTCTAATACTTTGCAAACAGTATTGTGATATAGCTAGAACAATTTACAGCAATGTGTCCTGTAGGATGTTTCTGAATATTTTGCTTAATTGAACATTAATACACCATAAGCTATAAGCACAGGCATTTGTTAAGAATCATATACTTGATTAATGTGGCTTTTTTTTAGTGGAAGAAGTCTATATAGCCCCAGTACAAGCTTTTTGGTCTTATTTCCTGTTGTAACGATTAATGTTATTTTGAGAAGCATATACTCAGGTTTTTGAGAATGTTTCCTTTTTTGTTTTTAACATAGCAATATCTTGTTTTTAACATAGCAATATCTTGAGCTGAATTCTTGGTATCTCTGGATCGAACTAAGAGACTGAAATAGATCTGGAAGTCCTTGTATATAGCTCATCCTAGTGGTCCTTCTTTTGACACAAAATGTAACAATGGAGTTACAATATGTGTTTTATGTTTACAGTGGTTTGGTAATCTAGTAACAATGGAATGGTGGAATGACCTGTGGCTGAATGAAGGATTTGCTACTTTTATGGAAAATCTTGCCATGAAGATAGTCTTTCCAGATTTGTACACTGTAAGTGCATGGAGAATTATTGGATTTGCATATTGCTTATGTATTATGGATCTAAAATCTTTTAACTTGCTATGTCTTCCATTTAGTCTCAGAAGGTAGAACCAATTATTGATACATTATTTAGAAATTTATTTGTATAATTGAAGGTGTGGATGACCTTGGGAGCGCAAAGGAAAGAGATTAGGAAATAACCAGATGAGGGGGAGGAGCCCCCAAGGACTTAACAGTCAGAGA
Source organism: Erythrolamprus reginae (assembly GCF_031021105.1). Lineage (NCBI taxonomy): Eukaryota > Metazoa > Chordata > Lepidosauria > Squamata > Dipsadidae > Erythrolamprus > Erythrolamprus reginae. Next base: position 303,668,050 of record NC_091951.1, on the reverse strand, counting down.
AGGAAACTTAGAAAAGACTCACCTTAATTGAGCAGAGGCCTAAAAGTGGCAGTGGGAAGTTTGTACCTTCAGACTTGCAAAAATGATTTTAATTCTGTCAGGTAAACCAAACATGAAACTGAAGTAGATGAGCTAAATGTAGTCAACCCCTAACCCCCAACATTTCTCCCTTAGACTCTCCACGATTGACCTCTCCAGGTTCCTAAGAGGCCAGTAAGGGGCGTACATAAGTACACTGGTGTGCCTTTCGTCCCCTGTCCAATTGTCTTTCCTTTCTTTCACCTTTCATATATATTCTCTTCCTTTCATATATCCTCTCCTCTAAGTTCACTTTTACCCTTATATATATATTACCACATGTCTATTTTCTTCCTATGTATTTGTGTATTGGACAAATAAATAAATAAATAAATAAATAAATAAACAAACGATAAATTAAATAAATAAATAAATAAATAAATAAATAGTTTATTGTCAGCTTTCAGTAACAAAATCTTACAAATCTGAAAATACAGTCTTCTGTCTTCAGCAGGCTAGGCTCCTGTTTCCCCACCACTACTCCCAAGTATCTTGGGCTTCTTCCTCTCACCCTCCCCCCACATAAGGCCAAAGAGGCTAGCCAGAAACAGAAACTTTGCTGGTTGACTTCCTGATACTGGTCAGCCTTGAAGAAGGCTTCTTAATAGCTTTTTAGATGAGCCTTACAATATCAATATCTGCAAAGCAAGGGAAAGGTAAGTGTCCCAAAGTTGCTTTTTCAAGAGGTAACTGGACTTTCTGGGGGGGGGGGGGTTATTTGAAGATGTTTCACTTCTCATCCAAGAAGAGCTGAAGAAGCTTCTTGGATGAGAAGTGAAACATCTTCAAAGAAAAAACCAGAAAGTCCAATTGCCTCTTGAAAAAACATGGGACAACCATGACCTGGATGACTGAAAATCTCCATAGATAATTGGGGCAGTGCCAGCTTTCTTGGGCATGGATTAAGGAGGCCTATGTGCCACAAGACCTAATCATCTGAGATATTCTGTGGGGCAGGAAGATGGCTTCTTGGGAGTTGGACAATGAAGAAAGAAATCTGGGCCTAGCCAGCTCAAGCTTTTCAGCCTATAGCAATTTCATGTACCAGTGAACGTCCCTCAAGGAATGGAAGACTGAGGCACCTCTGCACATTTATTTTACCACAACAGGAAGAGCTGGGATTATGGTCATTGAGTAGCCACGTGGGTATCTTACTTAATAACCACAATAACCTATGACCAAAATTCCAGGTTGAATAGTGGACATGGGTTGAGGACTACCTGTACCAGCTTGTTTTGCCTCTTCCCATTATTTTCAGGAACATGTGATCATTCAAATGTACTTTGTATCAGATGATTGGGCTTCTGTGTTATTTGCCTAATATAACTTAAAGAAACAGATCTAATTGTTTATCCTTTTTCAAAGAAAAGGCAAGTTATAAATGTAATAATAAAATAAGAACAAGAAACTTTGTGATAAATGCAATATTTATTTTTTAAAAAATTCTCACACCTGACAGATAATTAGAAAAAAAATCATCTGAATTTTATTCACTAGTGAAATTTATGATGTTTAGTTAATGTTCATTTTAACTTAAATGCCTTTCAATTCCTCAGGATGACATTTTTTTAAATCTGCAATTTAAGACCATGGAGAAAGATTCCATGAATTCATCTCATCCAATTTCCCTTCCAGTCAGCTCATCAGCAGAGATTGAACAAATGTTTGATATAGTCTCCTACATCAAGGTAATTTCAAATATCCTGTAAATGTGGTTTTAATAAAACTAAATGCATTTGCAAAGTTGACACCGATCTATTTCAGATTACATTCTTAGTATGGGCAACGAAAGGTCAGTAGCTGAAAGAAAAAAATATTTCAGAAATGAATTAGGAGAGAGGTGTTGAGAGAATGGAATGTAAAATATAATGCCCTATTGGGAACTATTTTTAATCTGATTTGTTTTAGCAGATAAATGCTTGGTTTTAGAAATATCTCTTTAAAAATGAAGAATTAAATATCTCTTTAAAAATGAAGAATGAGAAAGAATAATTATGTTCTCTTTTCACTGATGGCATCCTAAATAATTCCTAATTCCAGTGCTTTTTTGACTGCTTTTGGATATAACATTAAATTAGGGATGGGAAATCTGTAGAATTCAAATAATTTCTGTGAACTTAGTTTGCAAAATAATTTTGGTGTTTCCCCATCTCTGCCCTCCCCTCAATTAAATTCCAAAATAAGCGCCAAGCTTCAGGGAATCATATTAATTTGTATAATGCCCCTTCTTTTCATTGTAGTAAACCTGCCATGATCAGTGGGCTTTTGAAGGCCAGAAAACATTATACAAGGTGTTTCTAAACTATAGCCTTTCTTTAAAAAGTTTCCTTCTCTAAACCATGTATAGCATCATGAGGAGAAATCTAGCTTCATTCCATTCTTGCATCTTTCTAGTTCACTCTTATTACTAATTGGTGTTATTAAATTCAAAACAGCTCAAGTTTACTTCCCCCTTTTCTCCACATTTCAAACCAACTCTTGCATATTCAAATATAACCATTTCTGCTGGGGTTAGGTTTTGCTTTAAGTTAATCCTGTTTTTGTGTAAATTGAAATTAGAACTATAGTTTTGCATTTATATTTTATAATTTATTTTTCTTCCAACAGGGATCTTCTCTCTTGTTTATGTTAAAAAACTATCTTCATAAAGATATTTTCCAAACCGGCATTCAGATCTATTTGCGTGACTATAGCTATAATTCCACATGCAGTGATAACTTATGGGACAGTATGAATAAGGTAAATCTCTATGGATAATTTCTAAAGAAGAAGATATAACAATCAATTAATCAGCAATCAGTTATCCATATATTTCATATCTACTTTTTCAGATAACCTAATTACTATTTCCTTTCAAAGATCTATTATTGGTCCTTCCATTAAGGAGAAATTTATAGTCTCATTGAATATAAGAAGCTAAGCAAAAGTGAAGCAGACTGGTTCCAAACACACTTGACTGTCATCCCTATTCTCAAATTAGTGTAAACATTCAGTTCCCCAGGACCAGTTGGCTAAATGATCTGTATTAATGAATTAGTTGTTGAATGAATGCTGTTGATATCATCATTTAATTTCAGTCATATTCACTTGTATTCTAGCCAACTCCATTACCATTGCCTTCAGCTTAGTTACAGTATATACTGTGGAGCTGCCTACCCTGTCTTTAGAGGAAAGGGCATTTTGCTCAATAATTTTTCTGTGTTAATTTCATTATCCTACAAAGTAATCAGAACTGTGGCAGATATGCTTACCAGACAGTCACCCATAAGTAAGAAGAGATTAGAATTTTCTAGACCATTTTCTTAGATTTCAGGTCTCCCCAAAGGGGATAAAGGTCACTTAGGTTTTAACTTTAGCAGGAGAAATTGAATGAGAGATGAGATGCTATAGATACATGATGACGAACCTATGGCACACGCGCCACAGGTGGCAAACAAAGCCCTCTGTGGGCACGCAAGCTGTTGCCCCAGGTCAGCTCCACTGTGCATGTGTGCCGCTTCCTGCCAACCAGCTGATCGTATGCTGCGGGCACATGCTGCAGATGCATGTGCATGCATGGGAGGGTGGGGCACATATGCAGGAGGGTTGGACACGTGCAAGTGTGTGGGGAGTATGAGGGTCATATGCGCATGTGCACTTGGGTTGTATGTACATGCATGAGAGGTGGGGTGCACGGGAGGGGTCACACATACATTGGATTATGTATGTGTGCACACACTTTTGCCATGGGGATAAAAAGGTCAGCCATCATTGCTATAGAAGCTACCTTTCTCAACTTTTTTTTAAAAAAACATCCTTCTGTGTGGATGTTCTTATATTTGGACATTACAGAGCCAGCGTCTGTCATTTGTAAAAAAAAAAGGATTCTTGTCTTGATTGTTTTCCCTCTGCAGGAGGTTTGCCCAGCTTCTGCTTCTAGGTTTTGAGAAATCATTTGTCATCTGGCTAATTTGCTTTGTGGATTAGAAGATTCTTCTTTAAGCAGTACTCTAATTCTAGCCACTAATCAGGAAGAAATCAGCCTCCAGGGGTTTTGCCTTTGTTCCTGAGTGGTGGTTTAATTATGACTAGTAATTTGAAACAGCCTCCCTCAACTGAACTATTCTGGACTTTCAGACTTCAGAATTAGCAGTCAACATGGCAATTGGTGTATTGCAACTAATTTGTAGAGTGTCAAGTTTGGAGAAGGCTGGTTGGCATATTATTCAGGCAGATCCCATTTCAGAAAACTAAATTATATGCCTTTCCAAAAAAGAAATGATAAAAACTCCTTAAAAGTCTTACTATTCCATCACCATGTATCTATAATTCTTGTGTATTCTCTGTTGTTATGAAAATGGAGAGTATTGAGGTTATTTTGCTATTGAGAGCTGTATTGCTTCTAGTTGTCTTCTTGGAGAGTTGAAGGAATGCTTAAAGTAGCATTTACTGAATGCAGGATAGCATTTCAGCTTTGACTTTCAAAAATGCATGATCTTGGGCTAGCTACACTCTCTCAGCCCAACCCTCACAGGGTTGTTGTAAGGAAAATAGGAAGAGAAAGGTGTATTGTATGTTGTTGCCTTGAGTTACCTGTGAAATAATAAAGGCAGGATAGAAATCTAATAGACAAAAATTGGTAGAAACACGAGTAAAATAATTATGTTAATTCAGCCAAGATCTTTTCAAGGAGTGTATGATCGCTGAAATGGTAGCATCAACGTCCTGCAAAGAGCTGAAGCTGCATTATAAGGTGTTGGAGACAGACATTACACTTCTGCATAATGTGAAATATCTAAAGATTGAACCAGAAATGCTGCACAACTTTTATTTATTGTGTTTCTAAAGCAGTATAGAAATAAGCAGAAAGAGTTACAAAATAGAACTTGTAATATTAAGCTATGATTAACAAGCTTTTATTGAGAATTATATTTCAACTATTTGACTCTTTATTTACTTACATGAAGCTATTGATTATTTGACACCACCATTATTTTGCATATTTATCTGTTTCCCAAGGTGACACATGGAACCCCCGATGTAAAAACAATTATGAACACTTGGACAATTCAGAAAGGATTTCCATTGGTGACTGTCAAAAGGGAAGGGAAAAAAATCTCTTTGAAGCAAGAAAGATTTGTGCATAATACAGAACTGGAAGATCAAATCTTATCTTCAAGGTTTTTTACCTTTTTAATTTGCATTGCTTAATTTTTCAGCCCGTGTTTTAGATTTTAAAAAGGTAAAAGGACTGATACATAGGATAAATATTAAATTGTGTATATATGAGGGAACAATAGCTAGATGAAAATCTAATGAAAACTTCGTTACCTTTCTTAAATGCAGTTATTTGTAAACCGAGCTTAGCTCCTGGTGACTCCATGGACACAGCTATATAGATTTCTTGGTAATTATATTAAAGTAGTTAATCGCTTTCTGCATTAGCAAAAAAAAAAAAAATCAGTATGGCATACAATCCTGAGATTTGCTAATATAATTCTGTTTATCTGCTTAAGATTCGTGAAGGTCAGGTTAGGTAAGTGTCATTAACTAGCTAGGCCTGATCTTTATGCTACTTTCAAAACTAATGAAGCATATGGATCAGACAGGCAACAACAATACTTGTCACATACAATGTCAAATTGATAAGGCAGAATATTTGGAGCTAGACAAGAATCTGCCTGTGACTATACTGCCATTAATACCCAGTCTTATTCTCAAAAGTGCAATTAGCCACAGCAAAGATGGATAACTCCCCACCCTTATTTTTCCCCATGGTATACTGTTTGGGACTAAATCACTAAAATTTACATTCTTATTTTGTTTAAAAAGAAGCAAGACAAAAATATATATATCCTGAACTCTTACTCTGATAATGTTAATAGGCCATTATCACATAATTTTAGCCTGGAAGCCAATCTTTTGACAATCTCAAAAGGCAAGATCAATTACTGGGGCAGAGAAAGGAACTCTAGATACTTTAACAATTTGCAGTTTGATTTCTGTCATTGCACAATTATTTTATAAATGTATAGTGTTAATTTATGAGTAATCTTACAAAAGCTTAAGGAAGTTCCTTCTCTGCTATAGTTTCATTATCCTTATAGAACTTTGGGATTTAAGAATGTGTACCTTTTTGTTTTTCCTAGTAATCTGTGGCAGATCCCTCTTTCTTACATCACAAACAATGACAACTCATCCCTCCCTTTGCAGAGATATTTACTGGATAAAAAGACAGGTATGCCATTTGTCTTTTGAAAATTAAAAAATGCTGTACTAAGAGCAGATTTCAGTGGTTCTAACATGATCCACTCATAATAAATCCACATTCCAGTCATAAAGAACTAACACTTCTAAAGACCTCTAGCAACTCTGTCCTAGAACATTTTGTCTCCTCTTGGGGTTAACTTTAAATATCTAGTTTAATAATATGTAATATGGAACAAGGAAACATGTATGTGTGTAATACAAGTTATATATAATACAATTATGTATAACTTTTATTATAGACATACATACATTTGTGTGTGTGTATGTGTTTGTATTGCAAGTAGTCTCCAATTATGCCTGTCTAACATAAAAGAGACCCCGAAATACAGGCTACTTATTACTTGGTAGATTGCATCCCTCAAGCAGAAAAAGCACAATGTGTTTTATTTTCAGCAATTCCTGAAAGTATTGCACAGCATCAGCGCTTTGTAGGTTAAAAGAAGGACAATGACATCCATCATTTTTAGTAAATGCTTCTTGTAAGTATTCTGCTTCTTGTAAGAGTTCTGACAAATACAAATTTGGGTTTAAAACAGAGTTGGGAAATGGAATTTGTTCTTAACACAGAAACTGCCTGATACCAGATAACAGAACTCAGAAAGGGGGAGTTCAAAGCTTAGACCTGTTACTGTGAGAAGAATAGAAAAACCATACCTCACAGAGTTAAATTGTGATATTGAAGGTAGCATGTGAACAAGGCCACAGAGTTGGCCTTCTCCGGGTCCCGTCGACTAAACAATGTAGTTTGGCGGGACCCAGGGGAAGAGCCTTCTCTGTGGCGGCCCCGACCCTCTGGAACCAACTCCCCCCAGAGATCAGAGTTGCCCCACCCTCCTCGCCTTTTGTAAGCTCCTTAAAACCCACCTCTGTCATCAGGCATGGGGGAATTGAGATATTCCCTTCCCCCTAGGCCTATAAAATGTATGCATGGTATGTCTGTGTGCATGTTTGGTTTTCTTAAATAAGGGTCTTTTAAATTAATTTAAATATTAGATTTGTTACATATTGTTTCATTATTGTTGTTAGCCGCCCCGAGTCTATGGAGAGGGGCGGCATACAAATCTAATAAATAAATAAATAAATAAATAAATAAAATAAATACATTTTATGTTGCTGAAGTGCGCTTATCCGTGTTTCCCCAAAATAAAGACCCAAACTGAAAATAAGCCCTATCATGATTTTTCAGGATGCTTGTAATATAAGCCCTATTCCAAAAAATAAACCCCAGGTAAGATTATAAGCCAGCTGTACGCATTTAATACCACATTTCCTACTGAAAATATGACCCAGTCAGAAAATAAGCCCTAATACATCTTTTGGACCAAATTATTATAAGACCGGGTCTTATTTTCAAGGAAACGTGTACATGTTACCAAGCAAATTTGACTTTTATTGGTGACTGACCTGTGCAAATTCAGTTTTTTACTACTCTACAAGATGTCCTTTATGGCACTGAATAGGAGCTATTTGTCCCTGCAAGTACCCCTGGTCTTCTGTAAGAAATACAAAGACAAGTGGCTACCCCAAGTATTGTAAGTCAATAATGTTTATCCTTGTGAATACTTAGCAATTAGCATTGATTTAAACTGATGCTTTTTTTTCTTTTTTTGTCTCCTTTTCTTTTTTATCTAGGTATAATTGAGTACCCTCATGAAATAGAGTGGGTGAAGTTCAACGTGCACGGAAATGGTTACTATATTGTGCATTATGATAGTGACTGGCCTGCTCTAATTCAACTACTGAAGACAAATTCCAGTATTTTAGATCCCAAAGACAGAGCCAATTTGATTCATAATATATTTATTCTTGCTGGGTAATGATCCAAAATGAAGATTTCTTTTTGCCAAACAAACATTTAAATATAAAATATTCAGCTATTGTAGAGAATTGTATAGAATTGTATAGAGAATTACCATGTTTTAGAGATTCAGAAAAATAGTGAAGCAGAAAAATACCAGTTCCAGTTTAGAATTGCTTTTTGGGGAAACTAGATGAATCTGGGATTTAATACAAAATAGTTGAATAATAACATTATAGATATACCACTATGGATGTTCTTCCTCCAAATAGCAATTCCAATAATATGAATTCATAAAAACCACAAAAAGATTAGAAACAACATTATTCTTAAAAGAGCTAAGTGCTAGGAGACTTCAATTTTAACTAGACACACAAATGCAAAAAATGAGGTAGCTATTTGATTATACAATTGTGTAGCCATCTTTTATTTTTTAAATGACCCTGGCGCAAATGTCTCTGTCTGATTTGTTTCCATGAAGTACATAGCTTTTGATTTGATCTAAATTGAAGAAAACCAGGGATCTGCCTTCACATATTGTGAATGGTGCGCATCTAAGCTAAATGTAGCTCATAAATTAAAGCACAGATACATGTCCTAGGTTAATGTTGCAAGATCCAATTTGGGTTGATCACGAGGACCAGAGATTTAGTCTGAGATTTCGGGCTTGTGCTGGAGCCTATTCTCAGGGAACTTCTCTCTCTCCCCTGTAAATAATAAATAAATCTTATAAATTGTTTGCAAGATGCTTGCACAAGATGCAGGGGAGAGAAAGGAAGAAACAAAGAAGGTACAAAACCAACTATATGGAGTCTGGAGGCTTCAGTGAAGCCTGTGTGCATGTGCGGGGGGCAGCAAGAAGGGGTTGTATGCATGTGTAGGAGGAGGGCATGGGTAGGCAGGTGTACACCAGTGTACGCCAGTGTGCACACAAACCCTTTTGGCACACGAACCAAAAAAAGTTTGCCATAATTTGGATAAGCCATGCATGGCAAAGATCACTTGGAGGTGGGAAATACTTCTAAGGTAATTTACTGGATCCTCTGCATGGATTGCCCATGGGACAATGTAGGGTGGGTGAAATGTGAAATTTTTCCCTACTGGTTTGGTGTTTTCAAAGATAGAGAAACGTCCTTTATCCATAATGTCTTCCCACCTCCCCAATCTATCGATACTAGATTGTGTCTGCAATGAAACTAGCTCAGAATTTAATTGGAATAATATATTTCTGTTTTACAAATACAAATTTCCACAAGGTTTTACAGCATAGGCCAGATGGTGAACCTATGGCATGGGTGCCACAGGTGGCACGCGGAGCCATATCTGCTGGCACGTGAGCCCTTGCCCTAGCTCAGCTCCAACATGCATGTGTGTGCTGGCCAGCTGATTTTTGGCTCACACAGAGGCTCTGGGAGGGCAGTTTTGGCTTCCAGAGAGCCTCCAAGGTGATGGGGAAGTGTATTTTTACCCTCTCCCGGCTCCAGGGAAGCCTCTGAAGCCTGTGGAGGGCAAAACATGAGTCTACTGGGCCCACCAGAAGTTGGGAAACAGGCCATTTCCTGCCTCCAGAGGGTCTCCTGAGGGCGAGGAAAGCTGTTTTTGCCCTCCCCAGTCATTGAATTATGGGTGTGGGCATTCACGCATGTGCAATAGCGCGTGCCAACGCTCTTGGCACCCGAGGGAAAAAAAAGTTCGCCATCACTGGTATAATAGACCTTTATGATATTAGAATTACAATACTGCTCTAAAACTTTTCTTTGATCTCCTTAGGGTAGGAAAAGTGTCTTTGAACTTGGCTTTCCGTCTGATAGAATATATAGTGCAAGAAAGCAGCACAGCTCCAATCATGCAAGCTTTACACCAAATGAGTCATATCTTCAATTTAGTTGAGAAACGGGGAATGCTGGATCTCTCAGCCAGAGTGTTGGTAAGTTCTTGAAAATAGGGAAGCAGCAATTGTATGATAACTAGAAAGTTGTACAGGTAATCCTCCACTTACAACCATGTGTTTAGTGAGTGTTCAAAGTTACACCAGCAGTGAAAAAAGTGACTTAAGACTGGCTTTCACACGTATGACTTGCAGCAACTGGCATGTGTTTATGACAGTTGCAGTCTCCCAGCATGGTGGGATTGCCATTTGTAACCTTCCCAGATGGCTTCCAGCAAGCAAAGTCAGTAGGGGAAGCCAGATTTACTTAACAACTGCATGATTCTCTTAACAATTGCAGTGATTCACTTAACAACGGTGACAAAAAAGATTGTAAAATGGGGTGCAACTCTCTTAACTACCTTGCTTAGGAGCATAAATTTTGGTCTTAATTGTGGTAAGTCGAGGATTTTCTGTATTACCTTGTAGGATAATGTCTGAAATGACATATAGCATTCATTTTATTTTTTGCTTTAAAATGCTATGTTTTTAATAGTTTATAATCTAATCTACTGGCATTATTTAGAAATGCATTATAATGACAAAGACCATCTGCTTATAACTGCACTCTTTTCTATCTTGCATAAATAAATACGGCTACTTAGAACGGAAGAAACAGCTTATGGTTTCTTTAATTTCATCATGGTCACAATATTTTTAACTGCTGTCTTCTAGTACTATGATCATGAAGGAATACTATAAATCATATGTCCAATAAATTAATAGACTTCTATGATGTCATAATTTTTTCTACTTATATCATTCTGTATTTCATTTACATTCACATATCATCAAATTAATGTTGCACAATAAATTCTGAGTGCCTAGCACAGGGGTGTCAAACTCAATTTCATGGAGAGCCTCATCAGGGTTAACATTAATTTGATGACCTTGGGAGCTGGGGTGGCATAGCCAGGATGGGCATAGCCAGCTTGACATTACTCATGGAGTCTCAAGCTCCAATTTCAGCTGTGATGGCCTCCTGCCACCCTCTGCCAATGGAAACAGAGCTGCGGGGGGGGGGGCATGTGCAGCCTCCCTCTGAGCTTCATTTTTGCTGGCAGAGGGCAGCAGGAGGCTGTCATGGCTAAAATCAGAGCATGGGAGGGTTGTACTCTGCCCTCCCAAGCTCTACTGGCAGAGGCACCGTGGGTTGGTCCTTTGCTGTTTCTAGTGCAGCCCACAGGCCAGATCTAAGTACCCTGTGACCCAGATCTGGCCCTGGCCTTGAATGTAACACATCTGGTCTAACAGATCTCTCTCACACACATGGGATCTTTGATGTTCACTTTGGAGTTGATATATACTGCTCAAAAAAATGAAGGGAACACTCAAATAACACATACTAGATCTGAATGAATGAAATATTCTCATTGAATACTTTGTTCTGTACAAAGTTGAGTGTGCACAACAGCATGTGAAATTGATTGTCAATCGGTGTTGCTTCCTAAGTGGACAGTTTGATTTAACAGGTTTGATTTACTTGGAGTTATATTGTGTTGTTTAAGTGTTCCCTTTATTTTTTTGAGCAGTGTAGTTCTGAAGAGATCATGCTGGGAAAATAGTTGACAGAAGAAAAGGAGAGTTAGGTTTTCTCAGATCTGTGTTCTGCATTATCATTTGTAGATTTTGAAGTTTGTTGTAGCACAATTGTAACAAAGCTTTTTCTACTGACCAGTGGTAATCTTTTTCTTTTGTATTTTCTAGTATAGGATTGAAAAATTATTTGGAGAGAAGTTTAAGCAAGAAACGTGGAACAGTAATAAGACCCTCTCAGAATTAGAGCTACAGTCAAGTCTACTAAATTTTGCCTGTTCCTATGATTTAGGAAACTGTAATTCAATTGCTTCTGATCAATTTAAGATGTGGAAGGACTCCAATGGGACAAAAAGGTAAATAATAATTTTAAAAATCTTACTTAAATTACCTTTCTGCTTAGGCACTGAGACATTATTTCATCACTTTTTAATTTAACTTTTGTTCTGAATCCCATTCTAGGATCATAGATGCTAGTAGCCACGTTAAGAGATTTTTTTGTATATTTGCATTTCAATAGCACAGCAAAGAATGGGAGCAGGCTGGTATAAATTAGTTTATTTGGTCATTGTTATAATCAATTGAGTATTACAGTATTATGTTAACCCTTTGCACTCTTCTCTGATGCTGATGAGCTATCAGACTTGTCACAGCACTTGAAAGAACAAAAAAGCAGGGTCCAGCTCAATGTGTGTCAGAAATAACTGTTGCTCACAGAAAGATAATTATGATGCCAAATATAACACTTGAAGCTGAGAGACAGGAATCACCCATTCCTATGGCATCTCAATCTGAAGACTCTTAAGAAAATGTCTAAATACTAAGGATTTGAAAAGACAAGAAGCATAAATCTAGAATTTTTTTAAAAAATAACTGAGCTGTATCTGTGAGAAATTGCTGAATAACCAGTTCCTAGACAGAAAATTATTGTTGGGAGAGATTTACAGCTTTGGCTCTGTGAAACCAGAAATCAAAAGTTTAATTTTGCTGGTAGTTGGTTCTATTTGGGCCAGAAGCAGGGGAGGGCCCGACCCTAAACGTGGGGGAACGCGGTTCCGGTGGCTGCAATGTAGCTAGTATCCTAGCTCGGGTAGCGCCACCGGGCGTCCACATGTGTGCACAAGCAAACGACGCTTCTCTAGACCTCCGCCTACACTGCCCTGCCATGAGCGCTGCCCTCCTCCACTGCAAGCCCTTCCTTCCCCCGCTGCGAGCCCATCGCTCACTTCTTGTGCCAGTTCCCCCCCACTGCCTGTGCTTGCGCTGCCTCCCTCCACCATCCACGCTGCGGCCATTCGCTTCCATGTGTCCCCTCGCTCGCCACTTGGGCTGCCTCCCCCCCACTATCCAGCTTGCGCCACCTCCCCAAACCGCCCGCGCTGCTGCCGTTTGCCTTCATTTGTCCCCTCGCTCACCTCTTGCGCCTCCTTCCCCCAACTGCTCATGCTGCCTCCCCCAAACCACCTGCTCTGCCGCCGTTCACCTCCGTTTGTCCCCTCACTCACCACTCGTGCCAGTTCCCTCCACTGCTCGTGCTTGCGCCGACTCCCCCAAACTGCCTGCGCTGCCGCTATTTGCCTCCATTTGTCCCCTCGCTTGTGCTGCTTTGTGTTCTCCGCCCACGCTAGCGCTGCTTCCCCCCATCGCCCGCACTGCCGCTGTTTACCCCGAGAGTGAAAGGTGAGTGGGACGAATGGCAGCAGCATGGGGAGCCACTTGCCTTATTTTTTCTCTTTCTGGGTTTTTTCGCTTCTGCGCATGCGCAGAAGCGAAAAAAGCAGAAATCTTGCATGCACGCATCCTTGCACGAAATTCGGCTTCTGCGCATGTGCAGAAGCTGAACTATGTGTGGGGACGTGTGTGCAGGGTGCGCGCGCGTGCTCTCGGCCCATTCTGGTAGGGCTGGGAATAGTGGCCCGCCCCTGGCCAGAAATCAATATTTGAAGATTTTGTGAACAACCAGTATGGGACTCAAGGGACTCATCCCTGTATTAGATTTATTGGCTTTGCCTTTTTTCTCCATTTTGCATAACAAAACATAATTCTGAGTAGTAATTAACTTTAATTTTCATTCCTAAATGTCTGAGAACAAGAACAAAAGACTGAGAACAAATGGCAAAAAAAAAAGTCTTGAGAACATGAAAACGATTAACTGCAAGGGGAATATTTGTGTTCTAGTACAAATTACTCTATCATATTTAAGGGCTTACCTGAGAACAGTTAGTATTTATACTGTTTTTATGTTGAACATGGATGTTTATATGAGATTCTAAGAATACATATATACTTTTTTTTATGCTTCTGCAGCTTGGATTCAAATGTTATGAAGATCATATTCATAGCGGGAGCAAAAACTGAAGCTGGCTGGCAATTTCTTTTAAAAATGTATTCCTTTGTGGATTCTGAACCAGAAAAACTCAAAATTCTTGAATCATTGGCCAGCACAAGTGATGTTAAAAAACTTATCTGGTACAGTTCCTCCCCCTATTTCCATATACAGTAGAGTTTTAAAATTGAAGATTTTAAATCTTAAATAAAATTTAGTTTTCTCGTTATGGTCAGTGAACACTGGTTTAATTTATTTAAATTTGATTACTATAGATTTGTCTGTTGTCATTGCACAAAGAAGTTAAGAAAATACATGAACATTTAACATGCTTTGTGTAATCTTTCAAATCTTTTACATTTAATGAGAGAAGTGTACTGACATGTGGGTTAACGAACAGATGTTTTGGCTTATGAACACCTGTATCTGGGGAACATTGTTGCTTTCCTTAATTATATAACTCAATTGCTTTAAAGTTGATAAAACAGATTATGCTTTCTATGGTTTCTTATAATTAGACTATTCAGTCTAATTTTGCAAAGTTTTAGATAACTAGCTTCATCAAAGTGGCTCTGAAAGGGATGGGTGGTCTCTAAATTTAATAAAGTCAATCAATCAAGTTTCTAATCTTCTACTGAAACTAAATAAAAAGAGTATGTTTTGCTTCAATAAACATAAGAGATTTTCAATCATACAATGGAATTTGGTAAACTGTTTCAGGGTTTTACTCATTCTTTACCTGATCACCGATGATCCTGCTCAGACTAACCTATTTCTTGAGCTCCTTCTTCTCTAGGAGCTCAATAATATTTTATACTACTTTGGTCTATTCAGTAAATATTATACTGCATTGATTCTATCTATATTGAGAACTTTGTCTGCTAAGAGCATGCTCATGTTATAAAACATACGCAGGTACCCTTTATCTTGAGTTTATTAATACAAAGTGTTGTGCAGTCTTCATTTTTGAAGCATCTGACTCCAAAAGGAGCAATTCTTTTCAAATTGTTAAAGCAGCAGTAGCTTCTTTAGAAGCTGCTCCTGGCTTTTCCTGTGTGTTTTCAAAAGGGCTCGGCCTATACTTGTATGTGCATGTTTTTTCATTCATCTATATTTTACTGTATATTAAGCTGCTAGGAGATTTGTGATCTGAAACATTTGGTTTTGGATGTTCGTGAAATATCTTTTATTTAATCATTTAAATGGTAGCCTGAGAAATTGAATCCATGTATGTATCATTCGTATGTATGTATGTATGTATGTATGTAACATATTTTTGCTGATAATGAAAGGGAAGGGAGTTTATCAACAAAAATATGTTACATCTATAGATTATAGTTGTCGGCTATAAAATTTTTTATCTGCCTTGGAATATGACCCCTGGTGGGGCTAAGAGGCAAACAGGAAGCTGTGATGCTCCTTCCATATACCAGGGTGACTCAGCAAAAAAAATCACTCATGTACACACACACATGCACGCATACACATACATACACCGTATTTTTCAGTGTATGTATATATACATATCTTTTTCCTCCCTAAAAGAGGCTGAAAATTTGAGTGCGTCTTATACTCTGAATGTAGCTTTTTTGCAGCTTTTTTTCTCCAGCCCTAACTATGTGCTATCAGTCTTCCCAGCATCCTACTCCCTCTGAAGAAGGTTTTTTCTTGCCCTTTGGAGGCTTATTTTCATTCCTACTTCCTCTGAAAAAGGATCATTCCCAACTCGGTGCTAATGATCTTCCTCGTTTGTAGTAGTATTTTTTTTTAATACTACTCCCTCTGAAGCAGTTTTTCCTGCCCTAAGTCTTTTCAGGCTTGCTTTCATTCCTATTCCCTCTGAAAAAGCCATTTTCAGCCCTAATCTGGATAAAATAATGTGCTGAAGCTGAACAGACTAAGGACACTAGATGGATGAATACTGATAGGTAGATTTTACCCCTATTTTTTTCTCCCAAAACTAAGGCACGTCTTGTACTCTGTATGTATGTATGTATGTATGTATGTATGTATGTATGCATGTATGTAAGTAACATATTTATGCTGATAATGAAAAGGAAGGGAGACTACTATAGATCTATTTCGGGCGTATACACACACACACACACACATGCCAAAGGAGCCCTTTTTAAGTTTTGATCTGAAGTATTACAAGCTGATAATTGTCATTATATATATGAAAGCCAAACACCTCTCATTCATCACAAAATCTCCAGAATTGTAAAGCCTACAAACTTGAAACTTGGCACGTATGTTCCTCTCGGCTTCTAGGTACTCGCTAAGAAAGGATTTTTTGAATTGACCATCAGGTTATTAGTACTTTTTATATAGTATTATATTAACACACTCTGATTCTAAGAAGTTACATGTTCTTTTTTTTAAACTACAAAAAGTTATATTTATGTACATATATAAATAACACACAAAACAAAATACATTGGACATTTGTGTAGCAAATCTGTGTTATATTTCTTATTGTGCTCACAACATACATAACTATTTTTGGCATATTATTATAAACAAATCTATACATTGATCTTACTTCTATGTCTACTCCTATGTCTATTTTCTCTTAACCCATTTGACACCAAGAAATCATTCCAGTTAATAATAAAAATATTACTAAGTATACATTTATTACTTTTTCCTTTTCTCCAGCTAGCAGTAGAACTTGCCCCAACATTCATAATATTCCGAATCTTCCTTATTTTTTAATTCCAATGTTAATTTATCCATCTCCACACACGCTATTATTTTTTTTCTATTGTATCTCCCCCTGTCGGTACATTTTCATTTTTCCTATATTGTGCAAATATTATTCTTGCTGTGGTTCTTATATGTAAAATTAAATATATCTGGCCAGACAGAAAAGTTATATGTTCTACTCCCCCTCCTCATCTGAAAAAACCTGTCCAACTGTCTTTGCCTTATATTAACACTCTCTGAGTGTTAATGCTAAACGGGGCATGGGCGTGACCAGCGTGTGACTCATCCGGTCTGCAGACTGGGAGTTTAGACATTCTACTCCCCTTCCCACTGACAAGAACTCTGTTCCAACTGCCAGTTGCCTTATATTAACACGCTGTGAAGCTAAGGAGTTACACATTCTACATAAATTTTCAAGATTTAAGTGTCAATGTATCAAGCCCAATCGTAACTACTCATTAATTTTCAAGCTTTAACTGTCACTTTATCAAGCCCAATCACATAATTTCATAGCAAAGCACGGGTATGCAGCTACTAGTAGTTTATTAAACTTGTATGTCACTTGACCTTTCAAAAACTCGGGACAGTTCACAATAATAAAAATAAAAATTAATAGAACATTAAAACAAAAATAAAAGATGACAGACGTGATAATATATAGTCAAATAGTGTGAATTGTGTTGGCATCGGACCAGAATATCTCCGAGACCGCCTCCTGCCGCACGAATCCCAGCGACCGATTAGGTCCCAGGGGAAGAGCCTTCTCTGTGGCGGCACCGGCTCTCTGGAACCAACTCTCCCCGGAGATTAGAACTGCCCCTACTCTTCCTGCCTTCCGAAAACTCCTTAAGACCCACCTTTGCCGTCAGGCATGGGGAAACTAAACATCTCCCCTGGGCACGTTAAATTTATATATGGTATGTTTGTGTGTGTGTTTGCTATTACATGGGGTTTTCTTAAATCGTTAAATATTTTAATTAATTGGATTGTTGTGACTGTTTTACTTGTTGTGAGCCGCCCCGAGTCTTCGGAGAGGGGCGGCATACAAGTCCAACTAATAAATAAATAAATAAATAAATAAATATGTATGCAAATAATCTTTCGTTCATTCAGCAACTATCCAAATTTATGGCAGTACTGAAATTTTAGATGATATAATTCTCTGGAGAAAAAGAACATACATACCTAACATGCAACTTTCTTGTTTATTTCACAGGTTGATGCAAACAAGCCTGAAAGGAGTTATCATCAGATCCCAAGATCTTCCAACTGTCATAAAAACTATCAGTCAGAATTTGCCTGGACATTTATTGGCATGGGATTTTGTCAAAGAAAATTGGGATCAGCTAATCAAAAAGTAATGCTTTCCTTGAATTCTCATTATAACAATCCTTTGTCCTCCTACATGAGTCAGCTATGAAACAGGTAGTTGCTAAGCATTCTCTTGGGACTTGCATTGGTTTCTTACATGGTCCACTTTACCCTTATCACTTTCTCTTATGAACACCAGTCAGTGAGGGATATACAGTATTTCAGCACTGAGTTGTTTAAAGACACTTTGATTTAGTTCATGGCAATGTATCTTGTGACATAAATGACAGTTAAGCGCCTTTGCTGTGGTGGTCTCAATTTGATACCTTCCAGGTGAATTAGACTACCTAGCATCCTTATTTTAATTCAATAGTAAATTGGATGAGATTGATTTAAATTCTTCTGTACTCCAGTTACAGTGTAATTTAGGTGCTGCTATCTGTGTAAACAGATAGGGAATGGGAGAGCATATGTTTGATACTCTGCATTTTCTGGAATTGTGAAAAATATTGAGCTTGTTGATGATTTTACAAAAGTTTGTCTTGATGACCAATGTAACCTAACTGATTTTGGAACTTCCCTGAATCTCAAAATTGGTTAGGTGTCGTACGAAATGCTTTAGATTAATATTGCTAGTTCTTGATTTACAAATTAGAATAACCCTGAAAAAAGGCACTTATGACTGGTCATTGCCCTTATGAAACTTACAGCATTTCCTCCGTCACCCGCTCCCACCAGTTTCGTGATCAAAATTTGAATGCTTGGCACTCAGCATTTATGACTGCATGTGGCTACCATTTGTCACCTTTCCAGTTGTCTTCCAACAAGCAAAGTCAGTGGGGAAGCTGGATTAATGTAACCACTGCATGATCCACTTAACAACTGCAGTGATTTGCTTAGCAACAAAAGAGTGATAAAATTGGGTATGATTCATTTAACAACCGCTTTGTTTAGCAGTGGAAATTCTAGCCCCTCAGTAGGACTACCTGTATAGATTGGTGAAATATATATCAGATTAACATAGATTAATGACATATATCACTCTTGTTCCATTGTTTCTACATTTCAGGTTTCACCGTGGATCATACACTGTTCAAAGCATTGTAACTTCAACAACGTCTCAGTTCTCAACACTAGAACATCTGCTAGAGGTTAGTTGGATAAATTGTTCTGAAAGAATTGTGGAATAATACTGTCACTGATGTAGAAAGGCAATATGTGATATAGATTAAGATTCTAAATTATAACATTGCTTCACAATATAAATAGTTGCGTGAGGACAAAAGATTAGGTCCACATGTGAAGACTTATAATTGATTTATTGCTAAAAGCCTATGCACAAGAATCAACTAATGATCAGCATTGGTTAGAATTAGATAAGGGTTAACAACAGTGAAGGGAAGGGTCAACTTAGTTCCTTTGTGGCCTTGCAGTCATTTTGTGTGATCCCTCTTTTCACTCCTGGCTGTGCTAGACTTTTTCCTACGGGTCTGTCGGTATGTCCGTCTGTCCATTACAGGGGTATCAAACTCACATCATCACAATGGCATCACATGACATATCGGGACTTCCCCCCTTTTGCTAAACTGGACATGGGCATGGCCACCACATCACACATCCAGTCCACAGGCTGGTATTTGGAGTCTTCGGAGAGGGGCGGCATACAAATCCAAATAATAAATAAATAAATAATAAATTTGACAGCCCTGATCTATCATCTTCTATACCTCCTATCTCACCAAGGTGATTGATTATAGGTAACTTACAGTCATATAATTAAAACTTTAAAATGCTAAATAGCATTTTGAGGTTTTATTTTAAGTTAAAATTTAATAAACCAAAATGGGAAGAAGAGAACAGAGTATCCATGGGGAGGAGATGAACTCTGTCTAACCCATTCACCACTTCCAAGATGCCACTCCCTCACTGGGATTCCAGTTGAGCTGACAGAACCAGGCTTTCAAGTTCTTTTGGAAGGCGACCAATTTTCATAAAGATTTTGGGGACATGATAACTTGAGAGATCTTTTCTGAAATTAGATAAATTGTTTCCAATAGGGAGTCATTGTATTTATTCACATAAGATAATTATTTAATATCTTGCATTGTGTAAAATAGTCTGGATTTCAAAATTTACCATTTCTATAATGTAATTAAGACTGAACTATAAAGCACAAATAGTAAATCTGTAACGAAAATTTCATTTCCCATCAATTTGCTGATACATTTAGATCAGTGATTTTCAACCTTTTTTGAGCCACGGCACATTTTTTACATTTACAAAACCATGGGGCACACTGAGGGGGGGGGGCGGCTAAAAAAAGTTTGGACAAAAAAGTATCTCTCTCTTCCTCCCTTTCGCTCTATTTCTCTCTCCCTCCCTCTTTCTCTCCCTTCCTCTTTTTTCTCTCTCTCTCCATCCCTCTTTCTTTCTTCCTTCCTTCTTTCCTCTTTTTTGCTCTCTTTCTCTCTCCCTCCCTACCTCCCTCTATGTATTTCTCTCACCCACCTTCCCTCCCTCCCTCTCTTTCTCTCTCTTTCTTTCTTTCTCTCTTGCTCTCTCTCTCTTGCTCTCTCTCTTGCTTGCTTTCTCTCTCATTCTCTTTCTTTTTCTCTTTCTTTCTTTCTCTCTCTCTTGTTTTCTTTCTCTCTCTCTTGCTTGCTTGCTTTCTCTCCCTCTTGCTCTTTATTTCTCTCTCTCTTGTTTTCTTTCTCTCTCTGAGCTTCGCGGCACACCTGACCATGTCTCACGGCACACCAGTGTGCCGCGGCACACTGGTTGAAAAACACTGATTTAGATAACAGCTGGTTGGATTATTTTAAATGTTTAAGGGATTGTTTATTTTCATTTCTCTGATATTTTCTCTCTTTATAACCCCATGTGTTACCTTTTTTAGGTTAAGTCATTCTTTGAATCAAAGTCAGAGGAAACTGCTCAATTGCGGTATGTTCGAGAAGCTATTGAGACAATTCAACTGAATATTCAGTGGATGGAAAAAAACTTGGCACTCCTTGAAAAATGGCTATAGTAATCACAATTCTCTTATAGCTTATATTAATCACTAGGAATGCTGCAACTCTTGGTCTTTTGTTTTTGAAAAAAAAAAGTTAAACATAAGCAATGCAATTTTTGTTTTTTGCACTGTGAGAGAGGGTTGTAGTTAGCTCAGGGTTAATCTTTTCCGAATTGGCTCTCTTTGGAGTATTTGTGGACGGGATACAATTACTAATGAGGGAAAAGCTAAATTTGACCAGATATTTACATCAAACAAAGTTACTATAATGACTTTTAAAATTTAAGTACAATTCCCTTTCATTGTAGGAAAATGGAATTCCATTTCTACTTATAGAGTACAGTTTTACTTAATGAAAAAACAAGAGAGCAAGACAAACACTCCTGAGATCAGCTTTTTCTTTGCAAAATTCAGTTTGGTCTTTCTCACTGTGCATAGTTTCCTGACTTGTAAATAATGTCTCTGTTGTAAAGCATTTTTTATCACCATACTAAGCAGTGAGCTAAAACAGAATAAGATGAATAGAGGAAGTAAAAAGTAAGATTTGGGAAATTCTGGGTATTATCTAGGTATTTTCTAGAAATTATGCAAATATCAGAATTTTTTAATTTGTCTACAACATTGCTAGA
Source organism: Erythrolamprus reginae (assembly GCF_031021105.1). Taxonomy (NCBI): domain Eukaryota; kingdom Metazoa; phylum Chordata; class Lepidosauria; order Squamata; family Dipsadidae; genus Erythrolamprus; species Erythrolamprus reginae. The sequence goes on along the minus strand of NC_091951.1, from coordinate 303,646,477 downwards.
TGTTACAAGTACTGTGTACTGAATAAGTTAAATGACCTTTTGTAAACATAGGTACAATGTTAAGAGAGCTATGCTGAACCTGACCATAGAGGTTTTCAAAAAGGTTATAAATTATAGGTTGGAGAATGTTTTATACCGTTTTCAGAGTCCAGTTTTGTTTCTCCATTTGATATAACTTCCTAAAAGTATGTAATACACTGATTCAGCAATTTCAGAATTATTGGTTTGGAAATTGCCTGGTTTCAATTCCTTTCAGTACTGCCTTGATGTTTCCCTTTTTTCTGTACATAGATATTTCTGAAAGTAGATCATGCCTGTGCATTGACCAAAGTACTATTTGCTAAATCATGAGACATAGTGTTTGTGTCACCCATCTTTGTTCTATAAAACCTTTCACTGAAAATAAAGCATGCCATAATATTTTAAGAATTTATCCCATACTTCTGAAACTCTTCTACCTTGTGCTGACTTTTATAGTAAAGTAAGAAATTGGCATTTGAGAAATTGTTGTCAACAATTTTCTATGTTACCCAATATAATTCTAAAATTCCCCAATAAAATATGATATTATCAGAAGAACTGAGAGAAATAAAAACAGAGGGGGGAAATTGAAATATGTTGATTTAGGCCAGCTTCCCCAAGTTGATGTTTGGGGAAGATATAGAGTACTCTTAGTTTAAAATTTTGTTCCTATCAAAGAGGATAATCTAAGAAGCTCTTTCTTCAAGCAAATATGAACTTGGAAAGATCTGGATCCAGCTTTTTCTCAGGATTGTGGGGAAACCCCCCACTTTTCCCTGAAATGTATATAGATTCTACTATAAAAACTGTCAGAAGATGGTTCTTTGGTTCAACATTTTACTACTGATTTTACTTCATTTTCATGGAGGTATACACACTTTGGAACATTTTAGATCTCATTATTTCTGTGCCATAAAATCCAATGTTTCATAAATCAGTATTAGGTACTGTGTTTTCTTTCTTCATAGGCAGGTGGAGGTTGCCGCTCCTGCCGCTCTCAGTGTGCTGTGTGCGCAGCTCCGCATCTCTGACACATTGTGTGTGTGTGTGTATGTGCATGTACAGGAAGCAAAATCTTGTGAAGAGATGTGTGCGAGATATTTTGGTGATTATTTTTGCTTCCACATATACACAGAAGCAAAAAACCCACCCAAATCTCGCATGCTCTCTGGAGAGGGGCAGCATACAAATCGAATAAATGAAATGAAATGCATTCGCGTCCCCTTGTGAAATTTTGCTTCCTGCACATGTGCAGAAGCAAAATCTCACTTGGGCATGCACGTACGCATGCACACACAAAGACACAGCTGCGCTCGCACTTCAATTTTCACTACCAGTGCAATGGCATCAACTATCTGTAGGAACCTGCTATTGTTCATAGGTATGCCAGAAATTGAATATAAGTGTGGTAAAGCTGATATGATGCTTGTGTTACAAATAATTCAAAGTGAACGACATTGTTGAAGAATATACAAAATGCATTTTGGGGGTCAATAAGAAAAAGACAGTTTTCTAGATAAAGAGAATCATTTGAAACCAATTCTACTTAGTTATGAATTTAATGTAAAAACATAAACTAAAGTTGGTTTCAATTTATTTCAACTATAATGAAAATGGGAAAGAAAAATATATACAGTGATACCTCGTCTTACAAACGCCTCATCATACAAACTTTTCAAGATACAAACCCGGGGTTTTAAGATTTTTTTGCCTCTTCTTACAAACTATTTTCACCTTACAAACCCACCGCCGCCACTGGGATGCCCCACTTCTGGACTTCTGTTGCCAGCGAAGCACCCGTTTTTGCGCTGCTGGGATTCCCCTGAGGCTCCCCTCCATGGGAAACCCCACCTTCGGACTTCCATTGCCAGCGAAGCACTCGTTTTTGCGATGCTGGGATTCCCCTGCAGCATCGCAAAAACACAGAAGTTCAGAGGTGGGATTTCCCATGGAGGGGAGCCTCAGGGAAATCCCAGCAGCGCAAAAACGGATGCTTCAGCTGGCAAAAGGGTTGAATTTTGGCCTTGCACGCATTAATCGCTTTTCCATTGATTCCTATGGAAAACATTGTTTCGTCTTACAAACTTTTCACCTTAAGAACCTCGTCCCAGAACCAATTAAGTTTGTAAGACAAGGTATCACTTTATCTAGTTTTAGTACTTTTGACTTTCTAATATAATATTCTAATATTCTTCGCAAGTGAATAACTCAACTTTTAACTTTGATTGAAAATAACTCATCTTGATATCCCCCCAAAATGAAAATTATCTGACTTCACAATGTGAAGAACATCTAACCTGGTTGTTACAGAATGTGAGGGTTGCTATATTTGTTTCATATGTTTTGTTTGCTACTTTCATTTTTGAATATTTCCTTCCTCTCACCCTCTGCTTTTTTGTTAGATCATCTGACACTTAAAATCATATGTATTTGCTTGTTGTATTTGCTACTAGAAATGTGAACTGGATTTAAAAATGTAGCACACATATGTTCTAAATTAGAATATTTTATTTTAAATGAAAGCACTGACATTTTGAAAATACTTTCAATTATTTATCTTTTTTTAAATAGTGGTGGCTTGGTTTTGATTTACATTTGATTAATTCTGCTTAAATGGAGAAACGTATTTAATAATAATGTATAGATTTGGGATTTTCTTTTCAAAGCAGCTAGTACACTTATTTGCTTCCAGTGCAGTTTGATTCCCAACAATGGACAATCTGGAAGAGTTGGGTTTTCTGTACATATGTATTTGTATGTATATTGAAACCATAAATAATAGGTATTTTACTTTAAATACAATTGTCTTGAGTTCATTCAGAAGAATAATTTTATGTAATAGAATGAAATGCTTTTATCCAGTTCAAAAATTAGGGATGACTTTAATAGAATAGAGAATTTTGTACTACATCAAGAACTAATTAAAGTAAGTTGAATGTCCTCAATTTTCTTTATGGCTTCTTAGCTTAGAAATGCCTGATTCTAAATTTTGATTGGTATTGGGGAAAACATGAATGAAATAAATTGGTTGTGTTTTCAATCTGATTGAAAACATAGTTCATGTGCCTTAAAGTATAAGTATTGTAAAAATATATATAATGGAAGTTTATTTTTCTTATACCTCTTCATAGTTACGAATCCCCATAACTTTGAAGATTATTGAAAGCTATAATGTTAGCACTTAATCAGTGAAGGGAAATCTTTTTGTTCAACTTATCATGTCAGTTTGAATGTCCAAAAAAGAGATTTTGTTCTTTATAGCCATGAGTTCTACAGAACTTTAAACAGACAAGGGCGTTGTATATGTCTGGATACTTTGTTCTCTTTAGTATTAAGTGTGTAAACTTAAAATATACATGGAGCATTGTGTGTTTGTATTGAAGCGTAGAGATAATTAAACAAGGCGTATCCCAATCTGGCTTTGGGGATAAAATGTATAACTCTCTATATTTGAAGCACATCTTTTAAGTCTACTAACTTTGAGAAATACTCAATTATTTGCATCTTAAATATGTTTATATATACATGCATACCGTATTAATATATGTGTGACACAGATAAATTTTCTGCCTATTTTATTTTGCATTGAAAGACTGGGCCTGTCTAGTACATAATCATTATCACCCCAAAAGTTTTAGTTGTGGTTCTTAAAAACCATTTTTTTCAACATATTTGGGGAGAAAATTACTAGATACATATAACAGGAGAGTCACTATAGTAGCTCTATTTAATTTTTTTTAATGTAAAGGAAAATATAGTTTTTATTCTCTGTCCACAGTTTATATTTTGGAGACCCAAGGCGTGCTACCAAAATGCCAAATATAACTGTTGGTCCAAAAAATAGTCCAGATTTACTGTACACATGTATGTGCCTCTTTCTCAAATGTAGTATTGGATATGGGGAAGGCATACACTAAGAAGAATAGGTTTAGTATGTTTGCTCTTCTCTCTACATATTCGGCTGAATGCATGGAGTTTAGCATATACTGTACAGCATAAAGTATACCTACTCCAATATTTAGAATCAGTATTTGTTCTCCTTGAAATAGGTGCCAGATGAAAAACTCAAATTTATATTCATTCTAGAATTCAAAATTATCAAGTTTGAGCATTACAGTTTGTTTTCTTCTGACATTGGGAGTCAAATTTCTCCTGTGCCATTTTGTGTTCCCTATGGAATTTTGAAAAAAAAAAAAGCTATGTGCAGTAATCTATCATTTAACTTGTGGTTTTGGAATTGGTGAGAGTGTACCAAATAATATTTTTGAAAATATATTACATGATGGTTGTTGTATGGCTATGTGTAAAAGGGCCTTAAAAGTTCAGGCTTCAGCTATACATTTATACATCTGTAGCCATATTGTGGCTGTAATTCTGTACACAAAAATGCACACAAAGCAATCCAGCTATTTAAAATTGCCCATCCCCAAAGTAATTTTAAAACTTCAAATAATGAAACTGCTTTATTTTTGAATGCTCTCAAAGCTTTTATCTTTTAGCTGTGATTTAGCTGTAAATGTAAATATAGCTGTAAATGTAATGTTAGTATCTTTATACAGTTGTGGGAGATGGAATTCATGTAGTAGGTCTTGCTACTTTTAAAAATGACCTGTTCCAGTACAGGTGAAATTGGACATGCACTGTGAGGCTAATACTTGAAAGAATGTGGCCTTATTTTATTTTAATTACATCATATTATATTGGATGCTGACCCTTATATATTTATATGACTGTCTTCCACCTGTTCCGTGTTAGAACAATCCTCTCTCTAATGATAGACTGGCTTTTAAAAATCCTTCTGGAAGATGTTGTTTTTCACTGAACTCTGAACTTTTAAAGATTGCTTCATTTAAGAATACATTTTTGTACATATTTCACTAATAGTTGCTCCCAAACCAATGTTTAGATATGCGCTACTTAATTTCTTCTTCAGATGCTAGTTGATAGTCCTCCAAACATGAATATTTTTAAAATATTCTTTTTAAAAATGCTTGCTGTTTTAGCCATTATATGTTTATAATGTTTTATCCCACAGTAAGATATTTAGCCAATTAAAAATATTGTTTTGCCATACACTCGGGTCTTGATATTTAAGAACTTAAGCCACCTAGAATGTTACTAAAACCTACAATTTGCAGCAGAAATGCAGATCTTTTACCCATGACATTGCTGCTTTGATCAAAGCAATGGTTGAGCATCTTTTTTAGGTTAGTCATGGCACATGTAGCAAATTATTGTTGAAATGTAAGAATTACCTTGATAAAATGTGCAAGAGTATGAGGAAGTTGGGATGAATGACTTGAAAGCCACTGAACACTTTTAATTTACAGGGTCTTAGAAAGGATGGATTTAAGAGTAAATTTGCACCAGATCTGTGGAAAGATTGTAGTTCTGTTGATAACAGGAAGCTGGCTTAAATAATGGTAATATCAAAGCAGTTCTGGAATATCAGAACTGGAATTAGACTTCTCCGTTGATATCTTTATACAAAGCATAGCATACATTTTTTATCAAAAGAGTAACTCCCAAGTTCTAGAATATTTGCTTTGAGGAAGAGTATTTTAGAAAACAAGATGTGTGTTTGTTTCTGTATATAGATGTACACATTATATGCAAATCTGTGGGTTTCCTTAATATGCAAAGGACAAATGAAAGCCTATTTTCTTATACTTTGAATAAAATGGTATGTGTATAACCAGCACTGGCTGAATGGCATATATATTCCAAACACAATTGCATTTTTTGTGAAATAAAAATAAAACTCTTTAAATATTATGACACTCTTGTATTTTTGTGACTATCCCGTGTTTTTATATAAGTGGAGGTAGTTAAAACCCATTGCTTGAGCTTCATTTTTATTTTATTTTTAATCAGGTTCTCTTTTTAGAAAAAAAGACTTTTTAAAATCGCAGATGTAATGCATTCATTGGTTTATGGGACAATTCTCTTTCACTATTGTCTTTTTGTAGACCTGTTAACAAGAGACCCACAAAGCATTTCCCCCCTTTTTGTTCTTCAAATACTGCTTCATTCCTTCACTGATGTTGGGAAGATGGGGGATTGCAAATTTATTGTTCTTCCAGTTGGTGGCTTGGCATCTTTTCATGTTCACCAGCCTAAAGGACCCTTCTGCTTGTTCTAAATAACTCTTAAACGACCCCTGATTGACTTTTGTATTGAAAACACATATAACAGCTTTTCCCCACTTGGATGAGCAGGAATTTCAGAATTTCAGGAGCATGATCAAATGTGGAAGCTTTTGCTCCCAATCATCTTTGAGAAGGAAGCATAAATAACTATCTTTAAATATTTCTGTTAGTAAAGTGACTTATAATGAAGTCATTGATATGTGCTATCAACCCAGGTGTTATACTCAATCAGGGCAAATCAATCGATGCAATTTACATAAGATTTCTGTAAAGCCTTTGACTCAGTGGTTCATGATAGACTACTTCTAAAACTGAAATCCTATGGCATCTCAGGATCCCTACATGACTGGATAACTGCATTCCTACCAAACAGACAAGTTGTCAAAATAGGGAGTGCCCTATCTAATCCTGTTCCTGTTAACAGCGGAGTACCCCAAGGCAGCGTACTAGGACCAACACTCTTCATATTCTATATAAATGACCTTTGCGATCACATTACAAACAATTGCGTTCTCTTCGCCAATGATGTAAAACTCTTCAACACCACCGATAACACGGCTACCCTCCAAAAAAAAATCCCTTGACTTTGTGTCAGACTGCTCAAACATCTGGCAACTCCAAATCTCAACTAGCAAATGCCCTGTCCTACACATTGGCAAAAAGAATCAGAACACCAAATACAAGCTGAATAGAAAAGTTCTCGCAGACACCCCTCACTCTGTAAAAGACCTTGAAATACTCATCAAATGATCTAAGTGCCAAAGCCCACTGCAACAACATCAAAAAGGCTTCAAAAGTTGTTAACCTAATCTTACATAGCTTCTTCTCCGGTAACATCACACTACTAACGAGCATTCAAAACTTTCGCCAGACCAATCCTTGAATAACCCGTGTCTGGAACCCACATCACATTTCAGATATTAGAAAGTGTCCAGAGATACTTTATGAGAAGAGCCCTCCACTCTAATCTCAACATCCTGTGAGCCGCCCCAAGTTTTTGGAAAAGGGTGGCATACAAATCTAATTAAATAAATAAATAAATTAAATAAACAGAATATCTTACGCAACCGGACTTGAAATCCTAGGTTTAGAAAGCTTAGAACTACATTGCCTCAAACGCGACCTAAGCATAGCCCACAAAATCATCTGCTACTATGTCCTTCCTGTCAAAAACTACTTCAGCTTCAACCACAATACACGAGCACACAACAGATACAAACTCAAGCTTGTCTGTAGAAAATACAACTTTAGCAACAAGGTAGTTAATATCTGGAACTCACTACCTGACTCTAGTTTTGTCACCAAACCCCAAAAACGTTACCCTTAGACTATCCACTGTTGACCTCACCCGATTCCTAAGAGGTCAGTCAGTAAGGGGTGTGCATAAGTACATCAACGTTCTTACCGTCCCTGTCCTAATGTTTCTTATGTATATAAACAGTGTTATATCTATGTATGCTTCCAATACATACTTGACTGACTGACTGAATAAATAGATAAATACATGCATACTATTCACATTATCTATACTCTGAACATGTATTATAAATCTCCAGTCACAATGAACCTAAGGATAGATCTGAGGATCTGGGTGAGTGTTATACAACAAAAAGCCAGTCCTGCTGACATTTGAGGGTGTAATCTGGTATATTTTCTTTTTTCTTCAATAATTCTACTAATCTAAATACAACATTGCAGCAAGATCTCTGACATTCAGCCTGGTGTGAGTTTATTGTCTTCAAATCCTACAACTTGTTGACCAAGGACTGTCTGCTAGTATCCATTTTCCAAATGGCTTGGAAAACAAAGCCGAAACAGCAACACATGTTCACTCTCACTGAATTTTTCTTGTGTAAAGTGAGGCTGACATAATTATTGCTGCTTTGAGATCTATAGTATATAAACTGATTAATAAAATTGAGGTCAAAAGGTAGAAAGTCCCACCAGCCTCTCATCCTGGAAGTAAGCCTTGTAATGTAATGACCAATTTGCTACTTTTTGAGCCACCCAACGTCATTGATCTCATTCTACCTAAGGAGATATGACCTCATTTAGGAGAATTGTATGGCTGGACTTTCCAGATCCAGAAATGGCGATAAAAAAAATAATATTTGTGAGGAGGAGGGGATACACAGCTCCTAAATTCTTTTTCCCCAGTTCCAGAGACCTTCCCTGAATTATTAGCAAATAGAAATTAGAGTTTCTCAACATAATTTAACATAGCTTTTAAAAATGACTCCATGCTGTAAATTTTAAAAAAAAACCTAGCTTTTCCCTCTTAGCATCCCTTCTATCTTGAACGAACTTTTTACACTCACAAAAGGTTGACCCTCCGACCTACATTTTTAGTAGATTAAAGTTCATGATTGAAATCAAAACACAAGAGCTGTGTTTATACATGACATGCTTATCCAACAGTCAACTCAATTATGGTATGTTAGATTTTGGGGGGTTACTATCATCAACTATTCTCACAGGCTCAATGTGCACATTACAGTCTAACAAGTGATTGTCAGGATCATATTTAATATGTTCAACAAACCCCGTTGCAGCTTTGCAGAGGTAAATGAAAAGATTTATTCCTGTTTTATATATTCTGCCACTTTGGAGACGTGGGTGGTAAATTTGTTTTCTCTACACTTTTCTTGCTGTTTTGTAATCATGACAAAATGGATTTGACATCCTGTGTGGCCTTCATGTGAACCACACAGGAAGAAAAACCACATTTTATAGCCTTGTTCTACGAAGATCTGATAACCGTTTAATTATTGTTATAACAGTCAAACCAGCATCACTGAACCTAAATGTAAAAATGAAAGGTTTTTTTCCCTTTCAAGTGCTCCCACCTGGAAATGATAGTTAGCCAACCTAACTTTTATTTCTTATATTACTCTCCTCAAAACAAGTCATTTTCTGCACCTGGAAGAGATGATGTAGTGACTGGATGACTGATGGGAAAACTTTAAAACATGAAATGCTTACATTGCAGTTATGCAAGTCAATCTGAAATAAACAGATCTGCTTTCTGTAGGGAGAGCCCCTTCAACAATCTGAACTCTCTTACCTCAATATTCTTTTTCCTAAGTGTGTGTGTGTGTGTGTGTGTGTGTGGTTTTCAAATGTGACTCGAATAACGGATCATTGCATACTACAGTTAAGCTACTTGGCTTTTCAAACTTGCACTATGAGTTTTCCAAAGTTACTGAGATTTGCACAAGAATATACATTCCTTAATAAATGTAAAGCAAAAGAAACTATGCTAGGGATGTTTGGGGGGAAACACCCTTTCAGTGTTATTGAATGAGAACCGGAGCTCAGTTACAAATTGTTAACATCTGCATTTCAGCACTCAAGCTTAAAAATAAGATTATTCAGTAGCAGCTAAAAGTTTAACATTTTTCAACTCCCAAAACACTCGATATATTCTCCTAGCATTAATTCTGCAACCAAGATTTGTTTGGCAAGTTTGAAGGCATTTGTTTGGTTCTGAATCTGAAGTTTTCTCCTTTTACTCAAGAGGAAAAAATGTATTTATTTATTTGTTTGATTGATTGATTGATTTGTATGCCACCGCTCTCCATGGACTGGGGCGGCTCCGTGGACTTGGAGTGAATTGGTCAGCTAAGTAAGGCCTTCTTTTAATAGTTCCAAAAGAAACTATTAAGGTTGTAGCTACCTCTTGTAGTCTTCATATATTCCTTGATGGGGCAGTAGCTGTGACCATCTGGTGAGATTTTTTATTTATTTATTTATTTATTTATATTTACATACCACCCGATTCCAAGATTAAAAAAATAATTAAATAATTAAAATACAATGATTAAAAGTACTTTAAAACTCTAACCCACTACAATCATACTATCAAACATCCCAATCAAATCATATCTTGGCCGGAATAAGGTGTCAGTCTCACAGTCCCCAGGCCTGCTGGCAAAGCCAGGTCTTAGGGCCGTACGGAAAGCCAGTAGGGTGAGAGCAGTATGGACCTCGGGGGGTAGTTGATTCCAAAGAGCCAGGGCCGCCGCAGAGAAGGCCCTTCCCCATGGCCCCACCAACTGACATTGCTTAGTCGTCGGAACCCGTGAAAGGCCAACTCTGTGGGCTCTAATTGATCGCTGGGAGGTATGTGGCAGGAGATGGTCCCAAAAATAGTCTGTTCCTAAGCCATGTAGGGCTTTATAGGCAATAACCAACATTTTGAATTGTGACTGGAGATCAGTTGATAGCCAGTGCAGAACATGGAGTGTTGGTGTGACTTAGAAGAAAAAAGAAATCTCACTCTGAGTCTTATTTCTGAATTTATAATAAGTTCCCACTTGAGAACTGACATCACTACCTTGTTTTTCTTACATTTATTTTACTTTTAAATGCGTAAACAGCATATATTCCATTTATGATTCATATTCTGTGTGATCTTGCTATTTTTTATTCTTCCAGCATCTCTTGGTTTCAGAGTTCTGGTTTGGTTCCATTATCTGATTTACAGGAAAACTCTAGTAAAACTGAGAAAATGGCTTAAACCTAAGTTCTCAGACCAGTTCCTTGATTAGTCAGCAGTGTAAAACAGTCTTTTACAATGTTTCTTTTCAGTCACTTGCATGTTCTTCCACACTACCTACACATACATTGTTATTTACGGAATATATATACACTGTAGTTGTGTTGTGCCCTGCTAAAGTGAAACTAACCTTTAAATGGCCTTAACTGTTAACTCAAACTTTGAACATTCATATTTGGGTGGGTGTTTTTTCACATATTGGTTAAGGCCCTGTAGGCCCAGAGTATAAATCACACAGATTTGCCTGCAGTTCCTCAGTTCTAGTTTTCAGTCAATAAATGTTGTATCTATGGTCTGTTTTTTGCCTGCTGAAGCCCACTACACAATATAGAAACATAGACTGATGGCAGAAAAAGACCTCATGGTCCATCTAGTCTGCCCTGATACTATTTCCTGTATTTTATCTTAGGATGGATCTATGTTTATCCCAGGCATGTTTAAATTCAGTTACTGTGGATTTACCAACCATGTCTGCTGGAAGTTTGTTCCAAGGATTTACTACTCTTTCAATAAAATAATATTTTTTCATGTTGCTTTTGATCTTTCCCCCAACTAACTTCAGATTGTGTCCCCTTGTTCTTGTGTTCACTTTCCTATTAAAAACACTTCCCTCCTGAACTTTATTTAATCCTTTGACATATTTAAATGTTTCGATCATGTCCCCCCTTTTTCTTCTGTCCTCCAGACCAGTGATTTTCAACCTTTTTTGAGCCGCGGCACACTTTTTACATTTACAAAATCCTGGGGCACACCACCAACCAAAATGACACAAAAAGACAGTAAATATTATTTATTTATTTATTTATTTATTCAATTTTTATGCCCCCTTCTCCTTAGACTCAGGGCGGCTTACAACATGTTAGCAATAGCACTTTTTAACAGAGCCAGCATATTGCCCCCACAATCTGGGTCCTCATTTTACCCACTCCCATGTAACATCCCCTTAGAAATACAGTCAATCATCAATCATCCCTCCTCAAATTTATACTACTGTCTCATTTCTGTCTCTCCCCTCCCCCCCTCTTATATGTGTGTGTGTACTCAAACCATTTCCAAAACCAGGTGAAGGCTGGGGTTTTATTCTCTTTTATTCTTTTAGAAAACAGGTGAGGGCTGGGGTTTTTTTCTTATTATTTGGGTGCTTTTTACCATATGCTTCAAGAATCACCTCTCTCTCTCTCTTGTTTCTCTCTCCTCTCATTCTCTGCCTCAATCATTTTCTCATTTCTCCTTTTTTCTCCCCTTTTTGTTCTCATTTCTCTCTCTCTCTCCTTTCCTCTTCCTATCTGTCTCTCTTGCTTTCTTTTTTTCTCTCTCTGTCTTGCTTTCTTTCAGTATCTCTTGCTATCTCTCTTTTTCTCTCTTGCTTTTCTTCTCTCGTGCTTTTTCTTGTTCTTTCTCTCTCTCTGTTGCTCTCTCTCATTCTCTTATTTTCTCTCTCTCTTTTCTTTCTCTCTCTCTTAGTCTCTCTCTCTCTTGTTCTCTCTTATTTTCTTTCTCTCTCTTGTTCTTTCTCTCTCTCTCATGCTTTCTCTCTCTTGTTCTTTCTCTCTCTCTCTCTCTTTGTTGCTCTCTCTCGTTCTCTCTCTTCCTTTCTTCTCTGTGGAGGCCAGCGAAGGTTTCCCTTAGTCTGAATGTTCCGAGCAAGCTGGCAGGGGGATCGGAAGCAGCCCCTTTATTGACAGCCCGGGACGGGACTGTGAGAGGGGTGGGCGTTCCCACAGCGCTTGGAGCGGCTAGCGGCCGGATCGCCAGCACCGCTGCAGCCACGGCTGTGGAAGAAGCTGCACCCCAAAAAAGCCGGAGAGAAGGAAGGATCGGGCGGGCGGGGACAGCCACAAGTGGAAGCCTCAGCCCTGGAGCCCCCTCGCGCCCATGGCTTCTCATCGATGCCTCTGCCTGCCCGATCCGCAGGAGTGCTAATAGCGGCGGCGGCGGCGGGAATAGCGGGGGGAGGGGGCTCCTGTCCGCCGCCGCCGTTATTAGCACTCCCGCGGATCAGGCAGGCAGAGGCATAGACGAGAAGCCATGGGCGTGAGGGGGCTCCAGGGCTGAAGCTCCCACTTGCAGGAGCCGCGCCCCCCCCCGCTATTGCCTGCCGCCGCCGCTATTAGCACTCCTGATGCCACAAGTTAAAGCCTCAGCCGCTGCTATTGCCATCCCGCCGAGTCCCAAGCTCACCTGCTGCAAAGAAGGAAGGCACGAAGAAGAAAGGAAGAAAGAAAGGAAGCCGGGACACTCAACTTCCGGTTTGGGAAGCGGAACTTGGCGGCACACCTGACCTTGTCTCGCGGCACACTAGTGTGCCGCGGCACACCGGTTGGGAAACGCTGCTCCAGACTATACAGATTGAGTTCATTAAGTCTTTCCCTGATACGTTTTATGCCTAAGACCTTCCACCATTCCCGTAGCCCATCTATGGACCCGTTCAATTTTGTCAATATCTTTTTGTAGGTGAGGTCTCCAGAACTGAACACAGTATTCCAAATGTACACATATTATATGAAGATATTTATGTAGATATAAGATAGCTTATACAAAATATTATGTGCAGTCAGTTTTAGTTAGTACATTGTGTGAACCCAAGCATTGTGATTGTGGCTTGTAATGCCTTAGTCTGGGATGATAATTTCTGATTCTGATTTCTAAACTATATATTTTTTGTCTTAGCATATTAAAGCGAGTGCCATGAACTGGGTTAGAACGATGTATAAACAGACCTATACTTGTTTCTTAAGTCTTCCAACTGATGCTACAGATTAAGTTGTTTTGAACTAGGCCTGAGGAATCTGAACCTTCCCCAATGTTGCTGAATATAAACTGCTTGCCAGAATGCCTAATGGTAAGAGATGGTAGGAGCTGTAACTCACTAACATCCGAAGGAACACCTATAATTTTTTGAAAGAGTGGGAGTCTGATAGTCGAAAGATATAGGATGCAAAATAATTGTCCCATATTCAAATTATTAAATTTATTCCCCTATTTCTTCCAAAGAGATTAATAGAATAGAATAGAATAGAATAGAATAGAATAGAATAGAATAGAATTCTTTATTGGCCAAGTGCGATTGGACACACAAGGAATTTGTCTTTGGTGCATATGCTCTCAGTGTACATAAAAGAAAATATAGATTTGTCAAGAATCATGAGGTGCAACACTTAATGATTGTCATAGGGGTCAAATAAGCAATGAAGAAACAATATTAATATTTTAAAGGAGATAGACTTCCGCCCTCTATTTTAACTTCCATTGACACTGGTTGGAAAATACTACAGTAGTTTAATTAGTTTATGGCCCTGTGCATATTTGAGCCCAGATCCTATTCCAACATTAACTCCTTCCAGGCTGTTCTTCATTGTTTTATGCAACTAATTTTGTGTACAGCTAACAAATACAACCTCTCATTAAAACCAAATGTTCCCTTATTCTGATCAATTATTTTTGCAGACATCCAGCAAGGTTGAATTAACGTGCCTTTTAAATGTTAGGTAAAATATACAATTATGAGCCTTTCAAATACAAAATAAAAATATAGTATAATAATAATTAATCTAAATAATTAGGTTCACTTTCATTTGCGCTTCAAGAAGCAAAGTTTGAGGTGGGGTACATGATTATACATACACCTTTTGCTTGATCTGTATTAAATAGGCACCAGGTTTTATTTCTTTTTTTCCTGATGTTATCGTTCATTCCACTCTGAAACATAAAACCACAGCGCCTCATCTATCCATACACTTTTGTATGCATTTATATATCTGGATGTATATGTTAACTCCTGCACCTTCAATATCACATTTCATGGAGCTGTTTTACTCCTCCACATGGTACATATTTCTATTTCAACATCTGACTATATTGTGTATGTTTAAAATAACAAACCATGGGACATTTAAAAAATTAGTTTTTTAAAAAAAAATGTATTTAAATGCTGGCAGATTTGGAGCAAATTATTTTGTTTGTGCTTTTGGGTAACAGTAAAACGGTTGCTATCCCAGTTTATTTCAAATGAATGATTGTCTTACAATGTTTATTGTCTGAGTACAACAGGAATGGAACTACCCTGTGTCTTCCCAACAAGTTGATGAAATGTATAGCTAGTTAGCTACATATGTAGATATTGTAGATATGTCTAGCTATCTTATATTAGTTTAAATGCTTCTAGGTAGTCAAAAATGCTCATATTCTTAAATTGAAAAATCTATAGTTAAGGTAGTATAGAAAATATTTACTGACCCCTCACATCCTGGACACAAATTGTTTCAACTCCTACCCTCAAAACGTCACTACACAGCACCGCACACCAAGACAACTAGACACAAGAACAGTTTCCCCCCGAACGCCATCACTCTACTAAACAAATAATTCCCTCAACATTGTCAAACTTTTTACTAAATCTTCACTTCTATTTCTTCTAATTTTTTCTCATCATTCCTATCACCCTTTTCCTCCCAGTTAGGACTGTATGACTGTAACCTATTGCTTGTATCCTAAAGTTTTTATTAATATTGATTGTTTCCTCATTGCTTATTTGACCCCTATGACAATCATTGTGTTATACCACATGATTCTTGACAAATCTATATTTTCTTTTATGTACACCGAGAGCATATGCACCAAGACAAATTCCTTGTGTGTCCAGTCACACTTGGCCAATAAAGAATTCTATTCTGTTCAATTCTATTAGATTTTTATCCTGCCTTTTAATGTATATTTTGTTCAATTCAAAGTATACCTAATGCTTCTGCCTCCTATTTTCCCAACAACATCCCTGTTTGCTGAATTGAGATGAGAAAGAGTTTGACTGGCCCAAAGTCACCCAGCTACTTTTTCGTGCCCAATATAAAACTAGAACTCACAGAATCCTGGTTTGCAGCCTAACATCTTAGCAACTATTATAAACTCCTCCTCCCCACTCCCCCTCCCCCATCTCCATTCTCCCTCCTTCTCTTCAGTATTCTGAGGCATAATTGCTCCCATTCATTTCAGCAAAGTTTCAAATATTAAAAACAGCAACGGTAATAGCTGGAGGCTCTGTGACCTGATGTACAGCACCCTCAAGTGAAGCTGAAGGAATAATATTGAATAAAAGTGTTTGCAACATTTTTTGTTTTCTGCAATAATACTGTATTACACCTTAAAAATGTTCTCTATTTTTTTCCTTTCCTGTAGTAAAATATAGCTACCGGTATTTTACTATTCATTTAAAAGATCAAAAAGCTAGTAAATCACAGGAACAGAAACATGTTCCAGCAAAAGGAAAATAATCTCTACAAGGACCTAAAAACTTTTGTAAGATGGATAAAGCTATTATTAGGATTTTTATCCTCTTCATATAATGAGGCTAGGTGGTACAGTGGGTAGAGTGCAGTACTGCAGACCACTAAAGCTGAATGCTGGATCTGCAGGTCAGCGGTTCAAATCTCATCACCGGCTCAAGGTTGACTCAGCCTTCCATCCTTCTGAAGTGGGTAAAATGAGGACCTGAATTGTGGGGGCAAAATGCTGGCTCTGTTAAAAAAAGTTATTGCTAACATGTTGTAAGTTGCCCTGAGTCTAAGGAGAAGGGTGGCATAAAAAAAGGCGAATGAATGAATGAATGAATGAATGAATGAATGAACGAACGAATGAATGAATGAATGGAATATGCCATGCTTATATATACAAAATATAAGAGGAAAAGATGGACAATATGCAGGGGTGGTTTCTGATTAACTCCGCTGCCAGTTCACTTCCTCGTGTGCCATGTGGGTGTGTGCATGCTTGGTGCGTGCATGTGCAGTGCTGAAAACCAAGCTTCTGCACATGCTCAGAAGCAAAAAACAAAATGGCGGGCCCTATGGCACCGCTGAGAGAGCCAGTTTGGGGGCATGTTCAGATGGCCATTGCTGCCAGTTCAGTGAGTAGGAAAAAAATTCCTGTTACCGATTCTATAGAACCAATCCAAACCAGCAGGAACCCACCTCTGAAGATATGGATGGTAAAAATCTGTTGATGGCAAGGACTGTTGTTAAAGTACATTTTTAAAAACATTATTTATTAGGTTTATATCTCAGGATATCTGAGGAGCCATCTTGTCCCAATGAGACCAGTCTGCAATACTGGCTCCAGCAGAAGGGTGATGCTGCAGATCCCATCAGGAATTCTGGCTACCAAGATCAAGTAGAAAAGCTTTTTCTGCTGTGAGCCTGGCCCTGTGGAACATTCTACCACTGGAAGTAAGAACTGTTCCCACCTTTCTGAAAGAGAATCAAAACCTACTTTTGCTGGTTGGCTTGGTTTGGAAATGGTTGATGGGGTAAGAAGATGATATGTCCATCTCCTTGGTTCTAATATTTTGGTGGAGTTTAAAATTTTAATTATTTCTATGCTTATTTATTTTTTTGCTCTCTGTAAGTTGCCTTACTGGTGAGAGGGATGGCATGTAAATTGAATAATAAATAATTTTATTTATTTATTTAGAAAATTTATGTAGTTGCTTACTCGCTTAGTGACTCTAGGCAGCTTAACAATAAAAACACAATAGAGAATAATAATAATAATAATAATAATAATAATAATAATAATAATAATAAAATAACCTCCCACCCATCCACCCCTGTGCCAACACACAGTCAAGCAAGCCATTTGATGGGCTCCAAGACCACTCTGAGTTCCCCAGGCCCGCTGGCAAAACCAAATAAATATCCCACCTTTCATTCAGGAACTCAAGGCAGTAGAGTAGTACTCTTCCTTTTACTTTTCTCCACAATCACAATAGCACAACATATGTTGCCCAGAGGTGGGTTCCTCCCAGTTCGGACCGGTTCTATAGAAATGATAGCAGGGATTTCCCTCCGCTCACTGAACTAGGAGCAATTGCCAGTTGGCCACACCCCTGAACCGGCTCTAATGATGGTGCCATAGGTGGTGCCATTTTGTTTTTGACTCCTGTGCATGCATGCGTGTTTGCGTGGTGCAGCCGTGCGTCCTGCAATGCGTTTGCACCCATGCAGCACGGGAGTAAATGAACCAGCGGCGAGGTTCAAACTTAAAGTAAACCGCTCTAAATTCAACTGCAGGAAATACGACTTTAGTAACCAAGTACAGTAATCCATTGCTACTTCACGGTTCATCTTTTGCGGATTCGCTACTTCACGGGTTTTCAAAGAGGGCTTAAATCCATTGAAAATTTTAAATCCATTAAAAATTTATAAAATTCTTCTACAATACTACTATACTATATTAAAGAAACTGGTAGGATATCACATGTAGTTCCAACTGAGAAACAATATAGAATGTTTAATGCAAAGGGCGGGTTCTAAAAGTCCAAATACCTGTTAAATACATAAAAATATATATTTTTTCCTCTACTTCACGGAAATTCATTTTTCATGGGTGGTCATGGAACGCATCTCCCACGAAAAACGAGGGATTACTGTAGCTGATTCATGGAACTCACTCTGTAGTATCATCACCTAACCCCCAAAGCTTTACCCTTAGACTATCCACTGTTGACCTCTCCCAATTCCTAAGAGGTCAGTAAGGGGTATGCATAAGTGCACCAGAGTGCCTTCCATCTCCCGTCCTACTGTTTTTCTTTTACTAGTATCATGTATATAAATATTATTATATCTCTGTATACCACCAATATGTACTTGATAAAACAAATAAATAAAATAAATAATCCAAAGGTTTAACATCACAGGATAATTTATCCCCAGTCCAAGGTATGTGCGGAAGACAAAAGATGGAACATTGATCACATGATTGTATCTACTATCTTGACCTTTCCCACCCTTCCTATCCTCCTTCATAGTTTTAGTATCAAGTTATGTTCTCTTTCTAATGCAGACTAGCAGTCTGCCCATACATGTTTCAAAATAACTGTCTTTTTTCCCTTGTTATGTTTCAGAGATCTTGATTTGAAAATGTCATTTGTTGAAAATGAATAACATAATATTCACATACAGTATATACATATATTAATATATTTATTGGTTGGACTTTCTTTAGAAATGAAGAATGAGGGAGGTATGCATACAAATAAAGTAGAATGAAACCCAAAGCTGTAGTGGAGTTATTGTTTTATATATGTCTCATCATTTTATGCCCTATGCCTAATGCAAATAGAATAAATCTAAGCAGGGCCGCCGATAGACGGGTATTACTGGGAGGGGCGTACCGGGCCCCGGGGAAATTGAATAATGGGGGGCCCCCGGCGCTTCTCTTGCTGAGCCCAGCTGCTGCGGCTGGAGGCGCGCCCGCTCTAGCGTTCCTTTCGGCCGGCCGCCGCCTGTGCAAAGTTTGGCTGCGAACTCGGAAGCGCCATCCCGCCGGCTGGCTGGCTAGCTGCTGCCTGGCCCCCTTCCTCCTGGAGGAGGGTCTCCCTCCGCACCACCAGTGGCGCTCCCCCCGCCAGCCAGCCAGCCAAGCCCCACGCCCGCCGGAGCCGGCTCCTCGCTCTCCCCCAACCGCCCGCCGCGTTTGCAGGAGGTGGGGAGGGTCGGGCTGCCCGCCAAGGCCAGGAGGGACGCCGCTGCCCCACCTTCCCTCTCTCCGCCCGCCGCTGCACCTCCTTGACGCCGAGAGGAGGTCTCGGACGCCACTCGGGAGCCACCGAGGCCCCTTTCTGCTCAGGGTCTGGGCTGCACGCTCTCCGCCCACAGCAGAAAAGCAGAAAAAATAAGGGAGAGAGAAAGAGAAAGAAAGAGAGAGAAAGGAAGAGAAGAGATAGAAAGGGGGAGAGAGGAAGAGGGAGAGATAGAGAAGGAGAGAGAGAAAGAGAGAGATACAAAGAGAGTGAGTGAGAGAAGGAGAGATAAGAGAGAGAAAGAAAGAGAGGGACAGAGAGAAAGAAAGAGTGGGACAGAGAGAAAGAAAGAGGGACAGAGAGAAAGAAAGAGAAGAACAGAGAGAAAGAAAGAGAGGGACAGAGAAAGGGAGAGAGAGAAAGAGAAAGAAAGGTAGAGAGAAAGAGGGAGAGATAGAAAGAGAGTGAGTGAGAGAAAGAGAAGAGAGAGAGAAAGAAAGAGAGAGGGGGGAGAGAAAGGGGGAAAGATAGAGAGGGAGAGAGAAAGAAAGGAAGAGGAGAGATAGAAAGGGAGAGAGAGAGAAAGGAGGAGACAGAGAGAGGGAGAGAGAAAGAGGGAGAGATAGAAAGAGAGTGAGTGAGAGAAAGAAGAGAGAGAAAGAGAGGACAGAGAGAAAGAGACAGAGAGAATTAGAAAGACAGAAGGACAGAGAGAAAGGGAGAGAGAGAGAAAGAGGAAGAATAAATATTAAATATTGTATTTGTTCCCATTTTGTTTTTTACTTTAAATGATGTATGTGCAGTGTGCATAGGGATTTGTTCACACGTTTTTTTAATAGTCCGGCCCTCCAACAGTCTGAGGGACAGTGAACTGGCCCCCTGTGTAAAAAGTTTGGGGACCCCTGATCTACACTGTTCAAAAAAATAAAGGAAACACTTAAACAACACAATATAACTCCAAGTAAATCAAACTTCTGTGAAATCAAACTGTCCACTTAGGAAGCAACACTGATTGACAACTTGGTGTTTATATTGTGTTGTTTAAGTGTTCCCTTCACTTTTTTTTGAGCAGTGTACTTTGAAATTAACTTGGATACCATGGGCTCGTTCAGACCTGCGTTCACCGATGGGCGTAAAAACTAGATCGAAAAGGATATTGAGATGTGAAGCAATATGGAATTGTATTTGGTTTTTTTTTAACAGCTCCTATTTTAATACCACTGATAACTACACAGCCCCCTGGATAATTAGAATAGAATAACAGTGGGAAGGTATCTTGGAGGTCTTCTAGTCCAACCTCCTGCTTAGACAGGAATCCTACACTACTTCAGACAGATGATTTTTTTTTTTAAAAAAGTAGTTATTATGTAAACATTAAAAAAATAAGATAGTACATAATCTATCATTTTACAATATACTTATTTGTTTGTTTAAATTTTGTATTTGCATTTTATAAGACAAGCAACAAAACAACACAACATAACAAACACCACCCCCGTCCCTTTTGAACTGTTATCCTCACAGTTCCTTCTTTATATAGTTATACGGCCTGTAACATCAGCGGTTATTATATGATTATTCTATAGTTCCAGTAAAACTAAGGTCAAGTTGTTGCTATCATAATCTTATGAATAAAGTTAATTCTGGGAACATCGGGTTTTATTTACAGCTATTTTCAGATGATTATCTAACATCTTCTTAAAAACTTTAAAAAAGTAGTTTTAAAATGGCGGGGGGGGGGGAGCCCAGACACTTAGGCTGTATGGGGCCCCAAAATTCCTGATGGCGGCCCTGAATCTAAGTCCCACAGAGTTGGCCTTTTCCGGGTCCCGTCGACCAATGTCGTTTGGCGGGCCCCAGGGGAAGAGCCTTCTCTGTGACAGCCCCGGCCCTCTGGAATCAACTCCCCCCAGAGATTAGAACGGCCCCCACCCTCCTTGTCTTTCGCAAATTACTCAAGACCCACCTTTGTCGCCAGGCATGGGGGAGTTAGGATATTCCTTCCCCTAGGCCAGGGATAAGCAAAGTTTGCTCTTCTATGACATATGGACTTCAACTCCCAGAATTCCTGAGCTAGCATGATTGGCTCAGGAATTCTGGGAGTTGAAGTCCACAAGTCATAGAAGAGCCAACTTTGCCTACCCCTGCCCTAGGCCATTGCAAGTTATGTATGGTATGTTTGTGTGTATGTTTGGTTTTTATAATAAGGGTTTTTAGTCGTTTTATTAAATTGGATTGTTACATGTTGTTTTTTATCGTTGTTAGCCGCCCTGAGTCTGTGGAGAGGGACGGCATACAAATCCAACAAATAATAATAATAATAATAATAATAATAATAATAATAATAATAATAATAA
Source organism: Erythrolamprus reginae (assembly GCF_031021105.1). Taxonomy (NCBI): domain Eukaryota; kingdom Metazoa; phylum Chordata; class Lepidosauria; order Squamata; family Dipsadidae; genus Erythrolamprus; species Erythrolamprus reginae. The sequence continues at coordinate 303,624,880 of NC_091951.1, read as the reverse complement.
TTTTAAAAAAATCTGGTGTGCGTGGGTCTTTTACTTTCTAGAAGATATCACTTTGTAATTGTACACAATCATGCTCTTTCCTGGCCCTCCAGCTTTTAACCTCTCACATCTGTAGAGATCCCCCCCAATAGCCATTAGCTGATATAAATAATTTATCAACAAGGATATATATACTTTCTGTGGGGCGCTCTTACCATAAGCTAGGATTTTTATTTTCCATTTCTATATGATTTTTACTCACAGTTTTGTAAGCTCTGTATATTTTTGGCTAAGTTACTACACATTTGGTAAAATGAACATTTTTGAAAAATATTCCTTAGAAAATTTGCAGGAATACTCAGTGCTTCTTTCTCAAATCCATTTTGGGGAAATTGATCTTGATTAGCAGTGCTTCATCTTGTTTCATTCAATAATAATAATAATAATAATATTATTATTATTATTATTATTATTATTATTATTATTATTATTAATTAGATTTGTATGCCGCCCCTCTCCGAAGACTCGGGGCGGCTCACAACAATAATAAAACAATATTACAATGAATCAAATCTAATATTAAAAACATATAAAACCCCATCATTTAAAACCATGCAGCACACACATACCAAACATGAAATATAAAAGCCTGGGGGAGGTGTCTCAGTTCCCCCGTGCCTGGCGATACAGCTGGGTCTTAAGTAATTTGTGAAAGACAAGGAGGGTGGGGGCAGTTCTAATCTCTGGGGGGAGTTGATTCCAGAGGGTGGGGCCGCTACAGAGAAGGCTCTTCCCCTGGGACCTGCCAAACGACATTGTTTAGTCGACGGGACCCGGAAAAGGCCGACTCTGTGCGACCTTATCGGCTGCTGGGATTTGTGCGGTAGAAGGCGATTCCGGAGGTATTCTGGTCCGATTATAAATCATTATCCTGATATCAGCCTCAAATATCCCTCTTTCACATTCTTTGTGCATGTGCCACAAAATGTTCTCTTCAGACCTAGCAAACATTTATTTCTCAGTAGTGTACTAAATTAGCTAGAAGAATTTAGAAATGGAAAGCGAAGACAGAGACAAGAGATAAATTGACAAGGCTGTTATAATGGGTCTGTATAGCTAATTGTGATTGTTTATTATTGGCAGAGTGGGTGGATCAGGCCTCCACTTCACACATCATAATTGACATATTATGAGACTGGCAGTGATGGCAAGGAACCAACCTTGAGAGTGTTGGAAAACTAACACTGGAGGGAATACAGTGGTACCTCGAGATACGAGTTTAATTCGTTCCGGACCTGGGCTCTTAAGTCGAGCAGCTCTTATCTCGAACGACTTTTCCCCATAGGAATTAATGTAAATAATTTTAATTGGTTCCAGCCCTCAAAAAACTCACAAAGTTAGTCTAAATTATGCAGAAAGACATGTTTTTAATGAAGAAATGTACATGTACATATAAATGAATAATGAAGTTTCTTTCACTTAACTTGTAAACTTTCTTAAACTTTTAAATTTACATATGTTCAACTTCTCTGCCACCCAATCCTGTAGGACAGAGGTCCCCAACCCTTTTTGCACCAGGGACTGGCTTTAAGCGATCAAGAGAGGAATGGGTGAATGAATGGACGGAGGGTGGGAAGGAAGGAAGGAAAGAGGGAAGGGACAGGAACAGAGGAAGGAAGCAAGGAAACTTATGAAAGGGGAGAGTAAGAGAGGAATGAGTGAAGGGAGGGAGGGAGGGAAGAAGGTGGGTAGGAGAAAGAAAAGAAGAAATAGAGGAAGGGAAGGTAAAAGAGAGAAAGAAAAAGAGCAAGAAAGAAAGCTGCAAGCACCCCCCTGAGCCCCCCAGGCCGGCTGCAACCTTTTAAAACACGCGCGCCGCTTCGCAGCTGTCTCCTGAAGCCGAACGCGGAAGTTAGCGTTTGGCTTCAGGAGACAGCTCCTTGGCGCTTGTATCTCGAATTTGGGCTTGTAAGTAGAACAAAAATATCTCTCCCCTCCCAGCTCTTATCTCGAGTTGCTCTTAAGTAGAGCAGCTCTTATGTCGGGGTTCCACTGTACTTTCGAGAGAGCTTGAATGGAGTAGATAAGAAGGGTTGTTGTTTTTTTAAAAAAAGTCACAACTAAATTACCTGCACTAAAGGAATGGATGCGTAAAGACATAGTGAAAAAAGCTCATCCCAAAAGGCCTTAAAAGGCAGGACAGTTCTCTTTTCTTTGATGTAATTATCAAATTACATTACATTGTGATATACTTACATAGATAATTGAAAAATCCAAAAAATCAAATTAAAAATACTTTTACATATACAGTGGTACCTCTACTTAAGAACTTAATTCGTTCTGTGTCCAGGTTCTTAAGTAGAAAATTTGGTAAGTAGAAGCAATTTTTCCCATAGGAATCAATGTAAAAGCAAATGATGCGTGCAAACCCATTAGGAAAGAAATAAAAGCTCGGAATTTGGGTGGTAGGAGGAGGAGGAAGAAGAGGAGGAGAACAATCGCTGCTGAAGGAAGAAGGTGAGGTGAGGGGAATAAAAAAAATCCAACACTTTAAGTCTTAAAAAAAAAAAGAGGGACTCTGAAGCAGCGAGGAGGACCACGCGCTTCCCATACACCTGGCATGAGGCTGTCTCCCGTACACTGCACCAGAGAGAGAAACCCAGGGGGAATGGCAGGAAACTGGTCGGGACTTTGTGCCACTCTCAAATTTCCTGGGAATTTTTTCCGGGCTCGGGTTCTTAAGTAGAAAATGGTTCTTAAGAAGAGGCAAAAAAAATCTTGAACACCTGGTTCTTATCTAGAAAAGTTCTTAAGTGAGGCGTTCTTAGGTAGAGGTACCACTGTATATGTAAAAAAAAAACCCAACCAACTCTTCCTAACCTGGGCAAGACTGACCAGAATTTTGTCTTTTGGTATTTTCTTACAATGAATGACATCAGTATTCAAATCGGGTAAAATGCCCTCGGTTCACTCATGCCTGTTGGTTGTCGGAGATCTGGTTACAAAAGCAGCATAAGTCTCCACCCACCTGCCCGGATGCCACCATTTGGCTACTTTTATTCTCTGTGCATGTGTAAAGTGTTCTGTGCATGTGCATAAGGTAAAAGGATCCAAATGGTGGCATCCGGGTGGGTGGGTGGAAACTCATGCTGCCTTTGCGACCGGCTCTTCAACAATCGACAGGTCTGAGTTTAACCGGGAGCATTTCATCCCTGATTCACTGGGTAATATATATGTTCTGTCGGGCTCTCTGGTAGACTCCTCCCGAAAATTCACAGGTACAAATTTCAGACACACACACATTTGAAAATTCAAAGCAATGTTCTTTATAATGAAAATTCACTTAAACTAAGCCCTCTTTTTGTATAGCAAAGAGCACTGGTCTCCAAACAAACTGGTAATTGGTACAAGTCCCTTATCAGTTCTGTGATACTTAGCTTGCAGCTATGAGGCAATTCACAGTCCTTCTTATTTCACAAAGTGAAACACACTTTGCTCTGGTTTAATTTCAAAGCAGGGAAAAATCAGCACACAAAAGGTCAAACGCAGCAAAGCAGGCACGAAACACAACAATCAGATAATCCTCCTCAATGGCCAAACCCACAGGCTGCTATTTATAGCAGCCTTACTAATTACCACAGCCCCACCCAACCACAGGTGGCCTCATTTTCTTTGATAATAATCTCTCAGTTGTTGTTGCCTATTCATCGCTCTCCGCATGCGTGGCTGTATCATTAACTCTTGTTCTGAATCCAAGGAGGAGCTAGATAATTGATCTCCTTCTGAGCTGTCTGCCACACTCTCCTCCTCCCTGTCACTCATGTCTTCTTGGTCAGAGGAGCCTTCATCAGCAGATTCCACCGGGGGCAAAACAGGCCTGCAGCATGTGGATGTCTCCCCCACATCCACAGTCCTTGGGATAGCTCAAACAGCTGAATTCAAGAATCGGAGCGGTGTGACTTCCACACTCTCTTGTTCTTCTGCTTCTGGTTCTGATTCTATCATTAGTCTTTGTTCAGCCCAGCATTCTAGTGTCTGAGAATTCTCAATTGACCAGGGTTCTATAATCAATGACAGCTTAAAACCATCCTGACTTAAAGCAGATAGTAGAAGCCTGAGGTTTTCTGAATACCTGAAATTTTAACACATTCCTCACAGATGAATGTTTAATATACTCATTCAGAGTACTTGAAGTCTTGAAGAGCAGCCCTGAAATTATACAGGCCATGAAGTGGGTGGTAGATGAATGATTTGGTCTGGTAATAAGACAGTGGCTAGGTTTGCGTATCAGATGTAATGTATAATATGGCTTGATTTATTTGGACTTAGCACAATGTGTGAACCTGGCCATATTGAATACTGTAAATTATGTTTTATTGCTAATATTGGCTGAAAAACCTAATATTCTCTACATAGGTCTAGACAATTCATATAATCAATAAAACACCTGAAATAACAGCATAGAGCAGTGATGGCGAACCTTTTTTGGTTCACATGCCAAAACTGGGTGTGTGGGTGTGCTGGCATGCATGCACATGCCCACACCCCTTTCCTCCCCCCCACACATGCAATAGCAATAGCATTTATACTTATATACCACTTCACAGTGCTTTACATCCCTCTCTAAGCGGTTTACAGAGAGTAAGCATATTGCCCCCTACAATCAGGGTCCTCATTTTACTGACCTTGGAAGGATGGAAGGCTGAGCCAACCTTGAGCCTACTGAGATATGATCTGCCAAACTGCTGGCAGCTGGTGATTAGCAGAAGTAGCTTGCAGTATTGCACTCTAACCACTGCACCACTGAGGCTCTTTGCACAGAGACCCACCCTAAAGTGACCAGATTTTTAAATTGCTGAAGCGGGACACCATTGACGGGAAGGGGGGGCAAAAAAATTCTTTATTTTTCTCTCTCTCTCATCCTCCCTCTCTTTCTCTCCGGGGGACGCCTTCACCTCTCAGCCATATACAGGCTGCTGGTGCCCACGCCGTGTCCTGCGAGCATGGCCTCAGTGCAAGGCCAGCCTGAGAGAGACACAGGAAGTACTGGGAGACACAGGAAGTACAACCTGGGAGACACAGGAAGTACAACCTGGGAGACACAGGAAGTACAACCTGGGAGACTCAGGAAGTACTGGGAGACACAGGAAGTACTGGGAGACACAGGAAGACACCCAGGATGACCCCAAGATGCTTTGCCATTTTTTTCCACCATCACCATATAGGAGAAAGGGGGGAGGGAGGAAGAAAATCGGGTCATTTCTGAAAAGGCGCGGGACGCGGGACAGATTATGAAAAAGTGTGACTGTCCCGTGGAAAGCAGGACGTCTCGTCACCTTAACCCACCTGTGCTGCCCCCATGCATGCGCACAGGTCTCACTGAAGCCTAGAATGTGAAAAAACAGCCAAACCAGCAAAAGGGAACTTCGGAAAAACACACTTTAGGTTTGCCCGTTGTGCTGTTTTTTGCACTCCAGAGCTTGAGGAAGCTTCCCTGAAGCACCGGGAGGGCAAAACAGCCTTTCCCAAGGCCAAAAACCAGTTGGAGCTAACATAAGGCAGGGTCTTGCGTGCCGTCCGAAATGGCATAGGTTCGCCATCACGGGCATTGAGAATCCCTACAGTAGCAAGCAAGATAAACATTTATCCAAAAATTGGTGATAAAGCATTGCCCACATCTCCAAAACTTCCAGCTACATATTATTCACAATATCTGGAATTTGACAATAAATAAATAAAATGGATTTAGGTCTTCTATCAAACTCTTCTTCCAGGCACTGTAAAATGTGCAATAGCCCTAAAAGAGCTGCAATGCACACTGCATGTTTATAGCTATTATTCCAGTGCTATTAGAAACAAGTTTGTTATGAAGTCAAATTCCCAAGGCTCTTATTAAGGTAGCATAAACTACAACACCCACAATTCCAAGCCAGTGAGGGTGGTACAGACATGATTTCGCAGCTGACAGTGTAACTGAGCAATAATGAAACAAACACACTTGCATGAAATAAGGACACAATGACTTTAGCAAGTAAGACTTCTTTTTGGCAGAAAATGTCTCCTTTCCAATTGTCCCTTTAAACCAGAGAAACAGAAATGAATCTATAAAATAAATCAGCACTTTAAAAAAAATAGATAGTTTAAGATCTAGATGGTTTCTCTGTTTCCAAACTGATCAGAACTGAATCAGTTTGATTCTAAATGTGGACTCTATCTGACATCTTGGCAATTTGTTCAGATTTGCTTGCTCCTGTGTTCATAGCATATTATTGTACTGTACTATGATCAAAAGTGTTAAAAAGTTGTCTTTAAAACCATGGGTCTGTGTTTTTGCAGGATGTGGGGTGTAAAGCAGAAGTCATATAACTGTGAGAGATGTGGGAATGACTTTGTTAGCCGTGCGGCTCTGAGGTACCATTTTCATGCTAAACATCTTGGAAAGGTTCATTGCAAAATATGCAGTGCAGAGATTTTATGTGAGGCTTCTTCATGTGACTCAAAGGTAAGCTTGAAGATGTTACTTTATTCATTCTTAGTTATGGTAAGTTCTTTTGCTGTTGTCACTGAATGAGTTTATTAAATACTGTATCTGGAAGTGCTTTTGGGAGAAAAAAGTCTAGGAACACATTATAGTCCAATTGAAAGATCAGGTTTGTTTTGATTGCTTTCTAAGCATGATTGATTTAATCTGGGAAGCTGCCTATGAAAATATGAACCATTAGACAACCTCCGACTCATTAAGTCATTGTTTCAGAGATATTTCTTATCTAAAGAGAGAAACAGAATGGTCAAGAGCAAAACAAAGGGTGAGAACAGGAGCGACTTCTGACTTTCTGCCAACTTGACTGCAGTTGACCACCCTCTGGCAGCTGATGGTGGGTGGTACCAATCTACCAAACGAGGGCAGGACTAGTTTATCCAATTTCCAATGGACAGCGGAACCAGTCTACTCGGAAGTTTTGGATAGGATCAGTCTACTGAAAATTCAGATGGTGGTGAAACTTCTCCACGTTTGCTTAATTTCAATCCCATGAGAGTCACGGCCCCAGATTTTGGATGCATACTGTAAGTTAGCTTGTTTGAGGTACCTTGGTTTGAAAATGTCTGCCCTGGGATGCACTCTTTCGCAGTTAAGAATAGCAGACACAAAAGCTTTAGTAGTATATGGATTGAGGCATTTTAAGGTCAACATAAGAAGCTGTTTAGAAATTCCCTTTTTTCTGAAACTCATTTTTAGGTATGCAGGAGACAAGTTTCCCTAAACTTTCCATTTCCATCTGTATTCCCCTCCCCCTATTTGTAGTAGCATTCTAAGTACTGTATATTTATTATTTTTGCCTACTTTGAGGAGCATAAGAAAAAAGATGGAATATCATTGGTATGAATTAAGGAGTGAATGAATGAATGAATGAATGAATGAATGAATGAATGGAGGGAGGGAGGGAGGGAGGATACTACACTAGGGTCAACCAAATAATCTCTCTGTGGTTAGGAATGTACATTTGTGGTCTTTAGTTATATATACTTATGTGCTTTATGCCCTTTCCTGAATAAAGATAACATAGTGGTAATCGCTCATGAAGTAATTACTCCACTTTCATTTTATTGCAATGCAATGCAGCACATATGGGGATATCCTTATGCTTTCTGCAAAAGCTGCAGATGGTACTGAATGAGGTGGCCAACTGGCTGAGCAAAGCATTTGTCAGCATACAGATTTGCATGTCATTGAAGCATAGAATTCTCGGGTGCCTACCGTTCCCTGTCCTAATGTTTCTCTCTTACTCATGTATATAAACATTATTATATTTTTGTATACTACCAATACGTACTTGACATAAATGAATGAATGAATGAATGAATGAATGAATGGAAAATGGAGCCTTCTTAGCATTTAGACATATTCCTGGAAGTTATACAGTGGAAAATTTGGAACAGATTGAAGGTCCCATTTCTTCATATTATATGATTCACTCTTTGTCCCCAAATAAAGTGATGGCACTATTTTGGAGGACTGCAAAGATCCCTGGAACAATTTCAAGGAGTGAAAAGCTTCATAAAGCAACTAGTCATGATAAACATATCCTGCAGCTAGTCCTTGTTGAACAACTGCCTCTGGCAGTGACCATACGACAGTGAGGAAAATATACCTTTGCAACCAATTCTTTATTTACAACTTCCACGGGTCTGTAAAGCAAAGGAAAGCTGCGGTTTCACTTATTGACAGATTTGTTTAATGACCGACAAGTGGTCCAAACTATGGTTACTAAATGAATACTAACTATATTTTCCATTAATGTGTGGAGCATAGGAGGACAAGATAGTGCCTTTGTGTAAAATTTGCTAACTTTCCATGAGTGTTTGGTTGGCTACTATAGAAACAGAATGTTAGCTTGCCATGGTTTTCAATCTACCTCAATAAAATTTAAAATTTTGTTGTTGTTATTGTTGTTGTTGTTGTTGTTGTTGTTGTTGTTATTACAGTATTATTATTATTATTATTATTATTATTATTTATTTACTTACTTACTTACTTACTTACTTACTTACTTACTTACTTATTTATTTATTTATTTATTTATTGGATTTGTATGCCGCCCCTCTCCGCAGACTCGGGGCGGCTAACAACAGTGGTAAAACAACATGAACAATCCAATTAATAAAAACAACTAAAAAACCCTTATTATAAAAAACCAAACATACACACAAACATACTATGCATAACTTGTAATAGCCTAGGGGGAAAGGATAACTTAACTCCCCCATGCCTGGTGACAAAGGTGGGTCTTAAGTAATTTGCGAAAGACAAGGAGGGTGGAGGCCGTTCTAATTTCTAGGGGGAGTTGGTTCCAGAGGGCCGGAGCTACCACAGAGAAGGTTCTTCCCCTGGGGCCCGCCAAACGACATTGTTTGGTCGACGGGACCCGGAGAAGGCCAACTCTGTGGGACCTTATCGGCCGCTGGGATTCTTTCTGTTATGCTTTCTGTTCCTCAAGTTATGAATTTCTTTGACCCCTGATCCGGGTGATTCAGTATTAATTCACTCACGTATTGCACTTGTTTAACAGGCTGAGCATGAAGTGATACTGGTGAACAATCAAAGGAGTTGCTGGACTATGACACTAAGAAGGGAAACAAAATTTGTCGCCTTGGGAACAGCCACATCATGCAGAATGTGCTGCAAGCAGTTTGGATCAGTCCACGCCAGGGAACACCATGAGAAACAGAAGCACCACTTTACAGCCAATAAAAGAGGTGATATTTTTATTTCAAATTTTAGCTCTGAGATCTTCCATGGGTTAAGGTCTGTGTGATTTTAATTCTAGTTTTTAAAGTTTCCCCATATTTATTTATTTATTTATTACTTGGATTTGTATGCCGCCCCTCTCCGAAGACTCGGGGCGGCTCACAACATGTAAAAAGACAAATCATAAGTAATCAACAATTTTAAATTTTAAAGATTTAAAAACCCCCACAAACTAACAGACTCACACACAAGCATACCATATATAAATTCAACATGCCATGGGGGGGGGATGTTTCAATTCCCCCATGCCTGACGGCAAAGGTGGGTTTTAAGAAGTTTACGGAAGGCAGGAAGAGTAGGGGCAGTTCTAATCTCCGGGGGGAGTTGGTTCCAGAGGGCCGGTGCCGCCACAGAGAAGGCTCTTCCCCTGGGGCCCGCCAACCGACATTGCTTAGTTGACGGGACCCGGAGAAGGCCCACTCTGTGGGACCTAATTGGTCGCTGGGATTCGTGCGGCAGGAGGCGGTCTCGGAGATATTCTGGTCCAGTGCCATGAAGGGCTTTAAAGGTCATAACCAACACTTTGAATTGTGACCGGAAACTGATCGGCAGCCAGTGCAGACTGCGGAGTGATGGTGAAACATGGGCATACCTGGGTAAGCCCATGACTGCTCTCGCAGCTGCATTCTGCACGATCTGGAGTTTCCGAACACTTTTCAAAGGTAGCCCCATGTAGAGAGCATTACAGTAGTCGAACCTCGAGGTGATGAGGGCATGAGTGACTGTGAGCAGTGAGTCCCGGTCCAGATAGGGCCGCAACTGGTGCACCAGGCGAACCTGGGCAAACGTCCCCCTCGCCACAGCTGCGAGATGTTGTTCTAATGTGAGCTGTGGATCGAGGAGGACGCCCAAGTTGCGGACCCTCTCTGAGGGGGTCAATAATTCCCCCCCAGGGTAATGGACGGACAGATGGAGTTGTCCTTGGGAGGCAAAACCCACAGCCACTCCGTCTTATCCGGGTTGAGTTTGAGTCTGTTGACACCCATCCAGGCCCCAACAGCCTCCAGGCACCGGCACATCACTTCCACCGCTTCGTTGACTGGGCATGGGGTGGAGATGTAAAGCTGGGTATCATCGGCATATTGATGATACCTCACCCCATGTCCTTGGATGATCTCACCCAGCGGTTTCATGTAGATGTTAAATAGCAGGGGGGAGAGGACCGACCCCTGAGGCACCCCACAAGGGAGAGACCTAGGAGTCGACCTCTGTCCCCCCACTAACACCGACTGCAACCGGCCAGAGAGGTAGGAGGAGAACCACTGAAGAACAGTGCCTCCCACTCCCAACCCCTCCAGCCGGCGCAGAAGGATACCATGGTTGATGGTATCGAAAGCCGCTGAGAGGTCAAGGAGCACCAGGACAGAGGATAAACCCCTGTCCCGGGCCCGCCAGAGATCATCCATCAACGCGACCAAAGCGGTTTCCGTGCTGTAACCGGGCCTGAAACCCGACTGCTGGGGACCTAGATAATCGGCTTCTTCCAAGGACCGCTGGAGCTGGAGTGCCACCACCTTCTCAACAACCTTCCCCATAAAGGGAAGGTTGGAGACTGGACGGTAGTTATTAAGCACAGCTGGGTCCAGGGAGGGCTTCTTGAGGAGGGGGCGCACAAGCGCTTCTTTATAGAGTGATGGAAAAACTCCCCTCCCCAAGGAAGCGTTGGTAATCTCCTGGGCCCAGCTCCGTGTCACCTCCCTGCTGGCCGAGACCAACCAGGAGGGACACGGATCCAGTAAACAGGTGGCGGAACTCACAGCTCCAATGGCCTTGTCCACTTCATCAGGTGTCACCAGATCAAACTCTTCCCAGACAGGTGGACAAGTACGTGCCCCAGTCACCTCGACTGACTCGTTGTCAGTCGACTCTGCTATACAATTGGAGTCGAGGTCGGCCCGAATCCGAGCGACTTTATCAGCGAAAAACGAGTTAAAGTCCTCGGCACTACTCTGCAAGGGCTCCCCAACTCCCCCCTGATTAAGAAGGGAGCGGGTCACCCTAAACAGAGCGGCCGGGCAGGATTCCGCTGATGCAATCAAGGCGGCATGGTACGCGCATCTTGCCGCCTTGAGCGCCACTTTGTAAGTCTTAATAAAAGCTCTTACAAGTGTTCGATCAGATTCAGACCTACTCTTCCTCCATCGCTTCTCTAGACGTCTCTTCTGGCGTTTCAACTCCCGGAGCTCCTCGTTGAACCATGGAGCTCTACGGGGTCTAGCGCCACGGAGAGGTCGCAAAGGCGCAATCCGGTCAAGGGCCTCTGCTGCAGCCTCGTTCCAGGCTTTCGCAAGAGACTCTGCCGAACTGTGGACAAGTGCCTCTGGTATAACCCCAAGCGCTGTCTGAAAGCCCTCTGGGTCCATCAGGCGTCTGGGGCGGAACATCTTAATTGGTTCCGCCTCCCTGCGGGGAAGGATTGGAGCCAGGAAGTCAAGCCGTAGTAGAAAATGGTCTGACCATGACAAAGGCACTGCTTCTAAGCCCCTTAGTCTCAGACCATTACTCAGTTGCTCGGAAAGGAATACCATGTCGGGTGCGTGCCCCCCCTCATGAGTCGGACCCCGTACTACTTGAGTCAGGTCCATGGCTGTCATGGTGGCCATGAACTCCTGTGCCAACCCAGAGGTTTCGCCGAGTGACGGCAGGTTGAAGTCCCCCAAGACAATAAGTCTGGGGAACTCCACCGCCAACTCGGCTACCTCCTCGAGTAGCACAGGCAGGGCTTTTGACACGCAGCTGGGAGGCAGGTACGTGAGAAATAAGCCCACCTGAACCCCTAGGTCCAACTTCATCAAGAGTGACTCGCAACCCGCAATTTCCGGAGCAATGAGTCCACGTAGGCAAAGGCTCTCCCTGGCTATAATAGCCACTCCTCCCCCCCTTCCCTGGGGTCGAGGTTGATGCCATATCTGAAACCCAGCTGGGCAAATTTCAGAGAGAGGAACACCTCCCTCTGGGCCCAGCCAGGTTTCAGTAATACATGCCAGGTCGGCCTCCTCATCCAGGATCAGATCCCGGATGAGGAGAGCTTTGTTTACCACCGACCTGGCATTAAGCAGCAGCAACCTGAGTCCAGGGCCAGAGTTACACTCATCACCAGTACCCAAGATTGGGCTCACGGAGCAAGAACAAGGGATCGTTATTAAGCAACGGTCCCTCGTTCCCCTGGAACGGCTAACTCCGCGGCCCCCGCCATATCTGCCTCTCCCCAGCAACACAGGAATATTCCGACCCTCTGCCACCCCAGAGATCGATGCCCCATCCCCTCCCGCCTCTTGAGCGTCAGGTGGGCCAAATCTACCATTCATACTCCCACCATTCATCTCATCCATACCGTGACCCCACCCACCCCAGTCATCCCAATCATACCGGCCATTCAGCCCATGCACACAAGTAATTCTGTCCCAGTCATCCATTTAAATTTTGAACCCCCAATACTAAAAATAGATTAAATTTATAACAGTTAAAACAGTAAAAACACTAATAAATATGTAAATAATATGTAAATATGTAAAAAATGCAATTTCCAGTTAATCAATTAGTTAGTTAAATATGTTGGGTTTTCCTACAACAAGGTATGCAAAGCCACTACAAAAGTTAACATGAAATTATAATATTTAGTACAACAACAAGGCAAACTATTATGGTTCTCATGATCTGTCAGGCCCAAAGACCAAGTAAAGTTTCCTTTATTGTTCCTTACCTATAGACAGAATCTTGCCAAACTAAAGTGAACTACTTGCACCGTACTCTGAGAACTTCTAGGATGGAGCTACTTTGATCCTGTTCCTCCCAATCAAACTATCTAAACTTTGCTGTCCTTAGATCCTCTCTAATGCAGCCCCTCTCCCCTGCAATCCAGACTACATTCCATTGATGTATTGGTCATGGACACAACTCTGTTGGCTGTGTAACAATTTCTAAAGGCCATCAACTAATGAGGGATTTTGTCATAAGAACTGCAACGTATCTCAGATGCAAATAGGGGACTGTTATTTTCCAGATTTTTTTCTCATTATATAGAACCATGTAGGAATCAAAATTAAAATGCAAGAGAGACAGATTTCCTAAAGATGGTATATTTTTGCAGCATTTTCCAGATTTTCATTTCTACCTCAGAATGGAGAAGGACCAGTTGTTCATATAGCATGACATGCGTGGCAGAATGGAGTTGTTTTAGCTGTGAAGGTTTCTGATTAAAACATCTAATTTGTATGTTGCCTCCAGGTGTGGGCTGCTGCCTAGACGGGGGGTGGGGGGACGCAGTGGGGTAGCAAAAATGGAGCTCCACCCCAGAGTACCCAATTTGCACTGAAAGATGTTGAAAGAAAGTACAGGGCATCTTGCATAAGTCACGTCCACAGTGTGGTAGTAAAAATTTTGGTTACCCTTCACTAGTTGCCTCACTCTTTTTTGACTAATTAAAGTATGCTGAATAAACAGGAATGGTTTACGGTTAGGAACATCTTGATGATGCAAGGATTTGAGGCAGGGGTGGGTTCTGGATCCTTTTGCTTCTGGTTGCGTCTGTGCTTAATGGAGCAATAAAAATTAGCTTCTACACATGCGCACAAGCAAAAATTAGCTTCTGTGCATGGGCAGAAGCAAAATCCAAGATGGCAGTGTACACCGAGACACCGACAGAACCGGCTCTATGACATCATCGCCGAACTACTAACGGTTCTAAAGAACCAGTTAGAACCGATAGGAACTGACCTCTGATTTGAGGGGAAGACATCTTGATCTCAACAACATTTGGGATATTTACTCTGATGCAGTGATGGGCTACCAAAATTTTTACTACCACACTGTGGTGTGGCTTATGCATTTTGTTTCAACATCTTTCAGTGCAAATTAGGTGTGCTGGGGTGGAGCTCCAAATTTTGCTACCGGAACTGCATTTCTGACCGTTCCCGTAGGAGCCCATCACTGTTCTGATGTAAAGATCTAAGATAAGGGGCTGATCAAATTGTTTCCTTTCATGTAATTGAAAATGGGAGAAAAAGAACTGACATTCTGGCCCCAACTCTAAAGCTACCCAATTCAAATGGCATCATCCATTATCTCCGCTTCTTTGCATCCTGGAACCTTGATTACAGAACATTCCAAAATTTAAGGGAAACTTCTTCCAAAGAATCCCACATTTTTCCCCTTAGAAATCTATGTTAGTGTAATGATGATAGCATTAAGCTTCAAATGTGTTACTAATTCAATGCAGAATAGCCATGAATCACAATTTAAGAAACCCTGTAATTTGTTTTGATGTTTATTTTTTGCTTTTTTTTTTGTACAGCTCAAATGGCCACTAACTTTAAGCCTGAAAGCTTCTTGGAATATACAACACCAAAGGAGATAAATAAATTTGTGAAAGAAAAACTCAGACCCCTTTTAGGTCCTGTAAGGCTAGCCTGTGCATCAGAAGTTGAAGGCATTATTACATTTATCAAAGAAAATTTTCCATTGCCAATAACTTCCATTATCAAGGTATTTATATTTGCTATGCATCTGCCTTGAGACCGATCACAGAAGTGCATCCTCATTTCCTATTAAAAAGTTACTCTTTTTAAATCTGAAATTCCAGATTTTACTAATTCTCCACATAATTGGATTAGCAGGTTTATGTGAAAAATATCTACCTTAGTTTCTCATTAGTATCATTTATTTATTTATTTATTTATTTTGTCCAATACACAATGGGGAATTTAATGGGTATATATATATATATATATATATATATATATGGGTATGGCTAGCTGATGAGGCCAAAATAAGGCCGAAATAGATCTATCCTAGTCTCCCTTAATTTTCAAATTCAGCTTAAACATGTGACATATATATATATATACATATACAGTGGTACCTCGACATACGAGTCTAATTCGTTCCAGACCCGAGCTCGTATGTCGATCAACTCGCATCTCGAATGAATGCCTTTAGACTTTGTTTTTCGCGCCGAGATAACTGGAAGCAAGGAATTCTTGCATCACCTAGTGGAAGCTCGGCTCGTATCCCAAATTTGAGCTTGGGTGTCGAACAGAAATTTTGCTCGCGTCTCGGCTCGTAACTTGGAATACTTGCATGTGGAGCAGCTCATATCTAGAGGTATTACTATATATACACATAGTAAAATACATGATGAAGGTTATAGAGGAGATACTCATAGTAAAATATATCTAAGAAAGAATAGAAAAGAAGATATAGTAATAGAACATATCAATCAAAGAATAGAAGAAGAGATATAGGAATAGAGGAAAGGTATAGGAGATATAGGAGAGCAATAGGAAAGGGGACGGAAGGCACTCTAGTGCACTTGTACTCGCTTCTTACTGACCTCTTAGGAATCTGGATAGGTCAACCATAGATAATCTAAGGGTAAAGTGTTGGGGGTTTGGGGATGACACTACGGAGTACAGTAATGAGTTCCATGCTTCGACAACTCGGTTACTGAAGTCATATTTTTTACAGTCAAGTTTGGAGCGGTTAATATTAAGTTTAAATCTGTTGTGTGCTCTTGTGTTGTTGTGGTTGAAGCTGAAGTAGTCGCCGACACGCAGGACGTTGCAGCATATGATCTTGCAGCATATGATCACCCAGTGGCAGGTTCTCCTTTCTCCATATGGTGCGCTGCATGCGCATCGCAACATTTTATGCATTCTCATGCTCACTATCTCACAAGATTTTGCTTCTGTGCATGTTCAGGAAGCAAAAAAGTGCTGAAATCTCATGAAGGGATGCTCGCCCAGGATTTCGCTCCATTTTTTATTTCTGTGCATGTGGGGAAGCAAAAAATTGCCAAAATCCCCCTTGCAAGTGTCCACTCATGAGATTTTGCTTCTACACATGTGTCAGGAAGCAAAATAAACCCCAAAATAAAAAAAAAGATGGTGCTGCATGACAGACCGGGGAAGACAGTACTGGAGCCATCATGTGCAAATTGCCTAATGTGTGGGGCGCTTCCGGAATAGAGCTTCAGGGTGTACCGGAAGGATATTTCAAGGGAAATATTTCTTCACCCAGAGGGTCATTGGTTTATGGAATTCACTTCCAGAAGAGGTCGTGACAGCTGTCAGCCTTAATAGCTTCAAGGCAGGATTAGACAGATTCATGGATGCCAAGCATATATATGGTTATTGAAAACGGATGTCCATGTGCCGCCTCTATGTTGGTTGAGGCAGGCAGGATTCCCTTGAGTACCACTTGTTGGGGGTCAAGGGAAAGGGAGGGTCTTGCCTTCTCTTTCTGCTTAAGATCCCCATGGACAATTGGTGGGCCACTGTGTGACACAGAATGCTGGACTCGATGGGCTTTGGCCTGATTTATTTTTATTTATTTATTTATTCATTTGTCCAGAAAAATAGACATGTAGTAATATATATAAAGTGAACTTAGAGGAGAGGATATATGAAAGAAAGAAAATATATATGATAAGTGAGAGAAAGGAAAGACAATTGGACAGGGGACAAAAGGCACACCAGTGCACTTATGTACTGGCCTCTTAGGAATCTGGAAAGGTCAACCGTGAAGAGTCTAAGGGAGAAATTTTGGGGGTTAGGTGTTGACACAATTGAGTCCGGTAATGAGTTGCACGCTTTGATAACTCAATTGTTGAAATCATATTTTTTACAGTCAAGTTTGGAGTGGTTCATATTAAGTTTGAATCTGTTGCGTGCTCTTGTGTTGTTGTGGTTGAAGCTGAAGTAGTCATTGACCGGTAGGACATTGTAGCACATGATCTTGTGGGCAATACTTAAATCGTGTTTTAGGTACCGTAGTTCTAGGCTTTCTAGGCCCAGGATTGTTAGTCTATTTTCATAGGATATTCTGTTTCGAGTGGAGGAGTGAAGGGCTCTTCTGGTGAAATATCTTTGGACGTTTTCAAGGATGTTGATGTCTGAGATGTGGTATGGGTTCCAGACAGATGAGCAGTAGTCTAGGATGGGTCTGGCAAAAGTTTTGTAGGCTCTTGTGAGTAGTGTGAGATTGCGTAGGATCAGGTTAACAACTCTAGAAGCTTTTTTGGCGATATTCAGCATGGCTCTTCTTATGTTCTTAACCCTGGTAGCAGTGTTCCCTCTAATTTTTTTTTTGGGGGGGGGGCGGAAAAGTATAGTGTCTGAGCGGCAGTCCCTTCGGGACTGGGCGGCACAAAAATAATAAACAAACAAACAAATAAATAAAAAACCCACCCTGTTTTGCCTCAGAGAATTTCAAAATAAAATACTGTACTGTGTGTCTATAACAGTGAGCTCATAATAGGGCAACTCTATCAATATCAAAATGCCACTTAAATAGTTGAGCTAGTTTCAAACTAGATTTTGATTTTCTTTTTCTCTTCCTTACTCCCATTCTTTTTTTCTCTTTTCCTTCCTCTCTTTTTTCTATCTGTTTCTCTCTCTTCCTCTCTCTCTCCTTCCCTCTCACTCTTTCCCTCTCGGCTTCTGGGCAGGTTTGGAAAACTCTGAGTTGATGATGATTTTTAAGTGAGCGATTGCTCACTGCTCAGCTTAGAGGGAACTATGCCTGGTAGCATCCATTTTCTCTCAAGTGTAATGCTTTGCAGTGAGATTGATCTGTTAGAGGAGCACTCAATTTACTTAGAAAAATGTATGCATTTGCCCCTTGGATAGAGATTTTGCCCAGAATATTTTAGTATGCTATTATTATCATCTGATGGAATATTTGGATATTCTGTAAATTAACAATCTGTGGCCCTTTCATCAAATTCTATTGCAATAGCCTGGCTCTTTCAATCTCATGAGATTTGAAGCAAGAACAAGCTTGCCTGTGTCAATGTGGCCATGACCAAAGTGAATACGGGACCTAAACAATTATTTCCTTAACATTCAGATATGATGCCAACCCTGGATATAATTTATTATGACAAAAGTTAAGAATTAGGTAATATCTCAGGGGAAAGCAGTATATACATTTTTGAATAAAATACAGCTTCTGCATCCTTTGAATCACTGTTGCTTTGTGAACTTTTGAGGTCTGTGGTGTCTAATTCAATAAAGTGTTTTAATGTTTCTTCATACACTATATTCTTCATCTTAATCTCTGTTTAAGGAAAAGAGCATGTGGAATTGATTTGAGCAAATGTGTTCCATTCACATGTATAGCAGTGAGCTATTATGCATATGGAAGCAAAATGAACGCATGGATGGGCATTATGCAAGACAGCTATATTGTATGTATTATCTTTAAGAAGCAATGCAACTGATAAAGCAGATGATAGTCTTGCATCCCCAGGCAATAAATTTTATGGATCAATGATACATGAGACATGTCCTGGAAATATGCCACATTTCATTAAGTAAAGCTTCATAGTTAATTATCCTGTTATAAGGTGGCAAAGTCCATGCATAACTAATGCATTTAGCCAACACTCAGTGGTAAAATCAAGATTCAGAAGATGGCAAAAGGTTAGCCTAATAGGAACAGAGAGACCTAGTTATCCAATTCAGAACCAGAATTCAGGAGAACCGAGCTTACATGGTCATGGCTAGATCATTGGATTCAAGGAACTTTCTTTAAGTCCTAACCATAACTCACAAATCCATACCAAATCCATACTTTCTACTAAATCTGCACTTCTATTCTACTAGTTTTTCTCATCATTCCTATCACCCATTTCCTCCCATGTTGACTGTATGACTATAACTTGTTGCGTATATCCTAAGATTTTTATTAATATTGCTTCTTCATTGCTTATTTGACCCCTATGACAATCATTAAGTGTTGTACCACATGATTCTTGACAAATGTATATTTTATTTTATGTACGTTGAGAGCATATGCACCAAGACAAATTCCTTGTGTGTCCAATCACACTTGGCCAATAAAATTCTATTCTATTCTATTCTATTCAAAGTAATGTCTTGATTAGATTAGACCTACTAGCAAGGTTCCACATTTCAAAGATTCTTCATCAAGGAAAAGTGTTAGAAATGCAGAAAAATGGGGAAGGCTAAAGAAAAAAAAAGTGTGGCAATATAGGGTGTTCTGTCGAGCTCTCTGGTAGAATCCTCCCAAAAATTCACAGATACAAATTTAAGACAAACACACGTTTGAAAATTCAAAACAATGTTCTTTATACTGAAAATTCAAATAAACTAAGCACTCTTTTTGTATAGCAAAGAGCACTCGTCTCCAAACAAACTGGTAATTTGTACAAGTCCCTTATCAGTTCTGTGATACTTAGCTTGCAGCTGTGAGGTAATTCACAGTCCTTCTTTCACAAAGTGAAACGCACTTTGCTCTGGTTTAGTTTCAAAGCGGGGAAAAATCAGCACACAAAGGTCGAAGTCAGCAAGGCAGGCACGAAACACAAAGATCAGATAATCCTCCACAATGGCCAAATGCATAGGCTGCTATTTATAGCAGCCTCACTAATTACCACAGCTCCACCCAACCACAGGTGGCCTCATTTTATTTGATAATAATCTCTCAGTTGTTGCTGCCTATGCATCGCTCTCCGCATGCGTGGCTGTATCATTAACTCTTGTTCTGAATCCAAGGAGGAGCTATATAATTGATCTCCTTCTGAGCTGTCTGCCACACTCTCCTCCTCCATGTCACTCATGTCTTCTTGGTCAGAGGAGACTTCATCATCAGATTCCACCGGGAGCAAAACAAGCCTGCGGCATGTGGATGTCTCCCCCACATCCACAGTCCTTGGGGCAGGAGCTGGGCCAGAGCTAACCACAACATAGGGTAAATCATATTACATCAAACTTTAATGTTAGACTAAACTACTGAAGTATCTCCAGAGATATAAATTGAGATTTTTTATGTACATGAGTGGTGTTGGCTTATGGTGTTCGTATCATCGTATTCGAAGAGGATCTTGACATCTTCAAGGGAAATGGGGGGGATGTCAAGACTTGCGCGTGAGTTGGATTAAATGAGGGAGAGGTGTGCATGGTCACCCTCACTATCTCTTCCCAGATTCTATCTTGCTCCAATAGCAGGACAAGAGATGAGACAGTTGGAGATAGGCTGGACACAGTGGTTGACCAGAGCATCTTCCGTGTCTTGCCATGCTCTTAGCATACCACATCGCTTGCAGAGACTGCCTTCATGACTGTTGTCCTATTCTAGTAGATTTCATCCACTCAATCCACCATAATCTGTCTTCACATGCTCGGGATAGATAAGTCCCTGTCTCACTGAAAGTCAATGACCTAGTGAATACTCTACTGGTATTGGGTTATACAAGGAAAAGCAAATAGTAACTGGTCCCTTTCAAAAAGCAAAGTTGAAAAAAATTGTCTGTTCAAACCAATCTGACCTCCATGAGATACTCGGATTCTTTGATAGATGAATCAACCAAGAAATTTAGATATGCAAGATGTTGCTCCAAATTAAAAATTAACCAAGTAATCAACAACGTCTTCTTAACAAAAAAAGGCATATTCCTTCAGAATACATATCTAGCATAAGGGATAGAAAATGGTTCGTTTCTTTATGTTGAATGGGTTAAATTCATAATTTTGCAAATCATGCAAACAGCAGAAGTAACTGTATTAATCAACAGGAACAAAAATCCATAGTGAAATATCAATTGAAGAAGTATAAATAATTGCAAACAATACTTAATAGTCTCTGGATATGCTGGGCTATGACTAGGACAATTGTCAAAAACAAAAAATAGGCAATAAATCTGTAGAGGATTCAGTTAGAGCTGGGGTGTCAAACTCGCATCATCACAGCATTGTTACATGATGTATCACTTTTCCCCACTTCACTAAACAGGGCATGGACAGCATGCAATGCATTTGGCCTAAGTTAGAGTCATTCCCTGGGTTAGAGTCAGTGAAGGGCTACCAAAATTTTTACTACCACAATAAAGGACACCCTGCATTTTCTTTCAACATCTTTCAGTGCAAATTGGGTGGTCTGGGGTGGAACTCCATTTTTGCTACCCCACTGCGTCCCCCTGTCTGGGCAGTAGCCCACCCCTGGTTAGAGTCATTCATATTTGTAATACAGCAAGTGTAATACAGCAAGTGTGCATGATGTACCATAGTAGGTTGCAATGGTCAAATTTGGATATCTCCAGTTCTAAGTTGCCTCTTTTAGAGTTGGGATGAGATAAAGTTCCTTTTTTGGGGATGATAGTAAAGAAAAACAATTCTCTTCATATTTGATCCCTACTCTTAGAATAATCATGTTCTTAAAGGTACTTAGACATATGGCACTAACTCCTTTTGTGAAGGTCCAGTAATCCTTAGTATAAGCAGCTTACAGTGATGCACCTGTTTTCTGCTAATTGCCTAAAATATTGCAAGTGTGAAGCTGGTATTTCCGTTTTGTTGTTAAAATATTCAAGGGTATGTGGGTTAAAATCAAGTATTAACCATCTTTTTTTGGGGTAATATTCCACACAACAGGGTGGTTCATATATAAAAGGAACAGACACGCAAGACTTTTCTGATGTGGACATAGTTCTTTTTAGCCAAGCTTTTGCCAGTTTAGAAGACTGCCAAAGGACCACTCCAGAGGTCCTAGAAGAGTTAGGAAATGCCCTGATAAAATCCTCATGGACAAGCAGGTTTGAACTTATATTTTGTTTCATGTTTTTTTGTCTTCTACTTTGATTCTCCCCACCATCCCCTAATCTACAGTAAAACATTATATCTTTTACTTTCTTCCTCTTTTAAGGTTAGTCATGCAGAAACAGACAAAGTTTTCCTTGAGGTTCTATTTTAAGTGTTATAAAAACCATCATGCTCACTCATTTGACATCATGCCTTGCTATGACACGTTTGCATCTGTGTTATCAACAGGTAAGATGTGACTATAATTTGGAAAGTGGTTCTTCTTCCTCTCACTAAAACACCACTACTGCGAGTTCTACATTAGTACTTAGATTTAGATTGATGCAATATTTCCAGGTGCTCACAATTTGTAAGGTTTGGTTTTGGTTAAGATCTAAAGTACAGAGGGTCAAAGCAGCATCATTAGTCTTATAAATTGCTTGGTGTTAACAGGTCCAAAAGAGAGCTTTTATCACAAGCTGTATCTTTGCATTGATGATGATAGGATCCAGCTGTATAACATGGCCTTATTGAAATACCAAGTTGAATTTGTCAAAGCATCAACAGAAATAGTGAAGGATTTCATACGTTTAATGAAGCACTGGCTCAAAACTTCATTTGCTGAACCAACTGAAGAAAATAAGTAAGTTGCTAGCATTTAGCACTCTCATTTTTAAAATGTTCATATTTTCATGTTTCCCATGGGGAACTACCTTTAACACAGTAGAGATGTGATTCACAGATTTTTATATTTTTTCCATATCTTTTCCAGCTCCCTATGATGGCTAATTTGTAAATAAATTAGAAAACATAAATCACAAGCTTGGTGGCAATGGGGAAATATGAAAAAAGTTAGGCCCACGGGACACAGCATTTCCTATGCAAGAAAGAGTTAACAAATTGAAAGTTAAAAACAAAATGAAATTTTGTTGTTGGGGTTTAGCATTTTTCCTGTTAAACATTTCTTGCAATTGAAACTTTTTATTTACTTATTTATTTATTTTGTCCAATACACAATGAGGGTTTTAGTGGGTATATATGTATATACACATAGTAAAATACATGATGAAGGTTATAGAGGAGATACTCATAGTAAAATATATCTAAGAAATAATAGAAAAGAAGATATAGGAATAGAATATATCAATGAAACAATAGAAGAAGAGATATAGGAATAGAAGAAAGGTATAGGAGATATAGGAGAGCAATAGGACAGGGGACGAAAGGCACTCTAGTGCACTTGTACTTCCCCCTTACTGACCTCTTAGGAATCTGGATAGGTCAACCGTAGATAATTTAAGGGTAAAGTGACGGGGGTTTGGGGATGACACTATGGAGTCCGGTAAACTTCTCTGTCTGAATCTCTTTCTGTGCATTTAGGTTTCGCAGGCTTCCCTCTTCCTATACAATTGAATTGATCACCATTTATGTGTGGGAACTGGCTGGAAAGCCCCTCTTTTTCAGCTTTATACAGGGAATTAGAGCTGTCTTGAAACTTTTGACTCAGTATCAAGAAATATGCATCACATGGCACAAACACTACAGACCAAATTTTCCAATTTTCCAGAAAATGTTTTCAAAGCAAAGCAGGTAATTAAGGTTTCCACCATTGGTGGGATTCATTTTTTTTCACTACCAGTTCTGTAGGAGTAGCTTGGTGGGCATGACAGAAGAACAATACTGTAAAATCTCCATTCCATCCCCACTCCAGGGGAAGGTCACTGCAAAATCTCTATTTCCTCCCGATCCGCTGGGATTCAGGAGGCAGAGAATAGATGGGGCAGAACCAGTCAGAGATGGTATTTACCGGTTCTCCGAACTACTCAAAATTTTTGCTACCAGTTATCCAAAACTGGCCAGAATCCGCTGAATCCCACCTCTAGTTTCCATATATTTGACTGTTCTTCATTTATAGTCTCAGTCTAGCAAACAGGAGGAAGGAATGGGTTTGTGATATTTTATTCTATGTTCTATGCCAGTGATGGCAAACCTGTGGCACGGCACAGGTGGCACGCGGAGTCATATCTGCTGGTATGTGAGCTGTTGCCCTAGATCAGCTCCAACATGCATGTGTGCCCCAGCCAGCTAATTTGTGGCTTGCAATGAGGCACTGGGAAGATGTTTTTGGATTCCAGAGAGCCTCTGAGGGGGGAGGAGGACATTTTTACATGGGGCTACCTTTGAAAAGTGTTCGGAAACTTCAGATCCTGCAGAATGTGGTTGCGAGAGCTATTGTGGGGTTACTTAGGTTCGCCCATGTCTCTACAACACTCCGTGGCCTGCACTGGCTGCCGATCAGTTTCCGGTCACAATTCAAAGTGTTGGTAATGACCTATAAAGCCCTACATGGCATCGGACCAGAATACCTCTGAGACTGTCTTCTGCTGCATGAATCCCAGTGGCCGATAAGGTCCCACAGAGTTGGCTTTCTCCAGGTCCCGTGAACTAAACAATGTCATCTGGCAGCCCCCAGGGGAAGAGCTTTCTCTGTGGCAGCCCCGGCCCTCTGGAATCAACTCCCCCCAGAGATCAGAACTGCCCCCACCCTCCTTGTCTTTTATAAATTGCTTAAGACCCACCTATATCGCCAGGCATGGGGGAATTGAGACATCTCCTCCAGGCTTATATAGTTTTATGTATGGTATGCTTGTGTCGTATGTTTTTTAAATAATAGGTTTTTCGATATTTTCTTTTAAATATTAGATTTGTTCATTGTACACTGTTTTATTATTGTTGTGAGCTGCCCCGAATCTGCGTAGAGGGGTGGCATACAAATCTAATAAATAATAATAATAATAATAATAATAATAATAATAATAATAATAATAATAATAATAATTATTATTATTATTATTATTATTATTATTACTCTCCCGCAGTTCCAGGGAAACCTTTGGAGCCTGGGGAGGGTGAAACACGAGCCTACTGGGCCCACCATTTCTGGCCTCCAGAGGGCCTCTGGGAGGCGGGGCAAGCTGTTTTCGTCTTCCCCAGACATTGTATTATGGGTGTGGGCACTCGCACATGCATGATAGTGCACACCCATGCTCTTTTGGCACCGGAGGAAATAAAGGCTTGCCATCACTGTTCTATGCTCTCATTAATATATGGCTGCTATTTCACTTATGGAGCACAAATCTGCTTGCTCTATATTTCTGGGTTTTGCTCCTTTTAATAGCCATCTGAAGGTTTAAGTTATTTCTGCTGAAGCCAATTTTGCACCAAAGCTATAGCACATGAGAATGAAGAAGATTTGTGAAAGGGATGAGCAGGGAGAGTTGGAATTCTATACTGGATGAGAGGGGAGGGATGTACTGGAGGACTCTTGCCAAAACGATGACTTACTTACTTACTTACTTACTTACTTACTTACTTACTTACTTACTTACTTACTTACTTACTTACTTACTTACCTACCTACCTACCTACCTACCTACCTACCTACCTATCTATCTATCTATCTATCTCCAAAGACTCAGGGCGGTTCACAACAACGTTAACAATGCAAATCCAAAATTAAAACAATTTAAAACCCATTAATATAAAAACAATCATATATCCCATACAAACCATACATAAAGCGGAAACAGCCCAGGGGAATCAATTTCCCCATGCCTGACGACAGAGGTGGGTTTTAAGGAGTTTGTGAAAGGCAAGGAGGGTGGGGGCAATCCTAATCTCCGGGGGGAGTTGATTCCAGAGGGCCGGGGCCACAGAGAAGGCTCTTCCCCTGGGTCCCACCAGATGACATTGTTTCGTCGACGGGACCTGGAGAAGGCCAACTCTGTGGGACCTAACTGGTCGCTGGGATTCGTGCAGCAGAAGGCAATCCCGGAGATATTCTGGTCCGATGCCATGAAGGGCTTTATAGGTCATGACCGTAATTGTGCGCAGCTCCATGGCTCTGGAGAGTGAGTGCAGGATCCAGCACAATTTTGCTTCCCATACCTGTGCAGGTGCAAAATCTCGTACAGGAACATGTGTGTGGGTGTGTTTCGGCAAGGTTTTTTGCTGCATCACATGCAGAGGAAGCAAGAAACCTTGGTGAAACATGCCTGTCCACACATCCCTGTGCGAGATTTTGCTACCTGCACTGGTGCAGGAAGCAAAATTGTACTCGATCCTGCATTCGCGCTCCGGAGCCGCAGAGCTGCGCACAATTAGCTGTTCTGGTAGCAGCCGACCTCACTGGATGCATATATGTGTGAACATTAGGAGTAGATGGACTCAACTAAGTGTCTTGTTGCTTGGCATATTTGAATGTCCAATAACTAAATATCACCTGCCAATATGGGATTTTTTCTCTTTCTTAGGCCATTTGTGCTGGATCCTGTTAACCCAACTTTCAATGTGTGTGAAAATAGCAATGCTTGGGATGAAGTAGCCCACGTGGCCAGACAGAGTCTTCTCAAGCCCCTCTTCAATGGCATAGCAGCAAAAGAGCCTTGGCTTTTTACAAACAACTGGTGAACTCAAGTAGATCTTTATTACAGTCAGCAAGGTCTTCTAATGCTAGGAGAAAGCCACCATATGAAAATGAAATTTACAGACGAAGAGCCATGGCACAAATGTATTTTACTTTCATTCCTTCCCTGTTTCAAGAATACAAATAGGAGGGCAGCTGGTGAATTAGAAGGGCTGACATAAATGGCGACATTTTCTTCTACTCTGTTCCCCATATCCACAAATAGATGCACATGGTTTTTGTTTTGGAGACATTCCACCCCGTGTTTCCAAGGTTTAGATTTGGTAAGATAAACATGGCAAGAGGAGAAAATTTAGATTGAAAGCAACTGGCAACATTGGATACAAATCAATGGGCCTGACTGCTTAGAGATTTCAGAAAACTCATATTTTATGTCTAAAATAAAATCAGATGAAAGAAGCCTTACGATAGGCTTTTATGCTTCAGAGAAATAAGCAATCACAGTAATAAAGCATTCATTTGCTTTATTTTCTGAGAAGGGTTCAAACACTTTATTTTACAGAATTACTGTCCAAATTCTACATATGAGGATGATCAAACAGAATGCGTTAATAAAATACACAATAGCCATTTTTAATATGATGTTTCCTTTATTTGCTGTAGCACAGCAAATAAACAGCCGTAGATGAACATTAATAAAATCACTCAATTTTCCTGGTATGCTACTAGTATTTTGTGGCAATGTTGTGAATATAAGGTTATTCACAATAATATAGTAATATACAGGACTCTTTTGTGTAATAGATAGCCACAGTGCATTTGACAATCAGAGTATGATAGTATGGACTGTGCTTGATGAACAAAATATTGTGATACATAAATAGTGAAGACTAACCAGCCAAGGTTACTGTGTTAAATCAGAAATTTATGATGAATTAAATGCTATTGCTTAAAGGTCTTAAGTTAAGCAATCTTAAAAGCAGATTAAAATTCAGTTGTTAAATTATCATTGTTTCATGTGAAGATAGATGCAAAACACTGCTCAGGAAATATGCTGAATGATTCTAAATTATTGTTTTCAGTGCCAAAATACTTGTTGTGTGTGTGTGTGTGTTGTTATTGTGACAGTCAGTAAAGCTGAGAACACCTGAGAAGTGACTCTAAAGTATTTCGGACTTTGCATGAGAATAGCACCCCTCTACTATTCTTGCAGAGCAATCATAGAAACAAAGACCTCATGGTCCATCTAGTCTGCCCTTATACTAGTTCCTAGGATGGATATATGTTTATCCCAGGCATGTTTAAATTCAGTTACTGTGGTAACTGTACCAACCACGTCTGCTGGAAATTTGTTCAAAGCATCTACTACTCTTTCAGTAAAATAATATTTTCTCACGTTGCTTCTGATTTTCCCCCCAACTAACCTCAGATTGTGACCCCTTGTTCTTGTGTTCACTTTCCTATTAAAAACACTTCCCTCCTGAACTTTATTTAATCCTTTCCCTTCTGTCCTCCAGACCATACAGATTGAGTTCATTAAGTCTTTCCTGATAAGTTTTAATTACTTGTTTTGGGTTTTTTTTAAATCATTTTTTTAGACTTTTGTGCATCTGCATCTGGATGCATCTGCTTTAGGGAATCCAAATTTGAATTTCTGCAGTCCAGATCTGGTAGTTATAAACTTTAAAATTATTCTGATTCTTTCAGCATAGATTTGACATTGTGTTGATATAGCAGCCAGCCTTACCTCTAAGTATTTGCAGAACCTGTTTCTGCATGGGAACTTCGAACAAGTTGCGTAGTTATTTCAACTGTGGTTCAAAGGCGTTGCCTTCTTTCTCTGATTTGCAGAGGAAAATAAAATAGTCTAGCAAACAGTGCAGTCATTTGATTCCTTATTCAGAGGCCACAAGCTTGACTGTTATTTCCCTAATTTATTTAACAAATGAGACAAAAATTGGTTTCTTTCAACTACGGTACAGTGATCCCCCGTTTATTGCGTCCCCAACCATTGCGAACAGGGTACTTCGCGATTTTTCAACCCGGAAGTCAAAATACCATCTACGCATGCGTGCCCGTTTTTTCTATGGGCACGCATGCGTAGATGGCAACCGGGAGATCAGCTGCTGGGCGGCTTCCCTGGGTCTTCCCCCTCTTGCTGGCGTCAGTGAGGAGTTTCCCCACCGCCCACGCAAACTCCTCGCTGCCGCCCGCCCTTCGCCCGCCCACGCCGTTCATTCTCGCCGCTTTCGAGCTGAGTCCTGAAGCGAATTCGCTCCAGGACTCAGCTCGAAAGCGCCGAGAGCCAGCGTGGACAAGCCTTTCCTTGGCGCTGGCTATCGGCGCTTTTGAGCTGAGTCCGGAAGCGAATTCGCTCCCGGACTCAGCTCGAAAGCGCCGAGAGCCAGCGTGGACAAGCCGTTCCTTGGCGCTGGCTATCGGCGCTTTTGAGCTGAGTCCGGAAGCGAATTCGCTCCCGGACTCAGCTCGAAAGCGCCGAGAGCCAGCGTGGACAAGCCGTTCCTTGGCGCTGGCTATCGGCGCTTTTGAGCTGAGTCCGGAAGCGAATTCGCTCCTGGACTCAGCTCGAAAGCGCCGAGAGCCAGCGTGGACAAGCCGTTCCTTGGCGCTGGCTATCGGCGCTTTTGAGCTGAGTCCGGAAGCGAATTCGCTCCCGGACTCAGCTCGAAAGCGCCGAGAGCCAACGCCCCCCGGACCCCCAACCCGGGTTTGGGGGGCTGCTAGGAAGCCCTCCATGCCGGCGGCAAACAGCCGCGCCGCCCCCAATCTTCGGCTCCTCGCTAGCTCTGTGGGAGTAAAAACACCATCTGCACATGCGCAGATGGTGTTTTTACTTCCGCAGCGCTACTTCGCAAAAACCCGCTCGTTGCGGGGGGTCCTGGAACGGAACCCTCGCAACGAGCGGGGGATCACTGTACTTAAATTCCCCCACCCCTTTTTTAGGTCAAAAGAAATTGATATAGATTTGCTACAACTAAGTATATTTTAAAATGATCTCATTGGTTTTTGAGAACACGTCACTATTTTTAATATGAAAACTTTATTGTTCTCTATTTTAAAAGACTAGTAAATTTACTACAGTTTTGGGTTTTTTTGCATTTTGCAAGGATATTACTTCTTTCTCAAGTGTCTCCCCAGCAAATAAACTCAATTAATACACCGAAAGCTCTGATCAAAAATACTTAACTAACTGTGCTTCTTAAAGATTTGGAACCCTAAATCTTACTATTACTTAGGTAGCTACTATAAAAAATCCCTCGGTCCATTCTCAAATTGTATTATGTCAGTTTTAGGCATTGCCCATCTGAACAGAACCCTATGTTCTTTTCTTACTTCCTGGAAAGTTTGCTATACAAGAAATCCTTTAGTACTTGGGATACTTTCTTCTCATCAAGGAAGAAATTGGAGACTTTCATCTTAGTACATTACACGGTACACTAAGTAAGGTAAACAGTTACTTGTTGTTGGCGTGATTAACCAAGATGCAGCCATGCAATAATCCCATCTCTCAAATGTACACTAACGATAGCCACTGAGGGCTAGGCTCATGCGATCATCATTGGAAGAGGTAGTTGCAGAATCGCTATACAGCTGACTCAGTGCCAGGCTAAGGATTTCTTTTTTTTCTTTGTGAAACCGCAACTCTTGCCCGGCTTTTCTTGCTTCTTCAAGCTCTCTAAGTGCCACTTGTAGCTCTTGTGATATAATGCCCGGAATGTCTTGCTCTTTCATCAGCCAGTCTAGTGCCATATGACTTCTCATCCGTTCATCCAAATTGTATTGGGAATAGTAGGAAATCACTTCCTATGACCCACCCACCCCAAAAAGAAGAGTTAGCAGTCAATATAGAAAATTAAACACCTCCTAAAATATAGATGTTGGAGAACCAGGTAACTTAGACCACCAAAGAAACATGTCATGAACTGCAGTTCTAGTGGTGTAGGAGCTTTATGAGCAATTAAGAGGGCTAGGAGCCAGTCTGGTGTAGTGATTAAAACAGTGATGGGCTGCCAAAAATTGTACTGCCACACTGTGGCCATGGCTTACTGCATGGGTCTAGCTCAATGATCATATGACCGAGTAGGAGTGGCTTGCCGGCTATGTGACCAGGTGGGAGTGGCTTGACAGTCATGTGACCAGGGGTGGTTTAAAGGTCATGTGACTGGGTGGGAGTGGCTTACTGACCAAGATAAGTTTTCAAATAGGTGCTTGGACTCTTTTTCAGTTGATTAAGTCACATTATTTGAATATCCACAAAAAGGACAAATGATAAACAGCATTATTTTTTGAGGAGCACAGTAACATTTTAAGGTTTTGTACTGAACCCACAAGGTTCAGTATGATAACAGATTAGGCAAATAGCTCAATTTTCTTTAATCACTATAAAAGTTCAGTTCTAGATAATGATTAAAGTATTTATGGGTAAAAACATGCTATTTAATTATTTCCTATTTTAAAAATAATTAAGGATCATACTAAGGTACTAGAAAAGGAAGGACAATAAAAAAACTTTTTAAGTATTCAATAAATAGTGCATAAATTTACTACCCCCACTGTTGTCCCCCCACCCATGGGGGCAGTAGCCCATTACTGGATTAAAGGTAGTAGACTAGAAACTAGGAGACTGTGAGTTCTATTCCTGCATTAGGCGTGAAACTACCTGGAAGATTTTGTGCCAGTCAGTCTCTCTCTGTCCTAGGATGAAGACAATAGCAAACCACTTCTCAAAACATTGCGAAGAATATTGCAATGTCAGCCACATGACATAGAGCAGACCAAGAATGAAAGTCCACATTGGGCTAAAAATACTTTTATTAAGGTAGGGTATAGTTTCAAAACCCTGCAGATCTGCACTTCTTTCACCTGTCAAGGTCATTCTTTTTAAAAATTATTTATTATTTTATTTTATTTTATTTTATTTTATTTTATTTTATTTTATTTTATTTTATTTTATTTTATTTTATTTTATTTTATTTTATTTTATTTTATTTTATTTTATTTTATTTTATTTTATTTTATTTTATTTTATTTTATTTTATTTTATTTTATTTTATTTTATTTTATTTTATTTTATTTTATTTTATTTTATTTTATTTTATTTTATTTTATTTTATTTTATTTTATTTTATTTTATTTTATTTTATTTTATTTTATTTTATTTTATTTTATTTTATTTATTTTATTTTATTTTATTTTATTTTATTTTATTTTATTTTATTTTTTATTTTATTTTATTTTATTTTATTTTATTTTATTTTTTTTATTTTATTTTATTTTATTTTATTATCTTATCTTATCTTATCTTATTTTATTTTATTTTATTTTATTTTATTTTATTTTATTTTATTTATTATTTTTTATCTATCTATCTATCTATCTATCTTTCTATCTTTCTATCTATCTATTTATTTATTGGATTTGTATGTCGCCCCTCTCCATACTAGGCAACAGTTTCTGAAGTCACCAGGAGCCATCACTGACTTGAAGGAACACCCAAAAGCTTTAGGTTAATGTACAGCAGGGACAGAATTATTTTCTAGTGTCATAAAATTAGACATTGTACTTTAAAGATCTTAAAATCCTTTTAATTATTGCTTTCATATTTCTATAGCTTGGGGTTCTTCCAGATACACTCGTCCGCAGTTCGGCAGAGTCTCTGGCTGAGGCCTGGAACAAGGCTTCAGCGGAGGCCCTTGACCGAATTGCGCCGCTGCGACCTCTCCGTGGCACTAGACCCCGTAGAGCTCCATGGTTCAACGAGGAGCTCCGGGAGTTGAAACGCCAGAAGAGACGTCTAGAGAAGCGATAGAGGAAGAGTAAGTCCGAATCCGATCGAACACTTGTAAGAGCTCATATTAAGACTTACAAAGTGGCGCTCAAGGCGGCAAGATGCGCGTATCATGCCACCTTGATTGCATCAGCAGAATCCCGCCCGACCGCTCTGTTTAGGGTGACCCGCTCCCTTCTTAATCAGGGGGGAGTTGGGGAGCCCTTACAGAGCAGTGCTGAGGACTTTAATACGTTTTTTGCTGATAAAATCGCTCGGATCCGAGCTGACCTCGACTTCAATTGTAAAACAGAGTTGACTGACAACGAGTCAGTCGAGGTGACTGGGGCTAAACGTCTTTGTCCATCTGTCTGGGAGGAGTTTGACTTGGTGACACCTGATGAAGTGGACAAGGCCATTGGAGCTGTGAGCTCCGCCACCTGTTTACTGGATCCGTGTCCCTCTTGGTTGGTTTCGGCCAGTTGAGAGGTGACACGGAGCTGGGCCCAGGAGATTGTCAACGCCTCCTTGGGGAGGGGGTCCTTTCCGGCCCTTTATAAGGAGGCACTTGTGCACCCCCTCCTCAAGAAGCCTTCCCTGGACCCAGCCGTGCTTAATAACTATTGTCCAGTCTCCAACCTTCCCTTTATGGGGAAGGTTGTCGAGAAGGTGGTGGCGCTCCAACTCCAGCGGTCCTTGGAAGAAGCCGATTATCTAGGTCCTCAGCAGTCTGGATTCAGGCCCTGCTACAGCACGGAAACTGCTTTGGTCGCGTTGATGGATGATCTCTGGCGGGCCCGGGACAGGGGCTTGTCCTCTGTCCTGGTGCTTCTTGACCTCTCAGCGGCTTTCGATACCATTGACCATGGTATCCTTCTGCGCCGGCTGGAGGGGTTGGGAGTGAGAGGCACTGTCCTTCAGTGGTTCTCCTCCTACCTCTCCGGTCGGTCGCAGTCGGTCGCAGTCGGTGTTAGTGGGGGGTCAGAGGTCGACCTCTAGGTTTCTCCCTTGTGGGGTGCCTCAGGGGTCGGTCCTTTCCCCCCTGCTATTTAACATCTACATAAAACCGCTGGGTGAGATCATCCAAGGGCATGGGGTGAGGTATCATCAATATGCCGATGATACTCAGCTATACATCTCCACCCCATGTCCAGTCAGCGAAGCAGTGGAAGTGATGTGCCGGTGCCTGGAGGCTGTTGGGGCCTGGATGGGTGTCAACAAACTCAGACTCAACCCAGACAAGACGGAGTGGCTGTGGGTCTTGCCTCCCAAGGACAATTCCATCTGTCCGTCCATCACCCTGGGGGGAGAATCATTGACCCCCTCAGAGAGGGTTCGCAACTTGGGCGTCCTCCTTGATCCACAGCTCACATTAGAGAAACAGCTTTCAGCTGTGGCGAGGGGGGCATTTGCCCAGGTTCACCTGGTGCATCAGTTGCGACCCTATCTGGGCCGGGAGTCACTGCTCACAGTCACTCATGCCCTCATCACCTTGAGGCTCGACTACTGTAACGCTCTCTACATGGGGCTACCTTTGAAAAGTGTTCGGAAACTTCAGATCGTGCAGAATGCAGCTGCGAGAGCAATCATGGGCTTCCCTAAATATGCCCATGTCACACCAACACTCCGCAGTCTGCATTGGTTGCCGATCAGTTTCCGGTCACAATTCAAAGTGTTGGTTATGACCTATAAAGCCCTTCATGGCACCGGACCAGATTACCTCAGGGACCGCCTTCTGCCGCACGAATCCCAGCGGCCAGTTAGGTCCCACAGAGTGGGTCTTCTCCGGGTCCCATCAACTAAACAATGCCGCTTGGCGGGACCCAGGAGAAGAGCCTTCTCTGTGGCGGCCCCGACCCTCAGGAACCAACTCCCCCCAGAGATTAGAATTGCCCCCACCTTCCTTGCCTTTCGTAAGCTACTTAAAACCCACCTCTGCCGCCAGGCATGGGGGAATTAAGACTTTTTTCTTCCTCTAGGCCGTTACAACTGTATACATGGTATGTTTGTATGTATGTTTGGTTTTTATATATTAAGGGGTTTTAATTTGCTTTTAGTATTGGATTTTATTGTATATTTTCATGATTGTTGTTAGCCGCCCCGAGTTTTCGGAGAGGGGCGGCATATAAATCCAATAAAACTTGAAACTTGAAACTTGTTCATGATCTGCCATTTTGTATGCTTTTTGTCTATGCATAATCACCAAATGGTGTGCAGGCTTGTGTTAATAAGGGCTGCCATGGTACTTTAAAAAATGGGATTTTTGATGCTACAGAATTAACATTTCATTTTTTCATCTAGATACAGTATTATTGGAATCCAGGCTCTCTCCAGGTAGATTCCTCCTTACTACTTTACCATCAGCAAAAACTAAAGTTAGCTGTGATTGTTAATTAACGTAGTAATTACCTATAGTAATAAAAATAAAACAGGCTTATTGGACTGTATGCGATATTTCTCAGCATATGTTTAATGCAAAATGAATTTTTCCTACTGAATTCTGTTTACTACCAACATAAGCCAGAACAATCTATTATTGAAATCAGAGATTTCTTGTGTTTATTTACATTTTTTAAATGTTTGGTGTTATGTATGTAAGTTTTATATTGTTTATATGTGTAGATCCTACTGATTCCATCCCAACTCTTGTCCACAATTTTGGATTATACGTTTTTACAGTATTTTTCTTGGGAGGTCTCTGCCTCCATATTGTAATTTCAATGAATGCTCTCCTGAGCTGTGATGCCCAGTTCATGTTCCAATGTTTAAGATGCAACACTGATTACAAATAATGGCAGTTGGAAAAGTGGTAAATTTAAACTAAACATTTTCAAGCAATTGGGACTTGAAAATTGCTAGTCAGTTGAATCAGACCAACCACAATAAATGACTTATAGAAAAGAGGAAGCACAGTACACAGCAGAACTTCAAGTAGACTTTTCTAAAACAAATGCTGGGAATAACTAACAAATAGTGTTGCATTTTAGGAGGCTACTTACTTGCCGGGAACACTTTGTTTCACGCAGGGCCTTAAGGCTTCCATTCCAGTGGAGAAGTTGAAACACAATCATAAGCTCCTAGGGGGAATGGGGGTATGGAGGGGAGATAATAAGGAGGATGCATTCAGAGGCCAAGGACTAGAATCTGGTTTCAATCCATGTTTACAAAATGTATAGAGTTTTATTAACAACTACCATATTTTCCGGAGTACTGTATATGACACACCTTTTTCCTCCCTAAAAGAGGCTGCAAATTTGGGTGTGTCTTATACTCCGAATGTGGCTTTTTCTCCCCAAAGCTTTCCCCCCCCCCAGCCCTAACTAGGTGCTAACAATCTTCCCAGCTCTTTCCTTGCAGGTACTTTCATTGTTACTCTCTGCAAAGAATGTTTTCCAACCCTTAAGTCTTTGCAGGGTTTTTTTCATTGCTCTAATTTGTTCAAAATGTTTCTTTCCAGCCCTAACATGTGCTAACGATGTTCCTAGATCTTACCTGCTTGCCAGCTCTTTCATTGTTACTCTCTGCAAAGATAGTTTTCCAAACCCTGTCTTTATAGTTTTTCTTCATTGCTCTACTATGAGACTAGAGTTTCAATCCTGGGCCTAGAAAGTTTAGAACTAAGACGCCTTAAACAAGATCTAAGTATTGCCCACAAGATCATATGCTGCAACGTCCTGCCTGTCGGCGATTACTTCAGCTTCAACCACAACAACACAAGAGCACACAACAGATTTAAACTTAATATTAACTGCTCCAAACTTGATTGTAAAAAATATGACTTCAGTAACCGAGTTGTTGAAGCGTGGACCTCATTACCGGAATCCATAGTGTCATCCCCAAACCCCCAACACTTTACCCTTAGATTATCTACGGTTGACCTATCCAGATTCCTAAGAGGTCAGTAAGGGGCGAGTACAAGTGCACTAGAGTGCCTTCCGTCCCCTGTCTTATTGCTCTCCTATATCTCCTATACCTTTCTTCTATTCCTATATCTCTTCTTCTATTCTTTCATTGATATGTTCTATTACTATACCTTCTTTTCTATTATTTCTTAGATATATTTTACTATGAGTATCTCCTCTATAACCTTCATCATGTATTTTACTATGTGTATATAGATATATTCCCCTCTAAAACCCTCATTGTGTATTGGACAAAATAAATAAATAAATAAAATAAATAAATAAATAAATAAATAAATACTTGCTCTGAATGTTTCTTTCCATCCCTAACTAGGTACTAACAATGTTCCCAGCTCTTATTGGCTTGCAAGCTCTTTCATTGTTACTCTCTCCAAATAAGGTTTTTTAAAAGCCCTAACCAGGGGATAAAATAATATGCTGAACTTGACCTGATTAAGGATGCTAGCCAGATGAATATCTGGTAAGCAAATTCTTTTCCCTATTTTCCTCCCCAAAAACTAAGGTACGTCTTATACTCTGGTACGTCTTATATCCGAAAAATATAGTAGTTAATGGACAGCATTTGTAAAGTGAAAATATTGCAGAATTTGGTATGCAAGCAATGGATTACACATCTGCAAATCACCATAGAAATATTATTATATGTTTTCGTCTAGAGCAGTAGAATTAAGTGCAAGCCTATTTCTCTATTTTTTTTTCTTTTACAATAGGTGGTTTAACTCTACAGACTTCTCCTTTTAAAAGTGGCTTTAATTCATTGCAAACATCAAATCCATTTTCTGTTAATGTTGTATTATCATACACATTTATTGGATGTGCATCCACTGAAGGAAATGGCTTTTGGTATGCTACATTATTTTATAGCCATTTACTATAATAAATTAAATAAATTATTACAAAAATAATTATGTTTTTCCTCTTACTTCAGTGCAGTGGTTGTTGAAAACAATAACACTTATGAAATTATTGTGATAGAACCATGAGTGTCGCAGTTGGATTGCCATGGACCTTACACAAAAGGAAATATTTTCAATGGTCCACCCTGCAAAAGTTCTGTCATTTATTCCAGTAAAACACAGTCATCCCTTAATCTGGATATTCTATTTGTAGCAACAAGAACACAAGAAAATAGAAACCAAGAACACAGCTGTAAGAGCTAAACTTTTAAACAAACAAACAAACAAATTTAAAGGAAGTTTGTTCACTGAACAGACATAGTTAGAGAGATGAAACATCAAAATAACAAAAATGACAACAAAACAAAACAGTACATATAAAAATCATCCTGTCTTTCTTGACGATTCTGGACAAATGAATCACATAAAGGCCACCACAAATACCTGAAATTCAAGCATTGTTTTCCCCATGTTTGATTCTAGCATGTAGTGATATGCTCCAATACTTGTGCTCGGATCATCTGCATCATTTAAAGTACCCTTGAAAGGAGAAAGAGATAAATTAAAACTGAAACTCATTTTAAGGAGATAAATAAATGTATTCAGTTTTTACACCTTATGTAAGCATGAATCTTTTCCAACAAAAGCTATGAGGTTCTTTTTATGTAAAGTATACACATTATATAAAACTAGTTTAAACCTTAATTAAATGTACGGATAGTCCTTGACTTACAAACATTCATTTAATGACTGTTCAAAATTACAATGACACTGAAAAAGATGACATGATTGGTTATCACACCTCTGACCATAGCAGCATCCCCATGGTCATGTCATCTATTAGTAACTGGCAATTAGTAACTAGCATGTGTTTATGACAGTTGCACTGTCCCAGGGACATATGATCGTCATAACCTTACCAGACAGCTTCCAACAAGCCAGATTTGCTTCACAACTGCAATTATTTCCTTAACCACAGTGGAAAAAAGGTGATTAAAATGGGGCACAATTCACTTGACAATTGTCTTACTTAGCCGGAAATGTTGGACTCAATTGTGACTGTAAATCAAAGCCTATCTTTCTTTCTTAGCATTTATCCACATCTTCCTTTCATATTTAAAAAAGAGCAATTACGAGAATTGTCCTGTTTATTTATTTATTTATTGGATTTTTATGCCGCCCCTCTCCGTAGACTCGGGGCGGCTAACAACAGTAATAAAAAACATCATGTAAATCCAATACTAAAAACAACTAAAAAACTCTTATTGTAAAACTAAACATCCATACAAACAAACAAACATACCATGCATAAATTGTAAAGGCCTAGGGGGAAAGAATATCTCAGTTCCCCCATGCCTGACGGCAGAGGTGGGTTTTAAGGAGCTTACAAAAAGCAAGGAGGGTGGGGGCAATTCTAATCTCCGGGGGGAGTTGGTTCCAGAGGGCCGGGGCTGCCACAGAGAAGGCTTTTCCACTGGGCCCCGCCAAGCGACATTGTTTTGTTGACGGGACCCGGAGAAGGCCCACTCTGTGGGACCTAACCGGTCGCTGGGATTCGTGCGGCAGAAGGTGGTCTCGTAGACACCCTGGTCCGGTGCCATGAAGGGCTTTATAGGTGATGACCAACACTTTGAATTGTGACCGGAAACTGATCAGCAACCAATGCAGACTGCAGAATGTTGGTGTGATGTAAGCTAGTCGTGGTAGATCTGATTTTCAATTTCAACAGCAGCAGACTTTTAAGCAAATATTTTCCATAAATGAGAGAATCTACCTGGTCTATTCAAAGCCAACTTACTTAGCTGCCATATTACTAACTTATTTAGTACATGCAACTTACTGACTGGAAATTGTTATAGTAACTCAGAGAATAATAACGGAACAGATCAGAGGTGTTTGAAGGAGGAGTCAAAAAGGTCAAAATGGAGGCTGGAATGACACATTGAAAGCACAGTCCTTTTTACATGTAAAAAATGGTGTGTATGAATGTGTGTTCAC
Source organism: Erythrolamprus reginae (assembly GCF_031021105.1). Classification (NCBI taxonomy): domain Eukaryota; kingdom Metazoa; phylum Chordata; class Lepidosauria; order Squamata; family Dipsadidae; genus Erythrolamprus; species Erythrolamprus reginae. Next base: position 303,586,024 of record NC_091951.1, on the reverse strand, counting down.
AACCACTATATTGACCTTTGCCCAGGAAGAGGGTCTAGATGAGAAATGGAATTGCGTTTATATGCATTTCTCTCTTTCCCTCCCTTGTACACAAAAACCTGGTGTGAGAAAGCTGCATATTTGTTGAAGGGGTAATACCTTCTGGAACCTTCCTTTGGTCTCTCTCTCTGTCTTTCTTCTTCTTGTTTTCTTTTTATGAGGGCTTTAAAGTTCAACTCAAAACTATTGTTGTAAGCAGACTTGTGGAGTATGTCAAATTGCTTGAATCAAAGCTGTATACCCACTGCTATTGTTTTCCATTCTGTGGCAGCCATCTAAGATGAAATACTTGCTGGTTTTATTCCCTTTTTCTTTTTAATGATCTTTCTGGAGAAGCTGTGCACAGCTGAACAGAGCTTTGTCCACACAATGGTTCCTGCACTGGAACTGTTAGCAGATTTATAGCTTTGGAAATGCAAGAACGTGAGCATGCTGTTGCTACAACATTTATGCTGGCTTTTAAATATCCCCGAGGACCACTGCTTAGAACTCTGGGATTTTAAGCTTTTACCTTAGAAAATTTCCATCGGGGAAAAAAATACATATTGCACAAAATGAATTTTTCTTTAAAACGTCACATGTAAATTAATAATGGCTTAGTTTCCCCAAAGGTATAGCATTGTTTTCAAAAATAGAACCGGGCACTTAAAAGCCTTTTCCAGGACTTGTAAAGAGGTTTGAAAAGAAAAAGATTATTTCATTTGCAGACCTCCTCTACTTTATAACTTCATCATAATATTAAACATTTTCTCCATCTACCTAGAGTCATACAAGCAAAATGCTTAACAGAGGAGAAAAAATGTTATCTATTTTACCAGAGAGGCCATTCCTTTCTAGTCCACCTGCTCCTTTCCTATCACAGTTTCTTCCATAGAGAGGGAAATGTTTGTTTGCTGGAGACTTTAAAGTAATATTATTATTATTATTTATTGGATTTGTATGCCGCCCCTCTCCGCAGACTCAGCAGAGGTCAGCATATTTATTTCCTTCCTATAACTTGTGTTGCATTATTGATTAATTTACCCACATGCTTTTATTGAAATAGATTTCTGTCCCTACTACCAATAACCGTAAGATATAATATGGTTCCAGTAAGATTATTTTTATCAATCAATCCCAAATTCATTAGATATACTTCTATCATGATGATGGGGATGGGGAGGGAATGAGTTCATTGTCTCTCCTGTTATTTTATTTGTGAATCACAAAAGTTGGCAGGAACCAAGTGTATCTATTGGCTCTATAACTAAAATGAGCAACTTTTTCTTATGTTGTCTTTGAATTGTACTAAATATTTCTCTATTTCCCTCCCTCCTTTCACAAGAGTTTCTGAAGCTATAAGCTTTTATATATGCATAGTAAATTGTCCTTTAGAAATATTTGGGACACCAAAACCAAATTATATATTTTTCCTCTAATGGAGCCGGGCTGGCGCAGCAGGTAGAGTGTTGTACTGCAGGCCACTGAAACTGACTGCAGATCTGAAGGTTAGCGGTTCAAATTTCATCACCGGCTCAAGGTTGACTCAGCCTTCCATCCTTCCGAGGTGGGTAAAATGAGGACCGGGATTGTGGAGGCAATATGCTGACTCTGTTAAAAAGTGCTATTGCTAACATGTTATAAGCTGCCCTGAGTCTAAGGAGAAGGGCGGCATAAAAATTGAATAAATAAAATAAATAAATAAATAAATAAATAAATAAATAAATGTTTACTTGTGTAGCATTAAAAAAACCTGGAATCTTTGGTTGGCATATAAAAAATGTATAGGGGTATCTAACTGAGGGTTAGAACTGTTCGTAGTTATTTCAAGAGAAGGAATAGATAATACAATACAAAGAATATATTTTAAAAAATCCCTATATTATAATCTGCACTTACTTGATGTTTTTATATCTTTATAACTAGGAAACATATACAATTCCTGTTCAAGAAGAGCATAATGATTATTAAAAAAATTATCTATTAGTAAATTTTTAAAAAATTATCTAGTAGTAGATGATGTGAAACAGTAGCTGGTGACAACATACAGTAACTGTAAACTAACACATGAAAAATATAGAGATAGCCCCAAATGCAGATGTTAACATCTGATTCTGTTTCTGTTTCACAAAAGCTTCTGCCAACATATTTCCTTGCCAGAGGCAGTGGAATAATAAAGAAGAAAAGACAGAAATATAGAAAAATGAATACAAGGGTTCAGATAATTCAAACTTCTGTTGTAGCCTTTGGGCCATTACTGACTTTCCTTATATTTTATAACTCATTTCAAGAAAGTATATATTCCCTAAGGGAATGGCAGGATATAATGAGACATTTTAAGCGTTTGTCTTAATAACATTAAAATTAATTGATACACTAAGTATGCATGAGTGACTATTGAGTGTATATAGTTTTTTCTTTCATTGCGTAAATGATCTAGCGGTAGGTAAAGCAATATTTCTAATTCAGGTTTATGCTTGGATTACATACACTGTTCTACTTTTTATTGAAAATAAAATACATTTTCTGTATTGAAACTGAATAATCAAGGCACTGATGTGACTCAGAGCAGATCTGCTCAACTTCCTGGGTCCTATTTTTGGTGAATGCTCTACACCAGTGTTTCCCAACCTTGGCAACTTGAAGATATCTGGACTTCAACTCCCAGAATTCCCCAGCCAGCGTTTGCTGGCTGGGGAATTCTGGGAGTTGAAGTCCAAATATCTTCAAGTTGCCAAGGTTGGGAAACACTGCTCTACACAGCATAGTGAGTGGCTGTTAGCTCCAGTAAAATGTGAAAATTATGTCCAACATGTCTCCCAGTCTAAGTCTTTTTAGAGTTCATCTTTTCAGAGACAAATCAAATCAAAACATAAATGGTGCCCATTTTACTTTTTATTTTTACAGCTTTATTTCAAAATGAGGAATGGTGATAGGATTAGGAGCCCTGGTTAGCACAGTTGTCAGAATTTAGTATTGCAACTCTGCTCGCAGCTTCACATTTGACCCTGATGGGTTCAAAGTTGACCCAGCCTTCCATTTTTCTGTGAATCTGTAAAATGAGGACCCCGATTGGTTTTATGGGGTGTGTGGGTGGGATATGTTGACATTGTAAAATGCTCAGAGAGCGCAGTAAGCACTATAGGGTGGTCTATGAGTCTAGGTGCTATTGCTATTGTTGTTGGGATATGTCAAAAGGCTAAATCAGAGCCCACATGTAGTTTTTACCTCTTCTTTACCACTTCCAGAGCACTAGACTCCATATACAGTGGTACCTCATGATACGAACCCCATGTCATACGAACTTTTCAAGATACGAACCCAGGGTTCGGAAATTTTTTGCCTCTTCTTACGAACTTTTTTCACCTTACGAACCTGCCGCCGGCCCCTGGGATGCCCCACCTCCAGACTTGAGTTCCTCCCGTTTTTCCCCACCCTGTCTTGCACCATTCTCCCCTCTGGATCTCTATGGGTTTCCCCTGTTTTTACCCACCCTGTCTTGCACCATTCTCCCCTCTGGATCTCCATGGGTTCCTCCCATTTTTCCCCACCCTGTCTTGCACCATTCTCCCCTCTGGATCTCCATGGGTTTCCCCTGTTTTTCCCCACCCTGTCCTGCCCCATTCTCCCCTCTGGATCTCCATGGGTTTCCCCCATTTTTTCCCACCCTGTCCTGCCCCATTCTCCCCTCTGGATCTCCATGGGTTTCCCCAATTTTCCCCCACCCTGTCCTGCCCCATTCTCCCCTCTGGATCTCCATGGGTTCCTCCCATTTTTTCCCACCCAGTCTTGCACCATTCTCCCCTCTGGATCTCCATGGGTTCCTCCCGTTTTTCCCCACCCTGTCTTGCACCATTCTCCCCTCTGGATCTCCATGGGTTCCTCCCGTTTTTCCCCACCCTGTCTTGCACCATTCTCCCCTCTGGATCTCCATGGGTTTCCCCTGTTTTTCCCCATCTGTCCTGCCCCATTCTCCCCTCTGGATCTCCATGGGTTTCCCCCATTTTTTCCCACCCTGTCCTGCCCCATTCTCCCCTCTGGATCTCCATGGGTTTCCCCAATTTTCCCCCACCCTGTCCTGCCCCATTCTCCCCTCTGGATCTCCATGGGTTCCTCCCATTTTTTCCCACCCAGTCTTGCATCATTCTCCCCTCTGGATCTCCATGGGTTCCTCCCGTTTTTCCCTACCCTGTCTTGCACCATTCTCCCCTCTGGATCTCCATGGGTTCCTCCCGTTTTTCCCCACCCTGTCTTGCACCATTCTCCCCTCTGGATCTCCATGGGTTCCTCCCATTTTTCCCTACCCTGTCTTGCACCATTCTCCCCTCTGGATCTCCATGGGTTTCCCTCCCCCCACTCCATTCGCCTCAGCTTCGTCTGCCGGCAGTTTTTTTTTTTTAAGCCTTAATGTTTTGGATTTTCCTAATTGGCTTGCATGCATTATTGGCTTTTCCATTGATTCCTATGGGAAACATTGTTTCATCTTACGAACTTTTCACCTTACGAACCTCGTCCTGGAACCAATTAAGTTCGTAAGATGAGGTATTACTGTAGTTCATTTTAATTGTGTCACTCCATATCTCATCACAAGCAAAATGTAACTGATGGTGTAACATTGGTGAAACTGCAGGTTATCTGAGGGACCGTCCTGTGCTGGTCACATCTACCCGACTCATCAGAATAGGGGGGCGGGGAATGTTGCGAGTCCCTGAGATAGATACACCTGGCGGGACCCAGAAGAAGGGCCTTCTTCATGGTGGCTCCCTCTCTCTGCAACATCATTCACCCAGAGATTAGAATGGCTCCCTATCCAATACTCTCCTGGAAGGTGCTAAAGATCTGCTTCTGCCAGTGGACCTGGAGAACCCAGAGTGGGATGGAGCCCATTAAATGGCTTGTGTGATCTGCTGTGGATGGGATGGTGGTGATGGGAGGGGGAGGGTGATTTTGTATTATTATACTATATTACATTTACCATATACCTTCTTTTTGTTAGTTTTTATTGTTTTAAATGTGATTCTATATTCTGTAAACCACCTTGAGTATCCATAAGTGAATAGCAATAGCAATTATATTTATAGTGCTTTATAACCCACTCTAAGCAGTTTACAGAGTCAGCATATTACCCCCAACAATCTAGGTCCTCATTTTACACACCTTGAGCTTGGTGGGATTTGAACTGCCAAATTGCAGGTAGCCAGCAGTCAGCAGAAGAAGCCTGCAGTACTGCACTTTAACCACTGCCCCACTATGGCAATATTAAATAAATATAAGTAAATATAAGTAATATAAATAAATGTAAGTAAATAAGTAACATCAGTGGTTGTAACTTTTATTACTCAACAATATGCTGGGAAAACCCGATACATTCCTCTTAAGAAACAAAACAGATTATGGATTTTTAAAACGTAGCCTTGGCATGTATGTATTGAGGAAATACATGGTATCCTTCTGTGCCAGCTGGAGGGGTTGGGAGTGGGAGGCACTGTTCTTCAGTGGTTCTCCTCCTACCTCTCCGGTCGGTCGCAGTCAGAGGTTAGTGGCGGGTCCCAGGGGAAGAGCCTTCTCTGTGGTGGCCCTGACCCTCTGGAACCAGCTCCCCCCAGAGATTAGAACTGCCCCCATCCTCCTTGCCTTTCGTAAACTCCTTAAAACCCACCTTTGTCACCAGGCATGGGGGAATTGAGATATCTCCTCCGGGCCTATACAATTTATGTATGGTATGTTTGTATGTATGTCTGCTTAATAATGGGGTTTTTAAAATGTTTTTTAAATTATTAGATTTGTTATAAATTGTTTTATTGTGTTGTGAGCCACCCCGAATCTACGGAGAGGGGCGGCATACAAATCTAATAAATAAAATAAATAAATAAATAAATAAATAAATAAAAAGGCGTTTGGGTCAAAAGGGACACATTAATCATAGTGAGAAAAATATATATCAATCGAAGCTCTCTCGCTCTTCCTTTACATGAATAATTTCCTTCCTGCTTGTAATGTTATCATAAATGTAGTATATAGGAAAACGGCACACAAAATGATGGGTAATACTTACACTGGTGGAAGACACAGCTTCCTGGACACTCTCCATAATGAATTCCTTTGTGATCCTGCGGCAAGGCAACTCATTGAACAGAGAATTGATAAGAGCCACTTTTGCAGCATCTCGGCGTGCTTCTGCCCTACTCAGGGAACACTAAAATACAAATAAATGTAAAAATTGAGACAACATACTTCCCATACTTCCCATCTGTCCTTATTGTACTTAACACCAAAGAGAAGAATACTTGATGACCTGAAATCTTTTAAAAAAATCATTCTTCTGAGATGAGTCATCATCAGCTGAACGTTCCCACATGGTTGCCAGTTTTCACCTCTTCTGGGGTTAGAGGAACCATTTTGTTTCTTTGTAATTCATGTGGAACTGCTTGTTTTGTACAGACTCCAATAATACTCTGAAGCTTTGGTCATTCACCCATCTCATAAGAATAACTTAGACAGCTGCAAAAAGTGTTGCAAAGGGCAGCCAAAATAATCAAGGCGCTAGAGCAACTTTCTTCTATGGAAGGACTAAAAATATTTGGAGATTTAAAGTTTATAGAAAAAGAAGTAATGGTGGGGAAATGAGATTTATAAAACAGTGCATAAGGAGAATAAAAGGCACATTCTTTCACTCAGGTGGAGTAGTTAAACTCGAGGCAAATGCAATGAAGTTTATGGGCCATATATTGATACAGGCAAATAGTAACAACATCACCATACATATTTATATGCTATGCCAAATCACAATTATCAGGATTCTGGCTTAGTAGAAAACAAGGACTAATGATATTTACTCCTACCATGTCTTCCAATCGACAACTTAGGAAGCAAACTATAGACAGCTTGGAGGCTTGTTTACAACTACAGAAGTCAGAGTGATGTCATGTTAGATTAGATTATTATTAGAGTTGGAAGGGACCTTGTAGGTCACTTAGTCCAATCCCCCTTGCTCAAGCAGGAATCCCCACGCCATTTTGGACAAATGGCACCAGTGTTCCCTCTAATTTTTTTGGGGGGTGGGCGGAAAAGTATAGTGTCTGAGCAGCAGTCCCTTCGGGACTGGGCAGCACAGAAATAATAAATAAATAAATAAACAAACAAACAAACAAACAAACAAACAAAAAACCCACCCTGTTTTGCCTCAGAGAATTTCAAAATAAAATACTGTACTGTGTGCCTATAACAGTGAGCTCATAATAGGGCAACTCTATCAATATCAAAATGCCACTTAAATAGTTGAGCTAGTTTCAAACTAGATTTTGATTTCTCTCTTCCTTTCTCCCATTCTTTTTCTTTCTCTTTTTCTTCCTCTCTTTTTTCTATCTGTTTCTCTCTCTTCCTCTCTTCCTCTCTCTCTCCTTCACTCTCACTCTTTCCCTCTCGGCTTCTGGGCAGGTTTGGAAAACTCTGAGTTGATGATGATTTTTAAGTGAGCGATTACTCACTGCTCAGCTTAGAGGGAACTATGAATGGCAGTCTAATCTCTCTTTGAAAGTCTCAAGTGTTGGAGCTCTCACAACCTCTACAGGCAAGCTGTTCCACTGGTTGATCACTCTCAAATGAAATGGCAATTCCTTACTGATATTTCTTGCTTGTCCTTACAAATTTGTTCATTCTGTCAATAGTATCCAGCACTTGTTCCACTTGAAACAAGTCAAGGAAAGAATCTATAACAGGAGTCACTGTTCTTGTTTGTTTGTTTGTTTGTTTGTTTGTTTGTTTGTTTATTCTTCTATGCCACCCAGTTCCAAAGGGATTGCCGCTCAGACACTATACTTTTCCGCCCACACCGAAAAAAAATTAGAGGGAACATTGACAGGGGTATCAAACTGATGGTTCATGGGCTGGATGTATTGCATGCAGGGCCACGCTCACCCTAGCTCTGTGAATGGGAAAAACGTCATGAAACATCATGTGACAGCAACATGATGCAATGAGTTTGATACTCATGATCTATACCAAGTTTTTTTCTTTGGATAACTAAAAAAAGCTATTTAAGTATTTAATATGAGTTTTACATTTTTAATGTAACATTGTCCAGAGATGTTCTAAACATTTGATAAATAAATAAAGATATTTTTTATTTTAAAAAAAACCCTAGCTTGGAGAGCCCAATAGGCTATGAATAATACAAGTAGATTATGAATAATTGGTTTGCTTATGTCCATTGGCAAAGAAACTAATGGACACAATCCAAGCAATGTGTGGTAGCACACTGCTACCGTAGCATTCAGGAGATTCAGATTGAATGCTGGCTCACTGCCTTAGTTATTGGACAGACTAGCAAGAACAGGTAACAAACTACAGATAGGCAGTAGCTGTACATAGTTTGTTAGTCTTACCTACTGATCTTTTCCACAATTTACATAGTCTATGGTTAATTGGATAGTTCAACAGAATGGCTAGCATTTGTTTTTTGCTCCATTTCCAAAATTTGTCCAATCTTTTTTTGATACTATCTAACCTCATTAACACTGCCAAATTTTTGCAATGCTGAATTTTGCATGCCTAGTTTAGTAGAGAAACAGATGCTTCAACACTTCCTTGATGCAGTGAATGCAGTTCCTTCTTCAGTGTGATTAAATATTGGTAGCATTGGCTTGTGCTTGCTATAATTGTTAGCATTTTCCCACAAAATCCTTACAAGAAAGATAAAATTCATTTTCCTTCTTACTTGCTGGTTCAAATGTATTTTGAAAAATCTAGGAAGTACTGTACAAAGACTCCTGAACAATCTGTGAATCTTTTCTTGCACACCTTTTACAACTTTCTTGAATTGCCTGTCAATGTAATTCACCAGTTTTCTTCTATTAGTTTTAACCTTCTCTTGTGGGTTATATGAATATTTACTTTTTCAAATTCCTAGACAAAATTCAGAACTGCATGCTTTTAATAATAAACCTTATAATAGAAACCAATCCAAACAATTTAGATTTAAACCATCTTTGCAAAGGCTAAACCCAGTAAAAAGGCAAGATAAAATAAAGTATTTATTTTAAGTACGACCAGCAAAGTAACACATCAAAGTGACTGCATAGATTTAAAAGCAAATAGAAAATCTTTGCAGGCTGTCAGGTTTACACATCAAGAATAATTCTTACCTCTTTTTTGAAAATAATTGGTGACACAAAAACTTAAGTAGTTTTGAACATTATATTTTAGTTCCTGTACCTGTTTTCTCCTGTGACCTTCTTAATACCCATCCTCATATAAACAGTATTCATCATTCTGGGAATTCATGAGAACTGTGGAAATCTTAGCCAATTTATTTTTTCTGAAGACAAAGATTGTTCTACAGAAATGTTTTTTAAAAGTGTAGCAATATTCTTAGGTGAAAAGAATGAAATAGTGTGAACATGAGAGTGTGTCCACCTCTTTTAATTAATAGAAGCAAAGCAATACAAGCAGTGGTGAAATTCATTTTTTTTTACTACTGGTTCTGAAGCCGTGGCTTGGTGGGCTTGGAGGGTGTGGCTTGGTGGGCATGGCAGGATAAACATACTGCAAAATCTCCATTCCCACCCCACTCCTGGGAGAAGGATACTGCAATCTCTCCATTTCTGCTCCATTCTGGGGCCAGCCAGAAGTGGTATATCCGAACTACTCAAAATTTCTGCTACCAGTTCTCTAGAACCTGTCAGAACCTGCTGAATTTCACCTCTGAATACAAGGCAAGACTGACAGAGGAGCCTGGAAGAGCCAGCAAGCGGAGTGCTACTAGTGAGCTGGTGTAAGCTAGTTTGTCCCCTGTGGTGCAACAAAGATAGGCATGCAAGCGCCAAATAGAATGGATTGGTACAGTGATGGTGAACCTATGGCACAGGTGGCATGTGGAGCAATATCTGAGGAAACATGAGGTGTTGCCCTATATCCAGTGTGCATATGTGTGCTGTCCAGCTGATTTTTGGCCTTCTTTTTGGCTGTTTTCTCTCTCCCCATGGTGAAAATGGGCCAACCAGCCAACTGGAAGTTTACTTGTGTGCTCACCCTCACCCTCCCTTTTGCTGTCAGAGGTCTTCAGGGACTCCTTCAGCTTTTGAAAGTTGCAGCCAGGCCTCTCACATCTCGGCCCATTTCTTCTGCAGCTGGGAAGGCTTTTCTGAAGCTTGTGCAGTCAATAACAGAGTTCTGGATCGATCTGGAGCTCTGTTATCAGTTGCAGAGGTCTTTCCTGAAGACCTTTGCAACTGATAAGAGAGCTCCAGATCGATCCAGAGCTTCAGAAAAGACTTCCCGGCTGCAGAAGAAATGGGCAGAGGTGGACAAGGCCAGCTTGCAACTATCTGAAGGTACGTAGTAGGGATGCTCAACTTCCTTTCGTTTCTGAACTTCCAATTGGCCTGTTGGGCCATTTTTGGCCATCCCCAGGCTTCAGGAGGCTTTCTTGAATCCTGGGGAGAGTGAGAAACAGCCCAACGGGCTTACTGGAAATCCAGAAGCTTCAGTGAGGTTTGCGCACATGCATGGGGGGGAGGGGGGTTGTGCACATGTGCAGGGCATTGCATTGTGGGTGTGGGCAAGCATGCACACACTATCACTCGTGCACACACCCTTTTGGCACCTGAGTCAAAAAAGGTTTGCCATCACTGTCTTAGATCCAACCCTGAATGTTCTTTGGAAAGATAGATTTGAAGCTGAAACTCAAATACTTTGGCCACCTAATGAGAAAAGATGAGTCACTGGGGGGGGGGAAACCCCCTGATGTTGGGAAAGATTGAAAGCAGAAGAAAGGAACAGCAGAGGATGAGATGGATGGATAGTGTCATTGGTACAATGAACATGAATTTGGGAAACTCCAGGAGACAATCGTGGACAGAAGGGTCATAGTCATGAAGAATTGGACATGACTTAGCGACTGAAATACAACAATAGAAGCTCCTGCAGGGTAAATCCTCATGATTCTCTTTTAAATCCAAAAAAAATTGAGTAGGATTTTTTATGGATTCTGAAGAGTTTTAGAAGGCTTCTATTTGCTCTGGGGGCATCTGTTGCATGTGTCCAGCTTTGTATTATATTGTATCGTACAATGAGTAATACAGATACATTGCAATCAAACCAATAAGACAGTCCCGATTAATCTAAGCTCTTTTTTTTTTTTAATAAGATGATTTCAGGTGGGACTTCGGCCTTGAACCTATTAAATCCCTACACGTCTATTAAATCCTCATTCTGTGAAACTTTATTTTCAAGGTTACAGCGTAAGGACTAGTGATGGGCGAACCGAACCCGCACAATTCGGGTCCATACTGAATTTTGCAGTGTTCGGTATGCCGAACACGAACCCGAAATTTTTTGAAACTTCGGGCAAAGTTTGGGGTTGCATTCGGCGTTCGGAGCTTTGACGTCACCGGCAGGTTGCTAAGGACGCCAAAGTGATCACTTCCTGGATTCCATAATTAGCAACCTGCCGGTGACGTCAAGGCTCCGCCCCCGGAATCTCTTTATGGGAGGGATTCCCCAGCTCCTTCAAAGGGAGATCTTCATGTGAAAGGACCGCCCTTTGCTTGCAGTGGAGCTTTGATGTCACCGGCAGGTTGCCAATTATGGAATCCAGGAAGTGATCACCTTGGCGTTCTTAGCAACCTGCCAGTATACGTGATGTTAAAGCTCCGCCCCCAGAAACTTTTTGTTGGATTTCCCATTCGGGTTCCGGTTCCGGTTCCGGTTTGATTCAGGTTCGGCTGACTTTTGCGTAAAGTTCATCCGAACTTGCCGAACCCAACACCGTTGGGTTCGCCCCTCACTAGTAAGGACCAGATTAATCAATGGAAACTGAGTCTTTTATTTCTTGTGATACAGCTTTCATGCACATTCTCTTGCTTCTAAACTGATATTCCCAATACTTTCTATTTCAATCTTTGCTTCCAGATTCCTCTTGAGATATCAACATCTTGATTCAGGTTTTTTTCTTCCATAGATATAGGAGATGTAAACAGAAGGATCTAAAATATCTTTAATGGCAATTCACTACTTATACTGTAATTTTGAAAGCAGAATGGCTAGAGACTGATTTTGACTAACAAGAAATTTAAAAAGTGATTTCAGAAATATGTTATCATATTCTCTTGTCATTTATTTTGGTCTCTTCTCATTGTAAAGCATCTTCAGAAAAATGCTGCTTTTCTTATTGATTTTGGGAGGAATGGTATCACATGTACATGTACTGCTTGCCTGATGCAAACAATTAATTCTAAATTAGAGAGCCATATTTGCTGTACTGAAAGCTCTCCTTGTTCCATGAATATGCTGTTTGTTTTTTGGTTTTTGTAAGCTTTTGCTATCCTTATGGCTACTGCCACTTACTAATATTAGATCTAAATCCATTTCTTAACCAAAGGGAACATAGAAAATTGATCTTATTTTATTTTCTATGCATTTCTATGGACCACTATCCCCACTGCTATATGTATTATATTAGGAAATATGTTAACTGTCATGTATAGAAATGAGGACATCTCAGAAATGTGTTTCATAATTAAGGAAGCATGGAATGAGGAACAGATAGCATCTGTTTACACTTTCATGGGAAGGAAATACACATGCATGGTCCAAGGAACATAGAAAGTGATCTTGTAAGAAATAATTTGTCTGTCACAGGAGTTTCGTATGTGAAAATTTATTTATTAATTGGATCTCTATACTGCCCCTCTCCAAGGACTCGGGGCGGCTCACAGCATATAATAAATAGTGTACAATTACCAATTAATTAATTAAAATCTAAAAAACCCAAAAGCATTAAAAACAGTCATTCCATTCACTCAACATTCTCTCAATTCATTCATTGGCCAGGGGGCAAGGATCTAATGGCTGAGAAGATATAGATGAGTAAAGTGCAGGGACAGGCCAGTGGGCCCAGCTGATCGTCAGAGCATTTGGTTCACCCGAACCAGTCCGAACCGGTAGAAACTGGATAGCAGAAATGAGATTGCAGTAGCATGGAAATGTGATGAGGTCTCTTTTGTTTTCAGTCTCCACACATAGCTGAGCTTCCTGATGGCTATTTGATTCACTGACCCTGAATACTGGAAAATTTGTCTGTGTCTATTAAAACAGTGATGGCGAACCTATGGTACAGGTGCCACAGGTGGCACACGAAGCCATATCTGCTGGCATGCAAGATGTTGCCCTAGCTCAGCTCCAACGTGCATGTGTGTGCCAGCCAGTTGATTTTTGGCTCACACAGAGGCTCAGGGACGGTGTTTTTGGCTTCCAGAGAGCCTGCAGGGGGATGGGAGAGAGTGTTTTTACCTTCCCCTGGTTCCAGGGAAGCCTTTGGAGCCTGGGGAGGGAGAAACACGAGTCTACTGGGCCCACCAGAATTTGGGAAACAGGCCTCCAGAGGACCTCTGCGGGGTTGGGGGAAGCTGTTTTCATCCTCCCCAGTCATTGAATTATAGGTGTGGCACTCACACATGCGTCATAGTGTGCACGCATGCTCTTTTGGCAACTGAGAAAAAAAAGGTTCGCCATCACTGTATTAAAATATTTCACAGGTATAGGAATATATGTTTATTACCTAAAAGGAGACATAAACCCAAGAAGTTATAACTTGGGAATATGATATAGCTGCTCAGTTGCCCAAATCTTTTTATTTAAATGAAACTGAAGAAAATGTGATTTGGGGGCTACAATTGATTATATATAATTGGTTATATAATCTTATTTGCCACAATCCTGCAGCAGCTTATATGTAGCTTGGAGATTAAAGGAAGGGTATACAAAATATCACTAGATAGAAACAGAGGGTAGAGACTGGGGCCCAATTGCATGCCTTCTAAGAGTCAAGGATGTGGTTTCAGGAAGTTACCTAAGGCTACAATGAGGAAGATGAAAACCATATGTTCATGTATTTTAGGTGATGATTGTCCATGGCCAATGAATTAAAGATTTCTGTAAATCACAATAAACTGGGAATAATAAAACTGAGCTCTTCCTACTGTAGAAATAAATAATGTTTATTTGTGTAAAAAGATCTATTATACATCTCAGAGCTTTGTAGAAATATATTTTAAGTTAAAAATACTTAATTTAAACACTGCTTCAGCGTTGTTTCATTTTATAATTATGAATGAATCTTCAGGGGCAAAAAGGATTAGGTTATCAATGCTAAATAGGTGAATATTTAAATGAATGGAGTAGAGTGAACAAAAGGGACATAATTAGTTTGTATATACAGTATATATATAAAACTATTGCACTGTATAACAACCCAGGCACTTCTTGAAAAGAAGTTTTTAAAAATCTGAAGAAAATAAAGGGGGATAGAAAATTATCCTGTGGTATATCTGACAGAAGTAGCCTTAAGGTTCTTCATGTAAAATATTTGCATTTTGTTCCTTAATAGATTCATTATGTTACCCTCCACCAAATTTTGTTTTATACATTTGTATCTTGTTCCCAGAAACTAAAATATTACGTTCTACTCTTTTTCTGAGATGAATGTTGTTTTTTTAAATCAGGTGTTAACTGTACAACTAAATATATGAGTTTCTACAAAGTTTTGGGTCTTTGGGTCTTTGAGTGGTTTAAGTATCTTTATCTACAAAATTTGAGTGAATAGGCAGGTTTTATTTCTCTTTTTAATAGAAAGAAATCTGATCAAGGAGAAAGTTGAGAAGGCAGGGGAGTCACCATGATGGAAGGAGTTATCAACTGAAGTCCAAATGATGGCAGGCAGCACTTAAGCACATGCCAGCAAAGGTATTATTTCAAGATGTCAATTTATTTCTCCTTTACAATAACTATAATTTGAATGATTTGGTTGTTACCAATTTAAATATATAAATTATATTGTCTGTTTTTATACCGGACATTATTTGATTGTTCTTTGTCTTCAAGAGTCACATTTTGTGAGATGGGCAGCTACATACATTTAAACTAACTAACTAACTAACTAACTAACTAACTGACTAACTGACTAACTGACTAACTGACTAACTGACTAACTGAGTAACTGAGTAACTGAGTAACTGAGTAACTGAGTAACTGAGTAACTGAGTAACTGAGTAACTGAGTAACTGAGTAACTGAGTAACTGAGTAACTGAGTAACTGAGTAACTGAGTAACTGAGTAACTGAATAAATGAATAAATGAATAAATGAATAAATGAATAAATAAATGCAAACTTTAATATTCCTTATGAGTCCATCTTCATATCTGATACTGATGAAATCTTGTAGTATATACAACTTTTTGCTATCTGTTAAACAAACATTCCTGCTATTTATTCTTCACAAGATCTTTTGAAGATGTGCCTAGCAGTTGCAATCAACTTTAGATATCATTGCAGAAGTTCCCCATGTTTTGAGACAGTGAAGTTTGAATATGCCAGATGCTGGTAAATTCTGGTTGGGATCTAAAAGACCACATGAAACACTTTGTGAAAACTGAGGCAATTCTATCCCCCATTCCCTTTGCAATGCTTGAAATGCCTGAACGCATTTTCTACCTATCTGTGAAAAATATGGACCACAAGATTGGCCTCTCAGAAATCAATGTCTTGCAAAGCATTCTCTCAGCAAATAGTTAGACTAGGAGAAAAAAAAACCAGCAACACAAAGTCACCCTCTGAATGCAAAGTTCCTATGTGTCAGGAGACCAAGCCTTATGTTTAGTAGTATAATAGATCATAGTTAAAATCACTATAACATTTTTTTTCAAAATTTCAAGATTGGCAACATCAGATTTTGTTGAAGGGTTATTTTTCACTCCAGTGGCATAACTGAAATGCATTTGCTACTTAGAAAGAATAATCTTTCTGAAATTATAATTCTTTGCCTAATCTCAAGATTGTTTTAAAAAATTCAATGGATTACTCACAAAACCTAAACATACAGTGCTAAATATAAAACAATACTTCCCAATAGGATGTTGTTAGGTCAAGCTATTAAAACATATGGTATTTTCTTTGTCATATTGCTTTCACTTCTCCCTAGCAATTTTCAATTGCAAGCAAGCAAAGGTTTAACAAGTTTTAGAAACAATTCCTTTTTTTGCTGCATTAACTTAAACATGCATTTTAAGATTTAAATTGACCTAACTATTGACTATTTTTCATTTTCTTAGCTGTAATACAAACTCTGAATCTTATATTCAGGTTTCCTTTAATTCATCTAAATAAAGAGCTGAACTTTCTCTTAGAACATTATTTATCATGATCGTGTTTCAGCTAAAATGTGAAACAGATTGCATTATAGTCAGTGGCACCTCAACTGCAGCATATGCTCTGAATCAGCTTTTCCCATCAATACATTATATTATTGTAAATCATGTCAGATTGATTTTGGGGTAAGATGTTTGATTTTTTTGAAGTCAGATCATATTTACTATTTAATTGTTCATTCATGAGATTTTCCTGCACTGACCTATTTATGTCTAAAAAATTTCCCTTTTAATTTATAGTTCAGTGTACTGCTCATATATAAGATAAATGGATGCATGATGATAGTTAAAGTTAAAATAAATTTAGGTCCCTAGCCCAGGATCTCTGAAGTAGAGATCTTGATCAACTTTCTAGGAACTTCTTCCTGCAGTGTTTTGTTGGTCTGGTGCAGCTGTGTCCCATTCGGATAGCTTTTCATATAGTGTGGATGGAAAGTTACTCACCATAGTTCCACTTATAGCTTAAGCCTTAAAACAAAACATTACTGATTATTTAGCACTATTGCTATCTGAAAGTAGCTAAGTAAATAAAAAAAGAATATGAAAGGGGTGGGAAGGAGGTGTTGGATTAAAAACAGAATGTGAAAGAGGAACTTTTAGTAATATGTGAAAAACAGGTGAAAGAAATCCCATTAGTCAGAGAAGAACACCAATATGGTTCTGTTCTGACCATACTTGTGGATGAACTCCATGGGACAGGAGTGGCATTCTGATTACAATACAATTTGAAGTGTTGGTTCACCTATAAAGCTCTACATAGTTTAGCAATTGGTAACCTTTGGGATCTGCTTGACCAGCAAAATCTGGACCAGTTGGCACGCTCCAAGTTCCAGCTATAAAAAAACTGTCATCCTGTGGAATCTAGAAGGTGTGTCTTTTCTATAGCCTCACATGGTTCATATAGTCTTGGCCCAATTGAATTAGTTCTTTCAGCAGGATAGGGTCAGTAAACTACTCCTTCGTAGTTTATTCCCAGTTGTTATTGAATTGGTTATTCTCCCTTATAAATGGCTATTTTCTATTTTGAATTTTATTACTTTCAAAGTTGTTTTAATCTAAAGTGGAAATTGCTTTTCGCTTTAGTTACTCCTGTATTTGAGGCAACAGAGAGGTTGACAAAGAAGTAATTTTTGGGTTGATTGTTAAAACAATAAAATTACCTTTGAGATGGGATTCATGTTGAGATGTTTTGTATAAAACCACACACACACACACACACAGACACACCCACACACATCTAGAATGAATTTAAAGCAGATGCATGTTTAATACCTAGTAAATATGTCCCCAAATGATGTAGTGCAGGGACTTTTAGTTGAATTTTGATTAGGGCTTTTACAAGAATGCTTTATTTCCTAAATGTTAAAGGAAAATTTAAAACCGATTTATAATTAAAGATAAATTAAATTTCTTCATTTTACGGAAGTAAATACTTTTGTGAGTGACATTCTTATTGGTAAAAAAGCAAAACCATCTGCTAGAATAATGAATGGGTTGACATCAGAGTTCAGTGAAAGGAGAGCCAAAAGCTTATCAGATAGGCCTCTGGTTGCCCTCGTGTATAGTAAGTGGAAAATGAAGTACCATTTTCATGGGTGGCTTTTTCTGCTAATGCCTGGGATAAAAGGCATCAAGACAATAAGAATGATATGAATCCATGAAACTTCTTGGATTTTACATAGACGTGGAGGGCAGGTAATTTCATTACTCTCAGACCCTTCTGAGCTACTGCAGGAGATATTTTATTTGATTCTGTTTTTGAAAAGACCTTAAACACAATATTGATATTTAATTTTAAAAAGTTGAGATACGAGCTAATTTTACTATAATTATTAAGAAAAAAAATATATCCTTTCCCCCAATCTTAGTGTGAAGCCACTGCATCGGTATAGTGAGATGATTAAATTTAATGCATCAATGTTCAGGGTTTTGCAAAAGTCTTGGCAAGGTAGTTCACATGCACCCAAAAGAAATATCCTCAAGCTCTTACTTTGATTCCTAGCCAGTAGAATGTTCTGCCTGTTATTGCTGAGAGTGTTTCATAGGTAAAAGTGGAGAAAGGTGGTTTGTGCACTGGGTTGCATTAAAAGCCAACCCATTCATCAGTGTTATTGCTTCCACCTTTGGGAAATTGTTCTTGCAATTAGAATATATTTTTCCCTTTACTTTGTTCCTGAAACAATCTATTTAAAAAAAAGTATAGGCGCCGGTCTAAATACTACATCAGGCTTACCCTCTCTAATCAGTCTAATCAGTCACTGATGGACTCAATAATGAATCATATCTATCCATAAAGAAGGCTAAACAGAATGGACATTCCATATCAACTAACAGCCTCCAAAGTGTATCATCAGCTTCTTCGTAATGCATTTAGGAAACATTAGTTTAGGTGATGAAACTAATAGAAGGAGTACTGAGACAGTTGCAAACAGAGTGAAATATTATACGGGGATGATGACATAACAGGTAGCAAATGCATAGTTTTTATGAAAAATTTTATAGGCAATCTAGGGACCATCTTCCTATTATTTTTCTCTCATTAGATGCAAATCCCTGGTAGCTAAAAACTCAGCGACCATTCCAAATTCAGATAAATAATTCAATCCTGTTTTGCATCAAGGTAGAATAATTGTTAATGCAATGCTCTTTGCAAGGAAGAGTAACTTCTGGTTATAATGTGTGCTAGATATCTCATGACTCATTGAGTCATCCTTTCAGAAATACAATGATACCTCGTCATACAAACTTTTCGAGATAAAACCTGGGGTTTAAGATTTTTTTGCCTCTTCTTACAAACTATTTTCACCTTACAAACCCACCGCCGCCGCTGGGATGCCCCACCTCCAGACTTCTGTTGCCAGCGAAGCACCCGTTTTTGCGCTGCTGGGATTCCCCTGAGGTTCCCCTCCATGGGAAACCCCACCTCTGGACTTCCATGTTTTTGTGATGCTGCAGGGGAATTCCAGCAGTGCAAAAACGGGCGCTTCACTGGCAACGGAAGTCCGGAGGTGGGGTTTCCCAGTGTGGGGAGCCTCAGTGAAATCGCAGCATCGCAAAAACACAGAAGTCCGGAGGTGGGGTTTCCCAGTGTGGGGAGCCTCAGTGAAATCGCAGCATCGCAAAAACACAGAAGTCCGGAGGTGGGGTTTTGAGGACTTCAGTGTTTTTGCGATGTTGCAATTTCACTGATGCTCCCTTTGCTGGGAAACCCCACCTCCGGACTTCCGTTGCCAGCGAAGCACTCGTTTTTGTGATGCTGGGATTCTCCTGCTGAGATTCCCCTGCAGCATCGCAAAAACACAGAAGTCCGGATGTGGGGTTTCCCATGGAGGGGAGCCTCAGGGTTATCCCAGAAGCGCAAAAATGGGCGCTTTGGCTGGCAAAAGGGGTGAATTTTGGGCTTGCACGCATTAATCGCTTTTCCATTGATTCCTATGGGAAACATTGTTTCGTCTTACAAACTTTTCACCTTAAGAACCTCATCCCAGAAACAATTAAGTTTGTAAGACAAGGTATCACTGTATTTCTTTTGGTCCCTTTGGAACTACAGTGATCCCTCGAGTTTCGCGATCTCGATCTTCGCGAAACGCTATATCGCGATTTTTAAAAAACTATTAATTTAAAAAAAACCACTTCCGCGTTTGGCTTCGGGAGTCAGCTGGGAAGCGGCGCGGCTGTTTTAAAAGGTCGCAGCCGGCCTGGGGGGCTTCCCAACACCCCCCCAAACCCCCAACCCGGGTTCGGGGGGTGCTGGGAAGCCCCCCAGGTCGGCTGCGACCTTTTAAAACAGCCGCGCCGCTTCCCAGCTGAGTCCTGAAGCCAAACGCCAAAGGCGAACTTCCGCGTTTGGCTTCAGGAGTCAGCTGGGAAGCGGCGCGGCTGTTTTAAAAGGTCGCAGCCGGCCTGGGGGGCTTCCCAGCACCCCCCCCGAACCCCCAACCCGGGTCTTCCCGGCCGCCCACGCAAAGGGGAAACCCCGGCTCCTCGCTGATGCCCGCCGCTCGCCCACCCGCCAGCAAGAGGGGGAAGACCCAGGGAAGGTTCCTTCGGCCGCCCAGCAGCTGATCTGCTCGGTAGCGCAGCAGCAGCGAGGAGCCGAATTGGGGTTTCCCCTTTGCATGGGCGGCGGGGAACGCAAACTCCACCATCTACGCATGCGCGGCCATAGAAAAAAAGGGCGCGCATGCGCAGATGGTGTTTTTACTTCCGCAACCCTACATTGCGAAAAATCGATTATCGCGAGGGGTCTTGGAACGGAACCCTCGCGATAATAGAGGGATCACTGTAACTCCCTCTGGAGATTCGTACTGCCCCCATCCCCCTGTCCGCTAGCAAGGCCCTGAAGACCCATCTTTGCCAGCAAGCATGGGGGGCTGTGAATGTTGAGAACTAACTCTGGCCGATGTCATGAATGGCTAATCCAATTGGATGGATGTGACTGATTTTTAGGAAAATTGAGTTTTTAGAATTTTAGAATTTTTTAATATTATATTTCTTACACACTTTGTATTTTGCATTTGTTTCTGTTGTAAACCGCTCTGAGTCAGATGAGAAGAGCAGACTAGAAATCTATCCATATCTCATACTTTGTCATTAAATACACTACCTTATACATTCTTACCTGAAAGTTACCAAAACAGCTTCCTCCAGGCAGGGTGACATAACTTACAAAGGGAGGCCCAGGCAAGTTTAGTGACTCATATACCACAGTGCCTTCACTTGAAAATACACCTTTCTGTTTCTGTTTATTCTCCCAGAATTCCTGAAGCATTGCCACGACGTTCACTATCAAAATATAGGAGTAAAGGTTTTAGTCACAATTCATTGCCTAAAAATATCTTTTCACTATACTAAAGGCAAAAGAAGAGTTATGTCACTGTTGAACTGATCAACCTCTAGCTAGAAAGCAGTTGTTTCGGCAGGGGTTCCCAGTCTTGACAACTTGAACATGTGTGGACTTCAATCGCCAGAACTTCTCAGCCAGGGGGAATTTTGGTAGTTGAAATCCACAAATGTTAAAAGTCCTAAGGATTGGGAACCCTGCTTTAGGTCTTACAAGTAGAGATAACCCCAAGTATGATTAAGTATTTGAAGTATTCACATAGACTGGCATTTTTCATTCGAAGTACGAAAGCTGATTAGTTAAAATAGAACTTCAATAATTATTTCAATGTTTCTGATTTCATAAGAATAGAGTTGGAAGAAGCATAGTATGTCATTGAGGCCAACTAACTACTCAATGCATGAATCCAGATTAAAACAAAGTTAATGGCTGTCCAGCCTTTATTTGAATATTTCCAGGGAAAGATAAATTATCATTTTTCTGGAAAACTGGTTTCACTGATGAACTATTCTTACTTTTTAGGGGGGGGGGGATCCCAATAAAATATGTTCTGTCTGGGTTCCCCCAGATGTCAACACCAACTAAAAAGAGTATCCAGACACGCTGGTAAAAAGCAAAGTCATTTTATATCTTTGAAAACAAACACAGATAACAAAAACTGTTCTTACAAACTGGAATGCTATGAAGCTTCACAGAAAAGTCACAACGGCCAGACAATACAACAGGCTTCTTGCTGGCACACACACCATTGTAGATAATAAAACCCACGCCTCTCCCAAGTTTTCAGCCTTCGAGGCCACAAGCCAGAATCAGAGACGCCAAGGATCGAAGCAAGGTCACAGGACTCCCAAAAGATAACTCTCCACAATACAGGAAGGGCGGGCCTGCCTTTTCAACCTTTCTGAGGAGAACCACACCCAAACCCAGCTATTGCCTATTAGGGATGGAAATACCTGGCTAATTGTCCCCTTCGTTGTGCTGCCCTTCTCTGCCTCATATCTATGATGGCTTGTGCGTTCTCATCTAATGACTCCAGGCTACTCGCTGGGGAGAGCTCCCCCCCGGGGGTCTCAGGCTGTTCTCCCTCCTCCTCATCCTGACATTCCTCTTCCCCGTCTGCCTGGTCCTCCTCCTCCTCCTGTTCCTCGTCCTCCCCCTCTGAGCATGGAGCCGGCAGAGTTCCAGCCGTTCCCTGAAAAGCCTCAGACTGAATCACAACAAAAATAAATCCCAAATTTATTTTAATTGTGATGCTTCTGTCATGAATAAATTAACAAACTTAAACCCATTACAGAATTTCATGTCTTGCACTCTGGATTTAGAGAGAACAAGTCGATCATTTCCTGTGAGATTATTACATTTCTTGACAAAATGAACTGGAGACAAGATGTACAGAATACAAAAAGTTATGATTAGATTTATTATAAAACAGCTAATGGAACTGTTATAAAATAATCCCAGCAACTGCTATGTATTAAATACAAAATCGGTTATTTAACTTGTGTGCAGAGCACATCATGAGAAAGAGGGGGCTAGATGAATCAAAAGTTGAAACTAAGATTGCCGGGAGAAATATCAACAACCTCAGATATGCAGATGGTACCACTCTTATGGCAGAAAGTGAAGAGGAACTAAAGAGCCTCTTGACATGGGTGAAGAAGAATGCAAAAGTTGGTTTGAAACTCAACATTAAGAGCCACAGCCAGAGTGGGAGCAGGGCGGCTCGAGCAGGCAGGACAGTGGGTGCATCTCCCGGCTGAACCAGTGCGAGAAGCAGCTCAGAGGTGGCTGCCACCAACCGCGCCCACCTGCCAGACCCTCCCTGGAGCATTTTTTTTCCTGCTGGTGGCTCCTGGCTGGGACTGACAGCCGCTGCCATGCCTTGCGGGACCCAGCCTCAAGTCTGGCAGTCGGCTCCAACAGCAGCAGCGGCAGAGGCGCCTCATGCCTGCCAGATGAGTACCATGCTCTCTGGGCCCTCAGGGGGCACTGTTGCTGCTGGCTGGGGTGGCGAGATTTGGCTTCTGCACATGCACAGAAGCCGAATCTCGTGTGCATGGCCGCCCATGATGGATCTGCGCGCGCAGGTCCATTTCTACAGTGGAACAGTGTTCCACGCAGTTCCACTTCCTGCCCACTCCGGTTATGAAGGGTAGGACACGACTTCGCAACTAACAACAACAACAACAACATATTTCATGCCTTTTGGAAATCCCCAAAGGTGGTTTGAATTGCGAAAGGATATAAAAGCAATAATAATTAAATGGCATCTTTCTTAATATTTCTGTTGTCAAATGACTCACACTGTCAGAAAATTTGGTTTGGGGATAAAAGAATACATTAAATCAAAATGGTAACATGCAGAGAAAAATATCACAAAACTCTATAGCATATTGTGGCCAACCAGTGCAAATCAAAGCAAAGCACAAATGTGATATTCAAAGTATCAGTTGCAGAC
Organism: Erythrolamprus reginae; assembly: GCF_031021105.1. Taxonomy (NCBI): domain Eukaryota; kingdom Metazoa; phylum Chordata; class Lepidosauria; order Squamata; family Dipsadidae; genus Erythrolamprus; species Erythrolamprus reginae. Next base: position 303,562,502 of record NC_091951.1, on the reverse strand, counting down.
ATTTCTCCTTTCAGCTTATTGATCTCCCTGTTACAACAAAGTAATGTGGTTTCAAACTAGCTTTGAGCTGACCTCACCTGTTTCAGATCCATTTAAAATTTAATGGAAGCAAGTATGAGAGTGTGCTACAGCTGTCTTTAGTACATAGCTGAGTGGTAATAGAATGCAATTTCTGATGAAGAATACCATAAGAAGCCATTGCAATAGAATAGGTTCTCAATTGTTATTGAAACTCTGTGCATTTATATTATTCTTATTCTCTCTTTGTCTAATGTCATCCATCAAAATACTGACAGCTACTTCAAAAAACACTATATATTCTGGCTATATTTAAGAGCTTTATATAAGAATACCATAATGCTAATCTTGAAGTAGTTTTGTTTTGAAATCTTTTTATAGGTAATCTAATGGAAAACCTGCAGCTCTATCAAAAAAAGCCATCTCCAGCATGGAGCAATTCAGACATCCAGAAATACCAGTAAGATTTGCTTTCTGGATTTGCTGTCTCAATGAATTATAAAGGTACATGATTAAGGAAAGGCTGTTGTAAAATATGAGTTAAAAAGAAGGGTGGGTGTGTTGATCTACCTATCAGAAGAGCAAAGAGATCCAAGTAAACAAAAACTAAAATAGAAAACAGGTGATTGTACAGTAGTACTGTAGAATTAAGATTTGACAAAGAAAATTAACAAAATTGAATTCCGTTCACCACTAAAGGGATATTACTTAATCTATTTACAGTAGTCCCTCGCTATACCGCGCTTCACCTACTGCGGCTTCACTTCATCGCGGGTTTCTGAGGAAGTCGATCGGCAGATTTAAACAGCCCGCCGAACTCGATCGGCAGGGTTTTTTTTTTAAAAAAAAAAATCTAAAATTGTAAATACTGTATTTAAATACTGTATCTAAAATAAATACTGTGTGGGAAGGGTTTATAAACACTTAAAACAATGAAAACTTACTAAACAATTACAATATAAATACTTAAATAAGTACTATCAGTCGATAAATTCCCCATCGCGGATTTCACCTATCGCGGCCAGGTCTGGAACGTAACACCAGCGATAGGTGAAGGACTACTGTATTCTCCAAGCCTTGCATTGTCTATGACTTATGACCATTTTTCAGTTATGACTTTTGCAGCATCCCCATGATCATGTGATCAAAATTAAGATGATTGGCAGCTGATTCATATTTATGACTGTTGCTGTGTCCCAAGGCCATATGATCACATTTTGTGACCTTCTGAAAAGCAATATCAACAGGGAAGCCAGATTCACTTAACAACCAGGTAATTGCAGTGATTCACTTAATAACTGTGTAAAGAAAGGTTGTAAAGTGGGGTAAAACTCACTTAATACATGTCTCACTTAAGACATAATTTGTGGTCATAAATCGAGGATTACCTGCATATCTCAAATTGTATTTTATTTATGTTGACTGCATTCACAAAGCTAGAACATGCATAATACATACTGTAAGTCTAAATTCGATTGCTATTAAGCCATAATTGATGCACCACTTATTTTAGAAAGCTAAAGACATACAAACTTAATTATGAGTTTGAACAATTTGTTTATGACTACTTACACACAAGTCATAAACTTGCTTCAATTTATAGAACAACAAATGATCAAATGATCAATATCAAAGCTGAAGAACTGCTTTTCCAGTAGAGAAACCACTACATTTGTCACAGATTCTTTGTTTCTGGGCCCTCCAGTCATGACATTTTAATCATTTTTGTGACATTCTTTCTGTGCACTATTCTACCATATACAAATTAGGATTGAGGTTGCAATATAGAAAGGGAACAAGATGTGTGAATTAGGAAAGCAAAATTATCCTGTAGAGTTTGTACAGTGTAGACCAAGAATAGAAAATGAGCTCTCTTATTCCCTTCCCTTCCTCTTTGTTTGTTTGTTTGTTTGTTTGTTTGTTTCTTTCTTTTTCTTTCTTTCTTTCTCTTTTCCTTCCTTCCCTTCCTTCCTTCCTTTCTTTCTTCTTTCCTTCCTTCCCTCCTTCCCTCTCTCTGTCCCTCCCTCTGTCTGTCTTATCTACTACCTATCTACCTGTTTTCAAGCAGTGTTACCACAAGGCTTTGATATTTTGAAGGGCAAACATGTTTATTCTTGACCATTTTTCACAAGTCATTACAAAGCAGAGAACATGTAATAAAATGATTGTCTGATTGAATATTTCACTACATTTTGGGAAAGATTTATTTTTTAATAAAAACATTTTTTTAATCAAGCATGTAACCTGGAATCTATCCTTATGTTCTGATTGATAGAATAATACAATCCCAAGAACATTTTTCCTTGGCCAAAAAGTTGGTTCTGTTTAGGATTGCTTGCAAAAAAAAATGTTTTCAGTGGAGGTTTATTCCTAGGTCAGTGCCCTTACCAATCAAGTGGAAGTGAGCCCCTTAAAAATCCACAAAAATGATGGAGACTTGCACTGGATACGTAAAGCATCAAAGAGCCAAGGAAGATAAAATCAGTAAAATCAGGTTTAACTTGCAATAAAGAGACCACACAGAAGTGAAGGAAACCACCCAAAGCCTAGAAATAAATTGTTGGAACTGATGGAGGAATGTTAGAGCAGAAGCCTGTTGCAACCTTCCTAGCTATGTCTGGTACTGAGACAACCCTGAGACTCTTTCATGGTCACAAGTAAACCATTTATAAAGAAGACAAGCAGTATATATTTCCTGCTAAGTCAATTGTAAAAAGACTTTTCAAGAGAAAGGTTGTTTTATTTAACTTGTCAGATTAATATTTAATAACTGTTTGACCATTGAGCAGGCTTTGACTTTGGAGTTTAGTATATATTCAAGGTTCCCTCACCCTCTTTTTAAAAGGAAAATTCTTTAATGCAAGGCTACTAAAATTGCCTCCCATTTCCTCAATCAATCTGTAGCACATAATCTGTAAAAATAGGTAATTTAAACATACATAACTTTAATGTTCCCTTTCTGGCAGCTGCCTCCCATTAGGGGGCTATAATTTAACAGATACCTCACATTGATGCTCCAAAAGGTGTTCTCAATTCTGCACAAATACATAAAATGTATTTGAAGAGAAAAATACATGTTTAAATAACTATGCAGATACAGGAATAACAACAAAAGCAAAACATTTTATTTATTTGGATGCATATAGAAACATAGAAGATAACGGCAGAAAAAGACCTCATGGTCCATCTAGTCTGCCCTTATACTATTTTCTGTATTTTATCTTAGGATGGATCTATGTTTATCCCAGGCATGTTTAAATTCAGTTACTGTGGATTTACCAACCACGTCTGCTGGAAGTTTGTTCCAAGGATCTACTACTATTTCAATAAAATTATATTTTCTCATGTTGCTTTTGATCTTTCCCCCAACTAACTTCAGATTGTGTCCCCTTGTTCTTGTGGTCACTTTCCTATTAAAAACATTTCCCTCCTGAATGCCAATCACCACCAAAAGGTTTTCATTGGCTTATAGCAAACTGAAATGAATAGGACTAAAATACTAATAATTTGTCTTTTATGTCCCGTGCTAAGCATATTGGGCTACAAACATATTCTACAAGTCTCAATCCATAGCTACAGTGTCCACAACCTACCATGTAGGATTGATGTTTTTCAGGTCTTCCTGAAAAAACTGGTTTTGTTTGGCTTTTCTCTTTTGCTTTGACCACTTGGTGGTATACAGTGGAATGTGGCCTTTGTCAGATGTCACTCACTCATACCAAGCATATTTTTAGTAAAGTACATTCTTCATAATAACAGAGCCAATTATATAGTATCAATGACAAAACAAAACAACAATACCCTTAGAGTCTTCATTTATTTCAAAAATGTCCACCTAGAGTACTATTATTTACAACTTTATGGAAAGCTTTATAAAGATGAGATAATTTCAAGTGGTTGGGTGTCTCAAAAAGGGGGGACACTATCATCAAGAAACCTTCTTAGGGAGAATTTCAACAATCAAGATGAATATTTTACCTAAAGTATTGTTTCTATTTCAGGTTATACCTATAAATCCTGGAGGAAATTTCTATAAAGAACTAACAAAGATAGTTAAGAAATTTTTATGGCAAGGGAAAAAGGCGAGAATAAAATTAAGTGCTTTAGAACAGTGTTTTTCAACCAGTGTGCCGCGGCACACTAATGTGCCGCGAGACATGGTCAGGTGTGCCGCGAAGCTCAGCTTCCAAGATCGTAAGCTGAGCTTAATTCTTCCCGCCTCCTTTTTCGTGCCTTTGGGGCCCAGCAGGAAAGCTCTGGCAGCAGCGGCATGGGACAGTAGCCGGGGCGGCGGCTATGAGCAGGAGCTCCAGGTCAGAGGCACCGGCAGCACTCCACCCAGCTGGAGATTCCCTGGTGGCACCATGTAGTAGCCGACAATGTAGCACCCTTTTCCAGGGCCACGCAAGGAGCCGGGCGTTGGAGTTTGGGGTGGGGAGCGACGAAAGTGCGGAGGCCGGCGCCGCGGTTGCCCCCACCCCTCAGTGCCTCTGGCCCCCTCTTGCCCCTGGCTTCTCGCCGCTGACGCCCGCCCGCCCCCCCGATCTGCCCACCCGATCCACCCCTTTCTTCAGCTCCTCCTGCAGTGGTGGCTGCAACGGCGGCGAGCGCTTGGAAAAAACCTTCTCACATCGGAGGTCGGTGAAGCTTCTTTGAAATGTTGGGGCTGCATGTGTGCGCATGCGTGTGTGCTCCCCATCCCCCTGCCAGCCCACCCGGAACATTTAAAATAAGAAAAAGCTTTGCCGGCCTCCGCAGAGAAAACAAGAGAGAGAACAAGAGAGAGAAAGAAAGAAAGAGACAGCAAGAGGGGGGAAGGAGGGAGAGGGAAAGAGAGCAAAAGAGAGAGGAAGGAAGAAAGAGAGAAAGAAAGAGATATCAAGAGAGACAGAATGAGAGAGAGAGAGAAAGAGAAAGAAAGAGAGAGAGTCAGCAAGAGGGGGGAAGGAGGGAGAAAGAGAGCAAAAGAGAGAGGAAGGAAGGGAGAAAGAAAGAGATAGCAAGAGAGACAGAATGAGAGAGAGAGAGAGAAAGAAAGAAAGAAAGAGAGAGAGCAAGAGGGGGGAAGGATGGAGAGAGAAAGAGAGAGGAAGGAAGGAAAGAAGAAAGAAAGAGGGATGGAGAGAGAGAGAGAGAGAAAGGGAGGAAGATAATTTTTTTGTCCAAACTTTCCCCCTTCCCCCCGCTCAATGTTCCCCAGGATTTTGAAAATGTAAATAATGTGCCGCGGCTCAAAAAAGGTTGGGAAACACTGCTTTAGAAGATATTAAAGAGGAGGCTTTTCCCTACCTAATTGGAAGTTATATTATCAGGCTGCAGCCTTATCTTGGATTAAAGATTGGCTGGTAGCTCCCAATTCATCTTCTTTTCTTATAGATATTTTCTTTCGTAGTTGTTCAAATTTGTTGATACCACTTGTTTCATAAAATTCTCTGGCATCTTCAGCATTCTCCAGCTTCACTCTTTGACTTTGGCAATACAAAGAGAGACCTTCTGGAATGAGCCAGCGAAAGGTTATATTTTCCTTAGTCAAAATTTTTGTCAAGAAATAGTATTCCCTTCTACTTTCTCAAACTCTTCTCGGAACTTGTTTGAGTATTATAATTTCTTTCCCCTTAACTTCAAGTTTTTAATTTCTTGTCCATTTCAAGATATCATCTCTTATGGTCTTCCTTACAAACTTGATATGGACCTCTCTTGTGTTTTCGAACGTAACTTGTCTGTACTCTGTAAAGTTCATCAATTTCTTTTATATATTCCTGAGGGTCGACCTCCAATTTCCGTCATTTTTACATTTAAATCTTCATCTTTTTCTGAAATATTCTGAAATATCAGACTGTAGGATGCACGTTGTAACTCTAGGTGGGTTATTGCCTCGTCATATCCTCTATTGAGTATGCAACTACGGTCCTCAAGTTCTTCCATTCTCTGTTCAACTTTGTCCATTTTTCCTTCAACTGTTTTAATCCTTTGTTCATTTTCTTTCAGGGTCTGTTATATTTCTACAACTTTACCATCTAATTCTTTCATCCTTTCCTTCATTTCACCTGTGTCAACTTTCAGGTCTTCTCGCTGCTGTTTAGCTTCATTCTGAGTTCTCTGCATAAAATCTTGCATAACTGCTAATGTATCTTGAATTGTTTGCAGAGCTGGTTGTGGTTGGGATTTTTCCTTTTCTTTCTCCTTCTCTTTCTCTTTTGCCAGTATACCTGTAATCATTTTTTGTTGTATTGGTGATGCCAATGGAGACACTTGTGGTGTTAGAGATGTAGTTGGGATCTGTTTTTTAAATGACTTTATATTGGTGGATGCACTTGACATCCTGTGCATATTTCTAGACTTTTTAATATCTAAAGTAAGTCTAAGTTTTTTCCAGAATGGCATTCACTTATTTACTGACACATTTGCTACAAGAAATTCTTTTAAAAATGTGAAAAGTTTTCCACTCTGAATTCTATAAATTTTCTCTTAGTCTATAGTAAAAGTTATAAAGTTATAAATTATCCAAGTAAACTCCGAACAAAATTTAAGATTAACACCTTTAAATCTAATTACAGCAATCTTATTTTAGTGATTTTTATTTTTTACTCTAATTAAAAGGGAAAAAAAATTCTGTCATTTACCAAAATTTCAAACCTAGTTATTATTTGTATATTTAATATCTAATCACTTAATATATATTAAAAATGCAAGGGAAAAAAAGAAAATATTAGTATACAATACTGCAAAAACTTAATCGTATAACACTTATTATGTATACTAATGTGTAACTTAATAAACTTATACTCTATATAATGAAGAAATGTAAAACTTTATAGTATAGTATAAAACTTATAATATAAAACTTATAAACTTTATAAAATAGAATTTATAAAACCTATTAAAACTTTAAAATATAATATAAAACTTTATAAATTTCTACCAATTAAAAAGTTAAACAGTTAATTAATCATTTAATATCTTAATCAAGTCTATTAAAACAACAGCCTAATTCTTTAGAATCATGGTACATCAGACTAAGAGGGAGGAAGCAAAAAGAAAATTAGCAATTCGTTATATATTTTTATAATCTAAAAAATAGAAAATAAAAAACACCAAGATATCTGTGAATTAAAATATATAATGTAACACCAAAAATATACCAAATATGCAAAATAATATACTTATAATATACTTATAATTAGTTTTCTCTGTAATCAATTTTGAAAGTTCTTGATAATTCTTCTCCTTATTTCTTTAGTCTCTTTCTAATTCATTCCTCTTCTTGATTCAGATGATAAGTATAAAATCCAAAAGTCTAAAGGTCTTTTCAGCAAGATGGAATTAGTCTTCAAATATAGTCCAAATTATGTTGATTGTAATCCAAATTGAAATAGTAATCCTGTATAATCCAAATATGAACCAATTTATAATTATAATCCAATACAGATAGTCCGTTTATAACTTAGACTCCTTCGAAATAGTCCTTTCCTGTTTGTTTATGGCAATAGAAATTCTAATTTTCAAAAGTCAAATTAATCCAATAGAATTCAGTCCTTTATTTTCAATTACCAATCGTCTGTTCCATGATGTATATTCTCACCCTTTTTAACTTTTATACATATTTTCTTTTCTCTTCATTTTAGCAATAGCAAAGATAAATCCTTCCATGAAAAAAATAAGTTCCAGAAATAACAGCAGCTCTCGGTTTCCCTTTTGTCTTCTTTAAGTTCTTAAGTTCTTAAATTTATTTTTTATTACAGCAATCTTCTCCCATCCTCTTCCCCTAAATTTTTTATAAAGTGTAAGGTCTCTTATTCTTCCAGGGATGGGAAATCAGAGGATTTTTTTTCTTTCTTTACTTTTTTACAAATTGTTCATAAAGAAAAAGTTCCGGCTGATAGCCCCTCTCATCCAAGGATTTAACTTTTCTCTGAATTCTCTTTGTTCGCCTTTTTTGCTTTAAAAGGTTTTACTTTTAGAAATTGTAGAAACCAAAAATATTTTTTTTGAAACTTACTCTCTTCTTTTCTTCTCTTTTCTTCTTCTCCATTGATCTTATTAGCAAGTGATTTCTTTTGTTCATCTTTCCTTCCTCTGACGTGGTTGTGCTGCTATGGCCGTGTCACCAGGGAGCTGAGACACGGTTTTTACTTCCCCGAAGCTGCGGGGCGATCCCTTCATGCTGGGGCAATGGCGTTTTGTCCCTCGGGATCCGGGAGACCCCCTGTTCTTAATCAGGCCCTTCGAGCCTGATCAGATCGCTAAAAGCGACCTTCGGGGGGGGGAAAGAAGCATCGGGGACAGAGCTCTATCCCCAAGCTCCCGCTGAAGCTCCGTTCCCAACCGGAAGTCGATAGTACCACTTTTTAATATATGGTATATATACTGTATTTTTTGGACTATAGGATGCGCCAGACTACAAAGCACTCTGCATTGCTCTGCGTGGCCCATTTTTGCCAAAAATATACCCGTTTTTGGCCTGCAGAGTGCTTCTGGGAGCCGAGGAGGGTGAAAACATGACACACAGAGGGTTTGGGAGGCCAAAAACGCTCATATTTGGTCTTCAAGACATACCTAAATTTTCATCCATTTTTATGGATGTATCTTATATTCTGAAAAATACGGTGTATATACAGTATATATCTGCTCAGATATTTCTCTCTCTGGGCACAATGAGAAAATATCTGCAGCAAACTCCTCATTGACGACAGGAAGGGCATCCGCCAGTAAACACTCAGCTTCATTCAATTGTCCCAACTCCACCCCGATGCAAGGGATTACAAGGTCATTAAAAGATAATAAATTAAAAATTAAAAAACATTGACAACTGCAATATTTGTAGAACTCATAAAACATGTTCTAAATTGACATACAGTTATGATGCTTACTTTATTGTTGTCAAAAATGTGGGGTACAAAATGTAGATCTGCCCTTAGTATAGTTATCAGAGGATTGGTAAATATAGTTACCAAACCAAGAGCATGCTTTAAAGATTTGTAATGTAACATGACTGAAAATTGGAGGGACATCTGGAGAACTATGAAATAGTTTGACAAAGACCTATTACTTCTCAGTACCAGTGAAGGGCCACACTTCTTACCTCCTGCTGGTGTGCCCTCCGAGGCTGTCAGCCTGAGATTTAGCTTCTGTGCATGTTCAGCAACCAAAATCTCACATAAGGACGTATGCACAAATCCCAGCGGCTGATAAGGTCCCTCAGGGTTGGCCTTCTCCAGGTCCCATCAACCAGACAATGTCATCTGGTGGGACCTAGGGGAAGAGCCTTCTCTGTGGCGGCCCCAGCCCTCAGGAATTAGCTCCCTCCAGAGATTCGCACTGCCCCCACCCTCCTCACCTTTTGCAAGACCTTTAAGACCCATCTATGTCGCCAGGCATGGGGCAACTAGATCATGCCCCCTTCTTCTCTGACCGTTAAATGTTATGTGTGGATGTGATTGAATAGACTGACTGGGGTTTTTTTACATAATGGGATTTTAGTTTACTGTTTTTAACTATTAGATTTGTATACACTTTGTTTGTATTGCATGTTGTGAGTCACTCTGGGTCCTCGGAGAGTGGCGGCTTACAAGTCTGATTAATAATAATAATAGTAATAATAGTAATAATAGTAATAATAGTAATAATAGTAATAATAGTAATAATAATAGTAATAATAGTAATAATAGTAATAATAGTAATAATAGTAATAATAGTAATAATAGTAATAATAGTAATAATAGTAATAATAGTAATAATAGTAATAATAGTAATAATAGTAATAATAGTAATAATAGTAATAACACTAATAATAATAATTTCTGCAATTTTTAACAATATTTTTGCTTCCGCGCATGCGCAGAAGAAAAAAATTAGCGACAGTGAAATCTCAGACCCGCAAGCAACCTCACATGAGATTTTGCTTGCTGCACATATGCAGAAGCCAAATCTCATGTGGAGGTGTGTCGGGGGCGCACAGCTGTGCACGCATCCCGGAATGTCCTACCAGGACAGAGCACCTGAACGCACCAGCTGCTGCCCACTAATGCTCAGTACCCTGTAGAGTGCTTTGAGTACTTCCACAGTACTTTGTATAACTGGAATCCACATTTTCAAGATTAGGACATTTGCCACTTATATTGAAATATGATTACCAGCTTTCCAAACCCCTGCTTTACTAAGGTATAATTTCTACTTTAAAAGTGATTTCAAGCAATCAGTTTATAACACAGCATATAAGAAGTAGTGAAATAATTAAAGAGTGCGAAGATTACTAAAGTACTCTTTTTGATGGTTGGCTCCACTTTTGTGGTAAGATTCCATTAAAACGACATTTTAAATCCATCTTGTTTGACATGTGCCTTTTCTGCTTTATTATAACCATTTTCTCACCCTATAATCTACGGGTGGTCACAGTAATCATCTGAGAGGCCAGTAAATATACTTTCAATCAAAATCTTGCCTGGTGATTTTCAGGAATTCACCACAAAGAAGGAGAAAGAAAGCTTCCCATCTTTTCTACACCAAATGTTTCTTGCTTATAAGATGCATCTGCTCCTACAAGTTTTCAGAGAAACCCAACCCCCCCAAATCTCAGCTGAACGTAGGATGGTTGCAACAGGAGGGAATTTTAATTCTGGGTGGGCTAAAGAAGTTCTGTTCATGTTTGTTTACATAACTGTTGATTTCTGACAAACTATGTATGCAGTAACAAATACATAACTGTTCATTGCCAGCTGCTTATTTCAAGCATTAATCCCATTCAATTTAGAATGAATCATTATGTGCAGTGTCATTTAACATAAGAATGAAGCATATCCTTGAAAAAGGAATTAAGCGTATCCTTGATGTTTTGTAACATATTTCATGATTAGCTATTTTTAAAAACGTTATTCTGAAAAAATATGTGAAACTTAGGATAAAACTAACTGACTACTGCTCTGCCTCCTCCTTTCTGTCTCCATTGTCTTACTACCTCATACTTATAGTAAACAAAAAAGTGATATCAAAGAAGTTGATGTAACGTTCTTAAATAAACCTAAGAAATTTTGCAAACTGCTCAGAACTGATTTTCTATAGCATTCAATAATTTTACTTTTCTGAATTTAGGATTTCAAGATCCTGATCCTCTTACAGATGTAAAATATTTAAGTCTTTTTTTAAAAAAAAGAGCATCTTGGAATATTTAGAAGCATGATTCAAAACTAGAAAGATCAGATTACATTGAAGACAGAAAGCTTTTCTATATTGATATCTAGCATTTTTAGAGCTAAATTTATTATAGTACAAATGTTAATGGGAAAAATAAACACAGCACAAATTGTAACACCAATTTAGAATTTCCTACAGTGAAGCTAAACACTTTATGCAGTAATTGTGTGTTTCCATGAGTGCAGACACTAAAATCATATTTTACTGGGATTCTGCATTGTATTAAATCTATTAAAATAGCACAAACAAAACTGTATATGATCTCATATAAAGATCACAATGTAAATTGAAGTCTTAATATTTTGCAATAAGCCCTTTAATAAGGTGCATTCAAATTATCTAGAGACAAAGGTAACTCCCAATATAATAAACTGTACATCAGTTGATTTTGGGAGGGGTGAATTCTAAGTAAAAACAATTAATTAATATTAAGTCAAATATGCTACCGATGGAAAGCAAAGTACCATATACAGTCTCTTAGCCTTTCTCAATATTGAATCTGTACATAAAACATTATGGATGTTGCAATGTCTCTGTCCTACAGATTTCAGCAAATACCCTCCCAATAGTGCAGAAACTTTGGTACTTACAGTCTTTAAATGCTAGCGTAGGGTCTCTGTGAGGCAAGACTTGAGAAATGATGTGCTGAAGAGATTCCAAAGTTCTGTCCATCTTGAACTGCCTTTTACCGGACTGCCCCTGCCAAGTGTCCACATGCCGGAATTCTTCCAGCCTTGTCTTGAATTTATGCAGCTCATTGATGAACTGGATTACCAACGAATCCCTTTCAACATCTGCCAATCAGACATTGGCCAGATTCGAAAGGCCCTTCAGGGGGTCTCCCTCCCTGGCTCACTTATCTTTGTTGTTGGCTGAGCTAATTAGGGAGAGAAGGAGGCTGACTACCGCTTTCTTCTGTGAAACATACCCACCTACTGGCTGGCTGGAGAAGCTAATCATGAGAAAAGCATTCCTTTCCTCATCCTGAGATTGCCAAGAATCAGAGCTTGGATTATTGTTAAGTAAGAGTTGTTATTATTATTAGTTTTCATTCTGACTAGTTTTTATTTCGGCTTGTGACAGATTTGTTTAGTTTAGTTTAGTTTAGTTTTATTGGATTTATATGCCGCCCCTCTCCAAAAACTCGGGGCAGCTAACAGCAATCATAAACAACATACAGTAATAATCCAATACTAAAAGCGAATTAAAAAACCCCTTAATATAAAAAACCAAACATATATACAAACATACCATACATACAATTGTAAAGGCCTAGGGGGAGAAGGAATCTTAATTCCCCCATGCCTGGCGGCAGAGGTGGGTTTTAAGTAGCTTGCGAAAGGCAAGGAGGGTGGGGGCAATTCTAATCTCTGGGGGGAATTGGTTCCAGAGGGCCGGGGCCGCCACAGAGAAGGCTCTTCCCCTGGGTCCCGCCAAGCGGCACTGTTTAATTGATGGGACCTGGAGAAGACCCACTCTGTGGGACCTAACTGGTCGCTGGGATTCGTGCGGCAGAAGACGGTCCCTGAGATAATCTGGTCCGGTGCCATGAAGGGCTTTGGTGGGACCAGAACAATTCCATTTAAAATAAGCGTTCCTGCAATTTTTTATTAGAATCCCTTGATTTCATATTTATTTATTTACCGGTAAAACATTTATAGAGGTAGTCCTTGACTTATGACTCAGTTGAGCCCAACATTTCTGTTGTTAAGCAGGACATTTGTTAAGTGATTTTTCCCCTCCCATTTTACAACCTTTCTTGCCACAGTTGTTAAGTGAATTACTGCATTGTTAAGTTAGTAACATGTTAAGTGAATCTGGTTTCCCCATTGATTTTGCTTACCAGAAGATCTCCAAAGCTGATCGCATGTGACCTCGGGATGTGGCAACCGTCATAAAAATGAGTCAGTTGCCAAACATCTGAACTTTGATCACATGATCATGGGGATGCTGCTACGGTCACAATTGTGAAAAACAATATTAGTCACTTTTTTCAGTACCGTTGTAATTTCGGACGACCAATAAATGATCTGTTGTAACTTGAGGACTACCTGCATAGCGACTCATCTATCAATCAACTCTGGGCAGCTCCCAATTAATATACTGTATAACATAAATAAAATAAATGTATATAAACATCATAGGGCAGCTTAGCACTGGGGAAAAGCATTTATAAACTAAATTAAAAGCTATAATTAAAAGCTAAACGTTTAGGGTAAGGAAGATAAGAGCTTCGATGGTGCAGTGGTTAGAGTGCAGTACTGCAAACTACTTCTGCTGATCACCAGCTGCCAGCAGTTTAGCAGATCGAATCTCAAGTAGGCTCAAGGTTGACTTAACCTTCCATCCTTCCATGGTCGGTAAAATGAGGACACAGATTGTCGGGGGCAATATGCTTACTCTCTGTAAATCGCTTAGGGGTGAAAAGCATTGTGAAGCAGCATATAAGCGGTATATAAGTAAATGCTATTGCTATAACATTAATAACAAAGGTGAAAAATTAAAGACATTGACAAGGTATGTAGAATTTCACTTCTTCGGAGAGGGGCGGCATACAAGTCTAATAAAGAATAATAATAATGATAATGATAATAATAATTATTATTATTAAAACAGTGGAAAAATGTAGACCGATTTGCTTAGGCCAGTGATGGCAAACCTTTTTCTTCTTGTGTGCCAACAATGGAAGTGTGCATATGCGATGTCACATGCATATTCCATCACACAACACCTCCACAAGCACACAATTTAACATACTTCAACAAGAAGAAATAAATGGCACTTTCGTATTGCAGATTTCTTTGGCTTATTATAGGCCAAACAGTTTCCCGGATAGAAATATTCTTGTATCTGACAAAAGAAAAAAAAATTATTATTTTTTATTTTTTTTAAATTTTATTTTATTTTGTTTTGTTTTGTTTTGTTTTGTTTTATTTTTTTATTTAGGGTTAGGGTTAGGGTTAGGGTTAAGGGTTAGGGTTAGGGTTAGGGTTGGGGTTAGGGTTAGGGTTTATTTTATTTTATTTTATTTTATTTATTTTACTTTACTTTACTTTACTTTACTTTACTTTACTTTACTTTACTTTACTTTACTTTACTTTACTTTACTTTACTTTACTTTACTTTACTTTACTTTACTTTACTTTACTTTACTTTACTTTACTTTACTTTACTTTACTTTATTTTATTTTTTAGGGTTAGGGTTAGGATTAGGGTTAGGGTTAGGGTTAGGGTTATCATTAAGTTAAGTTAAGTCAAGTCAAGTCAAGTACGGTTAGGGTTAGGGTTAGGGTTAGGGTTAGGGTTATCGTTAAGTT